>NW_027269264.1:26088243-26773243 GCF_023055355.1 Agelaius tricolor | reverse complement strand
AACTCTTGTTAATTGACAGATTATTCATGTTATAGATGCCTTTTCTAAAAAACACAGACCTACAAAACAGACATGATTCCTTCCTCTTGTCATGTAGGCTGCCATGTTCAGAAGCTCCTACTGTAATGCTAGGTCTGGTCTGTCTTCAGTGAAGAGATTTGGCTGCTGTTTGGCTATGAACTACCTCTGGATTTTGCAGCCACATGCATACATTTAGCTGAGAAAAGCCTAAGGTGTCTCATCTGAGAACAAAAACCTTGTTCTGTACATAACAGAATCTGGCTAGTATATTAGTAAGAGCTCTTGAAGGTTAAATATAAGTGTTCTGGCTTCAAAATTCTACAATAGCCAATGGAGAAAGAGATACATATTAAAGAGACACATATTAAGAACAATGTGAATTCGTCTAGTCTCTTACTAATATTTGTTAGAGTGAACAGTATATATTAGTAACTTAAATACAAGTACTGTAGGTTTCAAGAACTTTGCTTCTTAAGTTTACTTTGAATTTTAATTGCATCCATGATTTAATTAGCTCATTCAAACCACCTGTTATTTAAAAGTCCTAAAAATACAAGACTTGTGTAACAAATTTCTTTAAAATTTTTTATTTACTTTATTAGTTAGAATTTCTTAATAGATTTAGAGTATGGTAGAGTTATAGATGAATCCAAGCCTGCCTTGTCCACATTTTATGTTGGTTGTATCTGATCTGGCTTTAATCAAGAGCCCAGTAGGCATGTTAGGATGATGCTGTGCCCAAACTAATATGCTTCCATGCCACTCTGGCGTGCAGCAGTTTTCCACTGTTCCTCCATTAGGGTTGAAAGTATGCATTCTGTATCAAAATGTTAACATAGCATTTTGTGGGAGCTCACTTGTCTACTGATTTGGCAGACTATCTGAAAGAAATGAAGATAAATACTTCACAAAGGGATTTGAGGATAAGTGGACTTGTGGAGGACTATGCAGAAAAAGCAAGCATCTGGTGAACTTACAGTCTTTTTATAGCTAATTTTGGGCTTCTGAGACAAATTAGCTAATACGTCTTGTAGAAACCCCTCCTGTACCTATGCTCTTTGTGAAAATAGTTGGTTTGGCCATATGCTGACTACAGGCTACGTGTAGAACCTGACAGGGAAATCAGTGTATTATGGGTATGCATTTACTTTGATTTGAAAAGCCATGAAACCATTAGAAATTCTCATGGATAGATGGAATTCATATGGATGCTTCTGTCTGCAATGAAAATAAATTTTCTCAAGTAATTCTGGCTTGATTAATGTCCTCAGCTTGTATGGCACAAGCACAGGAGATGTCAAAACAACAAATAGAGGGTAGATGTTTTCCAAATGAGCATTTCATTTACTGGTCACATATAACCTAAAGAAAATTTTCTGTTCATGCATCAGCAAAATACCAAATTTTGAAGAGCATGTAGTCAGGTAATATACAAGCTCTAAAGAGACTATTTTCTCAGTGTTCCAAGTTTGGTTTACAGGCAGATAAGAGGAGAAGATTTCATCTGAGCAATAAACTGGCTGGGCACAGAGGTATTCTGACAAAAAAAAAAAGAAAATTATGTTCTTGTAGCAAGATATGAGATCCTTTGGGAGACAAGGTGATTTGTATTCCTATCAATTATGCAGAGAACAGTTTTTTGGTAAGAAAATTAAGGCTCATACTGATAAAGAGACAGCTCAGACTTTTCATAGTGTTTACTGTTTCTATTCAAAACCACAAAACTACTTTTATTGAACAAGAAGATATTCTGCTAGAACAGAATAAATTTGGTTTTCTGTGTTGCAGCAGAATGAAAGGCATGAATGGACCAGATAATATTTTGCCTGTTTCTAGTTTCTACATTGATAAGCTGAAAAAGCTTTCAAAATTAATTTTTAACTGAAGAACATAATCATTATTAAGAAGAAGAAATATTTTCTCTTTTTATTTCACTTAGAAGACAAAGTTTAGAGTACTTCAAAGCTTTTCATGAACTGATCCAATCTCATTTCCCACTTTTAAAAGCCCTAATTTTACTTTTGGATTTTTACGGTTCAATATTTCTTCAGGGTCCTCACTCTGAGAAATAATTCAGCATCACATGACTGAGCCAGGGCAGGTCTCTTCAACTCCAGTACATGAAGTGTGAACTCGTACTCAGAATATGGGTGCATTAACAAGATACTGTGAGATATGAATGCAAAGTGAGTTAGTTATTGTAGGACTACCCATCTGGACACACTTGTTGAAACTGCTGGCAATTGCTTCCCCAACTTTTGAAGGCCAGGAGGATAAACAACTTCTCATTCTCCATTGCATAAGTTATTACCTAAAATATTGTAAATCATCATAGATTTCTTTAGTGTAATTTGCTTACATTTGTTTGATGTGTCCTTTTCTCTATCCTGTTTGTTGGTCTATCACAAAATCCCACAGAATCCAACAATCAATTAGATTGGAAAAGACCTCTGATATCATTGGGTCCAACCTGACACTGAACACCTACTCTCATGTCAGCTAGACCATGGCCCCATGTGCCACATCCAGTTTTTCCTTAAAGACCTCTAGGGACAGTGACTCCACCATCTCTCTGGGCAGCCCATTCCAATATCTAATCACCCTTCCTATGAAGAATTTCTTCCTGATGTCCAACTTAAAACCTCTCCTGGCACAATTTAAGCCTGTGTCCTCTTGTCCTCTTGTCCTCCTGTTGCCTGTGAAAAGACACCGACCCCACCTGGCTACAGCCTCATTTCAGTCAGTCATAGAGAGTGATAAGGTCACCCCTGAGCCTCCTCCTCTCCAGGAGTTGAGTATGTAGGGCAGCATGCCTAAACAACCCCAGCTCTGTCAGTCACTCCTCACAGGACTTGTGTTCTAGACCCTTCACTAGCCTTGTTGAATTTCTCTGGACATATTCCAGCACTTCAATGTCCTTCCTGAATTGAGAGGTCCAGAACTGGACATAGGATTGGAGGTGTGGTCTCACCAGTGCCAAGGACAGGGGGACAATCCCTGCTGTGCTCCTGCTGGCCACACTCGTGCTGGTACAGGCCAGGATGCCATTGGCCTTCTTGGCCCCCTGGGCACTGCTGGCTCATGTTCAGCTGCTGTCACCAGCACCCTCAGGTCCTCTTCTGCTGGGTCACTTTCCTGTCACTCTGCCCCCAACCTGTGGCACTGCTTGGGGTTGTTGTGGCCAAAGAGGAGAACTCAGCACTTGGCCTTGTGGAATGTCATAGCACTGGTCTCGGCCCATCTCTCCAGCCACTCCAGCTCCCTTTGCAGAGCCTTCCCACACTACAGCAGATGGATACTCCAATCCAGCTTGGTGTCATTTGCAAACTTGGTAATGGTAGACTCAATCCCCTCACCCAGATCACCAGGAAACATATTAAACAAGACCGGGCCCAGCACTGATCCCTGGGGGACACCACCAATGAGCAGCCACCAGCTGGATGCAGCACCGTTCCCCTCCACTCTCTGGGCCCGGCCACCCAGCCAGTTCTGAACCAGTGAAGGGTGCTCCTGTCCAAGCCATGGGCTGCCAGCTTTTCCAGGAGAGTGCTGTGGGAGACAGTGTCAAAGGCCTTGCTGAAGTCACGGTAGACAGAGCCTTCCCCCTCATCCACCAGGCAGATCAGCTGGTCATAAAAGGAGATCAGACTGGTAAGGCTGGACCTGCCTTTGCCCATTCTGGCTGGGTCATCTATCACATGCTCTTGTATCTGCCCAAGATTGATGGCATATTTGCTTTATTTAACCATTTATTTAAGGTAATTCCTAAGTAGCTCTCATATTTAATTAGATTCATAGTGCTTTATTCTCAATACACTTGGGGTACAAGAAATAGTTAAGGCTTAAGCAAGGCAGTTATATTATTCTTATCAGTTCAAGGAAGCCAAAAATGAAGCATATGGTAAGCAGGCAACAGACTCTGCAGTGCCATCCAAAACCTTGACCTTTCAAATCAGATCAGTCAATGCCTGGAGGTGACAAAAGACTTAATGAAAAAAAGGGAAAAGTTGGCTGACAGCAATCAGTGAGTTGCTCCCTGTGCCATCATGCATAATATTCATTTACAAAGACTTGTCATGGAGATGTTTTGCATACAGATTCCCTCTCACCAAATGCCTTGTCTTCTTCCATGGCAGCAGCAATTCACCTTCTGGCACTGGGAGTGGTTCTGCAGGGAACAGGAATGCAGGACGAGCCCAAGACTGCTTCAGGAGCTGCACATGGCCATTAATTCTGTGATGTAAGAATATGCTGGAATTTCTTCATCTTTTCAACAACCATGGAACTTCCTTCCCGGTTGAGTCAATTTTCTTTTGTTAGATGTGGGCAATGTGTCTTTTATGAACAGGGATAAGCCCAAGAGTATTTCCTTGTCCTGAAGGTCATAAAATGTTAAGAATAGCTGTGCTTTACATATTCCACAAATGTGTTCCTGTATGATACCTGAAATGTGGCTGTGCTCTTAATACCTTATAAAAAGTACTGAGTCCTAACTTGATCTGAATTCCATTCTTTGCCAATGACATCTGTGGGGTTAAATCTTGGATTTTAGGCCTTTTGCATAATCATATTCACAAATGTAGGCTAGCAGAAACATAACAGAGTTAAAAAATAAATTTTGTGGCTGTTCCTGGCACCAGTACTTTTTTGAAGGACATTTTGCTGATAGTCTGAAGTCAATTGACGTGGAGAAATAGAGAGTTTCCAAAACCCAAATGGAGTTCCAACACCCCATCATCCCTCACACATTTGGGAAACTCATGAGGTTTTCTCATTGGCATTTTGACTGGGTCTTGAATATCCACTGGCTGTCTGAATATGCAACCACTGCTACAGGACCAGGTAGGGTTTTGGGCAGCTAATAAATGCTCCCCTAGTACTAGCAACAACTAACTAGCAATTCTTTAATTATTTACTAATATTGTAAAGGCATCTTTGAAGTACTAGCTCAGACAACTGTTAGATTGCCTAGACCTCAAAAAAAAAAGGTGTTTTTGCAGACACTTATGTCTTCTGTATGGAGACACACTGAAGAGGAGAGTACATATGAAGAGTGAAGGAGAAAAAAAGAAAAACTTTGGGGTTTGATACTGTTTACAGACTAATGCATGTGGGCGATATCTTACTGTAAACACAGATGGCTGTGAACCACACTAGGTCATGCTGTGAAGCCAAGCATATATTTGCAGGCTTTTTATTCCCCATTCAAGCAATGATTACTCAGCAGAAGGGCATATATTTGTAGTCCTTAAAATAAAATCTTCTTGATTAGACAGTTTTGAATTAAAGTAAATTGTAGATCCAGCAAGTTGAAGCTTAAGAATGGTGTGTCTGATTATGTTTTCTTTACTGACTGCAAACAAGGCAGATTTAGGTTTTGAAATTTTCTTATAACGATGGATTAGGAAATTCAATGTCATGTCTCAAGTTTTCGCAAGATTTTATTCCTGCTTGAGCCAGTGTGCAAGGAAATTCATATTGGAAAACAAGGTAGAAGCATTGGGATGCAGTCACATGAAAAGGCAGATGGATAGAATGGACAAGACAGAAGACAGAGAACTAGTATGACGCTTGAGTAACTAGTTCTACTGCCTGTCCAGGTACAAACTGACTGGATGACCTTGTGCTGGCTGCCCAGGCTTTCCTGCCACAGCAGTATAACATGGCATAGCAGGACTAACTTGCATAAGCAGGGTGTCATTAGGTTTGATACTGTCACAGCTATTTGCATAACCACATAAGACCATATAATTACCTAGAATATATATATACACTACCTACCTATAATAGGTCTGTGTACAGATAGCACAACCTCCAAAGGTCAATGGACTTATCTCCAGATTAGTCTTGGCCTATAACTACATATTCCTCTCACTGGGAGCTGTGGGAGGTGAGGAGACCACAGAGACCACAGAGATTCTTGTTCTACTGACAGTTTTTCCTTGGGTCAGTCAAACCACAGCTGCAGCCTTACTAGCTAATAATAACCAAATGTCCCCTAGGGAGCAGCAGTAGTACTTAAACCTGTGTTTAAGTTAAGCTTAACTTAAAATATGTGGTTTAAGTTAATGTTTCTGATATGGGGACACCATAAACACGTAGGACAGCTGAGATGACAACAATTCATTTACTTGTACTGGCTACAAAAATAAGATGCCATCATGTGAAGTTTCTGCAGCACAAAATTGGTTTTTTCCATAATGGAAAACACAGGAGAGTGTAGGGAAGCAGTTGACCAAACAGTGTTGGTTTATTTGTTCCTTTCCCTTGCATGGCTGGGTTGGTCCATGGCTCAGAGGAGGATGTGGAGAGCACCATCAGTTAAGAAATCCTGTATGATGGAGAGCCAGGCTCAGCCAGCTGCTGTCCAGAGGGCATGTTGCTGCAGGGAATGTGGACAGCAGACATCCTGGGAACCACAGAAGCTGCAGTACAAATGCAGCCAGGGAGAGGAGTGTTTTGATGACCAAATTAGAGTCATTTTCTGAGGGCACAAGCCAAATGCAATCATGCTCCTGTTCATACTGCTTATCTCAATGTCTAGTTATATACAGTAACTCTCAAAGAATCCCATCAGTTGAAATTTTCCATTTAACAGAATGCATATTTATTAGCACAAAATGAGAGATAGTTATTAAATTGTATTAGTTGTAGAAAATCTTATTAATTGAAACATCATATAAGTCTCCAAATTACCATTGGTAAGAAAGTGAAGAAGCAACTTTTCAAGACACCATTTAATGTTCAAAATTTTCTGCAACATCTACAAAGCTTACCTGCATGATCAGTGAAAAGAGAGGCACAGCACAGAGAATGCTCTCCTTGAATTCTCTGCCTAATTAAGCCTCCCTTGAAGCCTAGCAGTGATTGAAAACTGCATTCCTCCTTCTTATGCATTCCTCTTCTCTCCCTTTCATTGATAATAGTGCTGCTCTGATCACACAGTAAGATGAGCTCCATGTTCCAGATGAAAATAATGCAACAACAACAGCAACAAAACCCGCAGGAATTAAAAACAGTTTTCAAATGTTTCACATGGACTGCCATTTCAGGTTCCAGCTGTGCCATCTGGTCTCACAAAAGATCTGATTTCTTCCAAAAGTGTCATGCAGCATAGCTTCCAGGGTAAAAATGAATTATAACAACTTCCCTTTTTCCTTTGACCTAGTCTAAATCTCTTCTACTATTTTTCATCTGACATTCTTTATTTTAACAGGCTTTAGGGCAACACTTCCTCCTCTGCCACATTGAGTTCAATTTTTTTTCAGCTTGAAATACTATGTGCCTTTCAAGTAAACACTATAAAACTTAGGCAGTCCAGATTTCAGCTACTGAACACTACTTTTTTCCTAACAAAGAGTCATTGTTAGAAGTTAAAATAAAAAATTTAATCTTCATATCCATGTGAAGAACTGCCATGCTGTCCCTATTTTAGAATGTCTAAATCTAGAACACATTTGCAATCGGTGAGTAATCACTAATAATTATCATCACTGGCATTCAACAGATTTGTTTAGAGGAATAGCTTCCAGTTTCTGATTGCAATGTACCTCCCTGAATTATGCCTGCACAATACAAAATATGTGTGAGTATTGCCAGTCATGTCACTAACAGCTGGTCTTTATTTAGTAGATCGAAAATTACTTGGTTGGCAAAGGAGTGGGAAGCCTGTGCTGAAGGAGGTTACCATGTATTTGGTTCAGAAGACATCAAGTTTGCTTTTACACTACTCTAGAGGGGCAAATTAATTTGCTTGGCAGCATGAACAGTCTATCTGCCTCACACAGCTGATATTTTTAATAATGAAGTGGGATGTAGCTTTTATGTCATACCATAAGGAGAAGTGAGACAATCTTTCTAGTAGCTTGAACCACAGCAAGACATGAAGAGGATGATTGACATGATAGATTTAACACCGAATTCTAGAGAAAGTCACTGGTGAAACAAAACACATTGCAAGCAGGACAAAATCACAGAGTGCCTCAAAACTCACTTTTATGCTTGTGGTTTAACCCCAGCTGGCAACTGAGCACCACAAAGCCTCTTGCTTCCCCCACCACCAAGACTGGGAGGAGAATCAGAATGGTAAAGCTAGAAAACTCATGGATTGAGATAAAAACTAAAGTTTAATAGGTAAAGCAAAAGCTGCACATGCAAACAAAGCAAAACAAGAAATTAATTCAGCATTTCCCATGTTCAATCATCCTCAGGAAAGCAGGGCTCTGTTGTGCATATTGGTTACCTGGAAAGATAAACACCACCACTCCAAATGTCCTCCCACTTCCTGCTTCTTCCCCCCAGTTTATATACTGAGCATGATAGCAGCCGAGGTCAGCTGTCCTGGCTGTGTCTCCTCCCAGCTTCCCAGGCATTCCAGTCTTCTCACCATCTGAGGAGTATGAAAAGTGGAAAAGGCCTTGGCTGTCAGTATTAACAAAAACATCTCAACACTGTTTCCAGCACAAATCCAAAACATGGCTCCATACTAGTCACTGCGAAGAAAATTAACTCTTCCCCTGCCCAAGTCAGCACATTCTTTCACCACAAGGTGTAAAAAATCACTCAGTGAGGCTTTTTTTAAAATCCAATTTATGAAAAAACCCAAAAAAACAAACAAAAAAAACACCCAATAAATAAATAACAATCAGCATGGAAAAACACATGTTTTCAGTTTGTGCAATGACACCAAAACTTACAGGAATTTAGAACCATTTGGAATCACCATCCATAGCTGAGATTTTTCTGCCTGTGATTGTCTGGACACTAAAATACCGAAAAGACTCACAGGGCAGTTGTTAATAATCAGGATCAGAAGTCATAAACTCTCAGTAGAACATGCTATGATGAGGATTTGTGTTCTCCTTGCCCCATCAACATTTCACTCTTTGCAGCAGCCACCTTAAACCAAAAGTTTTTCCCAAAAACTTCACAATTTTAGGATTACTTTTTGTTCCAAAGGAAGAGCCAGTATACTGCAGAATGTTATTTGGCTATTGCTAGCATTACAATCCATATTAGCCCTGACTTTTCAGAAGACAAGTGATTTTTTCCCCAAGCCTGATTTTATACACTGTTTACTAGAGAGATAGAATGTGGTTTTCTTGTGGTCAGCATTGCTTATTGGTAACTTGTCTCTATTTAAGAGTTTTGGATGCTATATAGAATGGAACACTCCATCACATCTATTCAGCTACTGGAGACAAATGAGATTTGCTGGTCTGGACGTAAGGATAATTATACCTTAATATACCTTAATAGATGGATGTAAGGGACCAAGACCATGAGTAGTGCAGCGCAAGAAACAGCCTCAAAGGCTTGAAACACATTTCTCTGGATGTCCCTTCGGGACCCAAGGCAATATATCTTTGTACAGGCAAACTGGCTTGTTGTTAGCTCAGTGAGAGCTAGGATGCCTCTCACTGACCTAACCAGACAGCCTGACAGCTTCAGTGGAGTTTACTAAGCAAAACTATAACTATACACAAAAGGTGTTCTTACTTGATCCTGCTTGAAGCAGAATTCTTCCAGTCAGCTTTGTTATCTGTACAATGGTATGTTACTTTAAGTCTCCCCACTCAGGATGCCTCAATGGTCAACACACAAGAAAACACAGTATTGATCCACTTCAAAACAGCTTCACCATAAGGACATCAGGCACAAAGAAACAAAAGTGGTCCCCTGCAAAGCAAACTGAAAAATTACACACAATTTATGGCAGATGCACACACATGTGACCAAAACACTGTACAGTTTGTTTGAATGTACTCTGTTCACTGACTCTTGGCAGGGGGAGAGCAAATGTCCGTGGACAGACTCTGGCTCTCACCCTGGCAAAATTGAATATTCATTACTACTATTCTCAAGAAATGGCAACAGCCAATTTTCAACAAGGAGGTGTTATCATTTGGTGTAATAGAAAGCCCTTTAAATTGCACAAAAATTGTTGCTAGGGGTAATCTATGAAGATGGCACAAAGGATAAGATGGGGACAAGACCCTCAGGTGCTGTCAAGAACAATCATCGTCACACTTGAATAGGGTGACGAACTATTGAGGAACTCTTCAGTAGGACATGACTGCTGGCACTGTGGGCAGAGCACTGTGTCACAGCTGTCTCCTCAATAAATATGCCCTATGGTCTTGTCCTCTTTTCTCTATTTGTTCTGTGTACAGGACAAAATGGGTCTTTGTGCATGACTAAGGCTCTTGGGGGAGAAAAAGGTAATTATGAAAAAAAAAAGAAGAGATAATAGTTTGTTCTCCAATCAGATGAAGAAAATATTTTAAAGACCATTTTAAAGAGTTCTATACTTAGATTTGAAAGTCAGAAAAACAGTAAATATAATATAGTCTATAGACTATATCCATCTCTTTGAGTGGACACCTTAACCATAAAAGAATAACAAAATTTATGGTGTTAAAATGCTTTTGTATTAGAGAGAATATATCTGGTAGTTCACCCTCTTCTTACTTAAAAAGGCTGCAAGCATTCCAAATGCTCATTTGGAGTTTTTTCAAGTTAGTCGTTATTCAGAACCATTTCTTTCCTTTTCTTTCATTAATTTTTTTTAATTATGCCAATGTGTACAGATTAATATCTGGTGACTATAGCATAAAATAACTATAGAAATTACCCTGCTGGTGCATTGAAATACCTTTCTGAAGTCAAAGACAGAAGGATATTATCTACCAAATTTCTAGGCTACCAAAATTTCAAGGCAAGTTAGTTGAAATAAGCTCATTTATTTAGGTTTCACGACTAAATTATAACAGTTCAAAACAGGGTATCTTTTTAGATAAATAAAGTCTTCCATATTTCCAAGTCAATGACATTTACACTGATATCAAATGCATCTTGATTTTCTTTGAAAGATAAACTTCTTTTTCCCAGCAAAGTATTGAGTACTTCTGTAATCAGCTGCCAAAACATATAAAACTGAAATTACACACTCCAGCCATGAATTATAGATTTGTGTGAGCAGGTACCCTCCATAGTTTTCAAAGGAAAGTTCAGGACTGGAGGAGGCAGTTATACATTTTGCAAATGAAAGATTTACAAATGAAAGATTGTTACTGAGTCTTGAGCCAAAGGGAGAAGGTGGATCAGGTAAGACAACTTGCAGAAGCTCAGCTATAGTCCTGCTTGATGACACATAAAATCTTTGCATGCTTTAACTAGGAAATACTTCAACTCAAAGAGAAAAAGTACCTGGAAGAAGTTTATAGCTCCTTAGGTCTTGTAAGAGCACACTGGTAGCTGACGCTGACAAAAGGCTAAGTAATTTTGTTGTAGTGCAACTTATCCCTGCAAATCTGTACCTTTTATGTACTACTTCACTTGCTTAGGCAAATTGGCATGTAAAACTGTACTAGTAAACATTTTCTCAGTCTTTCATTAGATATGTTACTCAGCTAGACTCATAAAAGATTCCTACGCCATAAACCTGTAGTTTGGCCTCAGAAAGTGAAGTCATGTTGACTGTCATTGAGATTCAGATAAAATTTTCTGGAAAGAATACCTAAACTTTTGATGATGGAAAATTTTGGCAGAAATTTCCTGCAAGAAAAATGTATATATGGTATATGGTATATGCAATACGTATATGTATATGTGTATGTGTATGTGTATATGTATATGTATATGTATATGTATAGTGTGAACCTTGAAAAGAGACCCCACCAAGGGAGATCGAGTACATAATATATCCTACATCTTACAATTTTTAAATTTAATTATCCCTATTGGCGCACTTCATTGCTTATTCTAATAGTCTACTCAAATTCAGCTGCCAGAATGATGTGGTTCAGCAACATCTGAAAACTAAATCCCTGTTTGATCTGGTTTGGATTATATGCATCCCTATCATCATCATTCTCTTAAGCTTTTCTTCTTCAACTTTCATCTGTTTTAATGGCAGGCAAGAACAAGCATTAGAGATAGATGAAAACCCTTGAGAGAAATCATTCTGACTACTCAACATTCATGAGATGAAAGCATCCTGTACTCATTTGATTCTCAATTAAGTTATGCAACAGAAATATTCAGAAAATTAGAAATTCAGAAAATTCATTCCAAAAAGTGACAGAAAATATTCAGAAATTATCAATCACATATGTTTCCTTCCTTTTTTGATTTCATTTGGTTTGAGTTTTTTTAGTTGTTTCTGTTTACCTTGTGTGAGAGCAAAACTACGTACTATATACTCTGGCAAAACAATGTGCTACCCTTGGGAAGTGCTCTCACTTTTGAGAAGAGATGCAAAAATCATCTGAACCAAATGTGAGCTGAGCCAAAAGTGAGTTAAACATCTGTCTTTGGACAGAATTATATTTTAGTTACACAGCTTTCAAACTGCCTCCAGGTTTTCATGTTTAAACAAAGATCCATGTAGAGCCATTATGATGTGTTACCATACATTAATATTTTATTGTATTTATTATAAAAGTAATGAAAGATATGTTTTGTCCCAACTATTGCTACATTTTAGGAATGCAATTCTTGTTCAGGTGTAATAGTAAGAGATGTTATTGGCTGACTTTGACAGTCTTTGATGCAAAGATTGTTACACCCCTAGACCACTCTTCATTGTCATGGGAATTTTGGAAGCAGTGACAGGACAGATGTTTCCAGACCTTCCCTTTTCTTTCCACTTCTGGTGGGAACAACTGTCCTGGTGCACCCCTGTGTGAGATTATCCTATAAACATCACAGCTTAGCATAGGCCAAGTTAAAAAATCCTTGCTCAGAAGGGTTTGGGCAGTGCTTTCAATGGGGTTTGATCAGTTCTTTGGGTGCTGCTGTCCAGAACAAAGGCCAGAAGTAGAGTGCGTGACAAAGAAAAAACTGACAACTGCTGAAAGTTCATCTCCCAAAATTACAGCCCTCTGCATAGTTCTGTAATTGCTGTGCTGACACAGTCAGTGCTTAAAAAACGGTGACAGTGTTCCTTGCCTGCCAAGGTACAATGGTAACACAGAGCTCAGCCTTGGTGTAATGAACAAGGATGAAGCAAATTCTAAAACACTGAATAAAAATAACCTTCAACACCAGTTTCCCAAAGGTATTTTTAGACTACCTACAAATACTAAGTTTGTTAGTCATAATACTCCTGCTGGAGCTTAAGTGATGATCATTGTGATCATCACTTGGATTGAAGTGCAAGCCCAGTAAATTCAGTGACGTGACACAGGGCTGAGACTAGCATAAAATTTAATTTATGATTAAGCCACAAAACTACCTTTTAATAAGCATTCTCATGTCATTATATTAAGGTTATGCCTGTTAGAGGAAGTACCATTCAATACTACCATGGAATGTGATTAGCCTCACAAAATTTATGCGCTTCTACAGTTGTGTGAATCAAGAAAGGAATGAAGGGTGTTTCTTGTGTTAGGACACTAGCATGGAACTCAGGGGTTTAGGGTCTTTACTTTAGATTCACGGGACCATTTAGGATTGGCTTTTCAAAGTTGTTACATATTCACAGCATTTACTGACTGTAGCTGTAATTGTGAACATGGAAATTAGTCTTTCAAGCTCACAGGATACCACAGTACTACAAAATACAGAATACATATAGGTTACAATTTTTCTTGATTCCTCTGGCAAGTACAGTATTTTTATTAGTTTGTTTTCCAGTTATCTTTTATACTATCTTCACTTCTCCAACTCAGTGTACTTTCAATGCTCTTTGGATTTCAGCATGTAACACAGAGTTCAGCCTAATACCTGCAGTTTATACTCCTTGAGTTGTTCATATGTCCTTCATGGCTTTATTATTGAATTAATAAAGTCTTTCCAGCAGAGAAAAGTAAATACTTCTTGGAAACCTTGAAATGCCCATGGGTTTTATGCCTAGTATATAAAGGGCAGATAATTCCAAGCTATTAAAATAAACAGCTCTCTTTGTTCTTAAGAGGATTTGGATTGAGTGGAGTGGCTTTATAAGTATATGATTGCTTAGTATTGAAGTTTGGAAACAAAACAGAAAACGTATTATCCATTCATGTTTAAAAATTACCAGCTTTGGTATTTTCAAGGAACTTAGCCATTCCCTGAGCTTCTTATTAAGTCTTCCTGCTTGAGGTCTGTGTATTTTACAATTTTGGATTTTTCTTAATGAATACTGAAGAACTTCAAAATCAAACCCACCATGAGGAAAAGGAAGAGAGGCAGTGAGGGAAATTCATATATCTAACTATATTCTATCTGTCAAAATCCACAGGATTATGACAAAAACCATGAATACTTACAGCACAGCAGCCTCTAGCTCCTTCCAAACCTCGCTACCCTCTGTAACTGTGTTTGGCAGTGACTGCCCTTGTGGTGGGGAATTCTGTGATGTCATTTTCACATGGTCCTACAAAAAACCCCTGCCCACTGATTTCCACAGTATTTGGTTTTCTAAGGAAGGTTTTTGAAAGAAGTATCTTATTTCCTTTCTATGGAACACTAAAAATCCCTGATAGATTTCTGGAAGAGTAGGGTTTAATCCTGCAACTCTTTGGCTGAAATTCCTCCCACCTGTTTATGTCAACACTGTGCTTAGATCAGTACAGCCCTGTCACTTCCACCCTAGATGTGGCTACATCAGATAAGTGATGGGGTGTTTTCAGATTTCAGGTAATGTTGCAAGTGCACAAAGGGAAATAAAATAAACAGAGCATAGGCAAAAACAACAAACACATAACAAGACAGGCATGGCCTTGGAAATTGGAATGATATTCCTCATGGCACAACTCATAGGTTTCAGGGAGGATGCAACAGGAAGTGAGGGCAATAGCCCTTAATCGAGAGCTTCTTCCAGAGCTGAGGAGTGTCATGAAGCACAAAGGTGATGGATGAAGAAAGCACAGGGTGTAACTGAAGAAGGAAACAGAGACTGTCTATACTTACAGGAAAAATGGAGCTTAGCAAAACTTTCCTAATGAGGAATAATAACTACAATTAAGAGGCAGAAGTTAATGAGAGCTAATAAAAGAATTCAGCATTGAAATGCAATGCAAATCTGAATATAACTGGGGGAGGTATAAGGGCTTTAGGCCCCATTGATATTGCTAAGCAAAGCAAAATATGCTCTGGCTGAGCTTTCTTACTTTCTTAACTCCCCCTATACTACTTTGTTTTGTGAAACTAGCGGGCAAGTTCTCATAACCTTCTCTCAGCATTCCGCCCATTCCATACAGCATGCAAAAACCCAGTGCTCTTTCACGAACTTTTTCAGGTTTATCTTCACCCCTTGCTTCAACACCATCTGATAATACACCTCTTTTCCCAGCATTAATTTTTTAGTTAGAGAAGTAAGAGGAATAGCTGAGATAGCTGGACTTGTTCATAGTTGTTCTCTATGGAAGAGAGAAGGCTTCAGGGAGACTTCACTATGGCCTTCCAGTACCTCAAGGGGGCTTACAAAAAGAAAAAAGAGATTTTATAAAGGCAGGTAGTGACAAAAAAAGAGGCAATAGCTTTAAATTGAAAGAAGGCAAGTTTAGTTTAGATGTTAAGATGAATTCTTTACTGTGAGGGCTAAGCACTGGAGCAGGATTATCAGAAAGGCTGTGGATGTCCCATCCCCAGTACTGTCCAAGACCAGGCTGGACAGGGTCTTTGAGCAACCTGTTCCACTGGAAGGTATCCCTGTTCACAGCAGTGAGTGTTGTAACTAGATGATCTTTAAGGTTGCTTTGAACTCAAGCCATACTTTGATTCCCTGAGTCCATTGATATTTTGTCTTGAAGCAAGTGCAAAGGCTGTGATTCAATGGGTATGTGCACCAGGTATATCAGGTTAGGGCAAGCCAGATTTACTTCTGTTGGCTTCCTTAACAGGTTGTGCTCATGTCAGCTTTGTCACACTACTTCAGTGGGGAACTACCAGATGATTGGCACATTATATATATATATATATATATATATATATATATATATATATATATATATATATATATCCTTTTTTAAATGTTGGTATGAGTAGTGTTAGGTAATAGATTATGTATCTCATTAGCCTTTTTCATCGTACCAAGGCATTAAGTTTTTACTTTGGGAGGAGAATAAGCATATTAAAGGACAGTGTAGCTAGGTGGGTATCGGTCTTTTTCCCCAGATAACAAGTGGCAGAATGAGAGGACAGTCTTAATCTGTGCCAGTGTTTTGTTTTAGTTTGGTTTGGTTGGGCTTTTTTGTTTAGTGGGTTTTGGTGGTTTTTTTTGTTTCCGGAATTGTTTTCTCCCTAGCGAGCGCTGCCCGGTGTTTCCCGCCTGGCAGGAGAGGCACGGCAGCTTTCCCGGTCAGGCGCAGCCTCCGCTCCCGCCCGCGGCCCGTGACGCGTGTGGCGGGAGGACCCAGGGCGGGCCCGGCGGCCATGGCGGCCATGGCGGCCGTGGTGCCCGATTACGAGTTGGCCGAGCTGTACACGCGCGCGTTCCGCGTGGGCGCCCTGGGCCTCGGCTGGCAGCGGCTGCTGGGGCCGCCAGACCTCTCGCTGGCGGCGGAGGCGGAAAAGGAGGAGGAGGAGGACGCGGCCGTGGCGGCGGCGCTGGGCTGCGCGCCGGGCACGGCGGCTGAGCTGCGCGCCGTCTGCAGGTGAGGAAGGCCGGCTGTGTGCAGGCCGAGATTTGCGGCTCCGGTGCGAGGGGGATGCCGGTGGCCTCGCTCGGCGCTGGTGCGGGGAGGCGGCTGGTGCTGTCCCCGGACTCCGCGGCGGTTCCTGGGGAGAAGCGGAAGGTGCTCGGGCAAAACCGCTTCAGAGCGGTTTTCCGGAACTGTGGCACGCAGTTTCTATTTCCCGAGTAAATACAAAGTCATAGACTCTCAGAGGGCTGGAATGGACCTAGAAGCCTATAGCCCCATGCCGTGTCCAGGGACACATTCCACTAGACCAAATAGTTTAGAGCTTCATTCAGCCTGGCCTTGAACACTGCCAGACTTCCAGCATCCACAGCTTCTCTGGACAAACTCTTCCAGTGCCTCACAGTAAAGAATTTCTTCCTAATACCCAGTCTAAATTTGCCCCTTTCTCATTTGTACTGAATACTCCTTCTCTTGTAGTACAGTTCCTTATGAAGAGTTGGTCACCAAAATCTCTGGAGGCCAAAAATGCCGTGAAGGCAGACAGTTTTTGTGGAGGGTAGTGCTCCAGTTGTGGAAACCTTGTTACATCTGCGAATTTGCACACGGTTTGGCGCTTAAAGTTGCATGGGTAAACATTTAGCAACATGGTACTGGTTAAGTACTTAAGGGTACCTGAACATCTTAATGGTTTTAGGAGACAGCAGTCGTACAATGAAACATATACCTTATACGAAGAAATAAGCCAGGCATCTGTTTGTATTAACAAAGAATCATAAAATCACAGAATGGGTTGGAAGGGGCTTGAAAGATCATATTGTTCCAATCCCCCTGCCGTGGGCAGGAACACCTTTCACTAGAACAGGTTGCTCAAAGCCTGATCCAGCTTGGCCTTGAATGCTGCCAGGAATGGGCATCCACAGCTCCTCTGGGCAACCTGTTCCAGTACCTCAACAGCCTCACAGCAGAGAACTTCTTCCTAATACTAATCTAAGCCTACTCTTTTAGTTTGAATCCCTTAAAAACATCATTTAGAGTAGTTCAGGTAGCTGGCTGCATACAGTACCTGTTGAGTGTCTCTTGGTCTTTAGCCTCCACTGACTTGTTTTTCTCAGGGCTGGTGGTGAAGTCAGAGGTATGTAAATGCTTTGTGGGTGTTGAGGCAGCAGCAAATCTAACACGCCATGGCTGGAAGGCTTTCAGGTCACATGGATAGTGAGAATTGTCCTTCACCTGTAGAAAAGGCCTGATTTCAGGCAGTAATTCCTGTAGAAAGCATCACAGTTAGTTATTTACCTGTAGTTGGTCAGTAAGGAAGACATGCCAGAATTCTGATCCTATCTGTATAACTTTGCGCTTCACCTGTTACAGTTCTGGTGACTAGCATAAATTTTTACCATTACTAGACGTAGTAAAAATAGAGGATGATATTGGTTTAAAGAAAAAAAAAAGTATTCTGAAGTGGCAGAAACTGTGACAATTACTCTGTAAGCTCTTCCAGTCTAGATCATCCCTGATTGCTCCTGTGCTGTGCCTTATTCTCTGTGGCAACTGTTGCCTGAACCTGTCTTTGCTGTTTTCGTTTGAATTCCAAGGAGTTTTTCCTGTGGTTTCTTTATTTTTTTCCTCACATTCCTTCTGCTTTTTTTCTTCTGTATTGCTTTCTTCAATTTACACCTGCTGCATTTCACTTGCTGTCTGCATTTGCTAGTGTTACAGAGCAATGCTGTCTGCTTGAGGCTGAGTGTAATGTGAACAGTGGTCATTTGGGAAAGAGAAAAAAGACTGGTGATCTATGAAGGGGAGAGAACTGATCATCTGGCAGCCTTTTGTTGGCTTTGCAGGAGAATTAAGCTAAACCTGCACGTCCTGGTGTGACCTTTCCCCTGTTCAGACTAGAAATCCCAATCTGTAATCTCCATGTGCTTTCGCTGTTAAATTAAATGTCCCTAGTCTCTTGAGTCTCTCCTCCACGTTTGCCAGCCTCAAATCACTACCTCTGATCACTTTCACTCACCTGCCTTGAGCTGCTATATTCCTATCTTGAGGAGAGATGAGAACACTGGGCTACACCAAGATCTGTTCTATGATATCCCAGGATCACATTTATTACTGGTGTAAATATAATTTTATAAGTGCTGAAATGAACACATAATGGATATAAATGGATTTTTCTGACTCTACTTCTGAGGAAACTTCTGACAAATTAAGTAGGTTTTCTTCTGGTAGAAGAGAGATAGGAAGATGTGGATACTCCTACATCTATTTTTAAAATCATGTAGGATTAAAATAATCTTTCATGGATTCAGGATGAAGTTTTTCAATATCCATCATTAAATCTTTTTCAGAGTAGTTACATAGTGTGCATTTAAATACTCCTGAAAATGTAGGGTCTTCTGGTGAGGAGACATGGTATCATGTTTAAATGCTATTTAACTCTTTGAGCACCCCAGTGCAATGTGGTTATTGTGGGGTGTTTTTGCGGGTTTTTTTTTTTTGTTTGGTTAGTTTGGGGTTTTGGTTTTTTTTTTTGTTGGTTTGTTTTTTGGGCTTTTTGGGTTTCTTTTTAAAACTTTTGTTTGTTTTGTTGGGGTTTTTTGTTTATTTGTTGCTTCATTTTTGTTGCTGTTTTGCTTGTTTGGTTTTTTTTTTTAATTTTTTTTATTCTATTTTTTTCTTCTAATACATTTCTGCGAACAGAATACAGGAGAAAATTTGTGTCTTCCCTCACTTGCATTTGACTCAGTAAGAATGCCTTGCATATTGCTCAAGTGGTATGCTGATAATCATTATAGAGATGGCTCGTTTTTTCATCAGATCTTAAACAGATGAAATATTGTGTCTTTATCTGGAAGATTCCGTCAGTAATTCTCTTAAATAACCAAGGTGTCAAAAAAGTAAAATTCTAAGCTTTGTTCAAATGCCTCAGGAATCTGTAAGGAAAGAAGTTTACCTTGGTATTCATGATTGGTGCTTGAGTGACTGAAGTCCTTGAATGTTGGAGGTGCTGAGTTATGTTATTCTGTTTTGTCTTCTGTGTGATGTGTTTCTTGCATGTATAGGGCAGGCTAAGCCTCAAATCACTGCGGGTTTTAGGTAGGTCAAGAGAGGTGAGGCTTGCAGGTACCTCATTCAACTTCAGCCCTAATTCACCCTCTTGTTTTATTAGAAGGGGTAGTTGTAAATATCTCTTGGGATGTGTTATAAAGCTACATTAAGCTAGCATTAATGTCTTAACGTATTAGTATTTAGTGTCTTGTGGTATTAGTGTCTCAAAGGTGATGAAAGTACTACGTTTAAAATATGTGCAATATAAAGAGTAATATGAACACTGTAACTCCTTATTATAAAGTATCAGGCCAAATACTAAGATATCTTTTAATATCTAAAAGAGAAAACTCATTGTGCTGCAAGAATATCTAGGAAAAGTAAAGTCACAGACTTTGAAAACTTCATTGGTAGACTGCTTCCAAGTCTACATTTCCAGAGAGTTCTCTTTAGCCTTTTTATTTCTGATGACCTAAAAATATCTTTGTAAGGGACATAAGTTTATATAACACTTGGCATTTGACTTTTTTAGGAGACACTTTCAACTATTGTTCCTCATTACCATCCTACACTTCTCCTTAGTTTCCATTAAACAGCATGGGCAGTGTTTCCCCTCTCTGTAACTGTGTGCACTGAGTGAATTTGTCATGCATGCAGGGAGTAGCCTTTTTGGGGACACAGTAGGATCCCAAGCTTGCGGCAGTCAGGAGTGAGGTGTTCCTAGTGAAAACTCTGTATTGCACACACTTCTGTGTCTTAGGTGTCTGACACTGACTTAGCCTTCATTTCTGAAGGGATCAGCAAAATTCCTGTTTGTAAAGCCTGGCTTCCTGAGGACAATGGACCAAGTATTGCTTACATGGTTCCACTGGCAGCAGTGGAGTTATGCAGGGGGAGCTCTGGCATGGCCTGTGTGTACGGCCGCACAGCAAAGCCTTTCCAGGCTTCAGTGCATATGATACAATACATATGTAATTAACTATTAGACAGATTTTCAATACTAAAAAGGGTGCTCTGCTTTTCTTTTAGAAATTGAGGGTTTCTGACTTTTCAGGAGTGAGAAGTGGCAGTACCAGTGCTTGCAAGGTTCCATGGAACTTGTCAGGGGTTCAATGTCAGTAATCCCTGCCTTCATATAGTCTTCAAAAGTGAGAGACAAAGGCAATCAAGTCTGATTCAAAGCAGTTCTCTGTTTTAAATCTTTTTTTCCTCAGACTATTTTTAAGCTGGATAAAATTTTATTGTGATTAATGCAAAATGCTTCTGGGAAGGACTGGAGAGGAGGGGATGTACATATGATGATTCCTCTGAATCTGGTGTGCTGCAGTGCACAACCTGAAATGGGAACTCATATATGGGACCAGGTGGTGAAACCACCTCCAGGTTCCTGCCTCTCTACACAGACTGTGAGAAATACACATACTTCTACATAGACTGTGAGAAATCACTGCCGTGTCCAAAGAGGATAGCTCTAGATTTAGATTAGATATCAGGTAGAAATTGTTTACTGTGTAGAGTGGTGAGGCACTGGAACAGTTTGCCCAGAGAATTTGTGGATGCTCCATTCCTGGAAGCGTTCAAGACCAGGTTGGATCTGCCCCTGAGCAGCCTGATCCAGTGAAAAGTGTCCCTGCCAATGGTGCTGAGGGTAGTGGAACAAGATGATCTTTTAAGGTCCCTTCCAGCCCAAACTGTTCTATGATTCTGTGATTCTATGTGTTATTTTTTTATTGTTCTAGCACTGATATGTTAATGTCTTGTGAAGAAGAAGAGGACCCAGATGTTATTCCTGAAGATAGCAGTCTGCTCACTCTTCGGTATGCTGTTGCAGTGCTCTCACAGTACCCTTGTTTGGGGTGGGGTGGGAAATCAGCACGGAAGTATGGCTGGCTGCTTGTTCCCTTTACAGGCACCATACAGAAATACCATAAGGGCAGAAACACCAGCTTATGATGGCATCATTGGTATGAGTCTTCTGAATGTTGCTTAGGAACTTTTTTATTAAGATATATAGAATATGCCTTCTTTCTTATTGGAAAACGATTTCTGAACCTAGGTGCTTCTGAAGTAGTGCCTAAGTTTGGAATGTGCAGGGGCCTTCTGATAACCATGTGTGTGAGGTTCCTGCAAAGAAACCTATCTCATACCTCTAGTAACTCTCAGTCACTCTGTAACAGCCAGACTGTAAGTACTGATGCTGTATCCAGATTACCTCTTTATTTGAGCCCACTCTGTTTTGTTTTGGGTTGTGCATGGAAATTATTGATGCATCTGTTGCATTTCAGAGGATAACCAATATATGTAAGGTTTCTATCAGCTGGCAGACATGGCCAGTTCAGGCCTTTGCTGTACTTTACATAGCACTAATGTAAAGAAATGTGTTTAGAAATGTGATCAGTGTTAAGCCTGATTGTTACTGAAAACCCTTGTGGAGGTCTGGAGGGTAAGTAAACTTATCCTGGATGTTAAGGATTGGGTCTTTATGTAGTGGTTAAATACATGTATTTTAGTAGGTATTCTACTTATGGTACTGTTTCTTCTACAACTGATAATGAAGGTTTGTTTCTTGGTTTTCTGAAGTGTCAGTGCTGTGGGACTGAGAAGTAATATTTGTGGGTTGTTTCTTTCCTTGTGCTTTGCTTGAATATGAATTCAATTTTTTTGAAGTGGAAAGAATTGTTGGAACAGTTTCTTTAAAAGTCACAAAATGTTTTGTCCTAGGACAACCTCTTCAAACATTTTGCTGTTTTTTGTTGTGAGTGTAAAATTACTCACAACCAACCTGTCATTTGCACGTGACGGGGAAAAAGCCCACAAGCTGGCCTGTGCACTCTCAGGTTTTATGAAAGTCAGGAGATGAGTGTTTTAAGTTAGTCTGTCCCACTAAGACAGACAGGAATCCTGCTCTTTGAAAGCTGCTCTGTAGTAGTTTGTGTAATTTAAAAATATGAAATTCTTGAAATTCTAAGTGGAAATTATTGAATAAAATTTTTCCTTATGTTGCTGCCCCTCAGAATTCGGAAGAAGACTTTAGAGAGGAGAGAAGAAACAATTATTGTGGATCGGGCTTGCAGACAAGAAACTCTTACTTATGAGATGGTAAGTTGCCTGTCATCTTTTAGGCTCTCAAGAGCCAAAATCCAACTTGGTTGCTCTTTTATTCACCTCTATGAAATGTTCACTGTAAATGTTTGCAGATACAAGTTCACTGGTAATGATTAAAGATAAAGACATTTTATAGAAAGATAGGACTGGAAGTCTGCTCTTTACTGCCTGTTAGTACTGGATGTAGTTAAGGAGGAGCTCCATCTTGTTACCACTATATGACTGTTTTTTTTAAGTGCTGTGAACTTACAGCTAGACATAGAGCTAGACAAAATGTGTAATGTTTTGCTGCTGGTGTCCAGTGTTGGAAACAGCTTCAGTGTGTGAATGATTGTGAGCTGGTTTCAGTAGGGCTGAGAGACGAAAATAGTTGCAGCACAGTAGTGGTAAATTCCTAATTCTGAGCTTTGTAAACTAAGTTTTTCAGCCATTCTAAACTGCCAGGAACCAAGAGTGTAGTCATCAGCCTCTGAAAAGCCTTATTGGAATTTTTTAACTGTGCTTAATAAGTTTGGGTTTTTTAAATGATTTCTTATTAACCATTGAAGTCCTAAACAGCAAAACCTCATTTCATAAATGTTCATAGAACCATTAAGGTTAAAAGACCTTTAGGATCATTGAGCCCAACCATTACCTTAACAGTGCCAGATCCACCACTAAACTGTGTCCCTAAGCCCCACATATACATGTTCTTTGAACTCTTTCGGGGACAATGAAGTGCTGGAGTCCATGGTTTAGCAAACCATGAACTGCTGTAAAAATTAGGGACAGAAGTGTAGTGAGGAAAGAACCTCATGTGACTATTGGACTTGTTTTTCCTCTTGAGGTTTCCTGATCTGTTGTGAGTTATCATGTTTCAGCTGTTCAGAAATCCAGGCACATTATGTAAACAACATGATACAACTACTCTGCTGGGCTCTTAGTCTGGGGATTATCTGAGAAAATATTAGCAACAGAAGCCTTCATAAAGGATTTCAATGAATACTGCTGTATGCATTGAAAGAATGATCACATGGTCATTTATTGCATTCTTTAAGCAAGCTGTGTCAGAGCTGTGATTCTGTGGTTGGGACCACGATGCCTTTGTACAGGAGGAGAGCAAGAGTTTGGAATGTGTCACATGAAGAAGGCAGATACGAAGCAGAGAGTACAAGTATCTCTGAGTCTTACAGGAGTACAAGTTCTGTTACTAAATCTGAGGAATACTCCATGCTGGTGGGAGTTGTTTGTGCAGGAACACACTCTTGATTTATTGGAAAAGGAGGAAACGGCCACAGAAAAGTACCTTCACAGCTGGGCTGTGTCTTAAACACAAAGCAGGATGAAAATGTAAGGATCATTTGTTTCTTTTCTGATACACAGTACTGTAGCAAGGGCAGTGCTGGGTTTTGGGTTTTGATTTTGGAGAAATTATAGCCTCCAGCTATGTCTAGCTTCCCTAATAAGAGGAAGTGCTTCACTGACTGTAATTTTCATGTATTTCATTCTGTGTATATTTTCTAGGTTACTGTTTCCCAAATTAAGGATTGCAGTCTCCCTTTACATATGAAAGCATTCAGTGGTGAAAGTTGTAGCAGCTGGGTTCCATGAGGGCAGAATGACAGCAGCTTCTAATGCCTTTATGTGGGGCCTCTCAATAGCCAAGGAGCAACCAGCTGTCTTGCAGCAAAGCTGAGAAATGAAGAAACGTTCTTGCAGTCGGTAATTGGAGCGGTTTCTCACCTTTCCTCCTTGGAGGGAATAGGCTTTTTTCAATTCAGAAGGCTACATAGTCAAAAATGAATTAACGTCCCTCAGCATTTCTCAGACCATTGCTCAGTGCTTATTATGTGTGTGTGTGTGTATACATATACATATATATATATATATATATATATATATATATATATATATATATATATATATATATGTGTGTGGTTGCCAGTATAATATATATATATTATACTGGCAACCATATTATATATATATATATATTTATATATATATATATATATATATATATATATACCATATTATATATATAATATATATGTATTATACTGGCAACACCATGTGTGTGTGTGTGTGTTTTTTTCCAGGAGTCACATGCAACTGGAAAGAGGCCAGACAATCCAACAGATCTAATTGAGGAGGGAGAACTACTTTTAACTCTGAACATCTTTTATCCTGTTATATTTCAGAAGGTTGGTATGAAATTCTCTGGGTTGTATTCTGATTCTTTCCTATTCAGATAATATCTTGCTCTCCCAAGCAATTAAAATCTGTGAATCTACTGATGACATGTGGTAAACTCTTCAACTCTGATAAATTCTTAAGGCTTTTTCAGAATCTGGCTTCATTCAGTTAGTGGTTTACATAACAGAACTTTTACAATAATTACACAGTAGTTAATTTACTTTACAGAAAGCTCAGAACTTGAAAATAAATACATGAAAACGAAAGTACTTTTTCTTGATTTGGGATAAGTGAGTTCAGACTTTCTGTCTTTTCTGCACTTTCTGATGGAGAATGTAACATTTGAGTTCCTGAAGAAAACTATTAAATATCAGTCTTAGGAGAGGCTGTGGCAAGATGCTGTTCAGAGAAGTGTTGTGCCCCATGCTGCCAGTAATGACCTTAAGCTGTCAAATGAAGAGCAGTGCTGATGCTGACAAGTTATAATTTATCTGGAGTTTGTATTCTGTGTTCTTTGTAGCATAAAGATCACAAACCCTACCAAACAGTCCTAGTACTGGGCAGCCAGAAGCTCACTGAACTGAGAGACTCCATTTCCTGTGTCAGTGACCTCCAGATAGGTGGTGAGTTCAGCAGTCAGCCAGATCAAGCACCAGAGCACATCAGCAAGGTAAAACTTTTCTATGTGGAACCCTCTATATGTATAGGAGTCTTGAAAACATAGAAGGGGAGGCAGAGTTTTGCTTCGTTGTTTTTTCTTCAGCACTAAATTCAGCTGCATTGGTTCTGCCTGTTGGTTGCACTGTAAGTAAATTCTTCATAGCAGCATTACCAAGGTGATCTGTTTTGTGCAATATCAAGAAAAATATCATCATTGCTACTGGTAGGAAATAGGAACAGAAGCAGTGAGTTTTGTATAGATATATTCATGTGAATGAATTTTATTTTGAGCTGTATTCTGAAACACCAGAGGTAAAAGCTTAATCCCACCAATAATAAAAAGCTAGACCATCCTACTGTGCTTTGTTGTTTGCAGCTGGATGCTAATCAAATGTAGGGATGAAGATTATTCTTCTCTCCCAAAGCTGCTGTGTATTCTCTGGATATGAGCAAAACAAGTCATCTAGTTGACAATACTGAAATTGAATCATTTTGATTATCGTATGACACATAATACATCGTATGACATATAATAATATGTCATATCATAGAATGGTTGACATTGAAAGGGACTTGTGGAGGGCATCTGGTCTGCTCCCTCTGCTCAAGCAAGGCCACCTACAGCTGGTGGTACAAAAGTACAAAATATTGTACTTTTTTTAAAGTACAGCACCTTGCAATTACTAAATTTGTGCAGTGATGCCTGTGTTCTTGTTTTGTGTTTTTGTAGAAGTCCATAACTTCTGTGACAGGGACTGAAATAAGAGCGTTAAAGTAACCCGTAATGGTTTGAGAACAATATCAGCAGAGTAGCTGCATAGTTGACAATCAAATGAGCCTAGTTTGTCACACCAGCATCTACAATCAGAACAGAACTTTTCTTAGACACCTGTAGAATGAGGTCTCTTAATATAATTTAGATATCTAAAATGCTTGGATTTTTGACTTGTTCTTGTTTTAGTGTTTATTCTCTCATAACACTAATGGAGACTTCTGTCTCTGTCTCTCAGGATCTCTACAAATCTGCCTTCTTCTATTTTGAAGGCATCTTCTATAATGATAAAAGATACCCGGAGTGCAGAGATCTGAGCAGGTATGATATTTGTAGATGTTGACTGAGGAAGACCTTAAGGAACATAACGTTTGTTTTGTTTTGTTTATGACTTGTGGTGTTACAGATACTGGAATGTCTAGAGTATTAAGCTGGAATGGACTTTCCCTGCTGTTTTCCCATGATGAATTGATTTTTAGAGAAGTTTAACTTTACTTGCTTTAACTTTACTTGCTACTTACCTTCCATTCGCTTCCCTTTTGAAAAGAGTATGAATCTGTTTTTTAACCTGCAAATGCTGTTTTGCTCTGTTGAGATGGGATTTCTGTATAAAGTGACAGGTGGCATTTTGTACTGGGTTTTTAAGTACCTTCCCTACTTGTGATGGGAATTAAAAGACTTGCCTGTAGATGTATCAGAGGTAGAAGATGTGTCAGAAAGACACCAAGCTCAGCTGTGTGGCAGTGGTTGTCCTGCTCAGTCTTGAAAATATGCTGAATGCCTTAATTGTAAAGTTATCATGAGGTCTATGTGACTGATCAGAAAAGAAATTTGATATTTTAAGGAAGCATGGTATTGCTGATATGGTAGTGAGATTTAGGAGATCAAAATGTTTAAAATGGTTGGTATGGAAGAGCTGACTCTGTTGGACCCTGTTGTTCTGCCAGACTTTGTATGTGACTTCATGGAAATCAATATTTTACTTCTTGTCTTTCTGTCTGTGACCAACAATGGTCTTCACAGAAGGGCTTGTCATAGCATACACAGCTTGTTAGATGCCTTGTGTGTAGGGTGTAGTGTGCTGAAAAGCCAAAAAGAAATTTTCAGTAGCCAGTGCCCTTCCAGTGCTAAATTTTGGAAAAGTAACTGCACTTGTCAGCTTTGTGTTTCTCCTTGACAAAAATGAAATTAAAAAAGAAAGCTTTTTAATACTTTAAAGTGAAGTCATTAACCAAGGGGGCAAAATAATCTGCTAGTAACTTGAATTATTGGACTACTTAAAAAGTATTGTGCTGCAAACAGTCTGACTGGGATGGGTGCGCTCAGGAGCATACACTGACTAAAACTCCTCAGGAAGCTGCCTGGTGAGGATTGAAAGGCAGATGTTCCACAAGAGCAGTGGACAGTTCTATAGTGTTGTAGTATTGCTGTGAAATCACCTTAAATTACTACCAGATGTTGTGAACAGGTTTGATTTCCATCATTTAACCATGTCTCAGTGAAGAATTTTGCATGTCTCCAAGGTATCTTTTTCTCTGTATTCACAGTTCATAGCTTTGCTATGCTGATGGCCTTTCTGTTTTCAGAACAATTATAGAGTGGTCAGAATCTCATGATAGAGGCTATGAAAATCTTCAGTCTGTTAGGATGGAGGACTATTCATTTAATGATTTATCCCTCAAAATTGGCTTCCCATACCTTTACTGTCACCAAGGGAACTGTGAACACATCATTATAATCACAGATATAAGGTAAGTAACTATTCTTTGGGAGTCCTTGGGCAAATGAAAGTAAGCCTTCTCTGGACAAACTTCAGACATTAGATGCTGAATGTTTGTTAGACTAACTTATTTGCTGTAAGATTATTCTGCTGCCTTCTGCAGAGCTTAAATTTTTCTTCCATATACATGGGAGTATCTCTGAAAGAAAGAGAGTAATCTTCCTTGTTTTTTTCTTTTTAATTTGCATACAAAGACTGCTTTGCAATTAGTGTGCTATGACTGCTGTGTAACAGGAATGGCAACCACAGTGTCAAGATCTTTCTGTGTAGAGCCATTGTGTGGCAGATTTACATACTGATTCTGGAGCACCAGGGGGCAGAATGTTGTAGGCTGTGGCTGGACTCAACTGAACAATTAGTTTGAACTTGAAGCGAAGGGGCAGGAACTGAAAAGATAATAGAGGAATGGAAATAGTGGGCTGAGATGGATAGGCCAGGAAGAGAAGTGATGTGATAGTGACTGTGAGGTGACAGCCACATCAACAGTAGAACCATTGCATAGACTTTGCTCAGTGAATAACTAGAGAGAGCATTCCTGTGGTTGTCTGCAGTGAGTCATTTTCTGTTCCCAGGAGCCTGATGTATCAAAGTGTTGATAATACATGGTGCTTTCCAAAAGGAGCATAACCCAGAGAAAAGCATTGATGTTGCACATAAATGATCTGAAGATTCACCTGACAATAGTTTGTTGATCTGTATAGGAAATAAAGCTTTAAAAAGACCACAGAAAAGAGATGGTCTGAAGACTTCTGTGTTACTGCACAAACTGAATTTACTTGTGACCATAAAATCCACAGATGATGCAACTAGCAGTCTATCTCCAGATCTTCATCTGTGTTAAGAAATGTTAAGCAGAAGTCTAGTCAGAGTTTGCATAGGAATTTAAATCATACCCTATCTTCAATGTCCATGCTTATATTCAGATAAATTTCAGTATGGCAACATCTTTATTGTATGTGTTGTATTTATTTATTTCCTTTAAGGCTTATTCATCATGATGACTGTCTGGATAGGAATTTATATCCCTTGCTGGTCAAGAAACATTGGCTATGTACCAGAAAATGTTTTGTATGCAAGATGTATACAGCAAGGTATGCTACATTCTTGATGCTATTGTTTTCTTAATTCTTTCTAGGTGCTGCTGCTAACTTAAAAAAAAATAGTAAAAATCAAAGCCCTGTATGTGTTTTGTAATAAGAATAATCTTCACTCTTCGAGCAGTTGACCTCTGTCTACCTCTGTCTAACCAGGAAAAGGCTTCCTGCAAGTAGGGTTCATTTGGAATTGATTCTGGAGTTTCAAAAGAACTAAATGAGTAAGAGATTAATTATTTGGCTCATGCCCTTTTCCATATCTAGATCTTGGCTATCTTATCAATTACTTTTGAAAATCCTGCTTTTGGGGGAAAATGCTGTGTTTTCCTCCTTTGCAAGATATATGTTTCAAAATAATTTACCAAAAATCATACAGTGCTTCTGTTTAATCTAGCATTTATGCAGGTATAGATCTGTCCAATTCTAATATAATAAAATCTGGAGATTTTTTAAAGGCATTTAACTTGCCCCACAGGAAACTCCTAACCTCTACCTGAAGACTGTGCGCTCCGCAGCTGTTCTTGAAGGAATTCTTTGTGATTTTCTGCCTTTTCCTTAAAAGAGCAGAATATGAATTTGGTGCTCTTTATACACTTTAGTGATACACGAGACAGACTTTCAATAAACAGTAGAAATTTCTCTAAAGACTAGTCTAGGCTCCCTGATTTTATAGATCTGAGATCTGAATGATTTATTTGCAAAAACACTGGTTGCCTTTTTTCTTCTTTAAGAAAACTTACGCTCTCAGCCTCTGTTTGACACAGCAACTGTATCTTCATTGTCTTGCTTGTTTGGCCTTAGACTTCTCTGGAATCAGGCAAAGACCCAATTCCTCTTAAGATGGGAGTCCATCCTTGTGTTCCTAGCAGAGCCCTGAGGATGCCTTCACAATATAATCTGTGAGGCATTTGGCCATAAGGGGAGGTGGAGCCAAAGGGTCAATATGGGGGAAGGATGGGATGGGGAGGGCATTACCAGAGGTGATGTAAATGCATTAAATTAAAACCAGGATTAAGCACTAAGCTTAAGTGGGGACATGCTAAACCATAGACAGCAGAGCTGCTTTGGCTGGCTGTCCAGTGTGTTCTAATCTGTGCAGATAGCATCTGTAATCACCAGAGGCCTTCAGCTGTCGTGGCCTCTTGAGTGCTATCATAAATTAATTACTCATTGACATGGTAGGCCCTCCTTATACATGTTAATTTGTGTTCATGTTAACTTCAGTGCTTGCTGGAGTGTGCTGCAATCCTCACTTTTTCTTGTCTGCATCATTTGGGTCCTGCTTTTAGACTCCTAAATGGTTTTGATTACTCAGAGGAGCTTGGGTCAGTACACATCTGCTCCATTTCACAGTTTCTTGCATTAAGGAAGAAAAAGATTTATCTTTTATGATTTAGATGGCCAAAGGGTGGACAGAAGATTCCTGGTTTGTTTGTTTTTTTTTTTAAATGCACTGTACCAGCAATACAGGTTTAAAGAGTTTCTCAGGAAGTGCTGCTGGAGCTGCTGGGGTTGACATGGAATGGGTGTGGAGTTTGGAAATGAGCTGCATGCATGGGATAGGAGATATGCAATATAGGTAGAACCTTGTGTATATAAAATTATTACTGATGTTTGTTGCTGCCATCCCCAGTCCTGAGTAAAATGTTGAGATGTTTGCCTCAAGTGTGTTTCAGTCATAAGAAAGCACTTGTGTTTTGTAACCTGCAGGTGGGTAACCAACAGAGACAGTCTGGCACCAGAGGATCCTTGTTTCTTTTGTGATGTTTGTTTTCGGATGCTCCATTATGATGCAGAAGGCAATAAACTGGGAGAGTTTCTTGCATATCCTTATGTTGATCCTGGGATTTTCAACTGAAACTGACATGTGCCAGGATTAATTCAGTGAATGACATCGTTGAATGTGTTGCTCTGGCTGTTAAAACCACTGAACAGCTTGGGGTTTGAGCATACTGCTGGGTTTCAGGCTAGGCATGTAATCCTCTCCTGTGAGCTGGAAGGAGCCCTTTGCACTTGAAGACTATCTGGTGTGTTTTTCTGAGTGAGTAAGTAAGTAAGTATGATTTTTACAGATAAGTTGGCATGCAAAAATGTAATACACTTTTACAACATTCCAGTAGTTTGGATGCTATGGACTATAAAATATGGATGTTTGAGAGTACCTGGCAAAAGAAACCATGACTTTAAGAAGCTCTGTGTATCCAAGGCTTTGTAAACCTCTGTGGATGAGAACATGGTCTGTATATATCTTGAAAACTCTAGCAGTTGTCATATTTGAACAAGGATGGATGGCACTGAATTTGTAGGGGGGAACGCTTTCTGAGAGAGAAGCTCAGAATACTGTCTTTCCTACAAATGAAAGCTTGCTTCTGAAGGCCTTTGCTGTCCCTGGTTTCTGACTCTGAGGACTGATTCTGTAGAGAAGAAACTGCATTTCACCATTACTGAATTGAAGCCTGCCTTTTAAATAATTTTGCCAGCTGTTTACAGTGTATGCAGTGTTCATTGTGCACCTTTATGTAGTATTATTCTGTTATTGTAATGTAATGGGTTTTTTAATTAAAATGTGGCAAATTTGTAGTTCCTACAAGTCTCTTGTTAAACGGAAACTTTGTCAAGACAGGATATTCTTTTTTATAAAGTTTTCTGGAATTAAGCGTATGTTAATGGCAATCTTTGTTTTAGGAAAGTTAGAGCTAACTGCTTTTCTTTTGAAAACTTCAGCTAATTCTGTTTGGGGGAAGACAGCCTGCTCTGACAATCCACATACAGAAAAGTGACAAACTGAATCCTGTTGAAGTCCTGTAGCTGCAGATTCTGCCAGTGCTGACTTGATTATCTTAGATGTCTTTGAAACAAAGGTATCTGAAGCACTTGCAGGACTCCATTGATCACTCCCATATCTTACTGCTTTCTAGTGGTGTATTAAGTCATTTAAATATAAATCCATGCTTTTTTTAGGAACAACCGAAAAAAAAGTGTTTCTTTTTTTCCTGTCTTGTAAACCTGCCAGCTGTTGGCCTGTGTATTTCAATGAATCAACCACTTGTAAAAGGTGGTGATAGTTCTCTTATCCTTCAGGAATCAGCAGAAAATGGAATGCCTTGCCCATCACAGCTGTGACAAATCCAGCTGCTAGGGCTGGGCTGCTTTGGGGGGCTGCTTTAAAGCAGCTGCTTTAAAGGTCCTCTACTATACAGCTCTGGTTGCAACTTCAGCATTTGCCTCACAAGTTGCTACTCCTCATCTTTCCCCTATCTCCTCCTCTTTCAGCTGTCTCCCATAAATACACAGGCTTCCCAGTCCTCTTCAATATTGGATGGGGGATCATATAGAGAGCTAGCTTAAGTTCTGAAGCAGCAATCAGTAGTTTTTTTGTGGGGGCATTTTCTTTCCTTCTTTAGCCGTAGAGAGAGGGGAGTGGCAAAATATGAGTTTACTCTTTCATTAAATTAATTTGCCTCAAATATGCTGTCTCTAACACAGCCCATTTATCTTCTTAATTAAAAGTTAAGATCAAATAAATTTCAAAATTGATGTCCCTGCAGATTAAGAAATTTTAGTGGGTCATTCCCATACTTCCAGTAAGGCAGAGAGAAGCTAGCCACAGTCTGGGTGTGGGAGTTGAGAGCATTCAGTGCTTAACTACAGAGCAGAGAAGAATCGTATTAGAAGCTTGCTGTTTGTATGATGTGGTCCTCTTTCATATTCAGTGATGCATTCTGAATGACAAATGGAACAAAAAGGTTACACGAAGTCATAGGTTCTAAAGATCCCAGAAGCTGTCACAGGACAACTCGGTCTGGTCTAGATTTGATAAGTCTTTCTGAATGAGTCCTCTGAGTGAAATCCAGCATTGCGTACAATGCCCATTTGTAGCTAAATCTCTATGACACCAGCTGGATATTTGTTTTAGCAACTTATTCAATGCTGTGAGTATTTTGATGATGAAAATGTCCAAGCAGGTTTTTTTTTCATGACAAAAAATGAGAATAAAAAATATTTTTAATAATCTCTTGTCTGTGTGTTTCTGGTTGAATCTCAAAAACATTAACCTGAATCTGTAGTTAGCTTTTGGATTTGATTTTTTTTTTATTAAACACTCAATGATTAGATAGTAGGATCCTTTGGGAAGTTATTTCAAACTTCCCAAATCTCTTGCAGATTCTCTCCCTAATGAAAGTTTATGCCTTGCTGACAAGGTGATACAGAGCACTGTATTGAGGAAGAGGAGAGGTCCCTCTGGTTGTATGTTAATAGGAAGTTCCAAAGCAAAACATAATTAATATAAACAGTGCTATAGCATTTCCCAGTGCTATCCAGGCACTTGTAATGTTTCCACAAGAGTCCTCTATGTACTTGAATGATGAACAACTCTACAGGGCTTGACCATCAGATAAGCAGCATTCTCATTTAGCTCACAAATAGAAGTTAGTCATTATATGCTGGATTTTGCAGATTTCCACATTCCAGCTAGTCTTAAGATGTACTTTATTCAAACCTCAAGAAACTCAAACAATATTTTAAGCTGTAGTAAACTCCATTCTTGAAGGAGGGATGCTGTTGTTGAAGTTAACTCTGCTTTAAATTTTGTGCATAGCTGTGTTTTCTTTCTTAAGAAACAATCAGCCTTATTCCTTGTGAGACTTTAAGTGACTGCCCAATTAGTCTCAGCTCTTATGTTTGTATCTTTCAAGAGACAGTTTAGGGGCATTAAGGCCCATTATGTAGTTACGTCAGACTTTGTGAATTTAGGTTATTTCTGGTTTGTAAATGGGCAGTAAATTAAGGCAGCAAAAGCCCAAGCAGCTGTATGGACAGAGTGATTGCATCACACAATCAGGACCTTCATCTCTGCATCCAATCTCAAGCAGTGTCAAGGTGCTCCATTATATCTGAAACAGTTGTGACAGATGAGTTATCTTTTCACACAATACTTGTGTGAAAACTAGGTGGCTTTGGCAATTCAGCATCCTTGTCAAATATACAGTGCCTTTTTTTTATTTTTGGTATAAGGTTTGATAAAAAGGGATGGTAAAAAATGAGAAATGCTTTCTATGAGGATTTCTAGTAACATCTTTACAGAAATACTTTCAAGGGTAAAAGTGGAAGTTGTTTGAGTTTCTTGAGGTTTGAATAAAGTACATATTATTACTAAATCCAGCATATAGTAACTAACCTCTATTTGTAAGCTAAATGAGAATGCTGCTTATCTTGATGGTCAAGCTGTACAGCCATGTCATCATTCCCCTTAACATCAGTCTGTTGTGAAGTGCTAGACATTGCCAGAAGTCACAGTCTGTGGAGGCCAATCATTGTGGCCATCTTCCAAAGACAGCTTCATACTGCAGCTGCCATGGTGATTGAACTTGCAGGTTTAACTTCAGGTATTATCTTCAAGATCTGAAACACAGGAGTGAGCAACCTCAAAATGTCAGAAGCCAACCCAGCAAAGCAGGAGGCCAGGTTAGGCGAGTAGGGATATTCTTTTTGAGTCTAGGCAGACCAAGAAGGTGTGTGCTTGGTGAAGCAAGGACAGGGGACATGCATGCGAGGAATACGGAGATGGTGCTCCCTGCTGTAGAAGAACATTAATGTGGTCAAAGCTCAGCTGGGGTTGAAGCTTCCAGAACTGTGGGCACAATGAAAAGATGGTTTTTAAATATATCAATAGCAAAAGGCAGTGCAGAAAAAACATTGGCCCTCACCTACAGGATGAGGATGGTCACCTTACCATCTAAGTCAGAGATGTTACTGCTTTCTTTGCGTCTCTTCAACATGGGTTATGGGGCATGGGGGTCCCAGTGTCCTGAGCCAGAGGACCAGGACTGTGAGAATGATCAGCTCCTAGTGGACCCTAAACTTGTGCAGGATCTGGTGGCTCCCTTTTAAGTGTTTGGGGCTTGATGGGATTCATCCAAGAGTACTCAAAAGAGCTGTCTGATGTCACTGCAAGGTCTCTCAATGTTTTATGAATGATTTTGGGAATTTGGAGGGGTCACAGTCAACTGAAATCTGGCTAACATTGTTCCAGTTTTCAAGAATGGCAAGAAGGATGACCCTGAAAACTATAGACCCGTCAGTCTCATTTCAGTGACTGGCAGAATTTTGGAGGAGATTATTCTGTGAGTTCCTGAAAACACCTGAAGGACAATGGAGGTTTCAGTCAGAACCAGCACAGCTTCATGACAGGAAAGTCCTGCTTATAAAACCCAATTTCCTTTTATGACAAGGTAACACACCTAGATAAACAAGGGGAGCCAGAACAAGTAATCTTTTAGGATTTAAGTAAAGCTTTCAATACTTTCACAGCATCCTCCTGGAAAAACATGTCCTGTGCACAGCACAATAAATACCTCGTGAAATGGGTGAGCAACTGGCTCATGGGTTGGGCGCGGGGGATTTCAGTGAATGGGGTGACAGCAGACTGGTGACTTGTCACTGTTGGGGTTCCAAAGGGCTCCACCCTTGGCTCTTGGCTTTTCATCCTCTTTATTAACAACCTGGATGCAGGACTTGAAGGGATACTGAGTAAGTTTGCCAATGGTGTTAAACTGGGAGAAGCTGTTGACTCTCTCAAGGGCAGGGAGGCCCTGCAGAGAGACCTTCATAAAGTGGGGAAGGTTTGGGCAATCACCAAACATATGAAGTTCAACAAGGGAAAGTGCCAGATTCTGAGATGCACCAAGGATGGGGCAACACTGGATGTTTGGACAGACTGGGAAATGAGATGCTAGAAAGCAGTGCCATGGAAAGGGACCTGGGGGTCCTGGCTTATGGCAAGTTGAACATGAGTCAGCAGTGCAGCCAGGAGGGCCAGCCCTGCCCTGGGGGCATCAGGCAGCCAGGTAAGGGAGGAGGGGATTGTCCTGCTCTGCTCTGAGCTGGGACAGCCTCACCTCGTATGCTGGGAGCTGGTTTGGGTGCCACAATATAAGACATGAAACTGTTAGAGAGTGCCCAAAGTAGGTAGTGAGGATGGTGAAAAGGCTTGAGGAAAGGCTGAGGTCACTTGGTCTGTTCAGCCTGGAGGAGACGGAAGCAAGATGTCCTCACAGTCTACAACTTATTCATGAGGGGAAGAGGAGGGAGGCCGGCACAGATCTCTTCTTTGTGATCAGTGACAGGACCCAAGGGAAGGGCCTGAACCTGTCTCGGGGAAGTTTAGGTTCGATATTCAGAAAAGTTTCTTCCCCCAGAGGGTGGTTGGGCACTGGAACAGCTCCACAGGGCAGTGGTCACAGCAGCAGCCTGACAGAGCTCAAGAAGTGTTTAGGCAATGCTGTCAGGCACATGGGGGGACTCTTGGGATGTGCTGTGCAGGGCCAGGAGTTGGGACTTTGATGATCCTTGTGCGTCCCCTTCAACTCAGCATGTTCTATGTGTATTCTCAGGATTTTCAAACTCCAATTTCTAACCTGGCTGTCCTCTGTCAAATACTACAAACAAGTTGTTACAGTATTGGGCAAAGTCTGTGTTTCAAGAAACATGCTTCTGAGAGGTTTGTACCTGTTTTATTCCCTTTCATGCCTCCAGGAGTTAAACATTTTACCAGTGTTTCTGTTAAAATTCTAGTTAGAGGTCCCCAAGTTAGTGCCAAAGCAGTAAAATCAAAATAGTACTAAAACCAGACTCATGTTTTTCCTATGAATAGTTCTTTCTATACAAGGATGTCTTAATCAGATTGAAATTCTTTAATTCCATAAATTGTTCAAGACAGTGTTTTCCAGCCATTCTGCATCAACCGGTTTTGTTGTGAGAACACCACACTTTTCAGTATACTTACTATAACAAAAGCAAACCATAAAAGTCACATTGCAGTAAATTGGCACAAGGCATTTTGCAAGAATAGAACTAAACTTATTTAAAAAAAAAAAGCAAACAATGAAGTATACTCATACATTAACATTGTAACAGCTATAAAAATGCCGCTTTCAACTCCTACAAAACACAGTGAAAAGACATCCCCAACAAGAGTTGAAAAACTGCACAGAGGTAAGTATCATAGGAAGAGAGGTTTTATACAAATGAAGCAACTGGAGAGTTAGAAGTATTTACACTTTTTCTTGCTATTAACTAGACAAACACAGTAGTAAGTTAAAAATATACAACAACTCTAAGTCCTGTAACATGGAAGCATTTTCATCTTTTGAAATGTGTTACCTGTTAATACTGGATATAACTATTGGCAAAAGTGTTTAAATACTTTAAAACCAAGATTAAAGGGACTTTTATTCCACAAAATTTAACTTCAAAATACTATGCTTATAAAATTATTTAGAATTTCAGCAGTCTATAGATTTCAAATGCAAAACTTAACAATCCTCTTTAATTTGTAATTAAAAAAACCAAACAACAAAACTTCAGTGATGTCATTTGTTTTCAAAGGCAGAATCATCTGCTGGCTTTTCAAGCTCTCTCTCTTCACCACATGTCCTAGAAACAAAATAAAGCAATGTTACTGATCACTTACAAAGGCAGCAGGCAAGGCTTATTCCAGGTGATTGCACAGTCTAGAGCAAGGATGCTGATGAACACTCAGCAGTACATGAGTCTGGAGAACTGAGGCTGTTAGCGGTGCCAGCTGTTATGTTACCCCAACAATGCCCTCAAACCTGAAGCTAAGCTGGCAGTGAGTGGCATCACTATGATCTATGTGATGGGCTGTGAAGGGCAGTCATTCAGCTCCATTTGTGTCTGTACTGTATGTCAGTTTAGGTGGAAAAGTGCTCTAGCTTAACACGCCTTACCTCCTGCCACTGAAATCCACTGTATCCTCAAAGACTGACATAACCTCGTGGGGCAGTATGTATTTTTACAAAAAACACCCTGAAAAATGTTCTTAAGTGCCAATCAGATCAGAAATTTTAAATTACAGAACTTTTTTCAAAATTCCTGAATTACATCTTCAGAAAGGTACAGACATGTCTTCCCTCTAGCAGAGGGAGAAATGTTCAGAACTAAATACAGTCCTATGATTTAAGAGGTTTACCAGCTCTTTGCTTAGAGTGAGCCACACAGGTGTTCTGGACATTATTTATTTTGTTTATTTCTTTCTCACTTATAAGAAACCAAATATTGCAAACAAAAATGTAGAAAAAATACTGAATGAAAGAAAGTTTGTATGCTGGAGAGTATGGAGCTTGAATTCAAACATGTGGATGCATTTCTCAAGATGCAATGTATTTGCAAAGAGGTTATTTAAAAATCTAGTTTGTTGCTGTTAGCTACAAGTAAGTTCACAGACCCTGTGTCCAAGCAGCCATACAGTATTTTTTTAGAAAGTGGGTTTCTTTATCAAAGTCAAAGATCATTGGAGTGTGGGTTCAAATCCACAGCAAACACCACACACACACTTAATATAAATGTTTATTTAATTTGTTTAAGCAGGGGGGTAGAATATAACCTGTGTGAGAACTTACACTTGTAACTCTACTGTGTTCCTGTAGCATGCTGCTTGTTCAGATCAAGTGACTATTCAGGGTAACTGGTTGAAAACTCCCAAATCCATTTCAGTACTTCTGAGGCTGCCTCACAGCAAATACCAGATAAATTTTCATCTTAAGTGGGGTTTTTTTTGTGTTGTTGTGTTTAAGTTTACCTTACTGTAAATAACAGTCAGTATTTTAACTTGGCAGATAGCCAAAATAATGCCAGGCAGGTGCAATATCTCCTGATGTGCATGAAGATAGTGGTGAAAGGAGCTTGCTCCAATACATACTGCTGAACAAAAAGAATCTCTGAGTGCAAGGTGCAGAGTGCCTGGAGAAAGCGAAGTGTACTTCAAATTTGTTACTAAATTCTATTAAGTGTTTCTCTTTCTGCAAGGGATTAATTGCTTGTTGTTTATATTTACAAAACATATTTTTTGCTGCAACCAAGGTGTAAATACTTAATGCCAGACAAATTGAAGCATTCTTATGGCTTCATGTTTAAAATGGTAAGTGCATCCACCTCTATAAGCCAGTCAGACTTCTGGAATTTCACAGGTTTAAGTCCTAGCCTGCAGTTTGCCTGATTTGACTGATTTTTATAGCCAAACTGTAGAAAATGATTTAAAGTGGCTGTCTATTGATGACAATACATGAATTCACAAAAGATTAATAAATATCGTAAGTTTCGATAAGAATTGGTACAGACTTCCTTTGCTTCCAACTTAATAGCCTAAAACGCAGGAAAAAGCTTTTAGTTTGCCCAGGTCCGCCACATGCTAATTCTCTCCAATAGCAAGACATCCTGTAATGTTTTTTAAGTCTCCACCACAGCAGCAAGTGAAATAACATTTAAAATATTAATTCAAAACTTAAACAGAAGATTTGCACTCTGTTACTCTCTAAAGTTGGGAGTAAACTCTGTGAGGAAAACAGTACCTTAACATGGTTAAGTAACTTCAATTTACTGCTGTTTTATTTTACATGATTAAGCTAGAGCAGAACAGATCATCAGCTCAATAATGTTATTAACTCACTTTTTCTTACTGCCGACTTCATGCCTATCTTTCCTTTCTTCAGCACCTTCTCCATTGTGTTGTGACTGGTTGGTGTCCTGGGCTTCAGACCCTCCATTCAGAATCTTTGAACCTTTAAAATGGAAGAGCAGAAAAGTGGTACTTGCAGGGAATAAAACTGTATTATAATAGCCCTTGATAATTTCTTTACAAATAAAACATTATAAATATTTCCCCCTTCACCTTGATATCCAAGCAGCTGAAACAATACAAAAGACACTAACTGATATGGCTTCAGTTTCTGAACATCCCATACAATGTGCCTCATCCCATGGGAATTGAATTTGTATTTTTAATGCAATTTCAAGTTCTTCCTGTGCTTGCTAGGCTAAAGATCATAGGCCTAATGCTTGTTTGTATTCTGAGGAGTAAGAGAATATACTTCAGTAGTAAATTATTTTTACCAGTCTAACCAGAGCAGTTAATTTTGGGGATTCTTGTTACTTTAACTGATGAAGTTATTCCATTACATCTCATTTACTCTTGACTCCAATAAATTATATATAATCAAAATACAAGTTACATAAATAGAAGTGTTTAATGATAGCATGGATTTTTCAAGCAGAAAAGCAGCACTAGGCTGGAAGTAGTATTTAGTGAAGTCAAAGCAGAAAAATTTAACATCTTTTAGAATTTCTGTGATGACTACATGTTTTGCTGTGGTACTACAAGCCAGTGAGTTTTAAATGAGTTGAGGAACGTCACTCTCTGAAATGATGGTGCATTTTACTTGAAGCTGCAGATTTATAAAATAACTCCTCTATTAAACTACAGAGCTACAGTGAGAAAAAATGACAAGATGTTATTAATCTAAATTTTTACAGTTTATCTGTTTACACTTGCTCAGAATCAGTTCTGAACTCAAAGGCTACAGGAGGAATTCGAGAAAACAGTAAATGCTATATTCCCATGTTACAAAGCAGATGATCTCACGGTGCATTAAGTACCACCAAGTACAGCATCATTCTGTATTGACTATCATTGTGAGGATAGTCAGGGTTCAGCAGTTCAGTTTTTAAAAGGGCAAAAGAATGCATTTAAGGATCAGATTTTCTTTTTACAGCAAATAAAGAAAAAACTACTTCTATAAAATATCCCTCTACTCTGATAGAACTTCTTCCCATTCTCCATGTGACTGTGCAACAACATGGTATTTCACTGTGTGTGTTCTGCTGAAGTTGTGTTAACCTTATCTGAAGTTGTGTTAACCTTATCTGAAGTGGCTTCACTAGCCAGACTATGCCCAGGAAGCCTCTCAATATAGTTTCTTTGTTAAAGTATTAGTTGTGCTATCACTGGTTTGGGGAAAGATCTGTATGGAACCTCTACTTCATCACACATTCTCTCACCAGAAAATGGTTGGACTTTAATCATCCTTGCTTTCTTAGCAATTACAAGTATAGTGATATTCCTACTATAGTTGTGTTGAATCCTTGAATTCAAACCTCAGTTACAGTAATTTGTTTAGTCTTGATCCGTGTGGTGTTAACTTCTAAATGATTTTCTGAAAAAAACTCCAGTTCTGCTCCCAAAATTCAATTTCAAAGTAAATGTAGTTTCTGTGAGTCGCTTGTGGAGATCAAGGATCTAAATAACTTGAATAGATGAGTAGAACTCCTATATTGCAACATAGCTTTCTAGTGTGTCTGTCTCATTTTGTTCTTCTATTTAAAAATGTATATATTTTAGTAGGGACTTAAAGTTATTATTGAGCTTGCTTACTACAGAAAACTTGATATTCTGCTGTACAAGTGCTCATGATTGATGTGGCACTGTACTGTTAAGAGCATAAATACATTCTCCTGCCATAAATTATGATTTCTTTATTGTCAGGCTGAAGAACTACTGAAGTTGCATCCAGGAAGTAACACGGAAGTGCTTAAAAGTTGCTGCTACACATGGTAGTGCATGCATGATATAGAAAGAGGCTAGGGACGGAAACTAAGGAGTTTCAAGTTCTCATTCAGTGGCAGAAGCTTAGGCACTAAAAAACTGCTAGAGGAATAGAACATTGTGTTGGTCTTGGCTGGGGTAGAGTTAATTTTCTTCATGGTGGTGAATATGGGGCTGTGTTCTGGATTTGTGCTGAATGCAAAGTTGATAATACAGAGATGGTTTTTTTTACTTCTGAGCAGGGCTTACACACAGCCAAGGCCTTTTTATGTTCCCACATTGGGGAAGAAACTAGGGGTACATGGGAGGTGACACAGCCGAGACAGATGATCCAAACTGACATTCCAGACCATATGGCATCACACTCAGTATGTGAAGTAGGGGGGAAGGAAGGGGGAATATATTTGAGTCATGATGTTTGTTTTCCTATTATGTGTGAGGGCCCTGCTCTGCTGGGGATGGCTGAACACCTGCCTGCCTATGAGAAGCACTGAATTAATTCCTTGGTTTGCTTTCATGGGGGCAGCTTTTGCTTTCCCCATTAAACTGCTTATCTCCACCTGCAAGTTTTCTTTCTTTTACAATTCTGATTCTCTCCCTGATCCTATTGGTGGAGGAGTGAGCAAGTGGCTCTGAGGGGCTTGGCTGCTGGCTTGGGTTAAAGTGCAACAATGGTAGTTTGCCATTCTACCTCACATGCAATGTTTTGGGGTGGTTTTTTTAAAATTCAGTAACATTATCAAGTTAAATAATTTACAGAAGTAAAATTTGCAAGACCTAATTTTTGCAAAAGCCATTTCTATTAGCCAACTGAGATAAAATGGCCATGGTAAATGTTACATTGAATTTGAAAGTTATTTGTAGCAGTACTGTCCTTGACAACTTCAGATATGAAAAGGTTTTCATAGACTGGTGAAATCCCTGCATCAAGGATATTTTGAAGTTGGCTCAGAAATAATGGAGACTAAGTCTTTTATGTGACAAGAAAGTAAAGCCACAGTGACTTACCTGTTTGGTCTTTTTCCTTTTCAGTTTTTTTATTTGCTCCTTTCTTCCCCTGTTCTTTGGTTTTATTAGCTTCTTCATGCTGCTTTTGCTCAGCAAGTGATTTATTCAGTACTTGGGAAAGAACAGAATCTCCTTCCCCAACCAGAAACATGGTCTTGAACTTGTTATATAGCATTGTAGATTTCTCCATGATAACTTGGCTAATTTTAAATTTCCGTATCTGAAATCAAAGTAATAAAACAGGCTTCACTTAGGTCCTTAAATATTTGTGTAATTTCATTACATGCTAGCTTAAATTAATTTAACCTACAATGAGATCATAGACTTTTGCACTTGAAGTGTCACAGAACGGCCAGGTTGAGAGGGACCTCAAAAGATCTTCTGGTCCTACCCTTCACAGGAAAGGGACCACATTATCAAGGACCCTTGATCCCATCACAATTTGAAAACCTCTAGAGATGGAACTCCACCACATCCCTGAGGAGGTTGTTACAGTAAAACAATTGTTCTTACTGTAAAAAAAAGAAAAATAGTTTTTAGCATCAAAATAAAGCCTTTCCCAGTGCAACTTGTACCCATTGCTTTTCATCTGGTGAAGACAAAAGCCTCGGCCCTCTCTTTTCAGCAGCCCTTTAAACTGCTGGAATAATAGGAAGGAAGGAACTAAACCCTTTAATCTTTGGTTAAAGGGCAGGTTCTCCAGCCCTTTATCTTGATGGCCCTCCTCTGGGCCCTTTCCAGTCTGTCTACATCATTCTTGATCTGTAGGGATCCAGACTGGACAGAGTGCTCCAATAGTAAGTAAAGCTGGTATCAATTTAAGAAAACATATACTCTACATTAACTAACACTGAAAATCTCACCTTCTTGAGAGTTAAGATCATCTCTGTATGTTTCTGAGCTTGTTGCATTGTGACTTGAAGGGAAGCAAGCTCATCAAGAGCCTCAATACACCTGTTCACATCCTGTACATAAAAAAAAAAATTAGTCTGAAGACTTACATATTAGTAATCTTTAATTAGCATACTAATCTAAGTTCTGTACTCAATGACATCCTCCCATAATTAATTCTTCCTGAATTTGACTATGTACTTGATTTTAGAACAATTTATATAGTCAAACTTGCCAACAAAAATTTAACACCAGTTGTCTCTTAGCTACTCCCATAAAAGGCAGATTATATTTAATTAAGTTGTAACATTTAGCAAGAATTTTAAGCTTTCAACATACATAAAAAGCAAGCTTTAAGCTGCTTTCATGATTCAATGCTCAAAGCTGTTCACCATAGTCAGGCTTTACCATGCACAATTTTTCACAAGTGATTAACCACTGAGAAGGCAAGAAAGCACTGTAGTTGATACAAAGAACTGTTCTTATTCACTCCCTGCCACCCAATATGCTTTGCCCTCTTTTTAAGTTCTCATAGATACACCACTATCCAGTCTGAGGAGCTCAGCCATGCCCTGCAGTGGTTCCTCCACTGGAGCAGGCTTGAATTGATTAAGTCTAGCACAAGGCAGTCCCCCACCACCACAGTACCAGAACCTTGCTTCCAACACCCAGAAGAACTCTGTGTTTCCCTAGCTGGAACAGCTTGCTGCTCCTCATGCCATACTTCTTCACTCATGCTTATTTTCTTATCTCTGTTATTTTCTCCAGACTGAACACTCCCAGCTCTCTTGGCCTCCTCTTTTTCAACACATACGCCAAGCCACTAATACATCTTTGTGGCCCTTTACTGGGCACCCTACAGTAGGTCCAGGTCTCTGTTTTTCTAGGAAGCTTAAAATACAGTCCAGTGTCTCATCAGTGCCAAGTAGAGCACAACCACCACACTCCTTCCACGTTCTGCCAACTCTCTCTAATGCAGCCCAGAAAGCTGTTGGCCACTTTAGCTGCAGAACTGTATTGGTGGCTCATGCTAAGCTTGGTGTCCACCAATACCCCCAGGTCATTTTGTGACAAACTGCTTTTCAGCCTATCAGTCTCCAGCCCATGCTGGAGGCACAGGGTTATCACTCTACAGGTGCACTACTGGAATTGAAGTTGATGAAGTTCCTGTTGGCCCATTTCTCCAGCCTGTTCAAGTCTCTCTGGATGGTAACACTCCCATCAAACCTTTGATTTCAGTTTTCTATCATTTGCAAACTTGCTAGAGGTGTGGTTTGTATCATCATTCCAGTCTTTAATGACATGTTTTAATAGTACTGACTACTAGTGACTGGCCGGTAGCTGGACTCTGCCACCAATTAGTTTTTTTGTGCCCTGCTGTTCAGCCAGTTTTCAGTCCAACTTTTCATTTGCCTTTTTAGTTCAGACCTCTTAAGTTTATCTTTGAAGCTGTCCTGAGAGACAGTGTCAAAAGCCTTTTTAATCTTAACAGAAACAATATCCATTCTTTCATCCATCAAGCTGGTCATCTCACAAAAGGACATAATTTTAGTCAAGCATAATTTAATCTTCATTCTGCTGACAAGTCTCAGAGCTCTTACTGTACTTTATATCACTGGAAACAATTTTTAGGAGGATTTGTCCCATCACATTTCAAGGGACTGGTGTGAGAATTAATGGCCTGTAGTAACCTAGGTCCTCCTTCTGCAAGATGAGTGAGACATTTGCTGTCTTCCTGTCCTCAGGAACCAGCCCCTTATCACCATGACTTTTCAAAAACAAAATTGAGTGGATGGGCAATGACATCACTAGCTCCTCTGGCACTCTTATGCTTATTCTGTATTGGGTCTCTGTCTAAATGTTCTCTAGTTTGATCTTTGTCCTCTGAGCATCAAGGTTTTCTTGTTTTAATCTTCCCATGGTCTCAGGGACCTGGGATTCCTGAACAGAATTGTACAAGTAAACTGAAGTCAAGAAGACACTGGTTACCTTAGCCTTTTCACTACTTGTTACCTCCTACTTCATTCACTAGGGCTCCTATCTCCGTATCCCATTCAGCAGCAGGCCCACATTTTCCTAGACTTTAAGATGAATCAACCTTGAGAAGGAGGTAATCCCTAAAAGTGAGCCAGGTCTTCTTGTCCTGTCTTCCTTGTAGCATGGTCTCTCAAGAGATTCTTCCAAGCAGATCCCTGTAGAGGTCAAAATCTGCTCTCCTGATGAAAAGGATCACAGCCCTGGACTGTGATCCTTTTCATCCTGCTCCCTTCTCCCTGCACTTCTCTACCACAGTCACTGCAGCCAAGGTTGCCCCCACCTTCATATGCCTGACCAGATCTTTGCTTTCTGGAGGATCAGGTCTTGCCTTATCAACTCCTTCATCACCTGTGTTAGGCAATTATCAAACTCCAGAAGCTTCCTGCATCACTATGGTATCTGAATGTCCTTTCAGCAAATACTAGGATGTTTTAAGCTTCCAGTTAGAATCAAAGGGGTCTCCCCACTGTCTTAAGAAGATTAAATTCTCTACTTCTCCTTGAACAGGTGATCTGCAGAAGATATTCTCAGGATGTCACTCATTTTGGTTTGCCCATTAATCCTGACCCATAAGCTCCCAGTTGGCTTATCAGCTGTCCCAGTGCAAAGTTCCACACATTTCAGCTGGTCTCTCACATAAAGTTATCCTTCGTCTTGTATTCCCAGCTTCCCATCTTTCCTAAAGAGCCTGTAAACATATAAGGCAAGGCTCACCTCACTTCTATCCAAATCTCTGATACCAATGAAACCACAGCCCTACAACTGCAGAGAGATGTCCAGTTTACCACACCTGCTCCTCACACTATATGTATGAGTGTACAGACATCCCTAAGAGAAACACAGTTGTGCTGACATTCCAGAAAGGTTATGAGAGTTTTCCTCATTATGCTAGGCTGCCAGCAATTCCTCATTCAATGTGCTGATGCTTGTGGTCATGCCACTTCAGTCCTGTTCTGCAAAGAAATTCTGTTGATTACAAAGTCAGTTTACATCATACTGCTGACATCTGTTTACATCTGATTGCCATCCTGCTCCACCATTTCCTCCTCTGCTACCATTCCTAGTTTGATGCTCTTTAACTAGGCTGGCCAGCCCATTGGCAGCACTATTTTTTGAGTAGATCCTGCCACCTCCTAGCACACCTACCCACTTCTTTGTGAGACCTTTCCTCAATAAAGGGATCACTACCTGGGTCCCCATGCCTTTACTATTACCCTCAAAGTCACACAGTCATGCTTGATACTTTCCAAGTGTCCCCTGACTGAATCACTGGTGCCCAACCTGAAAATCTGCAGCAGCAAATAGTCATAAGGCCAGAAAGCCTCGAACATCTGCCAGTAACATACCAAACCCAAACCCCTGACAAGCAGCAGATTTCCCTTGACAGTGAGTGGAGTCAGTGGACTGAGCCCTAATCACTTGCATCCTGCTACTGCATCCAATGTCCTGGTGTTTCCACATGGCTCAGCAAGCTGACCTTGCACCAGATGTTCTATTTGACGTAATTCTATCTGAATGCTTCTGGTAAATAATTTATTATGTAGCATTTTCAAACAAAACAGATTTCATTTGCTGACACTTATCTTTCACTGCCCACAGTAACCACATTTAAGCACTAGTTATCTTTCATATGGAAAAAATGCCTTTCATTTTCAGAGTATTAATTAAAAACAAGAACACATGCCAAGTATTTCCTACTGGAATTTGAAACATGAATCAGTTTAAAAAAATATACTTACAAGATTATCAATTTTCAGGGAATTCTTTATTTCTGCATGTATCCTTTGAAGCCTAGAATCCACTGAAGTTTCTGAAGATTAAAAATAATACTCATGAACATTTGTTAATCACACCGGGTTTGCTTTTGCAGAAATAATTCCACATGAATGAACCTCATACAGCATGCAGAAGACAACAGGCAGACATCCTACATGCAGGTGCACACATAAATACAATCAGAAAAAAAAGTACACAGCTTTTTAAAACTGAACATGATTGGCAACCCACGCAATTTTTTCCTTAGGAGTTACAACTGAAAAGAATTTTCTATTCCAAAACACAGCTGTCACCCTCTAATTGTAGGCCAGCTTAACAAGAGGTTTTAATAAAATTTAAGAGTTATAAAGCTGGAAGACTCTCCATGACAGGACACCTGGATATTGATGGTTTGTTTTCAGTAAACTGGTCACAATTCAAGTTACAATCCAAATCCAACAAAATAAAATGTTCCCAGTACACATGCTTTAGAAGCGTGAAAGATGAATGGACATGGCATTCCTTAATTCACATGCTGAATGCCTGCTTGGATTTGGTATAAATTCTGAACAATAGTGCAAGCAAACAGTTTTCTTTAAGTCAAACCCATCTTGAAGGGGTTTGGATTGCTTTTATTTGCCCTCTTGCTGCAACACTGGGTTGAGTGGAGTTCATGCCACTGGATCTGTACTATACTACAAATTACAGATTACAGACAGTGGTTTGGATTGGCCTCAAAGATAGGAGTACTGAAAAAGGAATTCCTTATCCCTATGAAGGACAGTCAGCAGGCAAGACCACAGTAATCTGAATCTAAGCCACCTACTTAGTGAGAGGTAGTATCTAAATAGTTTTGAGAGGTCCCTCAGAGTATTGTGTTATGAGAAGATACAAAGGAAAAAATGATGGGAATGACTGAAGTGATTTATATCAAAGAATAAAAGCTTTTTTCTCAAGTTCACAAACAGAAGAGACTGGGGTTTAAAAGATCAAATGACAGCGAAGTCAGAAAAGCAAAGACCTGTTCTACTACACTGCACTGCAGAAAGAACACTGAAGAATAAAAATGGCATTGTTTCACAGACGGGAAAGAAGAATCATGGATCAAACACCTCAGACTGAAACCACACATGCTACCCTCAGCAGTATATTATCTTATGAAAGAATGGAAGAAATTCCATTCAAAATATAAAATGATCAAAAATACTGGTTAGATTCTTTCAACTAACCTCTCTTCTTCTCAATCTTCTTAACTTCTGCTTTCTTGCCTTCTTCTTTATTCTGCCTATCAAAAATGTTGAAATGTTTTTTACAATGTTGTAAGCCTGCTTTTTTCCCCCCAGTTTTTGGATGAGATGCAATATTGAGATATTATCTTTACTAAAACATTAGCATGCAAAAAACACAAAGAACCAAACCCTGGTTTTGAAGGACGAAAAACTTAACAAAAATTAATCAGCTAAGATACTGCTGGTAAGTCTTTCGTACTCATTTTTCTAGAAGCTGCAAATTAAAGGATTTTAAAAAACAAGTAATCTCCAAACTGTATTTTGGTTTTTGTTGCATAATAACATAACATATTAACTGGTGAAATGGCATTATATAGAACTAACTTATGGAGAAAGAAAATATTTTAATTACCATGACAAAAGGAGTAGAATTATTTACCATTACCACAGGGAATTTATGGAGAGATCAATTAACCATAATCAGTTCCTATATGACTATTTTCACAAATAATGAATTGTAATAGTATACATATCTTACAGTTGGTCATAAATGTATCAGTAATAATTTTAAAGTTCTTGATGGAAGTAGTAAAGCAGAAAAAAAATTATTACAAGTGCAGTGAAACGTTCTTGATCTTCCCCCAGTTGTATCACTGAAAATAAAGCTGAGACTCAAGAAAAACAACAAAAAAGTTCAGTTTCAGTTATAGGATGAAGACAGGCAGAAATCTTTGAAACAAGCTTTTGAGCTCTTTATGCAGAGAGGATCATGAACTTCTGTTTAACAATCCCTCAGTTTTGACTGAGGGATTTAAAAGCCTACTTTTAGAATTTTCATATTTCAGCATATCATAACTGTCTGGTGACTAGTTTTCTTCTTGTCATACTAATATGCATACATAAAACATGTAGGCCTGCATGTCTTCCATGTTTCTTTCATAAAGAACACAAAACTTGTCTGCTTCAACTAGCAGCACAATCTCAACAGTACAGATAAACTTTGCATATGTACAGAATGATGTACAAAGCACTTTAACTAAATAAATACTAATGAAGTAGCTACCAGAAAATGGAAACTACAATGACAAGCAAAATAATCAAAACATGTATCAGCCTATACCAGTTTTACTTTTTATCAATATTGAGCTTTGTGGTATAAGTCATCAACTGTAATAAATTCATTATTCATTCACTACTTCTCCTTTATCTCATTGAAACAAAACTCTATCTAACTCATAAAATATGACAGCTATTTAAAAGCAGAAATTTGATTGTTATTACTAAATCAATATATGACAGTTTGATTCCCAAAATGAAATCAGCATGTGTTAAATAGTGATATATTAAAAGGCACTAAGGCAATTTATTATCTCCGAAACTAGAAATGCTTAGGTTTGCCACAAGTACGTATTTATGTTAGGTCTCCAGAGGACTGACAGGAAGAAGAGGAAAAAGGGCTGGAGGAGCATGAGAAAAGAAATACCCAAACAAACTACACTTTTATTAGTGAATGTGAAAAGGATAGGGTTTTTTTTGTTACAGGTAAAGGGGACCTTTATTTTCTTCCTTCCCTCCAAATTTTTACCTTGTTCTTTGCCTTTCTTCTGCCCTCCCACCAATGGTGGGGATGACAACATCAAGCTCTTGTGGTGCAGCTTCTTCACCCATATGCAGAATAGTGAATGGGTCAGATTTCTTTCTATTGTCCTACTGTCCAAGTTCCTGATGGGATCTTCTCTCTATTCTCAAGTTTGATTTGAGTAATCTTCTAAATGCAGTTTGTTCTTGGTATCAGTCAACTGGCTTTGCAATACTACAGTAATTACCTTTTCCTTGTTCTGCTTGACAGCATGTGCTCCAACTGTCAGACAGAGAAGGAAATGCTTTCCTGATAACCTTTGCATTCCATACCTCATCAAAAATCTATAACCATGGATTAACAGGACCTACCAGGTCCTAACAATTTTTTCTAAAGTTTTAAAGAAAAATATATGGCTATCCTGAACAGTTTTTCACATGAACCCCTTTCACATGGATATTCTTAAGTCAGTTCTAAAGAGAACGCACCTGTCCTCTGCTAGAAATTCTACATCACTGAAAGACTGACATCACTTAATTTCTATGTTCCATTCTTCCCATAAAGGCACATTTTAGTTCAAGGAGCTTTTCACCTTCCCCTCAAAAAGAAGTTAAGATAGAAAATCAAAATGGGCAGGGGGTGATAACAGTAGAACATAGAGCAAAACAGGTTGGAAGTTTTTCAGAAGTTTCACCTCCTCTTAGGTTCAAAATATTCCTACAACTTGCAGGCATCACATGTTAAAATAGACTCACGATTCAGATTCTGTCTGTTCCTCTTGCTTACGCTTTCTTTCTGTTACTTCTCTCTCATGTTGGCTTCTTACAGTGTTTCTTCTGTGAGCTGCTGGAAAGCTTCTTCCCCCTTTTTTCTTCTGTTTTTTACAATTGGAAAGAAATGTAACATTATTATTGTTTCTGTAAGCAGATGAAACTAAGTATCTTCGAAATAACTCTGCTCCATGGAGCAGCCTGACAAACACTGGCTTTCCCTGAAGCTAAATACAATTTCATTAGTCCTTTCTGCTTTTTTTCTTTTCAAAACTAAGCCCTCAAAACCAGAGGGCAATGCTAAGGGCAGTACTAAGCACCAGAAAAATAAAGACATTACAAATTGTTGGCTAGAAACAGTTTTGTACCTTTTAAAAATGTGATTTCAAGCCACGTGTTCTCCAGATGCACCCAAGGAAAACAACATCTGTCTTCCAGGGAACATAAAATCAAAAAAAACCCCATAAGCCTCTTGACATTCAAATCTTTTGTTAAAAATACATCTTAGAAAAGATGCTTTTCTTAGAAAATACTCAAAGAATTCCTGAAAGAATTATTTGAGAAAAATATACTTCTGAAAATTTTATTCTATATATCTGTACACGCGCTGTGCCAGACTGTCATTACTGTCATTAAGATTTAGCATTAACTTGGAGAAAGACCTCCAAGCGATAATACTTTCCTCTAAAATAAATTCATCAGGAAAGCAAAATTATACCTTGTCCCCTTCTTGTTCTTCTCCTTCATCTTCAGAATCAGAAGCTGATGCAGAACCCACTTTTGCAACATTTTTCCTTTTTGGTTCAGCTTCTTTCTTTCCTTCTTTTTTATCAAATTCCTTCTTTGATTTCTCCTCTTCCTTCTGACTTTCCTCATCTTTTTTTCCTTGCTTTTTGGGTTTTTCTTCTGTTCCTTTTTTCTTTGTCTTCTCCTCTTCATTAACACTGAAACAAAAATAGTATTTAGGCATCACATCTATTATCTATAGTGACTTCAAAGAACAACATTCTAACTCGGGAAGTTGGGTCTTTTTAACCACAGAATAGTAAAATTATGAAGTTAATTCACTATACAACTCTTCAAAAATACTCTCTCGAAAAATTAAAACCCACTACCTGTGGGGGGGAAAGAGCCCCCAGCAAGTAAATATCAGTATGGAGGGCCTAATGAAGGTAACATGAACAGAAGTGCAAAGATCCTCACCCAAGAAGCTAATTCTCCATGGACTCCCCACACACAGATGGGTCTGTAGGACCCAAAGTGCATACACTGTAAACTAGGTTTATAAAATATACTTATTTAAGTTGTTACTATTCCAAAACCATGTATCTGCCAATTTATAGAAAACTAAACGTATATTCAACTTTTCCTTGAGTTACTAGAAGCACTAGACCTGAAATAAGAACTGTAGATAGCAAAACCAAAATTCTGATAACTAAGAGTGTTGCAATTTCATCAGAAGAGATTTCTGAAACAAAAATGTACAAAAAGAAAAACACTATTTTATTTTTGTATGATGTTGTATTTTTTTTTTAATAAACACCTTTCCTCTTCATTCAGTATACAATCATATAAGGAATTTTGTACAGATTGGACAAGTTAGGAAGATTAAGATCTTCTCTCTTGTGTTTCAGAAATGTCCTTTCTTGAATGACTCTGTATTATAAAAATGTCTACACAAATAGTAACTTATATTGAACACTAACAGGGCAAAACCCTGTTAAGGAGTAAAAATTTACAAGTCTTAACATAAGGAGCAGCACAGTTGACAATGAAGAAGCTTTATATTAAGAAAAAACTTACAAGTCACCCTCCGAAAGAGATGATGGCTTCACCAGCTTGGGTCTCCCTCTTGGTTTTGGAACTTTTACTTCAGACGCTGGGAGTTATACAGAAATAACAGGTTAGTACATAGCCACCATCTGCTCCTGGTCTATATCTCAAGATACTCAACAGACATAAGCCATGCTTAAATCAAAATATACACCCTTTGTTACTGTACAGAATTCAAATTAATTAAGTACCAAACTTAATCAAGATCTCTCTGTAAGTTAAAGTGTTGGCAGTTTTTTTAGCTGACTGGTGAATTAAAAAAAACTTTGATGGTTTCTAGCCACAGGCTCTGGCTACTAATTCTTGTGCTTTTTGCAATCTATGCAGTTGCAAACGTGAAACATTTGTTTCACATGGTGCATAACTAAGATGGATACTAAATTAGATAACGAGAAACCTGACATTAGAGAATGAAAAGCAGTCACTTATGTCTACAATTATAGTTTGTTGTCCACTACTTTTACCCGTATCTTGGGTTTCCATCACTTTTCAGGCTAACAAATCACTGTCAAGAAGTTCTACCACCACACTACAGTGCAGATCAAATCTCTACACTTCCTCAGATTCACCATATTGATAGGAGTAAGCCCTCCTTCTTGGCACTTATGTACCTCAAATGCTTGTCCAGTACCACAGTGATTATGTTGTTACCAGGAAACCTAATATTCAGTGTTTAAACTCTTGTTGGTCTTAGCACAGAGTACTTTTCAGCATCCTATCAACAACAGAGAAGGCTGTATAGTATATTTTCCAAAAAGGTCTTTCATATAGGAGGCAAAAGCATATCTTACAGATGCTTTCCTGCTTTTACTGACAGTAGTTTAAATCAAAACCAGCAAAAAGTTGTAAAGAAAAAACAAATATTAAAAATGCATATTTAGTGCATGTAATAAATGGCAGAGGGGAATGAATTTATACCTAATTTCCTCACAGCTTCCATGGCAAAAGTACTTAAAGTCTATTTAATTGTGGTTCCATTGTTTTTATATTGTCAGCAGATACAGAAGACTATAAATTATTTGTTTCCCTGACTAGGTGCTCATACAATTTACTTAACTGCTGCAAGAACTGTCTTCCAAAGCAGTAATTAGTAATCAAGAATATCTGCAAGCTTACCATTAAATTGACAATAGATCATTGCTAATTTGAAAGAAACAAATTATTCTAACAAAATATTCCCAAAAATCAGTTATATTTTCTTTTTATTTGCCTATAAATCAACACATACTTAAACATCTTTTTGAACACGTCTCTTCAGCTCTTATTTAATTTTTCTAATCCTCTGAACTTCACCTACAGGCTCCTTGTCCCCCCAGTTCTCATCTTTATGTTTTATGGATCTTCTAACTCTATTGTAGTATTTTATAGACCTTTAATGAACACAAACCTTTATGCAGCAAACCTGCCAGAGAGCAACTATCATATATCTACACTTAAATAGTATTCTGCAAAGAAGACTGACCTATTCTAAAAGGTAGTACTTTTAAACCAGTCTTTAATTTAGAAGATTAAATATTAACACTATCAATTTAAATCCATTCATGTCCTGAACTCATCAATATGAGATGTTTTCTCACTACAATCTATTAGTAAAATCTGCCTTAAGCATTCAAAAATACTCTGCAGTTCTTCAGAGGAAGGGGGTAACTCCCTGACTAGTACTACTAAAATACCTCTGTGGTGAAAAAAATTCAATGATTCTTCCGAAATTACCTGCTGGTCTTCCTCTTTTGGGGCTTACTTTTGGAGACACTGTCCCAGTAGTTGTTGCTGCCCCTGTTGCCGCTTCCTCAGCTTCAGCTTGTTTTTCAGACTAATTTAAAGAATGAATTTCACCCGTGAAAAAACACATGGCATCAATATCTCAATTCCTTTCTTAAACAAAAACCTTTAAACTTCTGGAAATATGTTATTATGTGATTGCTTGTACGCACAAAAAAGTATCTGAACTTAGTGACTGGTTATACTTAGGTATTACTGATTTTGCCCTCTCCAATCCCAAATGGAGAAAATAGTCAAGAGCTTAGTGTCCAGAGATAAAGGACAACTAGAGTATAGAAACAGCATGCTACTTTTCTGTAACAAACATACCAAGGTCACAAGTACTTCATGCTCATCCCCCATCCCTGCTGCCAGCTGTAACTTTGAAAGGTAAGGTTTCAAACACAAAACTAAGATCTGCCCTACTTAATTCTAGTTTTTAGTTGGGTCAGTGTCCAGATCTGGCTGGCTGTGTGACCACAAGAACATTAAGGCTAGCATATGCTGAGCAAGCAGCTGGAACTGCCTTTTTCAAAGTAACTCTGTATTCTCCCAGGTTGTAGACACCACAAAAATCACAATTTGTGAAAAAGGTATTTGTATTTCAGGTGTTAGTTCAATGTGATGAAGATGTTAAAAGAAATTTTTCAGAGCTTCAATGCAGGCTATTTTATTAGCAGTTTAGCAACCGTTTATGTATTACCTTTTCTTATTTGTAATAAGTTGTTTGGGAAAGACAGGGACTCTATATTCCACATTAAGTTAAAAAATAATAAATACTTGTAAACCACTCTGGGAAAACTTTCATTCCTGAAAATCTTTCAGACACTTGAAAATTTATGCATAATCTGTCATTAAAGGAAATAGCATCCAGTATTATCACACCAAAAAAATTCCAGTAATGTGAAGTAATTAAACATATTGTTACCTTTCTTTTTCTTCCTCTTCTAGCAACTTTAGGAATAGAAGCATCATTTGTTTTCACCACATCCTGTGAAAGATTAAAAATGTGCCTAAGAATCTTAATAAAACTAAAATATAGTAATAGATCTACAGCAATAAACATAATATTAGGATGTTCTCTGTGACACAGAAAAAAGCTCTCACGTACTTCTTTACTGGTTTTGTCAGAAGGTAGATCATCTTCCTTTGAAGTATCCATCTCCTTTTCTTCTGCTTCAGCTTCTGTAGGCAAATTATTATCCCCTTTAGGGGATAACTGCAAAGCAAGTCAACAGAGGATAAAAAACACATTAGAAAGTATTTTATAGTGAAAAGAGAACATGCTAATTGGCAGCAGGCTGCTTTTCCCTAAAGTAGTTTAAATCCATAGGTACACTAATTTCTTAGGTGCCCATTAAAGGTCTAATCGTACTGGACTACTTCCTCTTATGAGGAAGAGTCAAGGGAGCTGGGTTTGTTCAGCCTCAAAAAGAGATGACTGAGAGGGGACCTTATCAATGTGTAGAAGTGGAGAGGGTGCCAAGAGGATGGATCCAGGCTCTGCTTGGCAGTGCCAAGCAACAGCATAAAAGGCAATGGGCACAAACTGTTGCACAGAAGTTCCACCTCAACATGAGGAAGAACTTCTTTACTGTGCAATGACCAAGCAAAAGATTGCTCAGAGAGGTTGTAGAGACTTACTCCCTGGAGATATTCAAGAACCATCTGGACACAATTCTGTCCAATGTCCTCTGGGATGACTCTGCTTGAGCAGAAAGGTGAGCTAGACTAGGTTCCTTCCAGCCTGACCCATTCTGTAATTTCTGTGAGAATAACCCTTCAGCCAGTTAAGGATATCTGTTGTAGCTGTGCTTCCTCACAGGTTCTTGTGCACCTGCTCACTGACAGAGCATGGGAAACTGAAAAGTCCTTGGTTTAGGGTAAACACTACTTGGCAAAAGCTGAAACATCAGTATGTTATCAACATTTTTCTACTAAATCCTAAACACAGCACTGCACCAGCTACTAAGAAGAAAACAAACCCTATCCTAGTTGCAACCAGGCCAAATTGTAAACAAACCACAAGTAAATAATTTTATAATTTGTGAGATTGTAATTTATGCACTTTTTATTGTTTTGTTGCAGTTTTTTAAACCTTTAAAATTCTACTTTTGGTTTTGGGAAAGCAGTTAGAACTTGAAAAATCAAGCATTTGTAATTACTTGCTTGAAAATAATTAACATTTCCTTGCAGCCTATACATCTGCATGTCTTTTAGATTATCAGTTCTCTCAATTTGAATAATATTGGCTTGTCCCACTGTCAAGAATCTTTTTTAAAATTACATTTTTAAGTAGCTAGCTTTTAAAATTTCAACACTAAAAAAAGCAACTACTACACAGTATTTCTAATTACATGAAGACATGTAACATCACTGAGTCTTTTTACAAAGTACAATTTTAAGACAGAAGTTCACTAAAACCAAAGGAAGCCATAGTACAAGGGCTGATTAATGGAATGTTATAGCTACATTACCACATATAGTGTATAAAAAAAAAGAAATTTGCTCAAATTTGCTCTGTATTTTGCCTTAAGATGATTAATTAGGCAAATCTATACAAAAGAACCCAGTCAGGATCTTCCACCTTTATGTTTAAATGGCTCAATGACTTCCTGTTTCTCTTACACTGTGCCAGCAGTGAAAAGCCTAGAAGCACTTTTGATGAGAAACATGAAGCTTAAGTCACTGGCATCCCCATTAACACATGTTGCTTGAGGCATAAATTCAGAGTGAAGCAAACTGATTAATCAATCAGCCCAATTTAAAAAGTTTCCCCTCACAGTAGCAAACGCTAAGAACAAATACTTTTACAGGCAGCATGAATAGGCAAGAGTAGCACTGGTTTGCGAACATTGTCAGGAAATTATGTGTTTCAAAGCACTGCTAAGGTATAGCAAATAGAACCCAAATCATCCTCACATTCCATACTTGCAAGTACTAAAATAAGGAGCTCTAGGCAGTAAGAAGTCAGGAGAAATACTCCATCAATAATTCTGCAGGCTCCAAATCACCAAAACCATTCTCAACATAATCTGTCAGTATACTACAAGAAGGCTAATTTTTTTTCCCCCTCCAATCAAAGAATTTTTTTACTCTTGAATAACAAATCTATGACAGCTACTGGACACTAATCCTATTTGCTAAGTATCTGACACACTGCAAATTCTGCAGCTGCAATTGTAAATCACTACTGAGGGACAGCCAGCAACACCTACAGAAAAACTACATTAAACCTTGGCAAATAAGCCAAATGGAAACAAAGGTCAAGAATAAAGGCAAGTCTATTCAAAATAGTCTGACATTTAATTTAAGGGCACTGTTCATCATGTTGAGTAGTAATTTCCAGAAATGAGTTACAAATGAATGAGATACCATAAATGCCAATCCCACCTCCATGAAAATTTTTGTCCTTTTAGAATTCTATTCTTAAAACCACAGAGAAGAGTTGACAACACACAGTATCTCTCTCATGCCATATGAGAAATATCCCCATATGAACAAAACATTCAAGAATAGAGAAAAGTTCAAAGCAGTATACTACCAAGTCATTTAATGTACAGTAAGCTAGGAAGCTTTACCTCTTACAGTATAAACTATATACTGCCCCAGCAAATTGAAACAAAGATGTTTCAGACTGAAATGAACTTCATTTTGGAAGGTTACTAAGGTATGCACACCTTTACATAGCAAAGAAGCTAAATTCTGTGTAAACTACTGCATACTTATTCCTGGCTTAAGAGCTGAATTGATACAGTTATGAGATTCTCTATATCCTAAGTAGTTCATTAAGGGTATGGTCTAATTAAAGCTGATTCTTATAAACCCTTTCTGGCAAACACACTTAAGTACCCTTTCACCCATGACAGAATCTAATGCTCAATTCTACTTTTCAATATAAATGATCACAACTGAAAGTGAGTCATACCTGTCTATAATATGAAAAAGTCTTTAAAAACAGAAGGAGAAAAGGAAACCCAATTCTTGGTCATAATTATAGTTTTCCAACTTCTCCTGCCTAGGAAATACTGTATGAATTTAGTATGTATTATGATATAGAAATACAGGCTGGTAAAGAAATTAATTTTGAAAAAACATAGAGCACTGTAAAAGGAAAAGAGAAGGACAAAAGTATTACTGTAAGTATATCTGAAAAGAAGCAAATACAGGCAAGTTACAACATTAAACAGCTGTTAGTTTAAGGTATTTAAGTAAAGACTTGGCAATACAGTTTTGACTTGAAAATATTTCAGTCAGAACAAAGCAGAAATTCAATCACTTACTTTTGGGACAGAACACTTTTTTTTTTTGGCTCCTGCTTTTTCTTCACTTCCTTCAGCAGGCTCCTGACTGCTTTCTTCAACAGTTTCACTGATAGGAGTGTTAATGGCTGGATGAGGCTTCAATTAAAAAAAAAAAACAAAACATCCAAAATGAGATTTAAATCCCCTCCTCACCTGAGGTGTATTCTCCTACACACACTACTTAAGAAAGCATCACATCAAGGAACCCCTTACTAGATGGACAAGAATATGAAATACATCTTATTTCATTAATTTCCACTGTTTTCAATTTAATCTGCAATTTATTTAATAAACTTTCAAACTCTAATGCTGTGACAACTCATTTTCACATTACTATACTGCAGTGTATTTTCTTATGCATAATATAACATATCTTGAGAGATAAAAAATAAAAAAATTGTTTTGATCAAATAAAACTTTTGATGTTACTATAAAGAAATTTTGATGCTACTTTAAAGAAGTGCATTTTTAAAAATGCTATAAATCCTTAGTGGTTCAACTACTTGTTCCTGAAAATGTAAGCAGAAAAAGGATTACAGTAAGATAATTAATGAATTAACACTTCATTTACAGAGGAGATAATGCCTGAATTACACTTTTTTCTTCCATTACATTGTGCATGCCTTTCTCCTTCTTACATACTAGCTACTTCAAATAAAGCTGGCAGAGATCCCCTGACTTGCTTTATCCCTCCACTGGGGAAGTGGGTTTGGGTTTAAGCCCAATCTACAATCTCCTTTCTGCCCTCCAACTCCCTTACTAGCAGTTACAAGCAACATCTGCGAAGTATCAATACTGCTCTTAGAACATTCCAGTTGTGGCAATGAAGCAGAAAATACAGTTCTCAGAAGGCCTTACTAAGATAAAAAATGCAGTGGAGAACTGCTAGCAAACAATCCATTTTGCTATTGCTTGGGTCCATCAGAGTGCATAGTGGAATTTACAAAGCGGAAGCAATTTCAGCTTCTCGAGCCTAAGCTGCCGGCAGTGCGAACCACGACACCCAGGTGCCAGAGCACCCTGCAGCTGAAGATGTGGAGCAGCAATGGCCCTTGAGCATCCATGGTAGCGCCACTGCCAGGGACGAGGTGTACTCCAGGAATGTGATGAACCTCAATGCACATGTGTCCTGGCTTAAGGCAAACTTCCTGCCACTTCGCTCTCAGAACCAGTCTTAAAGGTGCAAAACTTATTTCTGGGCTAAACAGATGAATGGGGATACAATTCATAAAGTCACCCCAGGACAATGTGCCATTGTCATGGCTCCCCCACTGCAGTGAAACTGCTGAGCCAGTGCCACAAAGCAGCGCTCAGCCAAGATAGAAATGAGTGGGCGGCATGTCCCAACAGAGCTCTGCCCACCAACAGAGGAAAGAAGGATCTTCACAGGCTGCACAGATTCCTGGTGGAGACTACCTTTCTCACTTTTTGCAATTCTTCACTTTCCCCTACTTCTCTATTTTCTTCCTTGCTCACTTTGACAGTGAATAAAACTGAATTACTGTTTTGACCACCATCATTTGACCTCTTTCGTCACTTAATCTCGCTCTCAGTTTATTTGAATTTCCCCACTTCCATGTTAGGGTGGTGGACAGCTTAGGGCACACAGCCATACTGGGACATATGCCCAACAAAAAGACAAAAAAAAGGATAAAAATTCCAAGTGAATGCCTCAGTATAGAGATACTAAGAGCTGACAAGTCTGCCCCTTTAATGTCATCTTGCATTCAGATTAAAAGTTCAACTTTGCTTCATGTGATCACCCACTTCCCTCTGACCATACCTGCTGCATGCCTGAACACAAAATTTCCTACTCATCCTAAATTTTTAAGCTCTGTCTCCTGAACTGTCCTCCCTGCTGTTTTTAAGTGTGTAACTTAGCTCTAAGAATCTTTAAAATCAAAGAGTTGTATGTAGATAAAACATAGAGATCAAGGAATATCCCAAGATACAGTAACAACCAAGACTACAGCTAAAGAAATGTGTCCATTCACCTATGCACTGAATAGTGCAATATATTAGCAGGCCATAATATTTTCCACTTAAAGATATTGTTGGGAAAACAGTGTATTTACTCATCAGCACCTATGTTACTTTACTCTCAGTTTTTATAAGCAACCACTTGCCTTCCCTTTCAAGATCCTTCACTGACTATGCTCATCCTTCATGCTTGTGGGCAGGTGCCAGTGACATGGGCGGAACCAAGTCCATCACTGCCCAGAGCTGATCACAACTGGCTGGCAAAGGATGAACTGACCCACTTCAACATCCCACCTCACCTGGGAACAGATGGTGCCTTCACCCAAATAGCAATGGGAGAAAGGGGAGAGGGGATAGAAGGATGGTCATGCACAGAACAAGATGCTTGCACAGGGCACATGGGGTTCTGAGGCAAAAGAGATGCCAGTCAAGGAGGGAGAATGAAAGAAGAGACACATAAGCCATTGCCCAAGCCAAAGAGAAGTTAAGGACTACATTTAGTGGAAGTAGTTCGTGTCATTGCAAACTGAGCTGTGAACAGCAGGAGCTGGAGGCAAGAGATCTTGAACTTTGCAAACAAAGGGCACAGTAGCCAGCCAGGTGAGTGGAAACTCACAGACATCAGGAACCAAGGATTCAACTGGAAGACCCAACAGTTTCCAAGCTTAGCCTGTGAGGGTAAAAATGTCCAGGGCTTCCTTTGTCCAGGATCCCTCCCAGGCAGCACCCAGCTCAAGCTGTTATTCTGTGGTAGCATAATGATTAAATTATTTTATGGACCCAGATGTCTGAGACTGCTAAACAAAACTTGGGGTCCAGCCATAAAGGAAACGTTGTCTGCCTGTGTGAGTGTGGTGTGTGCAGGGAGCCAGCAGGGCACCCAGTGGGATCACTGGAGCTGTCTGCTGCAAAGGGCATCAGCCCCAGCTCAGGTGGTGGTGAGTGTGACTGTCATAGCGGCTCCTGGATGGTCAGACATGGAAGCTCCCTTAATGCCAAACAATGATAGAGAGGAGACAGAAGGTACACATCAGGGTAGGGCTGCAGGCCATGGAGGAGCCCACACTGCACCTGCTGAGTAAGAAACAAGGAACACCAAAAACAAAGTAACCACTTCACACCTGACTGCCTCCTATACCACCACTGTCTTACCAGGGAGCACACTGAAATGTCCAGAGAGGACACTGGTAACCAACAAAGCTATAGTAGACGTGGCCAGAGGGAAGCATGTTTCTCCTACTCTTTTTTTTTGTCCTTCTTTCTTGTTACCAGAAGAAGTAACAAAAAGTGTTTGTCAACTGACTAAACTGCACCAAATTGAATGTTTTGTTGCCTATTCCATACCCTTTTTTGGCAAAGATGGTAGAGCCTCAGAGCTCATTTCAGGCACTCTGCCACCCTTAAAACAAATTCCAGCTTCCCCATAAACTCCCCAGTAGACCCAGATTCAGCCGAGATAGAGGCAATTCTCTTCTTCATAGCTGGTACAGTGCTGTGTTTCAGATTTAGTATGAAAATTATGTTCAAAACTCACAGATGTTTTAGTTGTTGCTAAAAAGTGTTTACTCTTAACCAAGGAAAACACTACTTAGTGAAAATTACAACACTGTTATCAACAGCATTCTCATACCAAATGCAAAACATAGCACTGCACCAGCAACTAAGAAGAAAACTAACTCTACTCCAAGGGAAATCAGGACATCACATACTTAAACATCCAATCTTTCCATTATTTAAAATAACCAGAAGTCCTACTCCTCAAAAAAACCTTAGCTGTTAAATAAAGCCTTTTGCAGATGTACTCTATTAGCACCAACAAGGACCACCCACAAATAAACCAAAAGCTGGCTAAAGGGCTTGATTCACTTCAAGTAAAACTTGCTTTTAGTAATGCCTAGCACAGAGTAGAAGACTATCAAAAGTAAACCTTTTTGCAGCTGAACGACAAATTCAGAAGCAAATTTCCATTATTATTTGCATTTGCTTTATCCATGTTCTCATTCAAACTAGAAACACAGTAACATGGATATCTTATGAAGCTGGAATTAATTGGTGCTGCAATGACAACCTGGCATGTTGTGAAAAAACAGCAAATAAAAACAGAAGACGGCATTTATTTTTATTATTATTGCAGCATTGCCTAGAAGACCCAATGGAGCCAAGGTCAGAATACATTCAGTGTACACAGCAAAAAAACTAAAAGCTTACAGAATGTCCAGAGCAAGCAAAGAAAAAATGAGCATGAGAATTTGTCTTCATAATAAATTTGGGTCCTTTTATGGGTAGCATTGCATAGCTCTGGTTTAAGCTTGGAATTCTTACAAATGGGCAAGAAACAAGGAACTACTGATGGACAAAAATTGAATTAAGTCACGTGATAGGGGCTAAAAGGCAAACATCACATTGCTTCCAACTGCTAGAATGAAAATACTGCACACTAGGAGAGCATGTACTGGAATCTTACAAGGATACTTGTGGACACAGGCAATTGGTTTTAGAATATACAGGGCAGAGTGACTGAGACTCCAAAAAACCCACCACTTTTCAAGCAGTCACACAATTACAAAGGTATTTCAGGAATATATATAGTTGTAAGTATGTATATATCTCCACTTAACCCCCATCTCTTCTTATCCTATCGATAAAAGACACCAAACACAAACAGTATTTATTTAAAATTTTGTCTAACCTGCAGTTAAACAGCAGCAGTAAGTCATTACTCTGTGTCAGGAAAACACTACATTTCCCCTCCTCCCCCATCCAAAGCAACAAAGATTTGTAGAGTCTGCATAGCTTACCTGCTGATGAGAGAATTTCACTTTGGGATTATTATCAATTTCCCACAACCCTTCATTAAAACCCTTTCTTTTGTTTGGTTTGCCATATTTATCTTTATTTTCTGAATAAGGGAATATGTCCTTTGGCCCCAAAAATGCCCTTAAGGAAAGAAAAAACAAAATTAACATTTTAATTGGTTAGTTTTTTCAAAGAAGTAAGCACCAAGTGTTATTAAATATTAAAGCCATTAGTACTATAACAACTATTCTACTGAGTCCTTAGTTTTCTAAACTTTGGCCTGCAACACCCCAAGGTCTCCATTACTACCACCACAAACAGAGACTTTCCTCCTCACTGAGGGAAGGGAATACTGGGAACCAGTATTATAGTTTATGCTGAAGAGCATCAAAGACTATTTCATTTCTGCTCTACTTTCATGGTCTTTTGAAGTTAGGATTTCAGCAGGTACCAATCTACCTACTGCTAACAGAAAAATGTACTCTTTGGTAGTACATTCTCAGTTTCAATCCATGCCTAGACATTGTGCTACTGCAATTATATTACATCCAACTATTTGAAAGTTGCAGACACTTGCTTTCTGAAGTACCAGCTCATGGTAAATTTAAACAGATATTTCTAAGCTCCATGCCATTACTTCCTTCATTATCCTTAAAAAAAAAAGCAGCTACCTCAGACTTACACCCCAAAAAGAGGAGAGAAAAAAGAAAAAAACATAGAATCTCATTGAAAGCTTAAGCATTTTCTACTCCAGCTGTAAACACTCATTTGTGTGCACAAAGTATAAGTAAGCCATTGTCAGCTTAGACTGCAAATCACCCACCTCTTGGCAAGAGACAGAGAGGGTTCAGCCAGTGTGGGAAATGTGCACCTGCCAAGCTTATTTACCCAGACCAAAAAGATGGTAGGCAGACAGAGCAACTGGGAGAGACAAAAATAGGAAAAACATTCCTCTCTTCTTCCCTATTCTCCAAAAGTAAGCATTTTTTCAGTCTCTAAGCCTCTGCCCATATTGTCAGGCATTGAAAAACACCTGAGAATAGCTACTGTGAAAAGGTTATGAAGCTAACTAGGCTGCTGCAGTTTAGTCCTCATGTACCAATAAAGAAAAAGGAATAAGAAAAATTGAACAAAAAGAGATTACCCTAACACAGAAAGTCCAGAAACTAGAGTTCAGTGTGACCTGTTTGTCTGTGACCAAACAAAATTTGTACTGATATGATCTGTTGCCACTACATATCCAAATAAAGTGTTTATTTAAATAGTATTAATTTTATTACTCTCCCTAGATAGAAACACATTCAGATGGCTTTTTTACAAAACTTAAGAGAAAAAAAAATACAAAGTACAGGTTAAGACTTATCCACAGTAATTTCATAAACTCAACTAATATTATTTCTAGAAGTCAAGTAAGAATTATACCCAAACCAGTCTTGCTTTCCTTTTCCGCCATAGTTCCTTTTACCTGCTGTAACCATCCATGCAGCCTGAAATCCTGTCATCCTTAATACAGGAGTTTTTAGCATGATAAACTGATTATGTGAGTTTTCAGAGTTGCCACTATTTACAATATGATAGACTATACATAGACAGCCTAGTAAAATGCTGGAGATAGAGTATCTAACTTTGCGCAATGTGTAAATCTTAACTGTGAGAAGCACAGCACAGGACAAGTTTACCAAATTTACTTTAATTCCCAAGGAAAAAAGTACAAGAAATTGTTAACTCTACGTAATTCCTGATGGATCACTGAAGTCACTATTTACAGCTAAAAATCTAAATAAAATGACAGGCCATGGAACATCAGTCTCCTTTGTCACCCAATCAGTTCCTTCCTATTGTAATTTATAGGTATCTGCTGTAAGGAATAAGTGAGACCAAGAACTTGAAAAGTTTCACCTATGATCACTCTACAGATCTTAAGATAAGTAACATGCTTAACAAACACCAGGAGACAGCTGGGTTATGGAACACCATACACTGCAATGTGTGTGAAACAGAGGCAAAACATTTCTCTGGTATTCCACGGATTTCTGAAATGTAGTAACTCGGAACCTAGAGCCTAACAAAAACTAGATTGCGGCAAAACTTTATTTAGTAACTATAGCAGAGTGAGGAACAACCATTCCAAATTACTCACACATTAAGCCACCAACTACTAAATTTTTCAAACTCAAACACCTCTTAAGAGCCCTATGCTCAATCTGAAGTTGGACATAAAACTTCTCAAAACTTGCTGAGGTGTTTTTAAACCTTTAGATGAGGAGTTATTTCTGTCTTCCTTACATTCAACCTGCATTCCCAAACTTATTTGGAACTGCACAAAACCCCACTGCAGCCCAGACTGACACACGAAGTGCCCAGGGGGTGAAGGGTGGGCAACAACACCAACAACAGAACCAAAGCAGCATTGTGTTGCAGTTGCCAAAGAAAAGGTTTAGTCATGTGAAAAATTTAAGAAAAAAAAAGGAAACCTAACACATTTTAAATGATAATTAAAACAATGGACAAGACAAACCTTGCAACCTTGAATCGAATTCCAGGAACTCTTCTTAACCCACAAAATTACACACAGAGAAAAACTCCAATCAAACAAAAAAAAAATTAGCATTGAAAGATTTATTGAAAGATGAGATTAGCTGAAAAAAATATACATGATCCAGCATATAGGTATCTTTTTCATCACAGAAATTGCTTTTTAAGAAAAGTAATAGCAAGTAATGCCAGCAGTAGGAAATGCGTACTCTTTAACTCAACAGGACAATGTATCATCTTAGCAAGATACTTACTTGCTAAAGATGGATACAAAGTACCATATAAAGCAATTCCAATCCGTTTAATAAGCTGAAAAAAGTAAGACCCTTCCATAAAATGAGAGAAATGGACAACTTTTGCACACAACTTCAATCTGCCATTTTTTAAAGAAAAACAGAAGAATCAAAAGCACACTAATACAGGTTTAAACTGCTTTGGCTTCTTTTGGCAACTCAAACAAAAAATGGAGCACTGAATCTGATGATTCCTTAAATCTACAGTAACCCAACCAGTCATGCTAAAAAGCAACACAGTAATTTTCAAAAACAGATAACTATATAAACCCCAGGATATTTTCTATTCAATTCAGCAGTGGAGACATACAGTCTCTCAAATCAAATACTGTATCACCACAAAACACTGCTCAAAGTACCAAAAAAACAGTATTTTGCAGGTTGATAGGTATGAAGCTACCTGTACTTCCTCATCTCTATCTCCAGATCTCATAAGACAATCCACAACCCAAAACCTCATAAGGAAAAAAACAATAAACCAAATAATAAAAACAACTCCAGTACATGATTATCTGTCCATCTCTCAAATTTTGTCTGTTGCACTTTCTTTGAGAATATAGTACTGAGAATTTTGACGATATAGAGGACTATAATTAAACTCATTACAGATAAAAAGAAAACCCAATCAGCCACATCATTGTGGGTACAATTTTTTTCCTCTGATGAGCAAAGCATACATGGTTATGGTCTACCATTCCCTTGAAGAGTTTAAGTAAATTTTACAGAATCATGTGTTGACAAAACAGATCAATTCAGGAAGATGTGCTAATAAATACAATAGCTTGAAATACTACATTCAGAGAAGATATATTTTTGTCACAGCATTTTAAAATGAAAAAAGACAACCCTGAAATATAAAGAACTTACGTCTCATGGGTGCCAAAAAAGAAAATAGGCATTTTATTCATAGGCGGTTTTACTGCTCCATCAGGAACTTCATCCACCTAGGAAAAACACAGCCTATTATAGTTCAAATCAAGTAAGAGACCAGAACAGTTTAGTGGAAAATATGTAAAAAATTAAGCATTAAAATGGGAATAAAAAAAGTTACAGAAAAGTAAATCAGGAACTTAGATCTCTTTTTAACAGTATGTTAAAAAAATAGCAGAATCAAAACCAGTATAAGCAACAATAGAAAATTACATTACTTTCAGTTTACAGACATACTTTTCACATGACCACTTCTCTTAAAAGGAGAAATTACAATGCATTACAGGTAAAAGGCACAATTCAATTTCGTCCACATACTGCCCATCCTTAAGGAAAAGCAACGGGAAGACTTCCTACCCTTATCCTGACCTGATAACTTGTGGAAGTCCAAATGTGAAGTACTACCAAAAGGGTAATAAACTTTAAAAGAACCCCAATTTCCAAGTCAGCATAAATACCTTTTTACCTCCATTCTCACATCCAACAAATGACCTAGAGCAGTCCCAGAACTTTGCATGCCTTTTCTACTGGACCACAGAGAACACAAAAAAAGGACTGGACAAGCTACCACATACATTTAGTCTATTTAACAGAAACAGGCGCGGTAGACATAGCTCATTTAGGAGTAATCTTGCCATAAATTCGTGGGGGTTTTTTGCCAAGAGCAGTTATTTGGAGACACCATTATTGAACAGCTCCAGCTCCAGGGGCCTGCACATGCTCCAGTGTCAGGCTACCTACCATACAGCAGTCTTCATTTCGTAAAGCCGCGTTACACAAATTAGAACAACTAATGACTACTTGAGAGGGCTACTTTTTACGGTACCGATCTGCAATGTGACTGCAAAGCCGCTTCTATCCCCGGGAGCCCAGTCGTATCCTCCCTCACAGGAGGCGAAGCTGAAGGTGCTGCTCAGCACAGGTGTGTGAGCGCGCCCCGCAGAGAAGGAGGCGAGGTAGGGGGAGGAGGGCGAGCCTTACCCTGGCCGGCCAATGGGGGTAACCTTTCATCTTGGCGAAGATCAAGTCTCCGGGTTTGAAATCTCGGCTCATGTTTTCTCACCAACGTGACGCCCTGTTGCCGCCAGGCGAGCCGGGCTCAGAGAAGGAAAGGCTCTGCACCTCCAGAAACCACCGAGGTACTGCCAGCCACACGAGGTGCCACTCGCTGCCGGGATAAACACACCGGGGCGGGAGAGAGCAGAGAAGGGCAACACAAGAAGGCACGTCAGCAAGGGGGGGCGGCCCCCGGCTAGGGCGCGCTGCGCCGTGCCCGCCCTTCACCCCGGCGAAGAGACCCCCCGGGCACTCCGCAGCGCCAGCGCCCGCCCGCGGGCAGGGCCAGGCCGCCCCGGCCGGGACAGCCGCCCGCCGCCTCGTCCCGCTCTCCCCTCTGCCCGACCGGCCGCTCGCCCCCTCACGCACGCGGGCACGATGGCGCGAGAGCGCTGCAGGGGGGCAGGGGGGGAGGGAGGGGGCGCGCGGAAAAGAAACTCCGCCCGCCCGCCTCTTCTCCATCCATTCCTTTTTCTCGCTCTCTCCCTCTTCCCCCCGACCCATCTTTCTCTTCCTCTCTCTCTCGCACTCTCCCTCTCCCTCTCCCTCTCTCTCCCCAGCCCGCCCGCCCGCCGCTTCACCGCCGGTGGTGAACTCGCCGCTACCAACCGCGCTGGCGTCCGGCCCGCCGCCCGCCGCGGGAAACCCAGCCGCGCCGCCTCCTCCCGCCAGCGGGCCGGTACCACCCGGCAAGCCGCACAGGGGCGCCGGGGGAGCTCAGGAGGGCCGGCCAGGACTCGGCCAGCGCCCCGCCCAAAGACAGACGCCTCGGCTCCAGCCTCCACGCCTGCAGAAATGCGGGAGCCCACGAGAGGAAAGAGACCGCCGGATCCGAGGCAGGGTTGGAGAAAGGAATGGGAAAAGTCTCGTTCGCTCCCTCTCCCCGCAGTGAGAAAAATGGTTCGTTCCTCCTCCGGTGGGGGCGGAGCAGCCGGGACGCCGCTGGAGGGAGAGGAGGCGGACGGGGAGGAAGAAAGGAGGAGGAGGAGCAGCAGCAGGAGGAGGAGGAGGTGCCGCCGCAGCGGCGCGGCTGTGGGACCGCCCCCGGCCGCGGTGGCGGCGGGAGCCGATCTGAGCATCGCCGCACACGGGGGAATGGGCCCTGCTCAGCCGCTGACAGGCTGGCGTGGTTAATGAGCGCCAATCTCCTTTCCAAAGCGGACGAGTGCGGCTGTCCCCGCGGGGCCCTTTGTGTGTCTCACGCCCCACGAGCTCTGCTACAGAGCCGTTCCCTTGCCGGGCTTTTCATCCCTTCTTGCTGCCGGACCCAAAGCTGCCCGTGTCACCCGGGTACTCCCCAGCCACTTGCTTGATGTCCTGACTTCCCCCAGCATACAACAACTCACAGTTGTTCGATTTTTTGAAGTCTGTAACAGAATCCTTATTTGCTATTTAGTCGCCATTAATTCCTGTGTTTGGTGGAGATTTTTTTTTTTTGGTTGGTTGGTTGATTGGTTTTGTTTCCTAACTAGAATTGCTACTAATTCAGACTATATTACTCCCCTTGTCCTCTCCATATCTATTCTCTCCTGGTTTGTTTACCAGTCCACATTAAGCTTCCTCCTCACCTAGCATTTCAAGCCATTGTGTCCTCCTCTCCTGTTTCTGTCAGCTGATCTCCTTAGTGAGCACATCAGCCACCGAGAGCCTCCTCACAAATACCTTTCTTCAAAGTGAAGATCGCAAAACCAGATATAAACCCACTACCTTCTTTATTATGGCCTGCTTATGGCCTGTCCTGCTGTGTCTAATTCCAGTTCTGCATCAAAAATTAGCTTGCCTGTCAACCCCCTCTGGGTTTAGTCCTATGTGATGCCCCCACCTGCAAGTCATAGTATGGCACAAAAAATTACTCCTTACACTGTTTCACAGGGGCAGACCTAGCCATTTTATGCTCATGTTTCCATCTTTGGTGTGTGGCCTGATGCACAAGTTTTACAGGTCAGTTTTCTGTCAGCTCTCCTCTGTGCCACTTGAGCATAAACGTAAGTCCTTGTGAGAAGAATTATCTTACCTCTTCCAGTTTTGATACTGAAACTCAAGTCAGGCCCAAAACATCAACTTCAGTTGCCACAGAGCAAGTTGTGATTTGTTCTAGGCTCTCTCCTCCTTAAATGCAAAATGTTGTTTTATAAACTTTAACTGTAAAATTTCACACCATCTGTGTTATCCAGTTTGTTCTTGCTTTTTTCTGATGGCTGAAACAAGTCAGATCTGTTCAATTTTCTTGAAGGTGGCAAAGTTCATATTCCTGAAATCAGCTTTCTCATAAAAAATGAAAAATCATCAATATGTTAAGACAGATAAAAAACTTTCTTCCTATGCAAAAATGAATGACCACTTGGGACAAAAGTCCCCATCCCTTGTGGTATTTAAAAGACATATAGATGCAGCAGTTAGGGACATGGTTTAGTGGTGGCCATGGCAGTGCTGGGTTAATGGTAGGACTTTTTGATCTTAGATGTCTTTTCCAACCGAAATAATTCTACATATGGGTCTATATATGATATGTATTTTTCAGTATGAGAGGAAGGAAAAGTGTTTGTTTAACTACATGCATTCAGCAACAGTATTGTGTCTAAAGTAATTTTTGTGAATCAATATAAAAAACAGTGTGTGGGACATTTGGGGCAGTTAAGCTAATATTACTACTGGTTCATAATTTCCCAAGTTTTTATACTGCCAAAACCTATCACACCATTCAAACATGATGCCAAGTCTCTGCTTCCTTTCATATTATCACATAACTTATATTTTTTTCATTAACTGAGGCCATTTTTCATATTAATTTTTGACTACTCATCAGACAACAGCAGAGAGGACATCCTTTTCACTCTATTTTTGATCAAAAACCCTAACCATGCTGTTATTAAAAGAACTGCAACATAATGAAATCTATTGTTGCGAACCTGGGCAAAGAACTTAATTCATTTGGAACTAGACATTTGGAATAATTGCATGATGGAGAAGCACAAAAACCATCAGTAAAAGCCAATTATAGAAATCAAGTTAGAGACTAGAAATTAAGTTTTGAGTCTTTATCTCAGAGGGCAAAAATATTACAGAGCTTTTTAATTTTTAGTAAAGATTCAATTTGTACCTTGAAGGCTATACCACTGACATTACTGCTATTACTCCACTTCTCTAGGATATGGTGGGGTAGATTTTATTCACTCACTCGCTTATGCTGCTGCTGTTTGACATCATACATGTTTACACCTGGGTCTTGAAATTCTCGGCGGAGCTGTTTCAAGGAAACCTTTCCCTTTGTACAGTGAGGCGACCAGAAGGGCAATGCCAACCTCGTTACCGATCTCCCCCATCCTGCTGTGACTTTCGTCCCAGGGTCTCTCGAAACCATTTACCTGTTGGTTTCTCTTGATAATACGAGGGAACAGCGTGCTGCCCGAATCCGAGGCCATGCACACCTCAGCCTGGCTCTCACGTCAGGCGCTCATTTCCATTTCCTATCGCACGTTCTGCCTTCGGAACCCGAAGCGCCCGCCACAGGCCGCGCGCCGCCCGCCCGCTCGCCCGCCCGCTGATGACGTTACGCCGTGGCCGGAAGTTGCCGTTGCGGAGGCGCGCCGCGCCGGCCGCGTCCCTGCTGGCGGTACCTGGGAACGGCGCCGCGCTTCCCGGCGCTTCCCGGCGCTTCCCTGCCCTTCCCGGCTGCCCGGAGCGGCCCCGGGGTGCTGCTGCTGGAGCTCTGTTCTCACCTTGCTCACTCAGCCCTTCCTGCCAGGTAAAGCGCCAAAGCCGCCGTTACGGCGTGCGCGCAGCCAGCGCCGCTCCGGGGCCAGCGGTGCGAAGGGATGCCTCTACTTTGGTTTTTAGCTTGCTTAAAATTTTTCAGCTCGCGTTAGTGGAAAGCTAGTGGCTCGTTCAGCCGAAACTGGTGAGCTCTTAGAGTTGCAGCACAGATGTGGTAGTTCCGCCTGGCTTGGTGTGTTTCAAAGTAGTACATCTTGGTTAGATTCAGTTTGCTGAGGGAACCTTAGAGATCCTCCAGTTCCGTTCCTTTGCCGAGGGCAGGGGACACCTCCCACTAAACCAGAGCTCCATCCAGCCTGGTCTTGGAACACTTCCAGGGATGGGCATCCACGGCTTCTCTGGGCAACCTGTTCCAGTGCCTCAACACCCTCACATTAAAAAATTTCTTCCCCGCATCCAGTCTAAATCAATGGCCTTCATAAAGCTACTAAAGCATATTCAAAAGTTGGTGAGGAGAATAAGCCACAAATTTTGTAGGTAACATCCATCTAATGTATTACCTCCTCAAGTAAAAACTTCCTAACTATTTTGTTTTATTGTGGGGCTTTGACGAGCCACTCCATGCCCCTTCAATTTTTTTTTTTTTCCCTGATTGAAATAGCATGCTTTTGGAGTGTATCCATTTGTGTGGTAGTAAACAATGGAGGTGCGTCTTACCAGAGAGATGTTGTATATTCAAGGTCATTAGCATTCCCAGAAAACAGTCATTAGATATTCCCTTTTCCCCTCCTTCACCAAAGTAATTAAAATACTTAAAAGTAATTTCAGAAAGTTCTAAAACTTCAGGGTGGTATGAATGTGTCAGAGGAGATTTTGCTTATATTTTGAGACAGATTTTTTTTCTGCTGCATCTATTTAATTGCACCTCTTTTTTTTTCATTTTCTACTTTTCAAATTTTGGTATAAAGCCACATACATATTTTTGGCAATAAATATTAAGAAAAGGGTGGTATAAAAACCTAGTTTCTTAGTGTTCAGAGCTATGTCTGAAGGTTTCAGCTCCAAATTTTCAGTTCCACTAACACGAGCTGAAAATTTGGAACAATTGATAGAGGATACCTCATTTTTCTTGATACCAGGATATCTAATTTTCTTTTTTATCAAAGAATCTAACGTCTTTGTTGAGTACTGCAAGTACTTTGTCAAGAATTTCTTCTCTCATGTAAAGTTAAAGTTTTCAGTATGCAAGTCACAAATAATGGAACTTAACATGTGCCTAGAAATTATACTACAGGCTATACTTTGAAAATGAGGTTTTCAACTATTTTCTCATTTGAGATGAGAAAAAAAGCTATGCTGTTTTTTCAAGGAGTGCGAGTTACATGGCAATTGTTGTGTTTTGAGTTTTATGAACACATGTACCAAGGTGAATTCTGATGTGTAGATGTTAAAAATCACAAAGGATACATGTAGCTATTCTATATGAATATACTGCTTTTCCATAAAAACAAAACAAACAAAGAAAAAACCCAAACCAAAAACTCAGAGTTGTTAGAAGTAAGTTTATTTTTGCTGCATTTTTTGTTAAAATTATAGATTGAAGCAGAAATTTTTTTTTCTTCTCCATATTTCTAGTGCAGCCACTGGAATTACTAAAATCAGTTTATATTAATATATTACACCAACTGCTGCCATTGGACACCACAATATAAAATATACATTAAAGTATTGGAGAGCATTGAAAGGAGGGCTGCAAGGTTGGTGAAAACATTGTGAGGGATGGCTGAGGTCACTTGGTCTGTTCAGCCTGCAGGACACTGAAGGGAGATCTCATTGCAGCTACAACTTCCTCACAAGGGCAATGGGAGGGACAGGCACTGATCCTTAATCTCTGATGACCAGTGACAGGACAGAGGGAATGGCCTGAAGCTGAGTCAGGGGGGGTTTAGGCTGGATATTCAGAAAAGGTCCTTCACCCTTAGGTGAATGTGGTTAGACCGTGGAGCAGCTCCCCAGGGCAGTGGTCACAGCACCAGCCTGACAGAATTCAAGGAGCATTGGGACAATGCTCTCAGGCACATGGTGTGACTCTTGGGGTGTGCTGTGCAGGGCCAGGAGTTCGGACTTGATAGTTCTAATGGTGCCTTCCAACTCAGCTTATTCTATGATTCTGTGGACATGTGACTGCAAACCAGGGATGGTAAAAATGGAGTCCAGGTGAGTTTCCTGTTTTGGACTTTAATATGGATGTCCATCTGCTGTCATGTTCAAAAACAAACCTTTATGGCTCATCAATATTGACTGTTGAATACAGCTTATATTTCATGTTACCTTGCTTTAATTAATGAAAAGACGTCTTTAATGAGTTGGCTGTGCAACTTGACATAAGCAATGGAATTTTTTTCATCCATTGCGTTATAAATATATGTTATATGTTGTCTATATTGATTTCTTTTTTATTGTGACACTAAATTAATGATTTTTTCTAAAGATGAGTGGAGTTACAGTTCAATTTAGAATTCCTTCTGTATAGTCCTAACTATTGCCAATTTATCTAATACAATAAAAATATGTTCAAATAGAAAATTCCAGGTTTGTAAAACACTTGGAAGACTTGCTGTGTTAAAGGCTGTTATCAGACAGCACACTAGTACATTCAATCATGGTATACACTTTTATCTTCAATAGAATTATTTTGAAGAGAAATGGAGTTTGTAATATGTTTACAAGATAGACGATCAGTGTGTGGGAACAAAATACCTTTTACTGATATTCTGAAAACCTTGGCAGGAGACATTCTGCTATGTTACTATATATGTATATATTGATCTACAGTATTTAAGCTTTGAGGATTAGAAGTACAATTCACATAGATGTCTAAAACTGTAAAATTATAGTTGGTAGTTGTTCATATGACATAGTAGTAACACCGTTTTCTAACTGCTTGTGAGTATTAACAAATGATTCTTTCATTATGTTGGCAAATAAATTAAAGCATGTCTCTGTTACAGATTGTAATGTTTTTATGATATAGAAGAATCATCTTGGAAGCTTGTCAAGTAAATGTATATACAGTCAACAATTCATTCTCCAGAGTTTATGGTTTATGCAGCTTGAAAAGCTGTCTATTGGCCATCATGAGTTCATCCTCTCCAGTCAACTACTCTGTCACAGAAGATAGAAGGTGAGTTTCATTTCTGGTTTTTTTTAGTCTAGTAATATAGTTTTGGTTTTTGTGGTTTATTTTCCAGATCTCTGAAATTGTGTAATTCAGACTGAAAAAAGAACCAACCACGGTGTGATATATGCAAGCTATGCCATGTCAATACAGTTATTAGATCTTAATTATGGAATGGCCAGGGTTGGAACAGACCTCAAAGATCCTTGAATTCCAACCTCTTTGGAGGGGGACACCTTCCATGGGACGAGATTGCACAGAGCCCCATGCACCTTGGTCCTGAGCCAGCTGCCAGGAATGTGGTGTCCATAGCTTCTCTGGGCAACCAGTTCCAATGCCTCACCACTCTCAGAGTAAAGGATTTTTCTAATATCTAATCTAAACCTTCTCTTCTTCTGTTTAAAACCATTCTTTATTGTTTTACTACATGCTATTGTAAAGAGTCTCTCTCCATCTTTCTTGTAGACTCCCTTCTGGTGCTGGAGGGCCACAGTTGGGTCACCCTGAAGCTTCTCTTCTCCAGAGTGAACAAACCCAATTCCCTCAGCCTTGCACCAGTTCACCTCAGGAAACGTGCTCTATCCCTCTCATCAACTTCTTGGGCGTCCTCTGGACATGCTTCAACAGGTCCATGTCCTTCCTGAGCTGGATGCAGCCCTGCAGGTGGGGTCTCAGCAGAGCAGAGCAGAGGGGCAGAATTCCCTCTCTGGCCCTGCTGCCCACGCTGCTTTGGATGCATCCCAGGACACATTTGACTTTCTGGGCTGTGAGTGCCCATGGCTGGGTCATGTCCAGCCTCTCATCCACCAGCACCCCCAAATCCTTCTCAGCAGGGCTGCTCTGATCTGTTCATTCCCAGCCTGTGTTGGTGCTGGGGCTTGCCCTGACCCAGGTGCAGCACCTTGCACTTGGTCTTAGTAAGCCTCCTGAGATTCCCATGGGCCCACTTCTTGAGCTTGTCCAGGTCCCCCTGGATGGCATCCTGTCCTTCAGGTGTATCAGGTGCACCACTCAGCTTGGTGTTATCTGCAGACTTGGTCAGAGAGCAGTCAATCCCTATGTCTGTGTCATTAATGAAGATACTAAATAACATGATCCCAGTATGGATCCTGAGGGACACCACTTGTCATTTATGTTCTTTTGGGACTCTGAACCATTAATCACTATCCTCTGGATACTACTGTCCAACTGTTCTCATATCCACCAGCAATGAGTCCACCCATCAAATCCATTTCTCCAATTTAGAGAGAAGGATGTTGTGGAGGACTGTGTCAAAAGACTTTACAGAAGCCAAGATAAATGCCGTCTGTAGCCCTTCCTTTGTCCACTAATGTTGTCATGTTACTGGGCAATAAATTGTCTACACCTGGTGAGCTAACACAATGGTTGTTCTCCTACAGCCATTGGCCTGTGGAACTGCACAATGCCCATTATGTGAGAAGGAGAACTGGAAGTTCACCCAGTGCCCTGCCAGCTTGACTATGTCAGCTGTAACATTGGTGTCCCTGACCACTGTGGACTACCAGAGAGACCCCCAGGACAGAGGAACACATGCTTAAAGGAGAGGGAAAATACTTAAATGATAATGAGTAAATTATTATCATGTGTATTTTTATTCTGGGACAATCAATGAATATGTATGTAAAATACAGTGTATAATCAGAAATTTTACTATACTCAGCATGCAAGAGTGTAGGAGGAGCTACTACCTTGTGCATCTGGTTGAATAAAGAATGCCTGCTTCTTAATATTACATTGCTGTTAAGGAGTTTGTTATTTTCTTGAATTTTTGGCAGCAGTCACTCCATCATTGCAGGTGTGCATACTGGCCATCTGATATGAAACAATTCTCACAGGGGTATAGGAGACATGACAGAGGTAGTTTTTGTCTCCATTTGGGAACAATGTTGCAGAGTTCCAGAAGGGTTTTCTACAATAGCTGTGGGGGTAGAGGTTGGTTATAAGTGTTGCACATGGCTCTTATTTTTTTAAACCTGATATGTGTCTGATCTTTGGCACAATTAAACTTTAATTCATTCTGTTTATCTTAACTGAGAGAGCTATTTGTTACAATTTAAAATCTGATTGTAAGAACTTGCTGGTTGTATAGCACTAGCACAATTCAGTAAATAGATACTTTGGATAGGAATTCGGGCTAGGGGCTGCTTCTTCAACTGGAGAAGTTTAGCATAATTACACTGCTACATAGTAAGTAAAAGAAAGTTCCTCTGATACAAAATTACTCTACATTTTCGGCCATATATGGAAGAAAAGCTAGTGAAAACTGTTTCTCTGTGATGTTCTTTGTTGACTGTAATTAGCTGACTTGTGAAGTGAGTGTGAATTTTTGACCATTCTGTGATGTAGTACTCAAAAGATGTTTCATCTGCTGATAGGCTTTCTTAAAGAGTCTTAAAGTACTAGCAAAAATGGTGTCTTAGATAAAAGATCTAGCTGGTAAAATACATGTTTTCATTCAAAACCAATGATCAACAAACTATTAATATGTGAAAATGGAAGTGCAAAGCAGTCTCTGATTTCCTCCTAGAATGAAAATCATACATGATTTGAAACTTTCCAGAGATTTTGCCTGATTTTGTGACTTAAGCTTCCAAGAACCTTATGCTTGTAGCACTTCTACTGGTAAATGAATATGGAAGAAAGACTCTTCTACAGTTGGTAGTATGAAGCTTTCATAAAGTACTTACGGCATGTGCTGATGATGCTGTGAGGATTAAAGAAAATACCACAGAAATAAGGTGGCTAATTAAGGAGAGTTCCTATTTTATTTGAAAATATTTAAGTAATAAATTAGTGAAGTGGTAACATAATATTCTGCCAGTTTTCTTGTCTTTTTTTAAAGTTGCTGATTTTGCTCTATACTAAGAACAAAAATAGGCTTTTCTGCTTTGTATTTTGAAGTTCTTTCTAACAATATTGTAAGTTTAGAAGCTGTGCATAAGAAGTTATTTTCAATGCTTTTTTCTCCCAGTACTTACAGTTATGTTGTTTGTCTTCATGCTCTTATGCACATTTTTCATTTCTATAATGTCCCTAATTTGCTATTGTGGTATCCATGTAACTTGTTTGTAGTGGGCTTTTTTTTCCCACTACTGGTCCAGTTAAGCACATAGTTAAATTTTTCTCTGAGTAAGTTTTATTGTGCCGGTATCTCCAGTACACTCTTTTTTTTTTTTTCCTGGATAATTAATAAAAGAATTGAAAGGAAGAACTTTATTAAGAGCTGATTGTCATAAAGACCAAGGTAATTTCCTTAAAGATTTGAATGTGTTTCTTTTTAATTACTTTAAAAAAAGTACTTGTTCCCTTGCTTTCATTTCATGTGCTCTCCTTGCAAGAAGTATTAAATATCATCAGGCTTAAGTAGAATGACCTCCCCGCTGCCCACAAACTATCAAAATGGTTACCCTTTTTTTAATCCTTGGTTTTTGCATTAGTCACCCCTAGCTTTCACTTTGGGTCCTGTTTTTCCCCCTACCCGGTGCTTTGTTAACCTTGGTGCCACCAGGTTTTTGGCTGTCTTTTGATGAGACAGTTACTTCTTGTATAATCCTTGAATTAAACAACCTACTTTTCATCTGTTTTCCCCAGCCATGGGAAAATAAAGGTCTACCAAACCTTTATATAATGTCCACAAAAAATCTTTCGTACAGTTTACAGGTGCTCTTGATGCTGAATTGATTTTTGCTTTTTTTTTCTTTTATATATTTTCTATATTCTTTACACATATATTTGTAGCTCTGTAGCCTATCATAGTATTCATAGCTAGCATTTTACCTATTCTATTAGACAGAGAGACAAAATAAATTTCCCAGTAGCTCCAATCTGGGGGTCCAATGTTAGATTTTTGTGGACACCAAGGTTGAAGTCCACAAAACTCCGAGACACATTTTCATAAACCAAATTTAGTTCCTGTCTAAAGTGGGGGAATTGAAAGAAGATTGAACTGTGAGGAAATTACCTTACCACTTACATCTCTAATTGGGGATTTTTGTTACACATGCTAATTTGCTAAACATAAAAGTTGTATACGTGTTATGCTACATGTGCATCTTCAGTGTTTTCCACCTGGAGAATTGTGCACCTAAGGATCCTTATAATGGTCCCCTTTTTATCACCTGTGTCTGGCTCATGATTTTAGGATGAGTGAAAAAGTATCACTCTCACTGTTCAGATTCTTCTTACTTCCTTCCTGATTTACCACATATTTTCTTAATTGCATTAGCTAAGAGTTGCTTAAAATAATGATATGGGATTTTACTGGTTGTTTGCCCTTTGAGATATGTTGGTTCCTCTGGGTATGTAAATACTGAAGCTAGTAATGTGCCAGTGATTTTCTTGCAGTACATGTAGGTTTTAATGATCTTTATCTCCTACATATATTAAAAATATAAAATGTGTTAAGTACACGGCACCCTGTGGACCAAGTACTGATGACATACAATTATTCTGATCACACAGATGAAGTCCATCTTGTTTTTAAATGAAGATTTGACAGCATTTATTAAATTATAAAATATTTATAGGCTGCAGCTAAAAACCTGAAATTTCATCATTTGTTGTTATTAACATCTTTAAAGGCTACATTTAATCTAGAACACTGTTCCACTTGTTGATGACATTTGTGTTTGTCAGCTTATGTGAGAAAACATATCATCAGGTAAAGGTTTTAGTTGTGAAAAATGTTAATGGTGCCTGTGCATAAATCTAGGAGTAAAGTGATAATTTTTTTATTTAGAAAAACCCAGTATACTGGAATTTATGAAACTGTTCTTTCTGTAATTAATTAAGACTTCATGTAGACCAAGGTAAGCTATTTTAGTATTTTCAGCTCTGCATGAAATGATGCCAACTTTTTTGTTTAGTTTAACCATGTTTCTTTTTACAGTTTAATTCATATTTAGTGGCTCTTTCACTTTTGTGTGGAACATCTGATTAGTAGAGCCATTGTTACATAGTTTTAGTAATTTGAAAAATGATGTATATCAAATAATGTGAAGGCTGAGTTTCAGCTCCTGAAGTACTTTGAGTTGTCCACTTTGAAGTTATAATAATTGGTTGCAAGATTATTAAGCTAGTTAATTAAATATATATTTTTATACTAATTTTCCACTCTCTACATAAAAGCTTGTTTTGATTATTTTGATAGTACTTGTGATGCTCAGAGGCAAATCCTGTTACCTGCCAAGTAGATTTTTCTTTGGCTGAAAAAGTAGTGGAAATAACATAACAGAGTATTTTAGAGGACTATACCTTTAGTTTGTATTTTTTTTTTGTGAACAGTTGTTTATCTGTAGTTTAGATATATATTTATATATATATATTTTTGAAAACAAAATGTGGAAGAGTGAGATTTATTCCACATTTATGCATTTGTTGTATGACAGTGATGCTTTTGAGACAGTAATTCATGTTAAAAATGAGCCTTACTGAAAAGATAGACAGAAACTTGCTAGTCATTTTAATATATGTTATTGAAATTATGTTTGTAACCATCCTGGAAGTTTATTGGATCAATAATAAAAATAATGAAAAGCATGCTTAAATCGACTTACGGAAATAAAAAGTGCATATCTAATATAAGTTCCTACTTTTACATCTCTCACAGTTTGCATAATAAGCAACAGTAGGCATAGCTTTACTTAAGCGAATGTATAGAGCTTTGGACCCACAATCTGATAATTAAATATGGGAACATTAAAACTTAAAAGGAATGCTTATGTTTTCTTTAAAATGATACTATCTTGCAGCTTACATAATGAGGAATGTGAGTTACTGCAGAAGAGCACTAAGTCGGAATTGGATGCTGTTTTAGGTCTGAAATGGAAACTTCTTCAAGCTAAAAAAGAAAATTTGGACTTGGCTATTAAACACAATCAAGAAGTAAGGACGTCTTTTTCACTTGCCTTATTTTACTCTTGGAATAAATGTCATCTTATTTCATTGAAGTAATATTCTCAGATGGTAGATCAAAAGCATAGTCTGTAACTGGAAAATATGAAGAAAGGTATCACAGTACAGACCTCTTATGCCTGTTCATAGATACTGTTAGCACCTCTACTGTCACTGTTAATAGTTAAAGGTGAGGTAGGTAACTCAAGCACTTCTCAACAGCAAAATGCAGAAGAATCTTGTACACCCCGAGCTCAAAGTAAGAGATTGTTTGTTTGTTTGTTTGTTTGTTTGTTTGTTTGTTTTAATCCAGATAGTTCCATGGATCCATTTTTTGCAATGACACCACAGTTGATAAGGCAGTGGGAAAATAACAATGTAACTGAAGCACAAGAACAAGTCATTGTGGGACAAGCAGGCATCTCTTATTTTGGGTACATACCTACGTAATAAATGTACATGGAACAAAAAACTTGTTTTATTGGCTGTACTTAGCCAAAACCAGATGAATGAGCATCCACATCAACTTCTCCTGGGAGATTGCCTAGAGCAGAATTACTACCTACAGTAGTAGTAATACTTCTTCAGTAGCATAGTTTAAACCAGATTATCAACTGCCAGATTGTGGGAAGCAAATGTGGGAACTGAGCCTAGCAGCAATATACTGAAACTGATTACAACTCAGCACCCACCTTTTCCTGTATTTGTTAGTCAGGGAACTGACATTCAGACTAAAGAAAAGGTTAATTGAGTATATTCTTAATGCTACATCATTTCAGTACTAGTTTGCTGCAACAACATCAAGGAAATCCTTTATAATGTGGGTGATTTCCCATGTATGAAATTCTCATTTACCAGAATATTGCTACTTTGTAGATGTTCTGATTGAATATGTATCTTACTTTCCATCTTCTTGTGTTGGAATGTCTTGAACTTGGTTTTTTGAATCCAGTTTTTGGCAGCAAAGATTGTTTCTCAGCCTGTATAAGATCCCTTTTGGAAGTGTTTTCTATTCTTAGTTTGTTGTGTGTTAGCATTAAAGGCATCTGTTTGACTACTGAGCACTATTGGACTGAATTTTATGCTTGTATATGTATTTGTGAGTTACTAGATGTCTGGTAATCTAGTATCCCAATATGACTGTTCTGAATGTTACCAGGAAATCATCTGGAATATAATGTTTCTCTTTATGGCTTTTTTTCCTCTGAGGTGCAGGAAGATGACAGTAATGTATGGTAAATTTTTTTAAGGTGGTATATTTTTGAAAAATAGAGGGGGATGTTTAAGGTACATGAAATTCATCTGGGAAAAGGATCAGTTCACAAAAACCAGTATCAAAATGTGCATAAGCATGCAGTTGCAAGATTGTATTTCAAATTCAAGTGGAATAAGATGGCAGTTGTGGATGTGATTCCAAGTATCTTTAAAAAGTATTCTGTAGGTGTGTTTCTGTTACATATTGCACTTCTTCAAGGGAACATTGTTAACAGTTTTGTGAAATTTATTTTCTAGGTATCCAACTATGAAAAACAGATAATCAAATTACGGTCAGAATTTGAGAGAGGAGAGGCCGTTCGACAAGGTCTGGAGTATGAATTGGCAGTTGCCAGAAAAGGTGCCCATCTGAAAATGTGTACTGCAGAAGAAGAATTAAGTGATGCAAAAAACAAACTTGTGGAACTGCAAGGTAGGTTTCAAAGAAGTAAAGATGGACTAAAAGCCAAGTCTGTTTCATGTCATTAAAGTAAGTCAGAAGCAGGGACTTAATTACATTTTCTAGTTTATTGCTGCTTTTCTTGAATCTCTTATCCATCTGCTTTTGAAAACTCATAAGAGTTCACAAAGCTCTTACTGTCTCACGTGTGGATTCAAACTAACTAATCCTGTGGCTAACCCTTCCAACCCTTCTTTCCTCTTGGCCATCACCTTCTGTTATTTCTTCCTTCAGTGCTGTCTGTGTATGGAACTGTAATCGTGGTGGCCATCTTCACATCCAGGTTATCCCTGTGTCCGGTAGTTCTTCCTTTTCCATTTTAGAGGGAAAAAAAAAGGAAGGAAAAAGAATAGGAAAAATTAACTCCTGCTCATTTGTTTGCACTATTTCCAGCAGGTTTTTTCCAGAAGTTCTCATCATATCTGTATTTCCTTTCATCTTTTCAAATGTGTAAAGATTTTTATTGTTCATGTCTGGTTTATTTTCTTCTTGTTGTTTTTGTTTCTTTTTTTTTATAGTAATGTGGATTATGACAATAGTATGTGGAAGGGAAGGTTTTTACGTAGACTTTATTTCCTGCTACTTTTCAGAAACTCAGATTTCCTTTATACTTCTCAAATAGAGAGATTTCTCATTCTTACAAGGAAATGAGGTGCATTCTTAGTTACCTAAACTACTGTATCTATTTCATGAAGTACAGGAGATGTATATGTGAGTTTGATGAGCTGTTGATATTCAGTGAAGAGTTTGGAGTACTCCTAGAAGATTTTAACCTTCCAAGAACCAAAACAGTCTGGATCTTGCTAGTACTTAAAGTAACCAGTATTTTTAAGATGTTTGGAAAGCTGAACTTTCATTCCTTTGGAGAACACATGAATAATCAAAAATCTTACGGATTGCAAACACATTAAAAATAATGAATATTAAGGATTGTAATCTGGAAAAAAGCTTTTTTTTCCCCCTTTAGAAATTTCTCTGTGATTACAAATGGAAGACTTGAATTGCTAGTTTCTCACCTAGAGCAAATTCGTGTTTCTTTCCATGTGTGCTGGTTTCCTTGCCAGTATAAGAGTCATGCCATGCAGGTACCAAGAGGTCTGACTCGGGAGGGACTGATGAGGATGGAACCACAGCACAGTGAACCTATTCTGCTGGGCTGCCTGTCACTTTTCTGAATGGACTGGGCTGTGAGGCTGTGGTGAGGGGACTGGAGAACAAAAAGGGGATAGGAGAGGCTTTACAGAGGCAAGGGATATCTTCTTAAGTGCACATGTGTGTTAGTTTCTTTCAATACCTTAGTCAATAATTTGCAGTCTGTCAATTGACAACAAATTCCATTGGCTGAAATTTCTCAAACTTTTAATGTCTGTGACAAGTGCCATAGAAACCAAATTATAATTTTGCTGCTTTATTTTTTAGCAATTAGTAATTTTCTGCTTCTTTTCCTTTGCCAATTGGAGCCTTTCTCACTTCACAGTGTGCTTTGGTATGACCCCAGCATATCTTTTCAGGCTGAATGCTTCATTAGTGCCTTGTACCCTTCAGTGTTTGCTCCAGATTTTTTTCAGCTGTACTTTTTCAGGGTTGATTTTCTGCCATCTGGCAGTCCTTTCCTGTCATTGTGTCCACTGATTCTCTGTGTCATCTTAATGTGCTCTCTTAATTTCATTATTTTCTGACTAGGAAGAAATGTCAGAAAACTGGGATGGATTTGAAATAAAATCCTGTTGCAAAGTGGTGATAACTTAAATGCCAATGCAGCTAGTTGTATTCAGTAAAATAAAAAGCTGTTGTAAAATATTTTCTCCTATAAAGGTTATGAAGGTTATGCTTACAGGTTATGAGATTTCCGTGGCATTTAAGCTTTCACTGAAGTGTGTATACAATGTTCCCCATTTCAGGTAATTTATGGGCTGAAGATTTAGATGTCTTGAGGAGCAGTTAACCCAACCTACCTTAGGTTTATCTACAGTCTCTTTCATGGAACAGGTGCCTATCTTTACTGTCATTTAAACTGAGCGCAAATTTAATTTATACAGACTAATAGCTATATCAAAAATGAAATATTTTTTCAAATTATTTGTGAGATTATTTGGAAATAATCTGGCAAAATATAGAAATCTGAAATTAAGTCTTCCATTCTATAAAGATGTAATTTCACAGAATCACAGAATATGCTGATTCGGAAGGGACCTACAAAGAATTATCTCAGGTTTTTATCCTTTTCCAAGAGAAAAAAGTGTTTTAATTTTTAAAATCTGTCAAATATTCCTATGTTCTTGTGGGAAAGATGTGATAGATTACAAAATTTGCTGGTTTCTTCTTAGAGAAGTTGGTGCTCTCCAGTGCTGGAGAGTTAACGTTGCAGTGTTCTACTGGGTATCAAAATACACAGAAGAACTGATGATCATTATGTGGTTGGGTTTTTTTTCTGGATATGTTTTGCCGTGCTGCTTCTACCTTTTTTCTTTCTCTTTTTCTGTAAACAATAGTACTCAATGAAAACCTTCAGCAGAAAGTGACAGAGACTGAGGAAACATTTCATAATGCTCAACAGAAGTGGGAAGAAGAACAGCAGAGACTTGCGAAGGTGAAGGATGATATCAGCAGGATTTATAACAATGAATATGTATTCCTTCTTAAAGAAAGAAACGAAGTAGAAACTATTTTACTGGTATGGTGTATTAATAGTTGGAAAGTTGCATTAGATAATGGCTGGAACTTTTTTGGTGTGAAGTGTGTAGTGGATTGAGGTCTTTCTGATGTAGGAAAACATCCCCCAAGTAGCTAAATGCTGCATAGTATTTCTGAAGAACATAGCCTTATTAAGTTACACTTGGTTTGTCACAGTCTTTCTTACTTTAAAGAAATGTGTTACAGCTGATTTTGATGGTAAATGCCTAAATGAAGTTACCAGAGCACAGTCCATTTGCACTGGCATGATATTTGATACTGAGTCAGTAAAATCAGGAAACCTAACACCCACTGATTCAATTTCCCTGTTACTTCCCCCAGTATGACATCCAATAGCCTGTGAATATGAAAACAGTTTGTATAATATGAAGACCACATACTTTCAGGGAACCTGAACAGTGATGATGGGATTTCAAGCTGTGCATTGTATGTTACTCACTTCATACCACATAAGAAAAGTAAGCATTGTTGGAAATTCTGCCATTTGGTTAGATAAAAATCACCTAATAATAAGAGATGGCATTATAATCTGTTCTACAGTCTGGGGTTTTGTTATTTAGTAATTAATTTCATCATATTTCCTCATTTATGCTGATATTTATATATCCTTTGGGTGTTAAATGTGTAAAAAGTAATAAAAGTACAAACTTATTTTTACACCTTTTTTAGACAGTCAAGCTACTCAAAACTGAAATATGTTTAGAAGAAATCATGTAGCATTATGGTGTGGAAGTGCTGAGTAAACATACCTAACTTTTGCCTGCTTCACAGGGACACAAGCAATTACACCACTGTACTTCAATTGTACTTTTGTCTTTTTAAATTACAAGTTACATATGTTGTATCTTACCTATGTAAAAAGACTACTTGATGAAAAACCAGAATGTATTCAACTGTATTTTTCTTCATAAAAAGAGATGTATGCAGAGGCTCTGTTAAGGCTGGTAGACATTTGAATTGCATGATGTATGCAGAGAACAGATTGCTGCTACAAGATTAACTTTTTAATATATTTCCTTCCTTTGTAGTCCCTTCTAAGATGTGACAGACTTGTCTCAATTGGGATGGGCATTAGTCAAGCAGTAGAAAATTTTCTGGTTACTTTCTTCCCAGCTGGTCAGCTCCAGGCCTGGGACAGTACCAGTCTTCCTAAATGACACTAAATTTACTTGGTAGCTTGATAGCCAAATTCTGACAGCAAACCTACCTCTTAGGATGATGTTGCTCAGATTCTATATGGCATCTGTAGAAGCAGCTCACAAAACAAAACAGGGCAGAGACACTCCCTAAATTACGTATATTTCAGAAGTACTGTGTACTGACTCTTCAGCTGTTTGAAGGCATGGTCTGGAAGGACCACATTAGTGGTGCACTAATGACACCCAGGCAATGTGGATGAATGGTGTTTCTGTGCATGGACTGCAAAAGGAGTTGCATTGTGATGTTTATCCTAATGACAAGAGACCTGATAGTGGAAAAGGACCCACTGATTTGAATTTTCTCTGAATGAAGGATAAAAAGGAAATTCCCTCATCCTCTCAATAATTTTGTCGATATGTTGAACAGTACTTTGAGAGACTAATTGGGAGAACTGTAAAGGTATAGTTAAAAAAAAAAGGAGAGAAAGAGAAGGTTTCAGAGTAGAATATGTGAATTCATTGACAGGTGATACCCTAAGGTCCTTCTCAAACCAACAGAAACATGAATCAGTTTTCACTCAAAGTCAATGCTTGAAAAACTAAGGTTAGATTTAGGCTATGAGGAAACTTACTCTTAGACAAAGTTTTCTTATTAAGTTGCCAGGTAAAGCACGCTAAGAGTGGTGTTTTGGCTTTGTGTTCTGGCTAACAGTAGACTGACTTAAGTTGAGGAGGGTTTGGAAGGGACTTTTCATCTCTTGTATATAGAGTTTAGAAGTGTTTATTCAGTGCATTTAATACTGTATGAAAATAATGATGTTTTAAGAAGTATCCTGTACTCTTAGAAGTGATGTTTATCCTTAGATGAAAAGGAAGTGGGTTGCTCGGGTCATTGTATTCCTTGTCAATGTGTGTTAATTTGGAAGTGGAAGGTGATTTGTAGAAGCAGTGGTTTGGTTGGAAGATTGTACTAAAGCTATATAATTGTTCTCTCCTAAAGTATGTGATTCATTATTAGATGTCAACTACCAGTATTGCTTTGAATAGCAAAATTTTTTTATTTAGTTCAATTGCAAATAGTTCAATTTTTTCTGCTTTGTTTTTGTAGTGTTCCCTTGCCCATTACCCTAGTTATAGTTACATATAGTTGTAAAATTCTGGGAAATAAAGCATACATACATTAATGTTAAATCTGGACTTGACTATCTTAGTTGTTGTTTGAAAGCTTAACTGATTTTATTTGGCAGATAAGTATCAGATGGGTCTAGGTTTGTAAACTAAAGCTTCAAATGTGTTCCAGTCTTTAGTGTTGTGTATTTACAGTCCTGTTTTAAATAATTTGTAATTATTTTGAGTTATGAGATGAAAGCTACATAAAGTGGTCTTAATATGTACGAAGAAGTAAGATTCTAAACATGGATGGCAAATCCTGGTTCTAAACTTTGTGAACTACAAGTTTGAACTTAGCTATGAAAATGCTCAGGTAGATGTAGAAATGAAGTCAATTTAATCTACTAAAATGTGTCTCTATGATATGGAGTTAAAGTAATCCTCTCTGCTTTCTAACAAAGGAAGTTTTGTGCTATATTGAGTGTGCTTAGCCTTGTGTTTGGTACATGGAAAAGATGCTGGAGTTCAATAGTAAGTGCAATAGCATCATCTTGTGGTGAATCATAATATAGTATTGCTTCACAGAGGCACTCAGTTTTTCCTTGAACTGTTTGTGAAATTGTGTTGTTTATACACACTCTAAACCAACTGACCAGCCATGTTTTTGATAAGCAAATATGTATAGTGAGCGTGTGAGTGACACGCAGATACACATGTATATATAAAGGTGTTTCTTTTTTAGCATGGTTTCCTTCTGAGCCTTCCAAGTGTGGGTAACTGCTGGAAAAGTCTGACACAGTTATACTGTGTCTGAAAAGTTCAGAGACTTCGAGATTCTGAAGTCATGACTTGTTTAACAAGCTTGATGTACTATTGGTGTCAGTTTTTTGAAGTCTTGACATAGTATTTTTCCAGGAAGCTATGTATTACTTATTTAATATACACTTTTCACAGCTCACTTCTGTTAATATGTGGAAGATAAATCTGAAGAGAAATATTTCTGTATTTTTCCAATATAGAGAAGATGATAGATGTGAATTTTAGTAAAAATATCTGGTTTTTTTGCATCCTGATGGGAAGAAACCTCTCCATTGTCTTGGTATTACAAGAAAAGTTAGAAGATTACCTTAAATTTAATCCATATCCAGGTAGACTGTTTTTGAAATATTTTGATTTACTGAGGTTCCTGTTTTTTAATTCACTTGTTTCACAAGCATGCTCCTTTTTATCTTTTCAGAGAATGCCAAAAAATCATGCCATAGTGTCTCCACATGAAAAAAAGTGAAAGTTAATTAATTTTTTCACTTACTAGTCAGTGATAATGGAGTGGCACTAGGTGTAAATAAGGGAGTCATGAATCCCTTAGTGTCATATTTAAGAGACCAAAACTTTCTACCTTCAGTCATAAGGAACTTCTAAAATTTGTTTTAAACTTTGGAAAAGACTCATATTTCTTTGATCTTCATGTATAAATATGGTTCTGTCAAATTTCAATCTTCCGAAGAATCGTTCTTTATTAATAATTCATTTTCTTTTCCTTCTCCTCCCTGCTCTGCAGATGCCTTATGATTAGTAATTTTCAGGAACAAGATTATGTGATGTAAGAGTAATAGCAGAATTTGTAGACCAACTGGCTTATTTTCACAAAATGTCTCTTTCCATGATAAATTATAGGAATAAATGAACAGGAGGACTTAAGATAATCTTTCTGTGTTTTGTGCAGAAAGTAATTGGCTTTCAAAAGGTCTTCCAGCTAAGTCACTGGATTTGTAATTTGTTTCTGATGCTAGTTATGGAAAACCTTACTCCTGTCCACTAGACCAAAGCTATTCTTTTTTAAAGCCTCTGGAATCGCCAGCCTAAATATGCACTAGGCTACTGGGGGCTTATTATTTGTCTCCTTTATTCCGTGTCTGGTGTAACATGAATGAGGATTTTGTAGTAGTGACTCCACAAACCTGCTGAGTCCAATAGTGTTAGTAATTACACCAACCTGTATCTTGGTTCAACTTCCAAAAGAAGAAATTGGGTGGGGGCGGACACGACAGCTTAGTTATTTTATCTTTCCAAGAAATTCATAGTTCATATAACTAATTTTATAATTCAGTTTCTGAGAAAAGTCCTCAGAATAGTAGAAATTAAGAATATTTCTTCTATGGGAGTAACTTCCAACATATGTCTTATTACTTGATTTGAGGTTCTAACAGTTAGAATAATAACAAACTTCTAAATAAAATTTCTGTCATTTCATCAAATGCACTTAACTGTTTCCCTCTCCACCATTGCCATCGAGCTGCAAGAGAGAACAAATTGGAGGAGCAGCCTTGTACTTCTTTAGAGAAAAATTTCCTGCAGAGAATTGGCTCTGATTTTAGTATTATTGCAGAAGGTCATGTTTGTAGTGAGTTGTGAGCCAACATATTTTATCTGGTGGTGAAGGAAGAACATCTGTTGTTGGGTAAATGCTTGACATGTGCTTATGTGTTAGATTTTATTAACCTGTTCTGATGCACTCTTTCCTGTTTTGATCCTTCTACTTTATCTTAGCAAAAGTAACTCTAAATCCCTTATATCTTTTCTAGGAGCTGAATAATGAACTACAAAATATGCGCAAGAAATTAAAAGATGTGGAGGTGGAACACAGTGGCTGTAATGAGATGTTGAGATGCCAGGCCAATGAACTTAAATGCAGCACTGAACGAGAGAAGAGACTTTTAAAGGAACTTGAAGTAAGGTTTTTTGACTATTGCTATTAGTCTCAACAAGCCCTGACACTGAGCAATTTCATTTTTGAGGGATGAAACCTTCCAGTTAGGCTGGAATTCTGTGTACTTGATGAACAAAATATTGAACATCTGTTTTGCAGAAATGGCTGAACAGGTGAATGCCACTTTTGTTATGAGCTTGGCTTGAGACTTGTATTTGAACAGCAGATAGGAAAAGGCTTATATAAGTGTGAAAACAAGGCTAGCTTTACTTCAGGAAATTTAAAGTCTTAATTTGTCTATCTTCTTATATATTTTGGTTTAATGGATTTCTGGTGGAGAATCTGCAGGAGTGCAAAAATTGCCAGATGATGTGCTAGGTGAGAGAGTAGAATATTGAAAGATCACAATGGTCTTACAGCAGCCTCCTCCTAGAGTTAGTTACTAGAGTTAGTTACTGCACATTTAGTTTTCCTCTCTGTTGAGTGACATCCATGGTTGAGAAGTCTCTAGTCTTTTGAGAATAATATCTTGTAAATAGGCTCTTTACACTAACCAGCTAGTTTGCTCCTAAGTTTCAATATTTTATTTGTCAACTGATAGGTTTTGTAGTAGTTATGTTATATGTTTGTACAGTCTGGACCAAGACTTTCTTCCTAGAATATTTGTTATTGCAGAAAATCATATTGAGTGGACAATTCTTTATCCTGATGTATGTTTTCTACCAAAGGCATCTTTAAATATTTTCTGCAATGAATTTAAAAGAACTGTCACTTCTTAAATATTGAACTCTTAAAGGAACAAGTGACATAGTTTTCAGCTGTGTTTTTTCTTCTGTTGTTTTTCTCTTAAAGGTAAAAGAAATGTTTTCAGTGTTGATTTTTAGGTAGGTAGAGTCCTGCATTAAAGCAGGATTAAGCACAAAAGAAAATACCTGCAGGGAAGATCAAAGCTCATCAACTAAAAACACTGACTTATTGACCAACAAGGTAGACCTTTGTGCCCTCAAAGAATTCTACAGGAAATCTATTGTCATGTATTTTGAGCTGCACTTACTGGCCTAAGTGGAATTGCCTTCAGTTGGAATGTGCTGCATACTGTGAAGTTCCAATAGCCCTTTTAAAAAAGCATCAAGTTTTACTTCCCTGTACTTGAGTAAGGACTCTTCTTATGACCTCACGGCTTTTTGTATACTAACAGAAAAGTCATGAGCTTAAAGGAAGAGAAAGGCAGCAAATAATTTATCTTTTTAAATACTTTGATTGAATATACCCACCAGCTGTATAGTTGAAAAGAAAGGATGCAATTCCTTGGAAATATACAATTGCTGTACCCTAATGATGGTCTAATTAGGGAAATGCTACCTTCTAACCATAATAATTTTTCTTTTTTTTTGCTTCTAAATTTTTTGTTACTATTTTAACTTTCTGAATATCTTAATAATGTAGGAAGACAGATTCAGTCTGCAGGAAAATGAGTCTTGTGTTACTTATTGATAAGGATAGCTATTTAAGCAGTGATTAAGGGAAAGTATAGGATGAAACCTCTTGCATTTAAAAGTTAAAGAAAATTAGCACAAGTCTTTGAATCAAAAAAACCAAAATAGGTTAGACTTCAATACATATCCTGTTGGGAGCTTGCATCTCACTCTACCATCTTAGAGGTAAATTGCATATGTGTAATTATCTGAAAGGGCCTACAGTAACCTTGTAGATGGTGATTCTACCACTTTCCTCAGCAGCCTCCTCCTATGCTTTGCAACCCTTGCCTCATATCCAATCTAAACTTCCACTGGTACAAGTTGAGGTCATTTCCTCTCATTCTGTCACTTGTTACCTGTGAAAAGAGACTGACTCCCACCTGGCTACAGCCTCCTTTCAGGCAGTTGTAGAGAGTGATAAGGTCACCCCTGAGCCTCCTTTTCTTTAGGCAAAACAACCCCAGCTCTGTTAGTCACTCCTCACAGGACTTGTGTTCCAGACCCTTCACCAGTTTTGTTGCCCTGCTTTGCACATGCTCCAGCACCTCAATGTCCTTCCTGAATTGAGAGGCCCAGAACTGAACACAAGATTGGAGGTGTGGCCTCATGAGTGCCAAGGACAGGGGGACAATGCCTGCCCTGGCCCTGCTGGCCACACTCTTGCTGGTACAGGCCAGGATGCCATTGGCTTTCTTGGCCTCCTGGGCACAGCTGGCTTATGCCACCATCACCCTCAGGTCCTTTTCTGCTGGGCTGCTTTCCTGTCACTCTGCCCCAGCCTGTGGCACTGCCTGGAGTTGTTGTGGCCAAAGAGGAGAACTCAGCACTTGGCCTTGTGGAATGTCATGGCACTGGTCTTGGCCCATCTCTCCAGCCACTCCAGCTCCCTCTGCAGAGCCTTCCCACACTACAGCAGATGGATACTCCAACCCAGCTTGGTGTCATTTGCAAATGCAAGTGCATTCAATGCCCTCATGCAGATCACCAATAAAGATAGTAAACAAGACCAGGCCCAGTGCTGAGCCCCTGGGGAGCCTCACTGGTGCCAGCTGGATGTACCTCCATTCCCACCACTCTCTGGGCCTGGCCATCCAGCCTGCTCTTTACCTGGCAAACAGTGTACCTGTTCCCACCATAAGCAGCAAGTTTCTCCAGGAGTACGCTTTGGGAAATGGTGTCAAAGCCTTTATTAAAGACTATATAACATGTACAACTTGTTATACATAAAGACTGTATAACATGCACAACTTCCTTCCTCCACTAAGTGAATCATGATACCAGTAGCCAAGCTGAATTTCCATTCAGATATAGAAGTCTTAAAGTAGTACACCCCAGACAGAATGGTCTACATTTTTTTCATTAAGTAGATCTGTATTTTTTAAATCTCTCTTCATAGAATTTTTAGCTTATAGATTGAAGTTGGTAGATACATATCTTCAATTTCCATGCTGAGTACCTCTTGTTAATGATTATTTGGTTAGCAAATATGTTCTTAAGTTCTTGATTATGAGAAGAAACTTCTTAAGGTGATTGTGTGAGGAGTAGTGTACTTCTACTTAAACCCCAATCTTAAAATATTTTATAATATGCTTCTTCTTGAAAAGCAGTGGAGATGAATGTTTTCTGGAATTCACAAATCTGTTGTTTTGCTACCCTCTGCTGGGCATAAGGGAGAAATCCATGGGAAAATACTTGTGTTTTGGTAATGGAAGAAAATGTTAAATTTAAATTTTCTTTCTTTTAGTACAAAGACACTTGTATGAAGAATTATATCTAACAGACTGTTATAAAGAAAGGAATGTGCAAAAAGCCTGCCTGCCCCCAATTTTGGTGGGTTTTTTTCATTCCTTTTTTTCTTCAAATATTAGTTTGGGTTTATCCTTCAGTGATTACTCTTATTGTGGACAAAAAGAGGTATTTCCTAGTTTCCAGCGTTAGAAATTAAGAGAAAGAATAATGGCAACTTTCTGTGGGCTTTTCAGTTGAAAGATAACTGTTGCTGCACTGTCTAACTTACTAGCTTTCCAGCTTGCAGTGATACCAATATGCTGCATAGATTGATTTGGAGTGCTTCTGAAGTAGAAAACACGCTATGCCAGAAATTGAGATTGAGAACCTTAGATATAATTCTGCCTCTTTAGCTGGAGAATTCAGTAGCCAATTAGATTAATGATCTATTTCTATTGAACTCATCAAGGTAATACTATTTATGTTATCAATTTTCCAGAACCAGTGTCTTTTATTTTAACCTTTAGCTCAATTGCTAATAAGGATTCTTGGGAAATACTTCAAAAAGACAAGAAAACTTGTCATATAAAAATAATGTTTCTTATGATGTATTCAGCCAAAAAGATGGGTGGGAAAGTGGTTTTGCAATAAGAATGTGGACTTTACCACAAGAAACAAAATTATTAGTTTACACATCTCAAACTCTTTGCCTTGTTCCTATAAATGTAATGATTTTCTGTTATTTTTAATGTGTTTGAGGCTGCCAACTCTTAGCAAGCTGAAGCTCAAGGTCTCTCAAATTTTTTAAGTCTTTGTTATGAGGCTTGAAAAATGTTCCATAACTTGCTCTATTTAATTTCTGAGACTGAGTGTATTGTCATATTTCTGAGATTTCTAGTTTTCATTTAAAGACTATTCCCATAGCTTTCACATTGCCTTTTTTACTTCCCTTGCTTTCACTATGTATATTGACATGCGATGCTAAAATGTATGCTTGTATTAGCTTGGTGATGCTGCTATGATGCAAAGAGGGCTTGGGGAATGGTTAATATCTGTATTTGTTTGAAGTATATGTATGTGCAATACTTGAAGGCTGTGGGCTTATTTCTCACTCTCTATGTTAGTGAAACATGAAATTTAGATCGCAGCCAAAACCAGCTTATCCCTACTTAATCTTCTGCTTTCTAGAGTGTCCACAATGCATAACTGTCATCCAGAAATTCTAGGTGCTGTGACTGTCATATATTAGTTACTACATGCTTAGTACGTGGTATACTTATGTGTGTGTGTGTGTGTATATATATATATATATATGTATATATTCAAAGAGGTATACTTTCTCTAGATAAAAATATATAGTACCATATACTTAGAGGATTCTAAGCATCACAGGTTTTGTAATGGGAACTCTCTGGTTGCTCCAAAGTTATACTTCTTGAGTGACAAGCTCACTGACATAATGATTTCTGCAAAGCATTTGACAGTGTCCCATACTTCCTTGTCTCATACAACATCCTTGTCTCTAACATGGTGAGACATGGATTTGATGATTGCAACACTTGGTACATAAGGAATTGGCTGGATAACCCTCAAAGGGTTGTGGTTGATGGCTTGATATTCAAGTGGAAAGCAGTCATCAACCAGGGATTGATACTGGGACCAGTGCTTTTTAACATCTTTGTCAGTGACATGGACAGTGGGATCAAGTGCACCTACAGCAAGTTTGCTGACAACATCGAGCTGTGTGGGGCAGTTGACACACTGAAAGGCAGGGATGCCATTCAGGGAGTCCTTGACAGGCTTGAGAGATGGATCTCTGCAAACCTTTTGAAGTTCAGCAAGGCCAAATATAGGGTCCTGCACCTGCCCCAGGGAAATCCCAAGTACACATACAGACTGAACAGAGAATAGAGTGAGAGCCCTGTGGGGAAAGACCTGGGGAATACTGATGAGGATGAGAGGCTGGTCAAGACCCAGCAATGTGTACTTGCAGCCCAGAGACCCATCTGCATTCTGGGCTGCATTCAAAGCAGCGTGGCCAGCAGGGTGAGGGAACGGATTCTGCCCCTCTGCTCTGCTCTGCTCTGGAGAGACGCCACCTGCAGGGCTGCATCCAGCACTAGGGTCTCAATGTAAGAGGCACATGGACCTGTTAGAGTGAGTCCATAGGAGGGAGAGCCACAAAGATGATCAGGGGACTGGAGCACCTGTCCTGTAAAGACCTACTGAGAGAGTTGGGACTGTTCAGCCTGGAGGAGAGAAGGCTCTGGGGACACCTTATAGCAGCCTGCCAGTACCAAAAAGAGCCTACAAAAAAGCTGGAGAAAGACCTTTTACAAGGTTATGTAGTGATAGAACGAGGAGGAATGTCTTCAAACTGACAGTAGGTTTAGATTAGCTATTATGAAGAATTCCCCTACTATGAGGGTGATGAAGCACTGGAACTAGTTGCCCATAGACATTATAAATGCCCCATCCCTGGCAGGGTTCAAGGCCAGGTTGGATGGGGCTTTGAGTGAGATGGCAGTGGAAGGTGATCTTTAGTGTTCTTTTGCACACAAACTGTTTTATGATTCTATGCTAATGGACTTCATCTCAGAGAGGAGCTTCTTCATAATCTCCTGTGTCATTATATTAATGAAGTCCAGTTTGGAGACTGCTTAGTCTTATCTTACTTTCAGATCAAACTTGTTTCAATAGTGTTTTATGTAGCCCTCATGAGGAGTTAGCTACAAGTCACATAAGTCTTTTGTCTACGTGCTTGTGTAGAGTAACAGTGTTATTACATGTAAACATCTTTCCTTAATCTACTGGGCATAGAAGTGCATTTCAGATAGCTTCTCCAGCTGCAACTCAGTAGCAGATCAGAATGGACTTGGACTTTATCCAAAGGCAGCCAAACTGTATCATTTAGTTGTCCTAGTTGTTTTTACCCTTTCTTTAACCTGAAGTCAAGCACATGGCTTATCTTGTACCTCCCATACCAGTGTAATTGTTTATCCAGTATCATGCAAGTCAAGCATGCCTATTCTGTCACACATATTTTTGTAGACTTTAAGTACAGGAAATATGTACTTAATAAGTGAGGGTTATCCACATTGTCAGGCTGAAAGAACATTTATTTCAGTGGTTAAGAATTGTTAGTATTTAAGTAACTCTATAGTTACAAAAGGTTGTTTATTTTCTGGACAGGAGATGGCTCCACCTTACCATGATCAAGCGGTATCAGTGTTTCTAACGCTAGATGGAAGTGGTCAGCACATCTCCCATAGAAGTATTTAGACCCCCTGCTTTGAGCTTTGAGCTGTAGGGAAATGCTTTTAAGTAGGAAAAAGATCTGAGTCTGAATATGGAAACACACAAACAGAATGGTTGAATGGTGATCCAAGTGTGAGGTACATGTGTGTCCTCTTCACTTAAAAATGTCTTGGCTAACCATTTCACATCGTGATTGGACCTAAACCTTCTGTAAGTGTAAGTATCCTGATAAATAAATCTTGCAGAAGGGGTTTAAATAGAAGCAGAAAAGAGAAAAATTATTTCCATTACTGTGTCTAAGCTTAGTAAATGTTGCAAATATATCTTTGTCTTCCCCCCCCCCCCCCCTCCCCCCCGGTTTGCTTAAAAGGATATTTTTTGTCATGTTGGATATTAAATTAAGGCTTTCAGTTTGGAGTACACCAGTACTCACAAATATTGCAGCACTTCAAGCAAGTGTGAGGGACAAAAAAATGGAAGCCACAAAGGACGGTTTGGAAAATGGTGTTGCAAACTGTAAGCTTAAAGAAAATGTCTCCACATTAGCATTGATGTATCACACATATGCAGTATGACACTGAAAAAAGTGACTGAACCTTAAGAAATTTAACATAAAGCATGTTCTTTGCCCACAAGTTTGAATGTTGGCATTGAATTTTTTAGTCACTTTTTTTTCTCCTAAGTCAAAATTCTCTCTGTGCTATCATGGAAACCAATCCCAGCTATCTTTGTTCTTTGTGATAGATGAGTAATGCAATAATAGACTCTCTCAATTAACAGACAAATATAATGTATATAAGTTAAGAAAAGTTTCATAGATTTATAGTTAGGTTTTACTGCCTTGTGTTGTTATACAGGGACAGCTGGTGAAGAGGACATTTGTGAGGGTTGGCTTGTTACTATGGCAAACAGCTGACCTCTAATCAGGATTTGAGGAAGTAAATTCTACCACTGGATAGCAAAGAAGGAGTCAATGGACAGAATTTTGTGAGAGGCAAAAGGGTCAAAAGGCAAAACCTCCGTTGTGTTGGCGAGCACATGTTGGGAAAAATCCTTTGCTCCCAGCACCATAATATTTTCTCTATTTGGTCTTGTATTTTTGATAAGGTTTAGTAAACCTTTCTAAATTTATGAAAAGCGTGTAACTACTTCTCATGTTCTTCATGTGACCTTCTGTTCGTCAGACAGGAAAACAAAACTGCTTCCTGTTTCTCTTTTTGGAACTTTTATCATGGTTTTACAGGTTAGCCTCACCCCTGACATTTTTCTTCTACTCACAGAATAGGTAATAGATTGTTCTCACTGGTGGAGAATGCAGCTTCTCACTGTGAAGGGAAGTGCATATAGGTATCAGCAGAGCCTGTTTGAACCTTTATCAGCAAAATAGAATAGATTTTCTATATGGCATTTTGTTGCAGCTGTGTTCTTCCCAACTGAGTCTTCAGACACAGCTTTGAATACAGGTGCAAATTCTGTGGCTAATGTGCAGTTTGATAGACTGAAATACCAAGGTTCTTTTCCTTAGAGCAAATCTGAATTTCTTTCTATTAATAATTCAGTATTGATTAGCCATGCTTAAACAGTAGTGTCTGGTTTAATGTCTTTCATGAAGTTTGGTGGTTTTTTCTGACTAATTTCTCAATTATTTGCTGGCATCTGATTTGGTTTAAATTTTCCAGGGCTATGCTGAGCCATAAGCTTTAGCAAGGTAGTCATAGAGCAGAGGAAAAAGAATATTCAGTGCTCCACATTCAGCATCTACATGACTTCCTCAATTCATATCTGTAGTTTTTCTGCAGGCTCTTTTAAGCATCCAGTCTTCTGGGTATAGTATATAGACTGGTAAAATAAGATTAGGGTTTTTCTGAGTAATCTTCTGAGGCTTTTGAAAGAACACAGTTTACTCTTCATCTTTGGCTTCTAATAATACAAAAAATTAGTGGTAGTTCTGTCAGATCTCTGGCAGTGTCTTATCTTTAATAAAAAGATTTGTTTCTTTCACTGGCTCTTTGTTTTTTGGAGTTACTGTAAACTAATGCAAGCAAGATTGTAAAAAATCAAAATTGTCACAAACTTCTGAGGCAAAGCTTTAAAGAATTAAACTCTAGAGGAAGAGGAACTTCAAACACAAGAATGGGACATGGCTGTGTTTAACTTTAGGAAGAAACACCAGTTTTGAAAAAGTCACTTCTTTTCATGCCTTTATGTAGGCATATGAACCATAAGATGATACTTACGTGTCAAAGTTTCATTTCTAGTTTCTAATAGAATTTTCTTTGTATACTATCTTGGATCTATTTGAATGCTTTACATTGGATACCTGTCAGGTACAGCTGGCTCTTCTTTGGTTATGGAGATCATAACTCTTTTCCAGTAGGCTAGACATACTGTCCTGTTTGTGAAAAGGAGCTGTTTCTCTTATTCCAGAGTTCATCAGAGATGTCTGTGGCTGAAATGCTAAATTTTGCCAGTGCTTTTTTTTTAATAGGCATGCTAATGCTACAAGTTAATTCTTCAGTGACTTGTGGCAATGCAAGCAAAGACAACATCTACAAATGTTACTGTTTAAATGGAATTGCTTCTACTTCAGACATCAAAAGAGTGATATATTGGCACTTCTTACAGATGTCTGCCTGCTCCTGCCTTCTTCACTTCTTCACGTCCTGCATTTTGTTAGGACTAAGGCTTCCATACTTCTGGGATTTTGTGTTTCCTCTGGACCATGTGGCTTGTCCTTGCATTTAGTGTCCATCATGTTAGCTCAAGAAGACAGAATTTTCTTTTGAAGAACTATACAGGCCAGTAGTTCCCTGGGTCCTTCTTACCTTTTTTGAAGACATTCTTAATTATGAGAATAATCTTAGCAGTATGAAAATATAGTAGCAGTGTTTGTAATTTTTTAAAATTAAGTATGTTAAGCAGATAAATTTTTGAAGAATCTTCTCTGTCTTGTGTCTCGTTTATGAAATTGTAGATGTTCTATTGATACCTCAATGTATTTCAGGACATACAGAGTATAGTTATGTTGCCACAAGTGAGCAAATAGTGGGGCAATAGGAAGAATATTTAACTTGGTTTATTTGCTTTCTGACCCTAGCTGATTATAAAAAATGCAGCACTAACATAGTACTACATCAATTTACTAAACTAAATAGAAAATATTAATTTAATAATCCATATATGTAGAAAATGTTTTTATATGTGTTTCTTGCTATGAATTGTCACAGTTCCAAAGAAATTCAGATGTATCAGGTTGGAGTATGGAGTCACAATATGCTTAATGAGTTGAATAAACCTGGTGTCATATTATCTTCTCTCTGAACTTAAATATCCTCATAATGTACTTCTAGGCAGCTGCAGTGAAAGCAAAGAAACTGGAAGAAGACATTGAAGCAGAGAGAGCAGCACATTTAGCATCCAATTTCACTTCAGAGATAATTGAGGTAAACTTTTTGTTAAATATTTCATAGAAGTTTACAGTAAAACAGTTGAGGAAGTTGTGAAATAACTAATATCCAAAAATATGAAGAGCACTTGCTCCAGTAAAAAACCTAAATAGATTTATTACAATAAATAATTTATTACAATTGTAATAGATTTATTACAAAATCATAATATATATATGAGAGGACAGAATAGCGGAGTATCTGCTTTTCGGGGAACTTTAAAGTTATTAGAATAAATAATAAAATAAGATGTCATATTTGTAATTCCCACTACTATTTAAACAGTTAGGGAAAAGGAAATGTTTCATAATAGTTAAGCACTGTACTACTGTTTAAATATGCCGCCCTGTATCTTCTGAATGGCTTCTTAGAGCAATTTGGAGACATAGTGCATGCATCCAACTTATTTAGGAGTGAGGGCATAATGCATCCTGAAACTGCAGTTTCAAACACAGTTTCTCAGAGTACATTCCAGCTTCAAAATTATGATACTCGCAGTTACCAGTAAAGTTTGATTATATGAATAAATCTAGTGTATATACTTGAACATTAATTTTTTTCTATCTGTATCACACAGAGTTATACTCAGTAAAAAAGCTATGGTTTAGTAAAAAAAAGTTTGAGAAAAACTAAATGGTGATTTCTTAGTTATATCATATTAGTTAACAAACTTACTGGACTTCCGAAAAACTAAGCTGTTGTGGTGTGTTTTATGCTTGTTCAGTTTTCCCCCCATTGTTCTCTCAGAAGGTCCTGCCCTGTTACCAGTTTGTGTCAATCCCCAAACCCCTCCCCAGTTGTCTTGGTTATCTTTCTTGTTCCCCACCCCTGGCAGCCTGCCTGTCACTCGACACCCCTGCCTCTTTTTCTAGAGAGTTCGGGCCAGGGTGTCGAGTGATTGGGTTAGGGGCCAGGGTCCCTCCCGCAACTGTGTTTGATGGGTTCTCCGATCATGCCAATCCTTAATGTATCCCTCTCTGATTTGCTATCTTTCACCCCTCCCACCCTCTGTAAAACCGAGGCTTTCCCTGCCTCGGGGCTCTCAGCTTCTTCCACCGAAAAACTCCATGTTTCCCTACCAATAAAACCACCCTCCCTGAAGAAACTGAGAGTCGCCTCTTCATTTCATCCTGCGACTTCGGAGCTCTCTACTGCGGCCACACGTCCGCAAGGCCTGACATCGCCTTAGGCACAAGGCCCTGACTCCGGGTTGGGGAAGTGCCTTACTGGCTGGAGGTTGGCTGGACACTTATCTAGCCTGGGCGTTTTACTTTCTACTGGCCACCGCTCCACTAAGCAAAAAAGAAGGGAATTTAGTATCTTTTCCCCCTATTTTCTGAGTAACAAAAATAAGCATTGCCATTCTTCAGTCAGTTATTTTCTTATTTTCATGATCTTCTGTATGTGCAGGCACTTAAATTTTAAAAGTGATTATTTAACTAGAAAAGATTTAGTTGCTTAATTTCCTCTCTATTTCTGCAACATACAAAGGAACTGAGAGGATAACATTCCTTCAACTTAGAGGCTTGGGTTTTATGGATGAATAACTGATAAAGTCTTTTTCCTTGTTTATGTACATGAACAAGCTAGAAGTATGCTTTGTTCTGAGAGAAAGTATGGCCTTTATTGCTGGTCCCACTCTTCATGAGTCTATTTAAAAACTAGAATTTCCCTGGAAAGCTTCAGTATTAATAAGAACTGAAAATGTTCAGACACCTCCAAATGAGAACAGGAGGTACTTTTCATTGTCGTATCTATTTGTCTCTGGTTTGAGTTTTATGTATTCTTACATTTTTACATGTGTTCAATGATTTTTACATGTGTATATGCTTTTATACTGAATTAATACAATATACTCTACTGTAAAGCAGAACAGACCATAGAAGATCTTGTAAGTTTTTCCTAACTTGCTTTAATTGCTTTTTTATCACTTGGTGTAGTTAAGAATTCGAGAACTTGAAGAAGCCGTGCGTGTGGAAAAGGACAGACGAGAAGAAGCTCTTTCAGATTTAGAAATGATCAAGAAAGAGTTCAAAGGGTTAGAATATGCATATGAGAGAGAAAAACACAATGCCCAGGAGAACTTGGAAAAACTGAATTTGTAAGTTTCCGTCTAAATTCATTGTAAAATGGCAGTAGACAGCTGGATTACCACTTACAGCTTACATTTATATACTTTTCAGTCAGTATAAAACAACTAAATCTGATGCAATTTCCCAAAACAACCTAAGTTCAGAACCTGGTGTTCCATTAATAACATTAATAACAGGTCCATATCAGTAACCATGTGGGTGGGTAAAGAAAATAACTGATCTGTTACCAATTATTTGCCAAAGCAAAAATGTTGGAAATTATAGTTATGGCAGGGTCCTCTCTCCTGCGTACTTGGGAGGAGTGCAGGAAAGCACACATGGTATGATTAGAACAGATGTTTTCTTCTCTATATACTTACATTATTATGAAAATATTATTTTTCATTTCAGTGAGCTAGATCAATCTTTAAGACCCCTGTTGAGAAGTTGTGTATCACTTATAGTGGTGGATCTTCATTTTCAGCTTTTGAATGATTGTGGAAAGTGTTGACTAGCTAATGAAAATAGAAAGTGTTGACTAGCTAATGAAACTAGCGGATGAAGTGTATGAGCGCGGATGAAGTGTATGAGGGCAGATGAAATTACCTGGGATTCCTTTCCTGCTCAGCACAGTATACTGTGTCTGTGGTAACAGATCTTTTTTGGAAGAAAGATTTTGCTCTATTTCCTGGGCAGATATAGGGTACACTGTACTGAGTCTTCTTCCTTAGCTGAATAAAGTTGTTATTGGGGTGAGAAAATATCAGGAAGAAGAATGGTGCTGGAAGACAGAGAACTTGAAGTTCATGAAATAACTTGGAGTACATGAAATAAAGGACAGTATGTGAAATTTAGCGAAAGAGGGGCTTTAGAAGACAGGAAGTGGGTGGCACACAGTGAGGTTGTGGGGGAAGAGAGGTAGTAGAATGTGTTGAAAAAGACAGTTTGCATCTCTTAGTTTAGGATTTTGGGAGTCTGTACATAAAAGTGTTTGTGTACAGACTTGCTCTTACAAGCAGTACAGAAAAAAAGAAAATACTAAAAAGGGGAAAAAAGAAACTGGTTTCCCTACAAAACAAGGGAAACCTTTGTGGCCCTTTTGTGGCCCAAGTGTTCCTATATTCATGCTTACAGAGATGTTTTTAGTTTCAAACAGAGTTGAAACTTGTGCTGTATTATAAACAACTTAGAGCTCTTTGTTAAAAAAAAGCTCAAAAGAGGCACATTTAAGTAAACCAGAATCACATTAAAAAGTGAAAACTTTTTTCTCAAAGAAAAAGATATAATTTTTATGATAAAAATTTGTGAAAAACATTATGATAGTAATCTAAAGTTATTCTTCAGGAAGACTGCAGTCTTCACAGCTGTGAAACTGAGTAAGTATATTTCAAGATGCTCTACAGTTCTAAAATAACATCAGCTAATTAAAGTGTAATCTCATCCTGCCTGGTTGTTTTTGCTGTGAGCATTTTTGCTCTGTCAGTAAATACATGACACTAAACTGATACAGAGTTCTTTGCCTTTCTGTGAAATGGAGAAGGCCTGGACGATTGATTTGACATTTTATTCCCTTTTTATCATTTTGCTTTAAAAAAGCTTCTATGTTTGCAAACCAGCCTTTTTTGAGGAATGGTTGTTGGACCAGTAGTTTTGCAGAACACAAGCTACTTTGTACCATCTGAACTTTTCTTGTATGTAACCTTTTATTCTTACAGAGCATATGGACTATGGTTCTTTTTTTTTTTCCAATCTTGGTTTGGTTTTCTTAGTTTTTAATTTGGTGTAGTGGGTTTTTTATTTTTGCTCTGGTTGGTTGCCATGAGTGGTCCAGAAGATATGGAAAAATTAATGTTACGAAAGTTTTCTTGAAGTAGTGTTCAAACACTTGCAGTGTTTGTTCTTGAACCATTTATTCACTTGTCCCAAGACCTAATATTCCAAAGTTTGTCTTTGTATTGATGTTAGACCAGAAGAATTAATCATCCTTGGTGAAATGTGGGGCTTTTTAGTTTGGTTTTTTGAGTAATGCTTATTAAGCCATTGCAGTTTTTGGTCTAGAAAAAAACTATCCTGTCTTGTCAACATGCCTGCCATAACGTGGCTTCCTGTAATCAGTCAGGGAGCTGTTAGTATGGATGTGTACTGGGAACCAATAGATGTTAATAACATATTAGCTAATTAGCAGCATTTTTAATGTAATTTAAACATCTGTTTAGGTATTTTCCAAATCATTAGAATTCCACAAGTTCTACTACAAGATCTATTTTTAAATTTTTGGATTAGTAAATTTGGTTAAAAACATGAACTTCTGTAAGTAGTAGTTTTTCAGTTAAATCTCTAAGAATCTCTTAAAGATATTTTTCTGAATTAGATTATTTGGACCAAAGTAACAATAATGGTTAGGTGTTGAATTGTATTGTGCATTCAGTAATGTTTTGTTCCTTGTGAGAATCTTTTCTCTAGATATATGAAGATATTTCTTTGAGCATTGAAGGGATTTGAGTCTAGGAAATTTTTGATCCACAAAAGTTACATCTTTGAAAAATGTTATCATCAAAAAAGAAAAATAAGAGTTTTTTTAGAGAGTATATTTCTTTGTTTGGAATTACCGTATAGGAAATACCTATATTTTTGTACTTAAGACTATGAAATACAGTTTTACAGATGTGGTACCATTTGCCTTAAGAATTTCAATAGTAGCACTTACAGAGAAGTAAATTGAGTTACTAAAGTGCAAGATGAACCTTAAGAAGCCTTCCCTTTTTGCTCTGAACTGGACAATTATGTTCAGTTTCCTTTTCAGGAGGGAAAGTGTTTCCTTTTCAGGAGGGAAATTTGCCCTATCCTAGGGATTTTTCTGGGATAAAACAGAACTTATGCCTGAGGCATCTGTTCTGTGTGTTAATTGAACATGAGAATAAATGTTGTGTAATATTCAGACAGTACTTTTCACTGTTTGCAATCATGTGTTGATTCAGGCAGTTACTTCTAGCAGCTTCTGCTAGCTGAGTTTTTTGAAAGCAGATTGTGTTCTGTGATTTCAGAGAATGCAAACCTTTCCATGAAAATTAAGACAGTTAAAACACAGGTAAAACAGTTGGTGGTTTTGTTAAGAGATGTTGAAGAAACATGAACAGCCTATCCTCACAATTTTGTTAGTCCAGATACCAAAATTTCCAGACCTCTATTAAGATAAGTAGCGAAGGTCAAGCTTTTTCTGAGGTGGACATCAATCTACCCAGTTCCCTTGAGGTAATTACATGGGGTGGGCAGGTACTGCCTCATCTGTTTCCTGTCCCCTTTTTATTCTTTGAAGCATACAAGTGTCGGTAATATTGGTGAAAATCAGGGATTGCTTTCACCGGACACCTTCTGAGAGAATACAACAGCCTTTGATCTATTTACCTTTGAAGGGTCTGGTCTTTGGACTTCAGACAATGTCAGGAGCTTGGCTTTTTTTTATAACATAGTTTGGCATCCGAACATATTTTCTATTTTTCTGGGGGACTTGCATGAGTTTGTCTTTAAGCCTTAGCCAGATGAAGGTCTTAGAGACTTTCATTTGTTGTGCTAGAACACTTGTATGTGTCTTTAGCTGGACTTGATGTAGGTAAATAACGCAAAAGTTGGGAGCTATAAAATGCTGTAAGAATTTGTTTTCTCAGAAAAAAATGTAGTTATAATAACTGAAACCAAGCAAATGGGCTTTTGGGCTTTTCTGGGTGGCATAATTTTTTATTTTCTTAGAAAAATATAGTTGTAATAGCCAAAACCAAACTAATAGGCTTTTCTGGGTTGCATAATTTATTAATTAGCTCTGAACCCAGTAGCACTATGTAAATTGGAAGCAACATGGGATTTGGATCTCTGTGTGAATTTACTTTTCTTGAAGAGCAAGAACATGACATGGAATAATTTGGAACTGCTTTTGCTGTGTTTCTGAAAGCTGTGAGAGTAGAGGCTACTTTGGGGGACTGAAATAGGCAGATTTTGAAGAATAAGGAGTAAACATCTGCAGCTACAGCAAAAAATCAGCCAGGCTGATGCAGAAGGACATAGGTGTTTGGTGGACTGCTGAAGCAGTCCTTCGACTAAAAAGATACATTAATCTTTAACAAATAAATTAAAGTCAGAAAGTGACTATATTGATTCAAAAGCTTAAAAAATGCAAGAACTTTGAGCCCTTTGCACTGCTTTCAGTTCTTGGGAGACAGGACTGCTAGGAGAAAAAGAGATGATGTTTCTACTGGATGTTTCTACTGTTGAGAGCTACATCAAAGAATAGTTCAGGTTGAAAGGAATTGCAGGATCTATAATCCAACCTGCTGCTCAACCTGCATCATGAGATCAGGTTCTTCAGTTAGGTCTTGAAAACGTGGAGAATGGAGATGGCACAATCTCTCTGGGAACCTTTTCCATACAGTTGGAAAACATATCTCCTTGTTTGAACCTCTTTGGATTCAGTACTTGTCTTGTAGACAAACACTGCTGTGAAGTGATTGTCTGCATTTCCTTGCTAACCTCCTTTTAGATACTGGGAGGCCTGTTGTACACTGTCGAGTTATCTCTTCTCCAGCTTGAACATACCAAGTTTCCTCAGTTCTTACGTGTATTTCTGCTGCTGACCATGGTGGTGACCATTCCCTTAGCTCACCCCAACTTTTTTCCTATGTTATAAGGGGTGCATGTAGTTAAAAGTGATCATTATCCGAGATATCTTATAATGACTGCCAAATACAAGGTGAATAATCACTTCCCTTGATCTGGCTATGCTGCTATTAACACAGCCCAGGATGCTGTTAGCTATTTCTGCTCCTGTGCTGTGCTGCTGATTAGTGGCTGTGTGTCATGGTTACCAGGTTCTCGTTAGCATACCTTCTATCCAGCCAATTATGAGCTACATCACTTTAGGGTGGCCTTTTTTCCTAAGTTCTGGTCTTTGCACATGTCATTGTTGAATGTCAGAAGGTTAATTCTGGCCTGTTCTTTCTCCATGACTAGAGAATAGCAGCACTTCAGTTGAGTGTATCAATTGTATTGTGTCATGATCTACCCACACCCAGTTCACTGTTCACTGCAGGTATTGTGAGACTGCACTCTTGGCTTACTCCAGGTGGTGGCTGAAGCTGTTAAACAGGTCTTAGACAGACCTCTACAGTATTACAACCATTCCAGCTACTACCATCTGGGCTTGTTCCCAATCACCTTTGTCTCTTTCATGAGCCCAGAAAATTGTTCTAGAAGGAATTACTTTGTAACCTTCCAGGGCTGAAATGAAGCTCAGTGGTTTATAGTTCCTTGGCTTCTCCTTTTTACTTTTGCCAAATATAAGTGTGACATTTGCCTTCCTTCATTTGCCAGGGACCTCCTCCAATTTTTGTGACCTTTCATGATGATAATGAGCAATGTCACTCTGAGATTAGCCAGCTTTATCAAAATCTTTAAATGTAGGTGAGCTGACCTCTACAATTCTATGGGTTGAGTTCTCACAGGTTATCTCAGACGCAATCCTCACCCATTGCTACCAATTGTTCTCCTTTTAGTGTCCTTTTACTGACAATAGAGGCTTGGGAATAGACCATGTCAGGGAAGATGGAGGACAAAATGGCAGGGAGTATGCTGACTTTCTCTCTCTGCTGTTGGTAAAATAGCTGCTTTGTGTAGAAGTCTGTTCATGTTTTCTTTCCTACCATAGCAGTGGTAAAATCCCTTCTCAGCTTTGTCATCTTTTGTGAATGTTAATTCTAGGTGCCTTTTCTGAGGCACCTTCTTTCCACCCCTATGTACTTAGGCAATCCTTCAAAATTTTTCCTTGGCTTCCTCTCCCTGGCTCTGTCTCCTTTTTTCTGTTGTTTGGCCTTGTAATTTTCTCATGGCACACCTTTTTATCATGCCTTTTTATCAATTTCTATACATTTGTTTTCTTGAATACCAGAAGGACTGATGTAGTTCAAGAACTGGTTGAAATTTTGAATTGTCTGCTATTGAAATCATGAAATTCTGAGTAGAATTGTCATGGTTTAAGAATGTATTCCCCAATTTAGTGTTCCTACAGAAACACTCCAAACCATGTGCTGCTCGATCATTCCCCCCTCTTCTTCTGTGACAGGGTGGAGAGGAGAATTGGACTCACAAAAAGTAAAGATCATAGGCTGAGATAAGGACACTTTACTGGACACAACAATGAAATAAGACAATGAACTGTAACAGCAACAATACTAATGACAGAGTGCACAAGGAAAAAAAGTGATTGATCACCTGTGATTGCACACTGTGGAAACACCCAACCATACCCAGTCCCTCTGCCACACTACCCACAAGGGAGCCCTTCTCCTGTCCTCAGAAAATGACATGAGGTGGTATAGAATGACCTCCAGGTCCTAGCCATGCCCGCTCTTGGCTACTGCAAAAATCAACCCTGTTCTGGCTAGAACCAGGGTAAGAATATAGTCAGGTATTTGGAAACTTGAGGAGCAAGCTTTGTACTTTAAACCAGTGCTGATAATGCAAGATGTGATATCTTTCTGAAGAGAACTAATGTGTTAATTAAAATATGATGACTTCTGTTTATTACATGTAATCTGGAGACCCTATTCAAATGATCAAATTAGTTTATGACTGGAAGTCTAACACAAGCCTTGGTGATGGAAAAGAACGTAAACATAACTGAGAAGTTTTTCTTACAAGGAATATATAAGTTTCTTCACTTAAAAAAAATAAGGCAAGCAACTTCATAAGTCATTTGATGTGCTAACATGATGTGATACTCAGATTGTCTTTTAAAAATATGTAGAATACTTGACATAAGTATTTTTGATTAAAATGTTCTAATGTTGAAACTTTCCAGATTAGAAAAAGAGTGTTTCTCCTCAAACAATCAAATGAAAGAAGTGATTGAGGAGAAGAAGAAGGTAATTATGGACCTCTCTGCAAGACTAGGGAATGCTGAAAAAAGCTGCAGTGAATTACAGAGCGAACTTGCAATGGTAAGACAAAAAGCCTATGGCACTTGTTGTTTTAGTTTTTAAATATGCTGTGAACATAACCTGCATTTGCTGTGCTGAGCTGTGGAATAAATCTGACTTTGTGTTACTCTGATTTTTTATTTGTATTACTTTGTTTTGTGAAACAAAACAAGATACTGGAGAAACTAATTCAAAAATGCATTTTAAGTGATACACTAAGTATTTAATTGAGGAATTATTTGTAGAAATCAGTTATTTCAAACAAGCCTTCGCATTCCTAATGAAAAAGGCAATTTGTAAATATGGATTGTACTTTTTTGTGAAGAATTTTCTATCTTCCTATCCAAGCTTTTTTTCCTCAGGCTTGATTAGTTACCATTGTAGACATAATTACTTCACATAACATTTTTAATACAAGCATTTGACTGCAAAAATTGTTTGAAAATGTCTTCTTTGAAGGTAACAAACTTTTTAGTTGATTGGGGTATTTTTTTGTTTGGTGTGCATTTGTCCTATTGGATATATTTTACAGGATTATTTTCTGAAATATGTTTCCTTTTATATCACCAGTGAGTGCCTTCCTGCTGTCTCTATGTACCCCAACTTTGAATACCAATTTTGCCATCCTCTTTAATAGCAGGAGGGTCAAAACAAAAAGCTTAGGTTACCTTCATTAATGACATAGATGAAGGGATGGAAGTGCACCCTCAGCACATTTGCTGATGACACCAAGCTGAGTGGTGCAGTTGGCACAGCTGAAGGACAGGATGCCATCCAGAAAGACCTGGACAAGCTGGAGAAGTGGGCCCATGAAAATCTTCTGTAATTTACCAAGACCAAGTGCAAGGTGCTACATCTGGGTCAGGGCAGACCCTTGTGTCAAAACAGGCTGGGGGATGAACAGATCAGAGGAGCCCTGCCCAGAAGGGCTTTGGGGGTGCACGTGGGTGAGAGGCTGGATGTGACCCTGCTGGAAGAAAGCAAGCCAAATACATCCTGGGCTGCATCCAAAGCAGTGTGGTAAGCAGGGCAGAGGAGGGATTCTGCCCCTCTGCTCTGCTCTGGTGAGACCCCACCTGCTCTGAGGTCCTCAGCACAGGACAGAGATGGACCTGTTGGAGAGAGTCCAGAGGAGGCCACCAAGTTATCAGAGGGATGGAGCAGCTCTGCTATGAGGCAGCCAGGAGAAGAGAAGGCTTTGGGGTGGCCTAATTGTGACCTTCCACTACCTGAATAGAGACTTTCCAGAATGGCGTGTAGGAAGACGACAAGGGGAATGGCTCCAAACTGAAAGAAGGATTTAATCAGATATTAGGAAAAAAAAAAAATTATTGTGAGAGCTGTGAGGCACTTAAACATAACAAAAACTTATGAAACATAACAAAGAAACTCATAACAGAGAAGTTGTGAATGTCCTATTCTTGGAAGAGTTCAAGGCTGGGTTGGAGGGGTCTTTGAGCAACGTGGTCTAGCATTAGAACTAGATGAACTTTAAACTAAAAACCTTATCTCTCATCATTGTAGAGTAGCATTTACAGTATTTCTATACTTAACCAATTTTTTTTTTCTATTGTAAATTTCTGCTCCTGCTTCCTCTTGGACCTATGAGTGTAGGAGATTACCATGATCTCTTTCCTGCTACAAGTAGGCATTGTGCTATTCAGTATATAAGAGCAGAGATCTGCATCAGAGAGTTTTCAGATTTGTGGGTGTCTACTCTTCAGCTGATGGAATTACTCCATACATTGTCTTAGTGTTATCCACTTTCCAGGTAGATTGGTAATTAAAAAATTGAAGAAAAATAAAACTAAATAAACGTTTTTTCCTTTGGGAGGACACAGCTTCTTCAATGCAAGCATTTAAGTATTAAAAGACATTTGCTGCCTTAGTAAACCTGAAAAAATAATTTTATCAGGCACAAAAAGAATACAAAGAAAAATTCCATAGTAAAATGTATGTTATATCTGACAAGAATTCACGACAAAATTCTATTCATGCTTCAGGTTTTTTGGTAATTACAACAGTATTAAATGGTGTACTCAAAATGAGCATTGTGTAACTGAAAGTAAAAGCAATAGATTGCCCCACTTGAAAGAACTGTCTTATTCATATAGAAGGTTGTTTTAATTGCTTTACTGGAATGATTTCAAGCCACAAGACTGTCTTGAAGAGGTAATAAAAATACTCATTTTCTGAAGAGTTGTATTAGTGGTCCCCTGTGGGATTAGATTTTTATCACCTTGGATGGCCTTGTATTTTTCCTGAAGACTTTCGTATTTGATTGGGAAGCAGGAGAGCCTGTGTGTGGTCTTGTTTACTCAGTATACGCAGCTTTTTTGTTATTTTTCTTCCCAAAATAAAAAACAGGAGGCTATCGTAGAAGCTAGGTATAAATAACACTCAGTATACTGTTATTAGGCTTCCCTTTATTTATACTAAAATCATGTGAAATTGTCAGTGTGTTCTTTTCCCTTTATTTCCACATCCTGCTTTCTTGATCTGTTAATTACTTCCTTTTATTTTGTACTATTATTGACATCCTGAATACATCTTTTCCACTTCAGTCTGGTAATCTTAAGTTGGTTTCTCACGGTACTGTTAACATACAAATTAATGTGTTCATTTGAAAAATATTTGTAAGATACACAAAGTACATGATTTTGAAACTTTATATGAAAAAGTTGGTTTTTTTCCTTAATGGATCAGTTGAATGTACAGTAAAGTAGTTACTCTGCTTGTAATTTTAAATACCAGCATGTTGCAGAAGTTTGCCAGAAACTTGCATGGGTCAAATGTGATAGGATCTGTTACTATCAAACAAAATTTCTAATGAATGCTCAGCATGAGAAAGCTCTCAATATTTGCATTATGTGTACTTCAGGAAATTGATCTCAAGCTCATAATTATCTAGCTAGAGTTTCTAGAAATTTTTAGATTCAAGAAGAGGAATTTAGAATAGCCATTGTGATTTAACACTTTGTTTAAATTGAAACAGCCCCAGCTGTATTCCTGCCTCATGGAAAGAACAAGAGTTATCTTTAGAAGTTTTAAGTTACTCAGGATATTTACATTTCTAGTACCTAGTAGTGGATGATTTTAGCATGGGACAAGCAGGAGATGTTAAACCTTTATTTTATGAGAAATGCAAATTGAAATTTGGGAAACTTGTCAGTTCCTCAGAATGCATATTAGGAAAGTGAAATAATTAAAATACTGTGTCTTAGTATTGATTCCTTTAATTTGTAAGGTGTATTTATTTCCACTCCTTTTAACAGATTCTATCAGAAATAGCATAATTTGTATGTAAGTTGTGTAATAGATTGCACACAGCTTGTGGTTTTCCCCATGGCATGTAAATCTTTCTTTTACAGCCACACCTGAAGTGATGTTTGCATCTCAGCTGCCCATAAACGCCTTGTAGGTTATCATACACTGAATGTCAGTATAGAAATATTTGAGAATCTAGTTCCAGGATGTACACATTAAGCATTGTTCTTTAGCAGAAGTTGCCTAGGCATTAATTTAACAGACCATGAAGGACCCTGAGGATTATGATTCTGTTCTACAACTTCTGTGGAATAGAAACTGATACACAGTGGCAAACATGAAAATGTCATCTAGGCACAGTTAGATGTGGACAGTTTATTTCAGTTTAAAATAATATCCCAGTCATGATACACACTCTTCTTTAATTTTGTGCATTAATTGTTAAGGGTTGTTTTATGTTGATTGTTTTTTTCTTGCCTTAACACAGGTGGAGAGTTTTTCTTCCCAGCTGTTACTTCTATTATTGTCCTAATGTAAGAAGACTAGTTAGTCCGAAGCATATGCTTAAATGATCTTCTGCAAACAAACCACTTTTTAAATTTATTTTGAAGGTGCAGAGGTCACTCAAGCTGTGATGTCCTGGTGTTGGAAGACAGGCATCAAAAATTTAGTTGCAGTTCTCAAAAAATTTTCTCTGACTTGGACAAAAAAATAAATCTCAAGACCCAAGGAGATACTTCGTAACATTCTCTCCCAGCAAAAATTGTTACAAATCTCTTTTTTTGGGAGGCACAAGAAGGATTTCAATAAAACTTGAGCATTTTGATTAATTTGTAAGACTGAGATACGAAATTTCTTGAGATTCTATTTAACTTATACATAGCCAGACTCTTCTAGAGATTTTTGAATATTCCAGATATAAGAAAGTAAAAGTATTCAATAGTTTGAGAACTTGAGCAAAAATAAATAAAAGCCTAAGGAGAGAGTTTGCCAGTGATGGTTTCATTTTGTTTTTTATAATACAAGTTATGCCTGTTTGCTGAAAAATTTGTGCCATTTTCTGCTTTACAGAGCGTCACTTGAGTAAAATCTGTGTTTTGTGAACTGTGGAGCAGTCTTTTGTATTTCTGTAAATGCTTTGATTTGCTGCCCCCAAGGTCATGCCTGGTAACCATTCTGATACTTTTGTAAAGAATTTACATAAGCACTTTTCTAGGCATATCTGAACATGCTGTTCCTTGGTGGCTATGTGGATAGTTCTGGATTTGGCTCTTACTCTGCCATCACCAGCTGGAACTTGTACTACAGACTGAGTGGGTTAATTAGTCCACGTGAAAGAGACCCTCCCTAGGAACCCCTTGTGACTGCAGACAAAGTAGAGAAAATTTCTCAGGAGTTAAGGCAGTTCATTGTACATCTGGACCCTAACTCCCTGCTTACTACTGCAGTGGTTTTGTTAAGGCAAGGCCTCAAAGTCCTGCCCACATGAAAAATAAAGTTATTGACCTTGAGATACAGATTCACACTTGCAGCATCAGGTTCTGTGGGCTGTCCTGGAACTGTGTATAGAGTTCACATTTATTTTAGTTAACCATGGCTTTTGCAAAATGCTGCAAAAACAATGGGACATCATTTCTGTGTGGGAACAGGAACAAAAATCAAATACTGATGGTTAAGGAAAACATGTCTACAATCAAGCTAGTAGGAACTTGTCCAGATAAATAAAAATACCTTTCTGGAAGATTAACACAAGTCTGACAGTGAATGGAAGAATTTTATAAGCAGTCAGTTTTCAGAATAGTTCAAGTTATCCTTACAGATAAGGATAGAAAGTATTTGGAAAAAAGATTTTTTCCTCATTGGAGTTTACAGTATTTTAAATGAAAAATGCTTAGCTTCTCTTTAATTTCTTTAAAAGTTTAATTTTGTTTTGAAATTGGTGATTAAATTAATATGTTGCCAAGCACATTTTCTACTAAAAGGTTTTTGTCCTCAAGAGTTGTTTTATTATAATAGGAACCTTTTTTAAGGATATGAAGTTTGTTTCAAGGAAGCATTTTATATGGTAAAATTCAGCATATGTTCTGGGTTCAGGAAGTATGATTTTTCTTCCATGTTATTAGGTTTCAGCCTTCAGTTTGGAATATATTGGGAAAAGGGGACTTGTCATTAGGGGCTATGGGAAATACTAGTATGTGTTGAGAATTTTAAAATCTCAAGTGTTCATGGAAATTTCACTCATCTTAGGCACCTGGAATTCCCAAAGGCAGGTTCTTTGAGTGAAGACTGAGGTGAAAAAAAGCAATGAGAAGGCCCTTTCTCTCTCCTAGTCACCAGATCACTGCCTCATCAGCAATGGGCCACATTTTGCCTAGTCCTTCTTTTGGAGGTGGTGTACTTAAGAAATCTTTTACTGTTGCTCTTCATATCCCACATCAAATTCAACTTTAGGTGGATTTTGGCATCCCTAAAGATATCCCTCTAGGCTTTAGTGATGTATCTGTATTTTTCCAAGTTTAGTATGTCTGAACAATCTTCTTTATGCTTCCTATTAATACTTGGTCAGGAGTCCCCTGGCGTCCCCTGCATATCCATACAGACCTCACCTTTGATTTTCAAGGTTGTTTTCAAGGATCACTGTCTAGGTCAAGAATGGTCCATTCAGGTGTAGAGGAAGTCAACAAAGTCAGCAGAAGACTTACAAATTTTAATTGAGTTTTTAACTATTCTTCCACCTGTTTACTAATGTGATCTGTGAAGCTAACTCTCCTTATGTAAAGGCTTTAGCAGTTTTCTTGTCAACTGATTTCCCTTTTGAAATAACCTAGGAAACAATTACACCTGTACTTCTCCAGTAGTTCTACAGGAATGGCAAAATATGTTGATGGATGGAGTTGTTGAGAAGGATTGTAATCACATCTCCTGGAACAGCTGAATCTGTCAGCTGCAATTGATTGTGTTTGACTCTATACTTGTACACTCCATTTTCCTTTTCAAAGTAAAGCATTATGCATACTCCCTGTGTTTGTTCAGACTGAAGAAAACTAAGGAGATAATAGCTACTGCTGTAAACTATCAAGTGGATACTTGTGGAGAAGATGGAGGTACACTCTCCTTAGATCTGTCCATTAGAAGTAGAAGAGAAAACAGGAAAGTTATAATTATCTGTAAGGGGAAAACAAAAAACTTCACAATGCAGATTGTGAGATATTGGAACAAGTTGCCTGGAGGGTTTGTTGAAATGTCATCTTTGAAGATACTCAAAACTTGACAGAACAAGGTTCAGAGCTGCCTAACCTGACTTCGACCATACTGTGCTGTGAGTGGGGAGTAGGACTAGATGACCTCCACAGGTTCTGTCAGCTTAAATTCAAGATTTTATGACTGTATATGTTGTTATTAGATACCTGTCAGTGAGACATAAGAAATCAGATCAATAATAGATCCTTTTGGATTGTGCCTGGATTTTTAGCAGTGTAATTTACGGCAGTTTTTCCTTAAATTTCTGATAATGGGGACAGTGATTGAAAATAGACGTTAGAAAGGAAAGATACTAAATATTTTGCAGTTCAGGTGTAGAGAGACTGGCTAGTGTAAGTAATTTCCTTTTGATCTTTATTGCTGTTGAAAAAGGGACTAAAATCGACTTGAAGTATAGATGCAGTTAGCAAATAAAGCATAGAGAAGTGGTGAAGGCTGAATAGACTGGAACACACTGACTAAATTATGGTAAATTAACTAAACAAACTGGAAAAATTGGATGAGAAGATTGAAAAAAATTCTCACATTTTACTTTTCCATAGAAAATGTTTTTCTGGGAAGATTTAGTCTCACCTTTTTTGTATTGGAGTATTTTATGTAAAAACAACATTTATTTTATTGTGATGTTTTCATATTATTTTATTTCCTTATTTTTAATTTGTGAGATCTCTGAGATGATGTCAGTACACAAGAGTGAAATACTTTATTGTGCTTGCATCCCCTAAAATATTTTTACCGGATCTCAACTTTACAAGTTCTATTTATATAGATAATTTTATGGCGAAGGAATTAAACCTTGGTTATTTTTCAATATATAGAAATGATTTGGAAATTCTTTATGAAGTGTAGTACAAACTTTCACACAAGGAAAAGCATGTAAATGCTACAGGGGACCTAACACTGAAATACACATATGAATAATATATTAGTTGATATACAGTACATATAATTAAAATTGAAAGAGTAAAGCAAATTTATAAAATATTTAAACTGAATAGTAGGGAACACTGCAGAGAATTAAATGCATTTCTTGTTTTTTTAGTCCTGACAGTTATATGCTACCAGTATGTAGCAGTTTTCCTGGGGAGGATGTTTCCCACACATAAGAAATTGCCTGGGTTCTTTGACATGCAATGAAGCATAACTAAAGCAACAGTCTCTAGATATGATAGAAAACAGTAGAATTTTGCTCAGTAAAAAAGGTTAACTTTCCATTACCAAGTAGAAATGGAAATTACACAAATATGTGTTACAATTTAGAATTTAGAAATAAACAGTTAGAAGTCATGAGACATCTTTGACCATAACCTTTGTCATAAGAAAATTGTGAAGTTATTTAAATATAGTTTCCTCTTGAGCAGGGATGGAGGGATGGTTGGCTTTCTTTTAGGTTTTCTGAATTGCTGAATTTTTGTCAGTCAGTCAGCAGCTAAAATCAGACATTTCCTTGAGAAGTCAAAACTCCATATACTCAAAAAGACCTTGGTCTTGTCTGGAGTTATGGTTATGGACACATGTCTTTAAAAACTGCAAGTTATCAGATATAAATTGAAGGGATGATTTGGTACAGTCTTTCTGTTGTAGTGATATAAAAAATCTGCTGTAGAACTTTTCTGACCTCAAAAAATTTGGTGTCTTGATTTGAACAATAGACTGCATTTAGTGAACAGCTTTCTTTAAGAAGATTCGGTGATAGGGGCTAAGAACTCTGTAGTTTTATGTTCCATGCACAAGGATGAGGTTTTGGTATTGAAGAAATCCCTGTCTAGTATGGAACATATTAACAATTGAAGTAGGCAGGGTTTGCAATGAGAATAGGTGTGGGATTTGACTGAGTGCCAAATCATGGATTTCTAGCCTGTCTGCCAGTAGTTGGGTGTCTTTCTGGATGCCCTTGTAGGATGTAACAATAGATTTCACTGCTTGCATAGATGGGCAGAATTTAGTGTCCATTAAGATACTTTTAAAGCAGAAGATTATGAAGACTAAGTTTTTGTACAACCATCTTTTGTTTTGCTTTTGAAATCCTTTAGTTTTATGTTGTGTGTTACAAGGTTCTTATTTCTTATGTCATGCTAGGTCTCTTGGCTTGAGAAAAGACATAAAAAGAAATACAGTAGAAATTTAAATTTAAAAAGGAAATTTAAAAATTCAGTTTACTTATTTTAATGTGTTTTTCCCCACCCCCTCTTGTCTTGTCTGTTCCTCCTGTCAAATAAAGGCCAAGAAACACCAGGTCTTTCTAACAGAGACGTATGAAAACAACATGAGAGAGCTGGAGTTACTTTTGGACAGCTTTGCTATGTCAGGCCAGCGGACAGCAGGTTAGTTGAAGGTATAAAATGACAGATGCATCTGTCAATGTTCCAAAGTCACTACATTGTGGGAATTCTGCAGATGCCTCTTGCATTCCCTCTTCTCAACATGCTTTGATTTGATGACATGATAAGAGCAGTTCTCACAGCAGTCAAATGGCCTTGCTAGCTGAGAAAGGGTGACGGATTGTGGACCTGCTGTTGTCAGCCCAGAGCTTGATTTACAAATGCTGGGGTGTATATGATCGGTCAGAAAAGGGCTCACTTGCTGTGCTCTAAATCCAACTGAGAAAAAAGTCCTTACAGTATACCTGCAAAGGGAACAGATGTTTTGCCTGAACTGAGCCAAATTCTGAGGCAACCTTCAGCAACTTAAAGGTCATATATTCAAAAAGGTTGTGTAGGACACATGATGCAACACACAATACTTTTTGCAGTTGATTGTGGACATGTACTGTTGCATTCATTTAATCTGATACAGAAGAAATATTTCCCTTTCTTCATTAAAAGTAATTGTAATTCAGTGGTTGTCACTCTGCTACCTGGCTTTATATATAAGTATTGTATCAGGCTTAACAAAGTCTGCTGCCTGGTTAGAAATTTGAAATCGTGGCTAATATAAACAAGCTGAACTTTAATGTCAAGCTAGTGATTTTTTTAAAGCTGAAAATTGAACATTTAAAAAAAAATTAATTTAAAACTTAATTCCTGTTAGAAAAATTGCATACTAGACACAAAATGCTTCCAATTTACAGTGAAAGTAAACAGGAAGAAAACAAATAAAATGGAGCTTACAGAGCAAATGGGTTTGTTTTATGTATATCATGATACCTTCTGGCACTTTTTCGAAACAATAGACATAAATGGTTGCTAAAAATAGAATGAAGATACATTTTTTTGTATCTTCACAAATGGGTTTTTTTAGGGCCTGGTGATACTGAATTTCAATAAAGAAACAACTTCTTGGGATTTCTCTTATCCTTAAAAGGTAAGCTTGGATTCTGCCATGCATTGATTTCCTTGCATAGGCTATATGCTTCATTGTTTGGGACTGGTATCAGTTTTGTTCTGTAATTATAAATGTGATTACCGTGATAATACCTCTAGGTTTACAGTTGAAACGCTCTTTAAGACTGTAGGTTTTCTACAGTTTTGCAAAGTTCCACATGCTCAAAAGGACTTGAGTAAATCTGGGGGGAGTTACTTAAGTAAGTAAGTGCAATTTCCAAAGCAGCAATTGTCTTTTGGATGGTAAGCCTTGCTAAGAACAGCTTTAACTTGTTTTGTATAATATTAGAAATTTAATAACAGTACCTTCAGTATTCATTTGCTTTGTCTGAGGTAAACTTTTAAACTAATTTAAATAGATCTTTTTTTCAAGCTTTAGGATCTGTGAAGAGGCACTTGAGGCAGATAGTTGAATTTAGTTTTGCAGTGGATCGCCTGAGTCCTTACAGTCAATTCCAGTTTTTTAATATTAGAATAGACATTGACTAAGACTTTTGTCCTACGTATTTGCTATGCTTTTAAGTTTGAAACTTAATTTTTGATGCTTTGCATTATTATATTATCACTGCGGTGTACTTACAACATTTTGTATTTAATATCATTTATTCAAATTTTTAAAAAATTGTTATTATATTTGAAATGGGAATACCTGTGTGCCAATAAAAGTAAAAATCTTAAATAAATCTTTGTAGTCTAATTACCAGATGAGGGGCTACATTAGCCACAGCTGATAGGGAAATCTTTCTTGTTCTCGTGGTCAACATTGAACTCAAGGGGTTGAGAGATCTACTTAAAAATCTGTCAGTATTAAAGATCCAACACTAAAGATTCAGCCCCTTAATTCAAGTGCTGATCAGTCTATGATTATTAAGCTATACAGTAAAGAGAAGATAATACTATATTTTTATTGATAGTATTGATCATTGGCCCAGTTGATGTGGGCCGATGCCAGGCACCTATGAAAGCTGCTAACTTCTGCAGCTGGACAGAGGAGAGGAGAGGAAATTTAATGTAGGGTTCATGGTTAGGACCAGGAGAGTTCACTCATCAAATACCATCACAGGCAAAACAGGCTTAACTTACAGATATGAACTTACTACAAAGAAAATCAGAGTAGGATAAAGAGAAGTAAAACAAACCCTTTAAAAACCACCTTTTAAAAACACCTTCCCCCCATCCCTCCCTCTACCTCCTTTGCCAGCTGTACCTCCTACCCAGCTGTCACAAGGAGACAGGGAATGGGTGTTACATCAGTTCATCACCTGTGGCTTCTCCTGCTGCTCAGGGAGAGGGAGTCCTTCCCCTGCTGCACTGCAGGGTCCCTCCCACAGCAAACAGTTCACTGAGAGCTTCTCCAACGTGGCTCCATCTCATCAGCAACAGCTGCCTCCAAACTGCTGCAACGTGAGTCCATCCCACAGGCAACAGTTCTCCCAAAAGTGCCGCAGCCTGGGTCACTCTTCCGTGGGGTGCAGTGCTCCAAGGACAGGCTGCTCCAGCCTGGCAGCAGGAGCTCTCTCTCCACAGGCCTCCCACAGGATCACAGCCTCCTCCAAGGTATCTGCCTGCTCCAGTGTGGGGCTCCTCCACGGGCTGTGGGTGGATCTCTGCGTCCCTGTGGCCCTGCATGGGCACAGCTGCTTCCCCATGGGCTGCACCACAGCCTGCAGAGGAACGTGGGCTCCGGTGCCTGGAGCACCTCCTGTCCCTTCTTCTCCACTTGCTGTCTGCAGAGTTGTTCTTCTCAGTTGTTCTCATTCCTCCTTCTCTGTAGTGACAATTACAGCAGCCAGCAGCATGTCTATCTTTGGAGCCACGAGGGATTGACTCTGCTGGACATGGTGGAAGCTTCTAGCAGCTTCTCACAGAAGCCACCCCTGAAGACCCCCCACCATCAAAAACCAGCCCATGCAAACCCAATGCAGATTAAAACCTAAATAGTTTTAGAAAGCTTTTTTTTCCTTTATGCATGTCAAAATAACAAGCAAAAATCCATGTTTTCTCCTTTTCCAGTGACCTTTATATATTTTCCAGAGCATTGTTATTCTCATTGGTTCATTTGCATGAATTCATTTTGTATCTTTTCAGTTTATTGCATTGTGCAGTTATTCAGCAATAGGGTATATTCTTAAGAGGCTTTGTGTTCCAGAAAAAAGTAATTGTGGTCATAGTAAAGGCGAAATGGGTGCAAAGTCCTAGGAGTGTTAGCTGCTTTGAGTTGGCATCACTTTTTTTTTGGTCAAAAATCTAAAACACAGCACCATATGAACTGTTCTGAAGAAAATTATCTCTTTTCCTACCCTTGGCCCAGTACAGCTAGGAGAAAGTCTGAAACAGAAGATTTAAGAGTTTATTCACTTGTATACTTCTGTAAGACTCGAAAGGAACTTGGCATTTTCCCCAAATTCTTCTCTCAAACTCTTGGGCAGTACTAGGTGCACACTTCAAGTACTGGGTTGGGTTTTTTATCTCATTGCTGACATTGTGCTTCTGCCACAACAGAGTGCATTTGGATTATGCTGCATGTCTCCTGCACAGTTGTATGAAGTTAGACAACATTTGGGCAGCATTAAAGCCACAGGTCCATTTTCAGCTGGTAGGCTGAATCAGTATTTCTATTGGCAGATTGAGCTGCCTAGAAATAGAGTTACAGCAAAGGGAAGGAATGACAGCATGAAAAGTTTACTAAAAATTCTAATTTTGGCAAACATGACATTAATAACATCATTGCAGGTTGGGACTTAAAATATGAAAATACTTTATTTAGACAGTTTGACAAAACCTATGGTATGGAAGATAACTCTTGGATTGACTTTATACGTATTGTTTTGAACTGAATGAGAATTGTGCATTACCACTTTGCTAGAGCTACAAGTATGAAAAAATAGTGTCTATTTATTTTTGTGCCACAAGATCAACGCAGAATGTTCCTACAATGGGTAGTAGTGAGAGGTTGGTCTTGTAAATGAGAAGATTGGACTGGAGCTCTCTGCATAGCTATAGCTGTGGTTATGTGATAAAAATTATCGTAAGGTCACACTTTGCACTTTCTTCAATGTGAAATCTTCTCAAAAGAGGTCCAATTTTATTAATTCTTCTTAGGTTGGTTTTAAGCATAACACTGTTGTTTGGGATATCTCTAGGATTCACAGGGTTTTGAAGTGTCATTAAGGAACTCTTGTTTTTTTCCTGACTCTACAGACTTTTAGAAACTGTGGTAAGTAGGTGGAGTCACTGATAGGATAGAGTTCAGTCACTGGGATGGGTGTGCTGTAGAGCCGATCTTGCTCCTGCTACTGAAAGCAATCTAGCAAATATGTGTTGCTTTGAATAGGTGGGACTTCGACTGTAACACCTAGTCCTGCTGGAACAGCACTTTATGCTTTCTGGTATTATCAAAAGTCAGGAGAGAAGAGGCTAACTAATTGAAAGAGTTTTGTAAACACCAGTTGGCAATACATTCTGACTTCTCCACTTAAGTAAGTTTTCCACTGAGTTCTATTGGTATATTATGTGTAGCCTACAAGAGGAATTCAATTATTTTTATATGATGCCGTAGTAGAATGTCATGCTTCTTAGATGACACAAATTATAGAATATTTTTTAAATGCCCTGCAAGTATGTAAGTGGACCTCCTCTGATAAAGTTTTATGGAGAGCCAAAGAAAAGTCTCAGGCTTTAGCACCCGATTTGACTTCATGAGTCACTCTGTGTAAATTGCTTAGTGACACTGGTGATAAGTACCTCTATCATTATTTAGTTGTACTGGGAATTATGATGATTTAGCCTTCCTGGATTTAAAATCCCACAGATATTTTCACTTTTGGAAAATAAGTCTGCTATTATAGTTGGTAAAGATAGTTTTCCTAATAGAACATGTTAAAAATTGTTGAAATGTTGATACTATAATTTGCCACACAGTAAGTGATAAATGTTTTTTTCTAAGAATATAAATAATGCTGAGAGGAATGGTCTGTCAATAACCTAGTATTGTGGTGTAACACCAGGAAAAAAGAGAAGTTTGTTCTTGGAAACTGAGTATCAGCTGACATCTTGTGACCTCTCGATCAATACAGTGTTGTTTTGCTTTCTTGGCACATTGTTCTATGCACTTTGGAATGGTCAGACTTGTTCATATGTCCCCAGTTAAGGCAACAAGATCAGAAGTCTCAATCTAAAAGTTTAATAAATAAGTTTAGTGTGTATATAATGGATATATCAGATTTATAATTGAACTGTTATATAGGACCCTACAGACAGATAATATTTTTTTTTGTCATTTCCTTCAGAATAAAATTGAATATAATTTAAAATGTTATTAAGTCCTCTCCAAACATAACATAATCATATGATCTTTGGCTCAGTAAGGCTTTGAGTAAATGAAGTACTGCATTACTATATGCATGCTTAGTCACAACAGCAAAATAATGTCAGGAAAAGTGTAACATTCTTAACTTTCAGACAACATGTTTTTCAAAGTATATAATTGTGTGGTTTCAAAGTTGGCTTGTCTGAATGACACAGGTTTGACTACAGTAGAAATAATATGTGAGACTGCATACCAAATGCATTAGATATAAATGTAATCCAAAATTTACAGTTCTGTATCTTCTATTAAAGCTTTTATACAGATGTCTTTTAGCTCTATTTGCTGTGAAAGCATGGCTATACAGCTGTATCTCTCATGGCAAACAAAGCTGCTCTTCAGTGGTTCTGTATTGTCACTGAAGCCCTAACTAATTCTAATACCTCACATCCAGGGTGAGTAATTTTCTCTCTGTGGCTTTAAGGCTTAATTTTTGTTCTGTGTTTTCCTTCAGGCACTTGTGAGGACAAAGATAAACCTCTGAGCTGCTCTGTCATTGAGACTTTGAGGTGTACCTTGACAGCTTACCAGAACAAGCTGGAAGATACGTCTAATGAGGTAGCACTTGCAATGTTTGGCTCTATATGTATTGCATTTGGCCTGCAGCAGAACATACACTTTGCTTGTAAAAAACGGCAGAAGAGTGGGAATGTTGAGTAGACAGCTTCAAGTATGCCTGAAGAAAAAATCTCTGTCGCTACTATTTCTCTAAGCTTGCCCTACAGTAAAGTTTCACATTTGTGGGGACAGGGAGAACAGTTTTTTGTCTTTCTAGTTTAATTTGCTTTTCTAGTTCAGTCTTTTGGGGCTATTTTCAAAAATCATTTAGGATAACAAGCCATTCATATATAGAATATTAGTTAAAAGATAATGATCTAAGAGGGCAGCTGCATATACTGCAGTGTTCCTAAATTCACAATGGTTGAGCCTCATTAGTCACTGCTATCAGGCATGTGAATGATCATGCTCCCCTGTACTTCTAAAACTGGTATGATTTTCTGAAGAGAGTGTCTCAATGGATTCTCTTTGGGAGCTTTTTGGCTATAATTTCAATTAAAATGTTAGAATACTGTCTTTACATTATCTAAGAAAATAATGGGAGTATTTCAATTTTGGGAGACTTTCCCTTGAAAAAAAATCAGATGTTTTCCATGCAGTCCTTTTATATCACTGACTGAGAAGTTACAGTTTTGCATTTATTTTCTTGTGTGTTTTGCTAGTCTGACTAAATTACTCCTCTTGGGTGTAAATGTTTTATTAATTTGTGGCTTTAAAGGCTGTAGAAAGAAGTTAACTGCACCATTAAAACTTTTTGTACAAACTTGTGATTAGTCTTTGAATAAAACTGCCAAATACAGAAAGGCAAGGTGTGAGATGAGATTGTAAGGTGCCAGCACTCTTATTTAATTTCTAGGTTTTGTCTATTGTTTTGACAAATGCATAGTCTAGCTAGTCACTCAACAGGTTAAAAAAAATTAAAAATTAAAAATAAAAAAAGAAAACTATATTAGCTTTGCCCTCTTTAGTGAGAAAAAAAAGGTCTCCCACAAGACCTTTGAGTTTGTTCAAGGGGCACAAGAATAAGTGACCATGGTAACAATTACACTTTTTAAACAGCAAGCACTGTTAAGTCTCTCCCAGTGAGATAAGAGAACTGATGTGTATAGTCATTATGAAACTCTTCTGAGACCCAAGTCTGGAAGCTGCAGAGTAACTAGGAACATATTACCCACAGCGAATTGTTATTTGGGAGGAGGAGCATCACGTGATAGGCAGCACAGTTGAAAAGTCGACTCAGCAGGCTTTGGCTTAGTGATGTGCTTTGTTGTGAAACTGTGCCAGAGACAGCAGTGGGGAGACCAAGGGGGTGGCTTCTAAGAAAGCAAAGAGAGTGTTCTGACAGAAAGAAGAATGAACTGTCAAGGAAAATAAATCGCAAGCAGAGCAGGACCAACAGATGACCTGCCACAAGACTTCCCAGTAGGACTGTGTGTGACTGACCCTGAAGTTGTCATATGGAGCCAGAGATCACTGAGCGCCTTCATGGTGCACAGAAAGGGCAGTGCTCTGTCCTTCTTGATTACCCCCACCCCCACAGAGAATGCTGCTTTTGGCTTTTTATGTGTGAGATATGTTTAATAATAAAACTTTAATAATACAATAATGCACAAGGGGACTATGAAGGGCACTGTGCAATAAAACTAGGTTGTTTTAATACACAGTAAGGAAGGGTTTTAGTAGCAACACAACAGTAAGCAAATTTTAGTGGTTTCCTTTATAAAAAGATTTTCAACAAGATCCCACATATTGATGAATTTATTAATGTATGTGTACACCTGTATGTATACGTGAAATACGCTGGTAAACTTGTCATGTATCACCTTTAACTTACTGTGTTAAACATTTGATTAAAAGATCTGGTTAGTTTGTGTAGTCACACAAGCTAACAAACTAGAAAGGTGTAGAAGTGTTTTGGGTTTTGTAGATAACTAGCTTCTGACTTTCTGTATAGTGCAGATACCAGAACATGTTTGGATAGAGGGAAAAGATTAGTAAACCAATAAAAAGACTGGAAATATTCCAGTAGCATTCTTTAATTTACTGTAATTATTTCTAAGGGTTCTGCCAAGTCTCCTGACATCAAAATATAAAAATAAACATTTTAAATGTAATTCATAAATTTTGTATATTAGGTATTCTGTTTCTGAGTTGCTCCTTAAATGTCAGGCGCTAGCAGCATCATCATAAAAACAGAGATACACATTATTTTGTTATGTTGTCACTGTTTTTGAAAGTGGAAAGTGAAGCTAGTACACATGGTAGTACCTCAGTACATATTAAGCAATCTCTGAGACTGCTTTTGCTTTTAACCCTAAAAGTCACTGTGCCTCTGTGGTACATTGATGCTTTTTACAGTATGTGAGTACTATCCAGTGCTCTGTAAAGAATCAAGCCTGTAGCTGGACAATTTCTGCAAATGGCCACTGACTTGAAAACGTGTTTTCTCAAACCACTCCCCAGAACATTATCTGAATTTACTACACTTTCAAGTGCATTTCAGAATCTGTGTTTTTGTCAGATATTTTGAGAGTTAATAGGATAGGTAAGAATGGACTCAGTTTGGGATTCTGCCACTACTCTTTATTTTAAATCATTATAAAAGGTTATTTAGTGTTTTGTAATGGCATGTTATTTGGATTGTATGGAGTACAAAAGCTCTTCAAGGAATTGAAATAAATTTTGTTTTCTTACTTTCATACACGAAATTCTTCCTTTATATTATATTGAATAGATCATTGCACCCTTTCTGTAAAAGCCTGTTTGACCTTCATATTTTTTGCAGCTTGAGAAAATGAAGGCTTTGTGTAAAAAGATGACAAAAGAACTTGAGGTATCTGAGGAGAAAATATGTGCTTTAGGACAAGACCTGAAGGTAGGTTTAGTGAAGTTAGCATAAAATTTGAACATTTTGCAAAAGGTATCTTTCTGGATTAAAAGTATCTTTTTTCTTATCAGAGTAAGTCCTTATATCATTGTAGTCTGTTGAGCAAACTAGTTTACCTCACAAGTTTGTGTGAAACCATGCTGCTTTATCCTGGTTATCACTATAAAGCACATAATTTCAATGATTGCCCTTCTGAAATAATTAAAATACCTTGATAAATTTGTAGGTATTGTTTTATATTGAAATCATTATCAGTGATCTTTTTTGTTTAACTGTTTTTCTCAAAAAAAGGGAAAGAGAATTTAAGTACCTCTATGCATATGAAGGTATATTTTTTTAACAATGTCAATTCTTTAGTTAATTGTTTTGTTTATTTTTGTCGGAAAGGTCGATGCGTATGATGCAGCAAGTTGTCTTTAACATCTGTAAAGAGTGCAGCCTAAAATTTCTTGGAGTAAAAGTTACCTGAGATAAAAACACTTGAGAGCTCTTTCCTTTCGTTTTGGAACACTTTTTTTTTTTTTTTTCCTGTTTTTGGCTGACACCTCTTTTGTAATGTCCTTTCTGGTTAAATCAATAGCCAAGGGAGTGAGCAAATCCTGAGGTTGTGTTTTAACTTAATCTCCCAACTAGCAGTGTATTGTATTACTGCCAAAATAGAATGTGTGTAAACACAGCATTTTTCAGATTCTTCTTCTGAGGATATGCTGCTTTTTGTTTTATGCAGTGCTTTTCTGTAACATTCATTGAATCTTCACATTAATGGATACTTGCACATGATGTGTTGTCACCTGTTATGAACTTTCTTTACTAATTTATGTTCAGAAGATTTAGGAATTCTACTTCTGTTACAGCACCTTTTTAAGTCACCTAAAATTTTTGCAGCCTTTGCAAGAGATACTTGTATTCTTCATGCACAAACTGAGCTTGCTACACACACAGGGTACTGGTTTTTATGCAATATGCCAGTTTTCAATCTCTCTAAATTTTTGGTAATAATATTGTATAGATGATCAAAATCTAGATCAAGTCTGAAAGCATTTCTATTAGAAATTAAAATTACTTTAATATTTTAATGTTTCTATTTAGAAGAATAAAGCTTGTCATTTTCTGTTTAATTTGGTGGTATCTTTTGTATGATTTTATGGTCTATGAAGGTGTGATTTTATGAAAAATAAACAATGCTTTCAGTTTGACCTTTTGCAAACTTTAGCAGTGCTGGAAATCCAGGGTAACTGCACCATATTTTGGCTCAGAGGGGATAGTGTATTAAGTTCTATGTTTACCTGGTGAGATTTTGGTGTTTGTTACATAATGGTATTTATGACCAGTTCTGATTACTTATTTCCCATGGTCAACCTCCAAAGAGAGTCCTCACTTTTTATCTTGCATGTAAAGAATACAATGCACAACATCTGTGTTGCTTGCAGACTCAGCCCTAACACATCAGGGATTCACTTAAGAAAATAATGTATCTTTTCAATAGGTCTGAGAGCTTTGCACTCTGCAGAGGATAAGTTGCATTCCTGTGTTCTGCATGTCATTTGTGGGGGTAGAGGGGACTGTGAAGTTTACTGTCTCATGGAGCCTTTACCTGTCAGAGATGGATTTCCAATCTGTCTAGTTGCAAGCTGTTCAAGAGGCCTATTGTCAATTTTGAAACTCTATTCTTGAAAGATAAAGTCCACCCAGCCTGGATTCTTGTGAATACATGTGGTTATATGACTGTTTCTTTCCTCAGGTGATGAACACTTGAATAAGGTAGCATTTTATAGAGTAAAATTTATACCAGCTTTTCTGTTAAATTCCTCTGTTTTACAGGAAGTTCAGGATACCATGGCTGATACCAAGAAAGAGTTAAACTATCTGCACACTAAGTGTGCAGACAGAGAGACTTTAATAGAAACTTTAAAAATGGAACTACAGGATGTACAGCAATGCTGGGAGAAAGAGCAAGTACGTGCCACAGAATCTGAAAATGAAATCCAGAAGCTTACCAGGGCTTACCAGAAGGATATGGAGGTATTACTAGAGACAAGATGACTGTCAAAGAGTCTTTATTTAATCTCAGCTTTATACATTTACATACATCAGATGGTTACTCTTAGTTTTAACAGATTTATCCCTAAAATATGATTTTAAGATACGTATTTTGAAATATGTATTTAATATCTACAGGATTTCAGGACATATTGGTTCTCCTTTCTTCTGTATCAGAACTAATAGCTTAATCATTCCTGTATTTTAAATTTTTGAAAAACAGACTTTATTTAAAAAGCTATGCCTGACGAACAATTCTTTCTTTCTTTCTTTCTTTCTTTCTTTCTTTCTTTCTTTCTTTCTTTCTTTCTTTCTTTCTTTCTTTCTTTCTTTCTTTCTTTCTTTATTAAAAGTTAGCAGAAATGTTTTACAATTGAAACATGTAGTATTGTCATTATCATGTGTTAATTACTGATCCACATGTAAATTGATAGATAGCAAATATGGAATTGAGGTAGTTTTGCATGCATGCCACAAAACCTAGAAATGCTTACCTTTATCTATTAGCTAATTGTAGTGTGCTATATGCGGGAATGGGTCTACAATGTCTTATTTCAGAACTATTATCTTTCTCCTTATATGTATTAACAGATGTTAATTTTGCTGCTTTTTCCGCCCAATAAAGTGGTTCTATACTAGCAAGGGCAAGGATATACTTGTAGTTGTTGTGCATATTGAGCTCATTACTTCCACAAATTTGGACATGGATGCCAACTGAGTAAAAAGGAAACATTCTTTCCACCTCTTTTACAGTCTGGTATTTAAATAGGGTCCACATGAAGCAGCTGGAATTGTTACACACATCAGATAATGATTAAAGTGGAGGAAACTAGAAGTCTGGCTATATTGTAAAGTCAGCATGTCTACAACCCTGTGGTTGCATTCAACATGTGTGAATTGATTTGGGGTCTTGGAATCCTGTTTCTCATGCCAAATGGATAATTATCGTCCTAGTTTTATCACAGCTCAAACATCAAATGTAATGATGGTGGCACACTGGATTTTCCTTGGGGAATTTGTAGATCTGTTAGAAACAAAGTTAAACCAAACTGAACTACAATTTATTTTAATTGCCTAAAGCACCATGAGATAATTGTGAGAAAATACACCTAAGTGTAATGGAAAGAGCTCAGAACAATCCTACTTTCCAGTCTTGGCCATCCATAATTTCTTAATGGAAAATTTTGACCAAGGCCCCTGGAAAATAATGGGAACCTTTGCAATAGTTTACAGACTTTGTCCTTGTGACTTTTGAGGTACAACTTGCTATTGTTGTCTTATTGTTGTCTTGCTAAGTTGCATATATGTACTGAAAGCACTAAGGATGGAATTCCTATAGCATTATATTGTTGCTAAAGTTTATTTATAACTTGCATCAATTTATTATATTACTGACTAAAATTAGTGTAAATGAATGAGGCATGGCTTGTGGAATTTAACTCATGAAGCTATAAGCCTATTTTGTCTGGCCATTTAGTCTCATATATAATCCATACAAAAACAATTTAAAAAAGACTTCAGATTGATAGTTGTATAAATAGTGTCTTGTGCTGCCAAGCCAATCAGAGAATTTTCTGCACGCTCTGCAGTTGTTATAAGTGGATACAGTTAGAGTATAACTGAAAGTTTTACCATAAATAAATGAATTGCATATACTAATAGCATGGAATTTTTTATCTGTATCAGATAGTCATTGTGATAACAGCAGGACTGTTCTGTATTTATATAAACTATTCATATCTTACATCTGAATAGACACACTTTGTAAAAACTGTTTTCTTACCGTCACTTCAATATGTATGACTGCAAATATTGGCAATTGTGGTATTTTGAAAAAGGTTTGTGAATGAGCTATGTGGGCTTTTTTTCACTTGCATGTAGTTTGTATTACTGCCCATGTGATGCATGTCTTTCAATTCTAACACTGTTCAGATATGTAATTCTCCTTTTGTTTCAGGAGAAACTAACCTTCCTTCATAGCTTATACCAGCATTTGATAGCAGGCTGTGTGCTCATAAAACAACCAGAAGGCATCCTAGATAGATTCTCTTGGCCTGAGCTTTGTGTAGTCTTGCAGGAGAATGTTGATGCCCTGATCTCAGACCTCAACAGGGCTAATGAGAAGGTAAGTGTCCTTAGGCACCAGCTACCTCTATTTAATTCAGTGACATTTGTCCACGTTGTAGTATCATTAAAAAGGACTGACATTCATCTTATTTCAAAAAGAATTTGGACGTTAATAATTCAATACCATTAATTATGGCTTGTCTACAACTCAGTTTGATGCCATTGCTGTGGGCATGTAAATGTGACTGAAGTCTGTATGAAGTCTCTAAGCTCCACTTTCAGTGCAGGACATGCTGATAGTACTAGCCAATATTAGCCACAGGGACCTAATTAAAAGAAAATAAATTAATCTTACTGATGAAGCAATTCAAAGAACTTATCATTTACACTAATAAAGCAAGTCTTTATTTTACCATAAAACTGAAACAAAATGCCCTTACTCAAGGAGTATTGTCTTTAAATTATATGTTTATTATTCAGAGTTTATTATTTCATTTGAAAGAATGACAGTGTATTTTTTCATTTAATTGTAACTCATGGATTATAGAATTATAGTCAGTAACACAAATAGAAAATACCAGTTTTTATAAAATATTTCAGTATTTGCTGTAGGGAGGAGCTGTACTTTTCAGGGTGCAAGTAAGCTTATGTGGCCTTTCTCTCCCTAAATCCTTGCATTTTTAGGAAATAAAAGATTTCCTTTTAAATAAATTAAACTGACTCCACAGACTAACATATGACAGTCTTTAGAATTTCAGTTCATTTTCTGGCTCCATTGATCAGGTCAGTCCTAAGACTAGTACAGAAACTCCAGAACTTGTCTGTGCTGACATTTTTAAAAGACATAGTAGGGGAAAATCTTATTTTGACATTTTTCATCTTCAGGAGTGACCGCTCTTCTGGTCTGAGTAAGATGCAGGGCTGGTCAAAGTGAATTGTTTTAACTCTGCCCATCAATTAATAAATACCCCAGCAGTCACTTGGACCTACCCCCTTACCAAAGGGGTAGGTTAAAATCTGGATTATGGACATTTGATATACTTTTGTATTTTACTTTTGAAGTAAATAAGAAAAGGGAGTGGAAGAGAAGGGAGTGAACACTATTGGCAGTGTTTGGGGATATTGTGTCATATTGTTTCTTGCTTTTTAATTTAGTATGGTTACTGATATTGACTGTGAGGTCTCTAGGACTTTTTTCATATACTTACCAGCTTTTCAGGGATTTTGAACAGTATGTCACTCGTGTTGTAACTGCTTTCTTGGGAGGAAAAATTTTCCTCTTGCATTTCTGTGTGATGCATTTGAAAAGTAGTTTGCTGATACTGTCTAGTAATTAATTGTAGGTGTGTGTATTTCATGATTATTCTTACCTTGATTCATTTCTCCATTTAGTTTGCGTGGGAGCTCCTAAGTTATCCACAGAGTGAATCCATTTGTATTCGTTGAAAACAACTTCTATGTGCTAAAATGTCCTGAAATTCTTTTAATGCTTAATAGTATTTGGAATGTTTTGGTTTTCCACTAAACCAAAAATTATATTAAAGACTGTTTTTTTTATATATTATTTACAATTCTTGCAAACTTCTAAGGGACTGGTGTACTCAGATTGGTACTTTACCATCACAAGATTTAATGCTCTTGTTTACAAAAAGCCAAAACATAGGAGACGTGTCCAGTTCAGGTTTTCAACAAAGAAAGCAACCAACATCTGCAATATGGTACAGCAATGGCAAAACTGAATCCAATTTTTTGTTCATTTTGTTGCACAACTCAAGTAAATAATTGGTCATGAAAGGCTTTTACTTAGTTTTAATGACAATATTGAAGAAATTACAGTTCAGATTTTATGCCGTCTGTGGTTAAACTGATATGCGCAATAAAGTAAAAAGGTGCTTAGAGAAGTAAAATAATTTCTTTTAAATGCTTGTTACACAGATATCTCACCTGGAATATGTTTGTAAAAACAAGTCCAATACTATGAAGGAGCTCCAGCAGAGCCAGGAAGATGCTTTTAACAAAATGGCTGAACAAATGAAAGCGCAGGCAAGCTGTTGGCAGAATGAAAAAAAGTATCTGGAACAGCAGTACTCAGGTCTCCTTGGGGAAGTTCATGCAAGGGCACAGGTATGGTGTTATGAACTTCTGATTTTTTTTTCCTTGTAAATATTTAATGGATTATTTCCATAGTTTGAACCCCTAACCAGTTTAAGGTTGTTTAAAATTAAAAAAACCTGCAAACTCCATGCTAGTATTGACTTCATTTATAATAAGAAATAAATGTCTTTGTTAAAACATTCTAGGAGTGAATTGCCTAATTTGGCTTTTTGGGGGGTTTTTTGAGAACGTTAAGGCTGTAAGATTGAATTTTCTTGATTTAAGAATTATATAGGGCAGCAGTGATTTTTTTCAGTGTCATGCTTTGCAAAGACTGTGTAGAGATACAGTAAAATGGTCTCATCTGGGGATAAATTTAGATACATACATTCTGACCCTAAAAACCAATTAGCAGTGGTAGATTTCAACAGTATTAGAGGATGCTGTTACACAGATGAATCAGTGAGCAGTGGGTCAAAAGTGTGAAACTATTGGTACTGATTGTTAGACAAGTTATTTGCAATTTAAAATGCTCACTATTATTCTACAGCTACCATTCACCATCTTTTCAATCACATTTATTTACATGTGTTTCAATAAGTGTTGTGAAATTGAGGAAATAAGGTATGCCTTGTTACTTGTGACTGCCACTTGTGACTTACTTTATCTGAAGAATGCTATGTTTGACTCAGATTTTAGTCTTGGAAGTCTTTGTGTGCTGAAAAATACATTTCTGAAGCATTCTATTTACAGAGCAAGTCATGGTGAGTTCTTAGGACTGAGTTATACTTTTTTAGATTTTTTTGCTTGATATTTACATTTCACATTGGATATTGACAAGGCTACAAACATCACTATGAGTGGAGTAAGTGGCATCCAGATTTATATTTAATTTCCCCAACATCGTGTAGTTTCAGCTTATGGCTTTCATTTGCCAACAGAAAGAATGGTAGAATAAGGAAGCTTAATTTTAATTTTAAAAATTGCATTTCCTTCTTAAAGAAAAAGTGGAGTTACACAATTTAGATTTCTTCCTCCTATGCATGATGGGCCATGTCTTTAAAAACTCTTGTGTTTTGCGAAAAATAGGTGCTCTGCAGTACTGCATCATTCTTTGGGAGGGTGCTAAACCTCCCAGTCTCTGCAGCTGGATTGTATAGATAGCATGTAAAGCATGTACTGAAAATGTGTCTCCATTTGTCTCCATTTTTTGCATTTGGAAAAAACTTCATTTGTCAGCTTCCTATACAGGACTACTGAATCACTAAAAAGGGAATATTTTCCCTTAGAAAATATCTGGGCATGTTTTCTAACACAGGTTATGTAATGTTGGAGTGCAAGCTGGTAGTTTTGTAATCTAGGTAGTGCAATGTCTGTATACGCTTAGATGATTCAACAATCTCTTTTCCTTCTTGTGTTCCAGTTTGTCTTCTTACCATTCAGCGTCAAACTCTCAAGAAGACAGTCTAATTTCTTCTGATTTCTAATTTGTGACTGACTTTCAATATGCAAATACCAAATTATGCCTTTTATTTCCTGGCACCCGTAGGGTCCATAAACGTCTATTGATAGGGCTGTTCTAGTCCTGATTGCCCATTTTTCCTGGCTTAACTGTATTTTACCTTTTGCATTTTGAGCCAGGTAGTCATATTTGTCTGCAAGATCAGTGCTTTGTTTGATCAGAGGTGTACAGATAGACTAATATCATAGCCTGATTTCCAAAGAAAACAAGGGAAAATGTGCCACAAGTTACAGAATGTCTTCAAAGGATCTTTAAGATTTGCCGACTTCCAGTGATTACATAAAGATGCAGAATGCAATATTTAAATTTAATTATTTTAGCAAGCTTTATTCATTAAATTTTATAGGAAACATATAATCAGTACAAGTGGAATATAATTTGCCAGTATTTCATTGTACAGCTGGGGGTCTCCTCACTCTAGGACACTTATTCTAGCGCTACAAGGAAACTGTAGCAATTTGCTACATTTTTCATCCAAAGATCTGAGGTTAATTGCAAGCACTTTGGTGAAATAACCCCTTGTAGGGTTTAGTTCCATTCTGAAAAGGGAAGATGAGTGATTTTTGCTGTCCTGCACCAACCTAATGGTACATCATAGGATGCTTCCTTTTATTTCTAGCTTTGTCTTCAACCAGTGTTCCATGACTTCTTCTGGACATTTTCTCCTCAGAGGTCCTGTATTGAGACTTCTTTAGTTTTTCAAATTGTTGACATGTCTGTGAAAGCAAACCATAGAGGGTCAATTCTAAGGAGTTAACAGAGAGCTCTAATTGCACAACAGTATAAGCAATGTATCTTGAAACTTATTGTTTTGGTTTATTAGAACTGCAGTAGAGAGTCAGGACTTTTTAGAATGGTCTCCTTATAATTAAAATACTGCAAAATCTGGAGGTTTTAGTGGCATTGACACCTGCTACTGCTTCTGTCCCCAGACAGTACTGCTCAGGGTCCCTGGTTCCACAATAGGATCTGTGAATGTTAATAGGTACTACCTCACAGCTGGTACTGTAGGTCAGATGGATGGTGTAATCAGAAAGCAGTTTTACCTTTCTTCTACAGGAAAGAAATTCCCAGAGTAGCCTTAGCAGAGATCAGCGATAAACAAGGCTCTGTAGATACCACTCTTTGTCAGTGGTCTCCATGTTTGGAGAGTCAATGGAGCTTAAAATGCATATCCTTTTTCTTTGCCTTTTGTTGCAGGAGTCTAGTCCTCTTGATTTGATAGTGTGCCATTTTGAAAATGTTACTATGCCTGTTCCTTAGCCTCACACAAATTATTTATTATTTATAGTCCCCTAGGAAATGTCCTCTGAATTTTAACTACCAGTTGTTGTTTGTTTATTATATAGACATTTATTAATCTGTCCCCATTTTTTGTGGCAACTGCTTAAAATAGAAAGGTTTTGTTCTTATATGGAAAAACATATTGTGAGAGAAAAATACTTTAACTACTTTAAAATGTCAATTTTAACAGAAAAATCAAAGGTTTGCTAAACAGGCAAAGGAAAAAGTCCCCTGGGAAGAAAAAAAAATTGTTTGCTTTTTCCTTGGTTGGGAGGCCTTTTACAGCAAGACAGGTGAATTAGATAAAGGATGGGATATATTACAATTATTTGAAAAATCACTATAATCAGTACAAAGGGAGGAAGATAAATGTATGTAACTGTACTGGTCCTGACCTGTCTTTCTTTAGTAGGCATGTCTGGCCCATGTACTTAAAACACAGCAAAGAGTTGATGTTGTTTTTAGGTATACCTGTATGTTTGTATATATAGTTGGAAAAATAAAACAGCTGAATGACAGGAATCACTGACTAACAGAATCACAGAATGGGTCAGGGTGGAAGGGACCACAGTGGGTCATCTGGTGCAACCCCCTGCTCAAGGGGGTTGTTCTAGAGCACATTGCACAGAATTGTGTCCAGATTGTTCCTTAATATCCCCAGAAAGTGAGATTCTACAATCTCTTTGGGCAATCGGTCACTGCACAGAAAAGAAGTTCCTCCTCTTGTTCAGGTGGAACTTCCTGTGTGTCAGTTTGTTCTCATTGCCTCTTGTCCTGTTTCTTGGCATCACTGAGCAGAGCCTGCATCCATCCACTGACACCCTTTCTTTAGATACTTACAGACACTGATGAGAGTCACAGAATTGTTAGGTTTGGAAGGGACCACTGGAGACCATCTAGTCCAACCCACCTGACAAGGCAAAGTCATCTAGGGCAGGTTACATCGGAATGCATCAAGTTTTTTTGGTTTTTTTTTTCTTTTGAGTGTCTCCAGAGAGGGAGACTCCACAATCTCCCTGGGTATCCTATTCCAGTGCTCTGCCACCCTCAGTCTAAGGAAGTTTTTCCTCATGTTGAGGTAGAACTTCTCATACCTCAGTTTTTGGTCATTGCTCCTCATCCAACATCAGTGCTGGGTCACTCCAACATCAGTGCTGGGTCACTCCACTGACAGGAGTCCAGCACCATCCTCCTGACACCCACCTTTGAGATATTTCTGTGTATTGATGAGATCCCCTCTCAGTCTTCTCCAGACCAAACATTCCCAGTTTCCAGAGTCTCTCCTCATGAGAGAGAAGCTCCAGACCCCCGATCATCCTTGTGGCTCTCCAGTGGACCCTCTCCAGTAGCTCCTTGTCTCCCTTGTGCTGAGGAGCCCAGAACTGGACACAGCACTCCAGGACTGGCCTCACCAGGGCTGAGTAGAGGGGGAGGATCACCTCCCTGACCTGCTGGCCACACTCTTGCCAGTGCACCCCAGGATGACATTGGCCCTCCTGGCCACAGGGGCACTGGTGGCTCATGGACAGCTTGTGATGCACCAGGAGTCCCAGGTCCTTTTCCACTGAGCTCCTCTGTAGGAAGTCAACCCCAGCCTGTGCTGGCACTTGGGGCTGTTCCTCCCCAGGTGCAGGACCTGGCACTTGCCCTTGCTGAGGCTCACCAGGTTTCTCTCTGCCCAACCCTGCAGCTGATCAAGGTCCCATTGAATGGCAGCAGAGCTTTCAGGTGGATCAGCCACTGCCCCCAGTTTGGAGTCACCAGCAAACCTGCTGAGGGTGCATTTGGTCCCATCCTCCAGGTCAGTGATAAACAAATTCAATGAGATTGGACCCTTGGGAGCATCACTGACTGCAGGCTTCCACCTAGATTCTGGTCCACTGATCAGGTTTTTTGACGGGACAGGGAGTGTGGAAGGGAACTATGAGGACTACATTCTGCATATCCCCTTTTTGTTGGAGCCTCTTCTTAGAGGAGATTTTGGGGGCTGTGTCACAGACTGGTTTCCATCACTGATGTGAAGTGTCTTTAAAAAAAACTTTGTTGCCCTTGCAGCCTATTGCAGCAGACATTGCTTTATGTTTTAGTCTCTGGCTCGTTCCAGCTGTCACATCAACCTGAGCTTTGAAAATCATTATTCCATGTGGATTTTGTGCTCCCCTAATAGGACAGTGTCTGTACAGAGCCACTAAGCTGTGCAATTGTCAGTTCTTGATTCACCCCAAGATCCATCTAACCCACATTTCCTGAGCTTAGCTGCAAGGATGTTGTGAGAGACAATATATATCTGAGTTTGCCTCTCAGTCATTTCTTCTTGAGGCTGAACAGACCCAGGTACCTCATTCTATTTTAAGAAAGATGCTTCAGTCCCTTTGTCACCCTGTTGGAGCTAGTTGCTCCTTGTCTCTCTTGTAACGAGGAGCCCAGAACCGGAGAAAGCACTCCAGATGTAGCCTCACTAAGGCTGAGTAGAGGGGCAGGATCACCTCCCTTGTCCTTGACACGCTTGGCCACATTTAATTCCAGATGCACCTTGACCTTCCTTGTCTCATTTCTACTTACTCTGACAACCTCTCTATCTTCATTCTAAATGACCTTTTTCCATCTCCTGTGTATTTCCTGCCTGGGTAATGACAATTCTTCATTTGGTCATGCAAGTCTGTTACCTTCTCTGCCTGACTTCTTGCACATCGTGATGTGTTGTTCTTGAGCCTGGAGGAACTTATCCTTGAACATCAACCAACTCTCATGCACCTCTCTTCCCTTAAGGGGCTCTTCCTGTGGGATTCTTCCAAGAAGATCCCCAAAGAGACTAAAGTTAGCTCTCCTGAGCTAACATGGTTACCATTTTATTTGCTGCTCTGCTTCCTCCTCCCCTGATGCTGAACTAACTCCCAACCTTCACATCCCCAGCAAGGCCTTCCCTGTTAGTGTGAGGTCAAGCAGCACAATATTCCTTGTGGGATCCGCCACTACCTGTGACAGGAAGTTGTCATCACTGCTTCTCAAGAACTTCCTGGGCTGTTTGTGTTTCATGGTGCTGGTTCTGCAGCAGATGTCAGGATAGTTAAGTCTCCTACAAGAACCAATATCTCTGACTCTAAGGCTGCTTTGTGCTGCCTGTAGAAGATGTCATCCACCTTCTCCTGCTGCTCAGGTGGCCTGTAGCAAACACCCACAAGTGTTACCCCTACTGATCTGCCTTTTTATCCTGACCCATAAGCTCTTGACTCACTCACCATCCACCCCAAGATAGAGATCTTTACATTCCAGGTGTTGCCTCAAGAGAGGGTAACTCCACCACCTCGCCTTCTTGGTTTGCCTCTCCTAAATAGCATTTCCTTTATTACAGCATTCCAGTCACGTGAGCTCTCACACCACATCTCTAATTGCAAAGGTCAGAGTCCTTTGACATCACACAGATCTCCAGTTCCTCCTCTTTCTTCCCCATTTTGTGTGCATTGGTGTACAGCACTCCATGGAAGTATTTGATTGTGTCAATATACCCAGTGGGAGTGCACAGTCTGTCTTCTGGTTACGTCTTTGGATTCATGTACCCTCGGGAGGCATCCCCTCCTAAGCATCCTTTTGCTGCTTGGGTGATCATTGTAGTTCTCCCCTTCCCACACCTTTTCTCTGTCAAGCCTGGCCTTGTTCCTGTCCCCCTTTAAATCCAGTTTAAACCTCTTTTCAGTGAACCCTGCTAAGATCCTTTTCCTTCTTTGAGCTAGGAGGATCTCATTTGTTGTCAGCAGACTCAGTATCAGATAAACTGACCCATGATCAAAACCCCACAAATTCTGATGTTAACACCACCCTTGAAGCTATATGTTCCTCTGGGATTTTCCTGGGTTTTGCCCCATCATTCCCCACAACTGGAAGGAGAGAAGAGAACACAGCTTGTGCTCCAGATCCCTTGACCAGTTATCCCAAGGCCCTGAGGTCCCTCTTGATCATTCACAGCCTTTTTATTGGGACTTTGTTGCTACCCAGCTGGTAAACAGGTAATGGGTAGTGATCAGTTGGCTGTACCACTGGGCAGTTTGTTGGTGATGTCTCTTTTCTGGGCTGCATGGAGGCAACATACTTCTGTATAGGTTAATTCTGGTTGGCATATTGGGCTCTTCATTTCTCTAAAAAGGGAGTCACTACTGCCGTTCCTTTTTTTCTTAATTGAGGAGGTCAAAATGTAGGGGGTAGGCTGCCCTGTCCTAGACAATCGGTCCAGCCTAGATGGACTTCCATCCACATTCTCCTTTCCCTGATTCTGAGATTCCAGGGCCCCATACCTGCTGTATAAGGGCACCTCGGAAGGTAAGTAGTTTGGGAGGAGATTCACCTGCTCCCCCCAAGGAGAAATCTGTTTCCACTCACCTCTGTCTCTAAGGTCCCATGTTGCCTGGTGGTGAGAGGGTGGGGGATCCATTGCTTCAGGTGAAGTGGACAGTGGGTGCATTTGAGGTGTGGTAGAATGCAGCTCCACCACTCAGTCTCTTCCTCAGGCTCCCTAATTCTTCTTAGTTTTTCTACTTTTTCTCTCAGCTCCAGCATTAGACTTTGTAAGTCATCCACCTGATCACAATTCACACAGCTGTTGTCTCTGCTGCCCTGAGAACAGTGCTGGGCTCCACAATTCCCTGCAGTCTGAGACCCAAACTCCTGCATGGTTTCATGGGCACTCCATCTGGGTTGCCCCATCCTTTCTGGTGTGCACAGAGGAAGTAACTTTTGTCCAAACAAACACCACACCTCAGCTCAATCACTGAGAGTGAAGATCACCAACTGAGCTAAGTGCTTGAGTTGGCTGTGCCTCAGTGCCCTTCCTGCTTGCCCTGCATGTGCAAACAGTGTCATGGTGCTCTGGCTCATGTTTCATGCTGTTTGCCCTCTCTGTTAATTGTGTTGCTGCTTGCTTGCCCTCCCTGGGGGCAGCTTTAGTGCATGTGGGGGTGGGCCCTCTCTCCTCTACTGCCATCTATGCTCAGCTCTCCAAAAGAAAAACCTTTTGATGTCTCTGTGTCATTATATTTGTAGTTTTCAGTTCTGTTTCTATGCCAGAATAAAGGCTAAGGGTGTAGTAAGAAGTAGGATAAAATAGTTTTGCTAGTAGCACCTGATTTTTTGTTAAGGTTTCTTGGAATTGATAGAGCTCTGTAACTCAGTGAGGTGCCCCTCAAAGCTCAAACACCAAAGGAAACCAGCTTGCCAATGTTTAGGAAAAAAAGCCCATGTCTCTTTCAAGAACCGTGCTTTTAAGCTTTAAAGAAAACTCTAGAAACAGTGTCTGGTGTAGCAAAAGAAATTATTAGCCAGTAACAGAGAGAAGGTCTATTTTCTTGCAAAACTTACATTTCTGAAGTCAAAGGTTGTCTTATTTACTTTTGCATATTACCATATCACAAAAAGCATTAAAGAAGCTCCTTAATTAGTAAGAGCACTGAATATTGGTATTGCTGTCCAACAACCCTGTAGGGATCACAGTTTGTTTGCTTAGACATTGGCCTTTCACCTGTGATGGCCAGAAACCATAGGCTGTTTTCTAAATTTGGCTCACCTTTTCAGTTCCTTCCAGTCATGCTATCAGAGTTTTCATCTATAAAAATCAAACACTGTAAATAATGCAGTAGCACTGAAAGTATTGTCCATGTTCATACTTTATTTCAGCTTAGTAAAGTGACATATGTGGCCTCTTAATTGCATTTTGAAATTAAATATTTTAGTGGCCTAGTCTATTTTTGTATTGCTTGAAGTATTTTAACAGCATTACAAATTCTTTCCCTTCCAGAAAAATTATAAAATATTTATTTGGTCAAAGACATTTTGAACTGACTAGGGTACATCTCTATAGAAGCGTGGAATCTTCTATTTTCATTCTAGGGATAGCTGTGTACATTTTTTTCCCTTTTGTGCTTGATGGAGGAGGTAAAAGAAACTAGGGTGCCTTGCTCACCATTAGTTTGGGACCTGTACCAAATAGAATGCAGGAGAATATGGCTGGATAATACCATTTTGCTTCTTTTTAGACCATTGCTACAGGAATAATGTCACTCTATGTTCAACAAAATTGTCTATAGCTCTAAGAGAGGCATCTGAAACTTAGAAAAATCCTCAGTTTTCATCATCATATGGACTTGTAGTTGCATCCATGTTTGCCTTTTTGTGACCATGTGTTGTAGCTGAAGTATTAGCATTTAACTTGAGCTTGTACATTCTTTGTGAACAGTGCCTAAAATTTATCGCCCTATACCAGTGGAGCCTGTTTAAATGTAGTCACTGTTTCAATCACAGCAGGCTTTTATGCATCAAGAACCCAGTTTAAGTCTCTGAGGTCACTTAGAGCTCTCAGTGTAGCGTCTTGATTCCAGTACTGCAGTCTGCATCCTCTAACTGTAGTCCTAGCATTTCCTGACTTGTTACCATCTTAATTTCTCTATACCAGCTTACTATTTTAAATCTCCCTCTTTCCCTATTTCAGGGCATTTAGAGGAAAAAAATGTTCAGCAACTTAAAAAAATCTATTGTGGTACTAGGCAAAATAAAAACATCTGTATTACACTGTTCTTTTGAAAACTCACTTCTGTATGAGACCTAATTAATCTGTGAATATATAAGTAGGGGGTTGATTACAAAGTAATTAAGAGATCACCTTTACTTCCCCTTTTCCAGCTGCTGCCAATCTGTCTACATTTATGTTCCAGAGCCTTCCTTATTTTTTTCTTCTCCCTTATGCTAACTTTATTTCTTCTTTGTAAAGCAATGGTCTTTCTTAAATTGGAGCATGTAATTCCTTACTAAGCAATTGTTATTAAGTCAACTGATAAAACTGCATTGTGGACAACAGGGTGCAGGCTATTGGAGTACCGAGGGTTATCATCAGGAACTAGGAATCCATTTCTAACTGAAGATCGTACAAACTTTACTTTGTTATTTTGTTTTCATGTTTAACATTTCATTGTTTAACAGTTTATTAGGAGAGATAGTTTTATCACCATTACTAATAATATTTGTTCCTTTAGTGTGTTACTTGAATGTGAAGAAAAAAAGAAAGTATTTTCTTTTATCTTTTGTCTAGGTAAAAATTATTTCATTAAGTAAAAAAACTTTTTGTTAATATTTCTTCTGGGTTTGTTTGTTTGGTGTTTTTTTTCTCTTACCCTAGGAGTACCAAGAAGCAGCAGAGAAAAATAAGGAAAAAATTTATGTCCTTGAAAAAAGTCTAGAGAAATCAGCTCTTGAAAACATTTCTGTGAAAAAGATGTTAACACAGTTTCAAAAGGAGCATTCCTCCCTCCTGGCAGCCTGTGCACTATTGGCAGGGGCCCTGTATCCTCTGTACGGCAGACTGTGTTCTATGTCTTCCCAAAGAGACCTTCTCCAGGATCAGGCGAACATTTATGAATTAGTGAACCAGAAGATTAGAACCCTAGTTCATGCTCTCTCTGATGATAAGGAAAACAATCAAGATGAAGCAAAACTAAAGAGAAGAAAATCCCAGGGCCTGATTTATGTATTCCGAAGAGCTGTGATTGCAGTTTTGGCAGCCAACAGACTTAAGGTTTTAGCACAGTCTTCTAGTTCCCTCTTCATCTGGACAAATGGCTTAAAAGAAGGAATTGGAATTCCTGTTTGTGTAGGAGAATCCAAAGGCAAGCGTAATCTGTTAAGTAAGCTGATTTTTTTCTTCTTTGATAAATGTTGTGTCAAAAGACATGACTAGTGAATAACATATAGTAAGTAATATTATTTATAATAGAGTGTAAATACAAACTTAATGACATTTTAACAAATGTAATTTCTGAATTTGGAACTTCTAGATAACTTGATACATGTAATTTCCCCTAAAAGGAAATGCTTAGTCTGTTATTCAGTTATATTGGTAGCTACAATTCTATTCCATAGGTTGTGAAGATGAAAAGCTTGACTGTGTGGAAGCACTCCGCTGGTTTGCTAGTTCCAACCTCCTTGCTGCAATAATCAGTTCTGTCACTGAATTGCAGGATGTTGTCAACAAACCAGGTAATTTTAAAAGTATATTCTTGTAGTTGAAGATTAAAAAAATAATCAGGACGGTTACATCATCTCCATTTTTAGGATTTATTTAAACTATTCTGGATCAAATCTCCTGAGAGCTGTATTGATGGAACAGATTGAATTTTCTTTAATTGGTGATGTGATACTTTATCCTTCTGGTATATAGAGTCATGGGAACAGAAGGCTGGAGAGTGCTTTTAGAAAGCATTTATACCATTCTGCCTGTTTGACTGTGACATATTAAAAATAATCTAAACCACACAAATAGATATTTGGCTAACCTGTTTTTAAAGGCTTAGCCTAAAAAGTAGGCTAAGCTTTTAAATTAAGTAACTCTTACAAGGCTCTTGTAAGAACCTTGAAGTAACTCTTAAAAGGTTTCCAGTTATCTTCTTCATCTGGTCTAATATTCAAGAAGTGTTTTCCTGGAGCTCAACCTAATATTTTTTCTATGGAGAAAATCTATGTAGTTTTGTTTTTATTTGATTTGTGTATTTCTTAAGTGCAGGCTCTAAAACTGACACATCTTCAACTTGGAACATTACAGCTGCTGACTGAAAGGAAATAATTTCATACCGTGTTTTATATTATATGAATTTAGTAGTTCCAAATCTGGAAAACAGTGAATTTCATGGATAATATTTTCATGTGCTTTATTTGTTATCTTACCATTTTGGAGAGAGAAATAAAATGCTCTCAGTTTATACAGTGCATAGCAGTCCTTATTTTATGTCTCTGCAGTGTTCCCTCTCTAAGTTTATGTTTAATTAGGTTTGTGTCTAGATTTCCTAATTTTCCCAGTCTCTGCTTGTATAGAATTCTACAATGCCTATGAAAAATTGTAATGTCAGTCTTTGGAAATATCACCTCATGATTCCCAGCTGTTAACTATTTTCCTTAACTTATTTGCAGCAAGAACTGACCTAAGAGTTTGCTTGGTTCTCTGTATTGCTGCCATCCTTAGTTCTTCGGTAAATTGTAGTTTTAAAATACCAACACTTCTGTCACAGAATAAAGGATGTTTAAGGAGGGATAATTTATATGAATAAATGGAAGTAGCAGGACAGGGATAAGATGATTCATTTTCCAGAAGCCTAAACAACAAATTGATCCCAGAAGACATTGAAACAAAATTGTTTTGATGCAGTTTCAGAGCTCTCTTCTTTGGTCATCCTGTTTTCAGTAACTTAAATTTATATCCTTACAAAGCAAAGTTTGAACTGTATTTCTGAGTATTTACAGGGTTTATACTGCAAGTGTTCCTGTGTACAGAGTATTGTGTAGGAACAGCAAATTGAAGAAGAATTGAGAGAAATGGAGCAGCAGCATGGATCTGCTGAAGTGACTGATTAGAAAACATCATGATATTTTGGCAGTTTGAACAATATGGGAATTCTACTGGTCTCTATTTACTAGATATCTCTGCACTCAACACAGGCTTGATTTTTGAGAATTAGGAAGAACCATGCTGGGAATGTTATGACCACAGTCAGTTTGGTGATTCTTTAATATCTTATGTCTATTAAGTAATTTCCACAGAACCTCAAGGTCTATCTGCTCATGTATTACTTGGAATTCTGTTGCTCATGAGATCAAGTCTCCTAAGAATTTTTAGGTCAAAAAATAGTAATAAATAATTTAAAGTTTGATATGAAATTTCCAGAATGTTGAAGTAATTAGGCTCTGAAGGAATATATTTGAAAGCTTCCACACTTAGAAAATTACATTATGTTGTTCTATTAGTAATATTTTAAGTAGAACTTAAATCTTCAAACTGACTTCAATTATGTTGAATTTCTTAAAAAATTATAAATAGGCAGTTCTTTCATGTCTTTAAATAATGGCAGTTCTGGATTAGACTATATGTCACAGGAGAGAGAGTTCTACAAGAAGGTGCTGTCTGGATCATCAATATGGAATGATTCAGTGTCTTAGAAATTATGTTTAAAAATTGCTAGGTTCTGGGGAACCGTTTGAGGCACGTATATCAGTCTTTTAAATAAGTGGTTCTGTTTTGACATTGAAGATTGTTTCCCTTCATAGTGTTAGTTAGTTTGGGTCTCATTCCAACATGCCTTGGAATGATCTCTTTGCTTCAGTTTCAATGCAAATTCATTGCAGTGTTGGAGTTTTTTGTTTGCTTTGGGTTTTTTTGTAGAGTTAGATTTTAGGTTTATTTGAACAAAATCTGTACTGTCATAAACCAGAGACAGTAACAGCCAAAGTTTTCACTACAAATATCATCAACTGTTAAATATATAAAGCTTTAGAAGTTTGACATGAACATTTAAGTCTTGTGTAGTACAAAGTTAATCCTGCTGACTAGTGTTCAATTTCACCAAAACAGAATAAACAAGAATTGTTTTTTCATCTTTCAGTGACGTAATATTTGACACTTTTTTTCATTTACTTAATGTAAAGCTTAATTGCTTTGTCATATACCTGTATTTGTGTTAATAATTTCTTAGAGACATCATAAAGTACATAATTTAACACATAATTTAATTTTTATTGTAATTCTTTCATCCTTCATGGCAGGTACTTAATATATATATACTTAAAGAGTCTATGCTCCTCTCAGTTATTACAGATACAGTTCCTTGTGGAACTGATTTATGTTTTCATTTTATCTTTCAAAGCAATAAGTAACTTCCTTCAAAATATTTCTGTCTATTTAGTCAAAGCTACTCTTCATAAAAATAATGGAGGACATGACTATTTATTGCTACCCCAACAAAATGCCTTAAGCTGTGATCAAGCTGTGTCAGGGGAAATATTAGGAAGAAGTTTTATACAGAAAGAGTGATAAAATATTGGAATGGCCTGCCTGGGGAGGTGGTGGAGTCCCCATCCCTGGATGTGGCACTCAGTGCCATGGTTTAGTTAAGGTGTTAGGGCACGGGTTGGACTTGATCTTTAAGGTCTCTTTCAACCTGGTGGTTCTGTGATATCTTGAACTGTACTGGTTAAGGAGAGTGCTTGTTTGGAAGTGGAATGATCATTTGAAAATGCTACCTCACATTTGTCTGCATTATTATTTTAAATTTACTTTTGATATGGTTAAACATGAGATTCTAGGCATAGGGAATGGGCTGCCATGCTAGGTACTACACATATGGAGAAACAATATGTGCTTCTGACAGGCGAACAATATCTCATAACCTGAGATAGCAAGTGGAAATACTGGGAAAAGTGAAGGAACAGTAGCTCATTGAGCTCCTTTATCCTATATATACCAAAAATCATGGCAAAGGACAGTTTTTGAGAAGGTTTTGGCATCATCTTACATAGAAGGCCATAAAAATGTTCTAGTTTTCATTTTAGGTTAATTTAACTAAACATTCAACTAGTGAATGCATTCTGACTGGAGAATTGCAATAGCAGTTTTTTCTGGGTATGAAAAGAATCATTTTTTTTTATTGCAAAGGAAGTTTAGTTAGTTGAAGTGCAAGATAAAAATGCCTCATCAGATTTTTAACTTCAAAGGTGCTATTTTAGTCATGAAGAAAAGACAGATCTACTAGTCACTGAGGTTATGGAGAGCATGTTCTCAAAAATGATACTCCAGTTAAGCACTGGAGTCATTGGAGTGGTGCTGTTTCAAAACTGAGCAGGAAAATGGCTTTGAAAATAAAATATTTGATTTTATCATGTGCTTTTTTTGTTATTCCTTACAGATAAATCTCAACCTCACATGTAAATGATCTTCTTTACAATGAGATTTGTAATAAAAATACATCAATAATCATGTTCTGTTTGCTTTGTACCTCTGGCTTTTTCCTTCACAGTCTATAAACAGAAATTCTTTAACTTAAGCCAGGGTTATTTTTTTCTGTTTATACTCTTAAGCAAATATTTTAGTTCACTGCAGCAACAGGAGATCTCCTGTACTACTGAATGTAAATAAGCTCTTCCATGCTTGTCATCTTACACTGATAGTATCATAAGACAAGTAATGACAGATTAAGACCTGCCTAGCAGAGGGAAAACTAAATTACAAGACTTTTATTAAGGCATAAATAAACCTATTAACTGTTATCTGGAATACCAATTAGTGGAAGGAGCACTGACAATTTTATTTATCAACATTAAACACAATTATTAATTACAGACCTGACGAATCTAGCAGTAAGCAGGACATGTTGGGTGTGCTGGGGCCTTAAGTCCATTATATGAGAAGGATGATTACCAAAATCCTGTGGGGAAATACGTAATTGTAGCTGTAAAATTTTAATTGCCTTGGAATAAGGTAAATTATATTCTCTTGTCTCAGAATATAAATAGTATGGCATTAAGGTACCAAGCCGCACTAATTTTGAACAGCAAATGATTTAGACATCTGTAGAGAGGAGGGAGGAAAAATCGAGAAACCCTCAGAAGTTTGCCTTGGAAATATTACAATAAAGTGTTTCACCATGTGCTATTACTTCTGACTTATTTGACCTGACTTCCATTTGCTTGCATTTGTCTTGCATGTTTTCTGAATTACAAAATTAGAACACTAAAGTCTTTAGAAAGGATGGTATTGGGGAACATGATAACAACTGGACAAGTAGTCTGTGACAAAGAAATCCTATTCTTTAGAATCTTATTCTACCCTCCCATTTGTAAATTGATAGGATTAGAATTTTCATTGCTAAATACACAATTTGTCTTAAAGTCTCTCTCTGAGATATTCCTTTGAACTCAATCTTCCAGTCCTTAATGGAAAATTTCTATTGAGTATCTTTAAGGTCTTCTTTATTGTGGTTTCTTTCACTGAAAGAAACTGAAATAATAACCTATTTGATGTTTCTTTTCTGTGTTTTGGTTTGGGTTTTGTTGTTTTGTAGGGGTTTTTTTGTTTGACTGTTTGTTTGGGGGTTTTGTTTGTTTTTGGTTTTTTTTTTGGTTTTTTTTTTTTTTTTTTTAAGGTACAAAGTCCTGGCTTTCTGGAAAGTTACTGTTAAGTGCAGCCAGGAATTCGTTTTCAAAACTTATGGACAAGCTGAATGTTATAATGGAGACAGTTCCATTAGACCACTGCAAGTACATTACTTATCTGGAGAAAGACTCCTTGGTACAGAGCCTGGCTCATGGACTCAATAAAATAAATACCCAGGCCCTGGAAGCTGGATTGTGTGACAGAGTATCCAGTATGGTATGTATAATTATAGTCCTACCTTATGTAAGCAGTAGGTTCATGGCCTAAGTGTTAGGATGAAGCTCTCTTCCTAGTACCATAATTTTGTTTCAGTTTATGAGACTGTTACATTGAACTATTACAACTATGTAGACATCACATTCCCAACACCCAGAAGCATTAGAGCATGAATGTGTTTTTTCTTTTATGTCAAAGAATTTTAAGAAGAGATTTGATGTATCCAAGAAAAAGGGTTTTTAAAGTTCTTTCAAAGTTTTATTTGCTTTGTAAGAACTAACTTGCTTTTGGCTTCAATTAAATGTTACAGAATTGGTTTTTTGTTGTGGTTTATTTTTTGGGGGGGTGAGGGGGGTGGTGTTTCTGTTTTCTGGTGCTTTGTGTTCTGTCTTTCAGTAAAGATAGCTGTCTTCCCTATAATCAGAGGGAAAGGAGAAACCTGAAATAATTGGTCTTTTATTGTCGGCCTCACATTAAAATAGTACTTTCTTGAAAACAGAATTTTCAGTTACCCTCAAGAGTACGAAGGTGAAACAAGTTCACTTTTTGCACTCATGCATCTTAGAGATGATGGACAAAATGAGAGCTTTGTCCAATTTGCTTGGGTATTACATGTGACTCTTTTATTGATAAAATAGTTCATGTTAAAGCACATAAATTTGTTTCTGATTATTGACAGAAAAACATAGAATCCTTGCAGAAGCAAATATTTGAATTTACACAAAGACTTCATACAGCAGAAGTGGAACGCCTCTCACTGCGCCTACAGCTTGCAGAATTCAAATCAAATTTCAGTGAGATAAAAAAAGAAGCAGACAAAGCACAGAGACTGCAAGAGCAATTAAATATATTTAAGCAAGTAAGTATATTTGATTTAGAGGTGACTGCTTATAAGACATGTTTGTGTGAGTTCTTTTGAAAATAAGTATAAAATCATTCTAATATTAAAAGAATATTCCAGAAGATTTGCATTGTAAGTGTCACTAAACTAGAAGTGAGATGTGTTTAGAAAGGCTTCCCTTCCCCAAGAGTTTCTTTTTGATTTGTAGAATGGGGTGCTCTAGTAAATTATATGTTTGGTCTTCAGCAACCAGGTTTTCTTCTGTATGTTGAAAGCGTTGATGTGATTTATATACCCCAAAAACATTTATAGATCTCATTTCAGTGGATTAAAGTCAGCTGCCATGAGGATATTGAATAAGTATGTTCATGAGAACTTCAAGAAGTATAAACTCTGTGTGGATATTGCTGAATATTATGATAGACATTTTTCTGTATCTTTGATGCTGGGTTATGCCCTGAGCTAGTCAATGCAAATTTTAGTGTGGCTGTTCCTCTGAAGGACTAAGTTTATGGAAGGGGAAAAAAGGCCCTCTTCTACATTCCTGCTAGCATGTATGCACCAAATTCCTCTGACTCCTAGCTGTCACTGATTGATTTACTTAAGCACAATGCATTCGCTAGCCTGTAAATAGATTGTCCAACAGGAGCAAGAAGACACAACAAAAAGGTTCCTTAACTGCTTGAAACCACAGTATTGTGACTAATGGACATGGTAATTGAGGGGTAATGCCATTTGGTGCGTTCTCAGTTAGACCCCTGTCATATTTACAGAACTGTGTCTTCAGCCCTTGGAGGGGAAGAAACTTGTCTTGCTTTAGCATGCTGGAGGTTCACTAAGCACCTTTCCAACTATGCTTATTTCTTGTAGGCTTCATTCAGAATTGAACATGTGTTTGAACTATTTGAGGTTGTTAATGGTTAAGAATTAAGAATGGTTAATGAATACATGCTCAACAGGTACACTGTACAGCTAAAACAGCTGTGGCCCAGAAAAAGCTGTGTTTTCTGTAGCTGTGACCTGATACTGAAGCATAGTTGGTAGACTCGTCAGTGTGTCCCAATCAAGATACTTCCAAGCAGAGAGTATTTAACAGATAGTGTCAAATCCATTCTTCTTCCTGTTCCTAGCTGGTAAAATATTGGGTTTTTTTACTCAAACAGACAAAATTATATCTGCTTATCTTCAGTTTTGCTCATACTGGGTTTTAATGCTTACAGTTCTGGGAAAATTGGAAGATATCACAGTTTAGATTGCCATTCAATTGTTGACAATGATTTTCCTTGAAGAACTATTTTGTCTTTCTGGAACACTTTTGGAAAGTGAGAAAGAGCTTGGGAAGATGTTTACAAGGATTAACAAGATATGCACTAAAATGTGGGACATTTATCTGCATATTTCCTTCTAAATATTGGTTCTTAGCAATCTAGGGTGTTAATTTGAATAGAATAGCAAATGTGTACTGTTTACACAGAGAGTCAGAATACTGTTTTGAAAAAATACAGTGAATAAAGTTGTCTGGTCATTTCATTGCTTGGTGGTCTGTCTTAGAGTTAAAAAACCTAAATAAATAATAACCTTTAGCATGCTTTTATTTTAGAATTTAATATGCTCCCAAGTGGAACTTGGGAAGTCAAGTATGTAAACAGGTAAGTATAGTTACATAATCAAATACAATTTATTTTTCTTATCAGAAATTAATCACCCATGAGAGGTTTGAAAGTGTCTGTGAAGAATTAAATAATGCATTACATCGGGAGCATCAGGCACAATTGCTTTTGAATGAACAAGCACAACAGCTACAGGAGTTAAATAATAAACTAGAATTGCAATCCAGTGAAGAAGCAGATAGAACCCAAGTCTTAAGTGAATCTGTAAAGGTAAGATGATTAGGCACTAATTAGGCACCTGAAATTTTTTTTTGGTGAATAAGCCAAATGTCATAGTTCTTGTGCAAATAAAATGTAAATGCACACATACTACATAGACCATTGAAATTTTAGGGTACTTAGAAACACTTTCAAGATACTTCAATGTATAACATCACTTTTCTGCTCTTGAAACTGGGTGGTGTGCACTAATATATGTGAATTGTGTGAAATTTATAGGGGACATAAATGACAGATCTAGCTATCACAAGGTGTTTGCAATTTATAGAAAAAATAAATGAAAAAGTACAAGGATACTTTGATTTTTGATAGAGGTCACAATAATATTTTAAAACCTGGACTGTCTGTTTCCTGAATATAATCTTAGGATGGAGAATACATTTGTCTGTTTGGAATATGTGAGGTGATGATAGAGAGATATCCTTTTTTCATCAGAATTTAGAACTTTCTGTAGATGTAATGAGTAATGAGGGAAAAGATCATGTTATCAGAATCTCTGATGACAAACAGAGGAACAGAGAGAGTATTTGAGGTATTTGAGAGTATTTGAAACCAGGTGGATATATAACATGGGAAGAGAGAAAACTTTGTGATGGCAAGCCAGTCATAGGTGGTGACCTGAGCTTGGCAGCTTTTAGTTATTTTCTATTTAAAGCAAGCTTTGCTGCTTGTGTCTGCTCTTCAGCCCTACTACTGTCTTTTCATCTCCCAGTATTCTTCTGTGAATTGATAACTGAGCAAAGGGACTGCTTCACCAGTATTTTGAGAAATACAAGCACTTGTAATTCTGAGAGTAGAAGTGTCAAGCAGGAGGAGAACCAAAATGATTCCAGCTGCAAAAGTAGTAGGAATGTCATAAATATTGAAAATATTACAATGAAAGTAGATGTCAAAGAGGATGAGTTGCAGCAAAATAGAGATTTCAAGTGATGTATAGTGGAGGATGTTGAAGGAAGTTGTTAAATTTATTAAGGAGTATTTTCACTGGTTTTATTATTTACTAAAAATGCCTTACCTCACTAAGGGTACAAGACAGTGACATTTTCAATTTACCTATTGGTTTCTGTAGTTTTTTTTTCTCCCTCACAATTCCCTAGTCTTAGGTGTTTCACTTCATAAATAGCTAGTGTTTTCAGTCAGGTTCCTTGTTAATACTATTGCTATTTTCTTTCTGATATAACTGCAGTGTATATATAAGATGTTAGTCTTGTGTTTGATTTCTTTGAGAAATGCTTGATTTGAGATTTTCAAATGGCTATTAGGAATATAAAGAAGGCAAGGTCTAGAAGACAAATCCTTCTTGCAATCTTCATTTCTGTCTACTTTTTGTGCATTAATACATGTTTTTTCACCATGTTTTACTTTGTCTAAAACACACCTTTTCATTTGTTCAGAGACTGTGAAGAGAAAGGTCAATTGTAGGCAATCAAAATATAGGAGGAACTTTTAAACAAATAGGTTACATAGATTATTGGATACTGAATTACATTTCACAGCTTCAGGTTTTTATTAATTGAAGGCTACATACAATTTTTTTTGAGACAGTCATGATCCTAAAATGCATCCTAATTCTGCAGTTCTTTAACAGTTGTTTGCTACTGGAACAACTTAATTTAGTGGAAAATGCTTGTTTATTGCTCAAATCTTTCAAGATACAATGCAATGTAATAATACAGGTGATAGAATAGAGGCAAAGAACATTGACAAAATAAACCTTAGGGCTAAAGTTTACTACTGACAGGTACACTGGTTTGGTTTATTACTTTGTAAGTCTCAATCCTTCCCATTGAGGAGTTTTAAACCAAATTTAAATTGTAGGCTTGTTGCTGTGTACTGTCCTTCAACTTAGAAAACTAATTGATATATCTTAATTTCTTCATAATATTTACTACAAAATGTAGCACAAATTTGCATTTTTGTTGTAACAGCATGTATCTGTGACTGAATCAAAAAAGGAGACAGGAAAGTTGTGGTAACATGTCAAAACATGATAAATATCTTGTGGTCCTTGATTTTTTTTTTAGTCATGCAGATACAATTTTATAAGGTATGCATCCTAAATCATCATTTCGCCTTCATTTTTTATCATTGTTTCTACAATTCCAAACCTGTGTTGTATAAGTACTTTCGAAATTCAAGTGGCAGTCTAATATAATACTTTGATACCAAGGAGTAAAAATGGCTCTTAAATTTTGAGCCCTATATCTTTTGGTTTTTAAATTTTAAGAAAAAGTATCTTTTCTTTCCCACAGTTAAGCACCACCCAACCTTGTTCATGCCTTTATTCACAACAGGAAGAAATGGTGTCTGCCCTGGCATCTTAATTGATAGACACTTTTATTTAGTTTAATTGGGTTTTGTGACTTAAAATGTTTGGGGGTTTTGTGGGGCTTTTTGTAGCTCTCATTTTGCAGTACAGTGAAACAATCTCATCTTTGCAATAATCAGCCTTGCCCCTGTAAAACAGTGTTCTTAAAATTGTATAGGGTTTCAAGTGAATGCTTAAATAATACAGAAAAAAGAAGAGCATTTTTACTGTTGCACTGTAAAAAAAACAAAATATAAAAAAATATGCCTCCAACTTTATCTTAAGATACAAAATAATATTACTTGTATAGACTTAAGTGTATATAAAAATTTGGTGAATATGGTAGCATACAAGTAAGGTCAGGTAGATAGACACGGTGTGAAAAAAAAATAGACATGCTTTGAATTCTTTAATCATAATTTTTGAACAGGTAAGAAGAAGAAAATTAAAATATTAGATACTTCCACTTTTGATAGCTTATTTTTAAACTTATTCACCGTTCGACAGCAATCAGTAAGGAGATATTTTGGTATTCATGTACTTTCATAAAGTAGGCTTATTAAAGGAGTAATACTTAATTTCTTAGCTTTATCAGTTCAGATTTTAATCCTGTATATTTTTATCTTCTTAGTGGCATATACCATAGAGACATCCAAAGTAGCCAATTACGTTCAAGGTCAGCTGGAACTAAGCAACTCTTTAACACCACTTCTTTTTATTAGATGAGGTGAATCATTTGCTCTGGTTCCTTATTCTTTGAAGAGAAACTATTACACAAATAAGGTAAACAGGTATCAATAACAGACATATTTTTAATTCCTGATTCCAGCTGGTCTTAATCAAGTAAAGTATTTATGTTTCTTATTGATATGCACAGCCTATATATTTATTTCTTTTTAGGTATGGTAGTGCCTGTATATTTTAAAGGTTCTATTTATGAAACAATTTCTATAAATTGTTAATTAATAGCTCCAGTGCAATAGATGTTAAATCATATAGCTTGATACTGATATGCCTCAATATAAACTTCAATACTTGTTTTAAAAGAATGTACCCTAAATTTTGGGTTGTTTAATCTGCTGAGTTTAAACAACCCAAAATTTAGGGTACCTTCTGTGAAGCTGTGATTAATTTATGACAGAATAAAATTATGAGGAAAAAAAAATGTCATACAGATGTTTTGATAACACTCACAAAAAGGTGTTTTCTGGTGGGAAGATTTGAAGTATTCTTTTCAATACCTATGTCATTCAAATCATACATACATATTCTTTGTTCAGTGCATTCTTCACTAAATAGATATATCTGAATTTATTAGATTCAGATGAAGATTGGGATTTCTCTGTTTGTTAGAAGTGAATGTTTCCCTCAGCAGGCTCTATTCTTGGGTGAATTTGAGGTGAAAGTGATACACAATTTTCTGCTTTTAATTGCTTTTCTTTTTCATATATTTATGGACATATATTTTTTCTGAAAGACCATTTCAAATATTTACACAATTCCTTTCACTAATACCACTACACATACTTTGTGAGTGAGTTTTGCAGTTATTTATGAAAATGCTGCAATATTCTAACTTGGAGAAAGGCTAAAAGACTTCACTTACATGAGGAAGACCAAGTGATTTTCATGTTCCTCAGAAAGATTGCATTAACAGTAGGAACAGAACTAGGATATGAGATTTTTTTTCCTTTGACATCTTAAGTTGAAAAGATTGCTAGAATTTGGATGCACTGAGGGATACAGTTGATTCTAAAAACTTGTTTGTCTCTTTGTCAAGAAACTGCAGTTCTGTGTATTGCCAGATTAAATGTAAGGCTGTTCCTTAAAGAAAGTAGTATAGCTGATTAGTGCTAGCATCTAACTTAACAGGAGATATATATTAGTGAAATTTAGCATTTAAAGAGAAGCAAGCTCCCTTCTGAATAGGTTAGAAACTAAAATTCATAATTCATTAATTAAATGTGGGGGATTGTTGGGGTTTTTTTAAAGTTTCCATACTCTCTATGTTCTGAACACCTAAATAACTTATAAAGTAGGTAAGAATGGATTAGCATTGTCATCTGTGTTCTTAGTTGAAAGACATAATGTGTCTTCTTAGTACAATAAATCGGAGGTTACAGAGATTTGTCAGGTACTTCAAATTGTGTTAACACTATTTGTAAAATAAGTAGAACTGTTCATTCTGCTCTATCACATAACTTCCACTACTGCTAACTTCTTAATCTTCAAAGATTTATGTTACCTAGAAACTTGTCATAGAGCTAGTCCTTTCTGTTATTTTTTTTATAGTTTGCAATGCATTGTATGTGGAACTTAGGTTTATGGGAAGGGATAGTCTTCCTTCTAGCAGCTGCAGTCTTTACACAGTAGGAAGACACATAGATAGCACAAAATTGTGGGTTAGATCTGAGAGCTCTTTTTTGTAAAAGGAAACAGAACACAGCCCAGATAAAGTCTGCACTCTGCTATTATTAGTGAGTCTGTGTTTCAGATCTCTGAACTTCACATTAAATTTCATGCTTCTGTGGTTTGTTCAGGGAGTTAAATTCATTGAATCATAGGAAATACTCGGTTGGAAAAGATTTACAATGATCATCAACACCCAGCTCCTGGCCCTGCACAGGGCCATCCCTGAGTCACAGCATGTGCCTGAGAGCGCTGTCCAAATGTTTCTTCAGCTCTGTCAGGCTGCTGCTGTGACCACTTCCCTGGGGAGCTGTTCCAATGCCCAACCACAAATGAGTGAAGAACTTGCTCTTAGGTAGGTTTTTAAATCTGTCTATTTCCTTTGCTCTGTATCTAGAACATTGATCAGTATTACATTTGTCTCAAGAGACTGAAGTCAGTACATCGCTTTTAGATTTGTTTTTGTGCTGTAGTCATCAATGAAGCAACCAAGCAACTATCAACCAAGTTGTTGGACGTCTGCATTAACTTAGTTCTGAGTCAAACTTTCTGGAAAATATGTAAGTAATGACCAGAATGGGAGGAGGAATAAAGTTAAAGTCTGTCAAGTTAAAGTCAATTTGATTTTGAATTCATTATATGTTTGCATTAACGGGAAGGTCAATGCAGCAATGCAAAATATTGTAGTATAAGTCACACAACCATAATTTAATTGGAAGGTCTTATTTTGAAAGGATATTATCATTACTGTCATGTTTCTGTTTCATTTCTCTGCATTTCCTCCTCTGTCCAGTTTTACAAGTTGAATGTCAGTAATAGTTAATTTTTGATCAATGTTAAGGTTTTACATTGGAACTTGAACATGTATTTACACCAAGTGAACATTTCTTTTTTCCTAAATTATGCCACTATACAATATTTTATTGGTTGGTATTAAGAATGTTATTCATGTATATTATTTACTACCTTTATATAGCAAGAAAATGATAAAATTGTATCCAATGCTACTTTACATTGGAAGAAGAATGAAAGTAATTGGCAATTCATTACATTTATGTTCAATCTAATCAGATGGAAACATTATTTATCTGATAAATAAAAACATCCCTAAGTAAGAAAAACTCTTTATTTTATTTTTAACTTGCTGAAGAGTTTAAGATAACTCTGAGAAAATGTTCTCACTATTAAATCAATTTGTATGTAATTTAGACACTGAGAGCACTGGAATAAGTCATGATTATGTAGCATCACTTTAGTTAATCTTTGAAAGCTACAACCACAAGTTGAATTCCAGGTAAGAATAGGTTAGCCCTCTCCAGAAAATTATGGAATAGGTTTGTTCATGCTTGTCTGATTCAATAGCCCCATTCTACAGTCACTTTATGAGTCATGCACTCACATGAGACCTTGGGATTTTAGGTCTAATGTATGACTGACTGGCACGGAGTGAAATCCAGAGTGCTTTGGTGTTAATAGTGTAGTAATGTTGCCTATTTCAGAGAACACTTTTGATCCTGAGTCTGTTTGCTGCACTACAGTATTAAAAAAAAGATAAATCTGACATTCTGTCAAAGTTTAGATAAAGAGAAAAGATAACTTAAACAAAGTAATTGCATGAACCAGCACATTTTTAGTCTTTTAAAAGTAGCTTCCAATATTCTCTGGGTATTCCATTTGTAGGAACTACTTGCCTCCCCCTTGGAAAGGAGAGAATAAATGGAACATATCAGGATCTAAAAGCTTAATGGTTTTATTTTTGCATTGTAATTATACTAATAAATACCTCTGTCCATGACCCTGGAATTTATAGTGCAGCAAGAAAGATTTATTGACAAGTAATTTGGAAGAAAAATGGGATTATTGTGTAAATACAGCATGTGGTTATTAAGCATATGTACTTTCATACCACTTATTCCTGTTATTTCAAGACCTTCAACTATCTTTCAGTTTCCACTCAAAAATACCGAAAGGCTTCTTGGTAAATCCAGTGCCTGGGAGATCTTTGTTACATTATTGGATCAACTACAAAGTAACTGTGTTACCTTGAGATGTGCAGAGGGGATCAATAGATCTTTAAAACAGCATGAGATTTTTTTAAAGAAGGTGTTCTATACCCTATTTTTCCTGGTTGTATAGATATCAATGTGTAGGACTTTCTACTATACACATTCTGCATCTTCTTGTTATACAAGTCCTTTATAGGTAGATTTCCTTTTTGCTGCTGTTTATTTAGGATATCTCCAGGCCCTCATCATTTTTCACCTGAGTCATGTTTTCCCATGTTCTCCCTTTCTCTTTGTGTGCAACTAATTCTGCAAATATCTTTATATTTTCTTGTCAAACCATAAGTAAAATCTTTCAAATAGCTATTGAAATATAATTAAACTCTTGGAATATAATTAAGTATGTATCTAACTGGCATAAGACTAAAAGAAGAGATGCATTCCTTTGCACCTGTATTCCCTTGGCTGCATGCTATGACAGCAGCTGGGCCTATCCTTCATATAATTTGATCTTTTAATTTAATTTGATACTCCATTAGGTATTCAGTGATTTTCAAGGGGAAAGTTTTTCAAAATTTATACCAATTTCAGCTTCCAAAATCTGTACCTATGCTGTCCTCTAGTAGAGCATGGAAGCTCTTCAAAATTATAGCACGGCAACAAACTCAAAACAGATATTATATTTTATGCTGCCTAATTTTTTGTGTTGTCTTTCACAATATGTATTTGTGAAAAATCCAGTGAGGTTCTTGTTGCTAGATCATTTTACTTCTCAGTTAAAAAGACTTTAAAATGTTCCAAATTCTTTCTAGTTAAAGTAAAACCACCTTAAGTGTTGTATTTTGGGGGTTTTGTTTGTTAGTATTTTGTTTTGTTTTGTTTGTCTGTGGACTTTTCGATAAGAAATTGAGTGATTTTAGAATTATGACATTAAGACTCTCAATTCTAAGTAGCAGTTCAAACACTTCTTTATAAATACTGCTTCATTGTTTACAGGAAAATTTCTCAGGTGTGAGAAGGAAGAAATAAGTGTTCTTAGAAAAAGTTAATAATAATATACTTAGTTTACTAAAATAATTACTTGCATGGTATCACCTAGTGATAGGCATATTTGTTACTGTCATTTATAGTGAAGTAGGTAACTTTCCAAGTTTTGTACCATCATGGTGCCATTTTGTCTTATAGTTAAGAAATATACCAAAAGAGAAAAATATAAATAATTATTCAGTTTTCACTGAATTCACTGTCACTGTTTAACTTCCCTATTTCAGGATCTGTATTTGCCATGCTCAGGGAAACTTATACCTTGTTTATTAAGCTTTGTGTTCTTGTTTGGCACTTGGTATGACTCAAAGCATATCCAGAAGGAAGTGAGACATCTAATCAATATGTCTTTATAGCACTTTGATCTCCTTGCTGAATATTGGGATGTAATATATCTTTGATGCTTTTTCAATAGAATGATTTAAGAGTTGCCTTTTATGTAAGTTAAATTTTGTTTTACTGTATCTGTTTTTTTTCTGCTAAGGTGACTACTCTCCAGTTTTTAATGAGTGGAAGGATAGGGGTGACCTATATTGAAGAATAGACCTTTTAATATAAAATTACATCTTTATCAATTCTTTTTTAATTTTTTGAGGTTTAAAAAATAAAAGGGGTGTGTGTTTTCTCCCTGCAGGTACATCATGCAAGATGTGGCTGGCCTGATGGTCAAATAAAACATTTATGCACTTAATAAATTTGGGGCTCTGTGGAAACACACATACCTTGCATGTATGATTTGGTCAGAACTCATCTGAAGGGGAATGCAATATTTGAATGTAAATCATATAAAGTGATAAATCTTGTGAAGCCCATATTAATGTTAGTGCCATACTAAAAAAAAGAGATTTGTCTAATTAATTAATTAATTAAAGAAAATCAAAAACTCTTTATGAAGCAAGATCAAACCTTTGTGTGGCACTAATTGACATTCTTGTCATTGCCCCTAATTCTTCAATGTGATGGCTCACATTAATGTACGCGTGTCTGGTGGAATTGTGCAGCAGCCTCTTCCAAGAAAGGGCTTCAGCATAAAAAAACTTAGCTGAGGTTACCAGTATATTGAGGTTATGGACAGTATATTTTTGCAGTCAGAACTGAACCTTAAATTCTATTTAGAAATTTCCTTGAAACTGTTCTGAAGACTCCTAGTATTCCCATTTTTTAACCAGTGTCTGAAGAGAAGACAGAGACAGGGTACCATAATATTTGTTCTCAAATTTAGTTCTGAAGCAGAATGCTGTGTCATTTAGCCTGACTCAGATGACTTTTTTTCTGTGTCATGATGCCCCCTAACTTCAGATTGTATTCCTTCTTAAATAAACAGTGGGAATTAAATTGTGGTTATTTACTTTGTAAATAAATTGTTGTCATCATTAATGTTTTATTGTTGTTATTTCTTCTTCTTCCTGAATTGTTTTAACTGACTGTTACCATTCAGAAATATTCTAAGCAAATTTCTGATACAAAGCAAATGGAAGAGTATTTCTCGAGAACTTAAAATAGTCTCTTACAGGGCTTAGAGATGTCACTGGTAATGAAAGATCATTGAGACCAGTAGGACATGGTCAGAGACAGGTGGTTTGAGGCTGTGACTGAAGAGAGATGCGACAAATGAAATGCAAGAAATTGGTGCAATATGTTGTGTCCTCATAGATATGCAACTAAATATTTTTATGTATGTACGTGTGATAGATTATCACTTTTAAAGTGAAGATGAAATCTAAGTGTTGGTTGTGTTTCTGTCTTGCATAGTGTGTGCTTATGTGCACAAGTAGATAATGTTTAGCAAAATTACCAGTATTGCAGAGAGCAGTGCTACAGAGCAGCATCAGAGTTTGCTTGTAGTATTAGTGCCTCATTTACAGGTACATGGCAGTTTTGAAAATTCATCTTTTTCAATGTAATCCAAGTGTAGACCATCTTTTTGAAACCTTGGAATTGTACCAACTATAAGGCTGAGAGTCTAGCAGGGTAAAAAGTGTAACAGTGAAAAACCCCATTATTCCATTTTGGTGGCACTTAAGTATCTGATTTAGAGGCATGACACTGCCAAAGCACAGAAAATCTGCTACATATGCAGGGCTGAGTCTTTTCTAGTCTGTTACTGCAAAGGGCTACATGTTCTGGTGGGAGAGAAATTTGCATTTCTAAGGAGAAAAAAGAAACATCAGTCCTGAGGTAGTGTGTGAGAAATTGAATAAGGAGTGAATGATCATGTACTCATACCACCATGCACATGATTCCAAAAATTTATTCTCACTTAACTTCAAGGATTATTCTTAAAACTCATAGTGAAAAAGCCTGAGTTTTTATAAAATTGTATTTGTCCTATTAAGTGATATAATCCTTCTCTGCAGCTTTCCAGTAATACTAATTCACTTAGCTTAGAAGATGATTAAAATTTCTAAATTATAATGTGCATAGATTTTATCATGTACTTTATCATTTTCCAAAACACAGTTTAAAAGTAGGTCTCAACTGCTCTCTGTTGGGATTAGTGTATGTCTGAAAGGCCCAGAACATCTTATTCAAAGGGGTCTCCATCAACAGTCCATGAGGATATAGGTTTTGTGTGGGAAGTTTATGTTTTGTAATTACTTCACTTTAAAAGTTTTGTTTAGTTTTACTTTGGAGCTGAATGAGCATATGATGTGTCCTCTGAAAGAGATTTTATTGTGTGAAATCATTCAGAAAAAGCTACTCCATTTAAATTATTAAACTCTTTTAATTCACAATAACTTTAAAACATACTCAATGACTTCACAAAGCATTTTCAGTCATGCTTTGCTAAATATCTTGAGCTAATGCAGTTGAAAAATAGGTTGCTTTCTTGTTTATCAGAATAGATTTTCTATTGAGAAATGTTTGCACTATAGCAAAGAGATATTAAATGTAGCTGAAAGTCTTTGAGGCACTGTAATCCAGCCTGAAACACTGCAGGTGAGATGTTTGAGGTACCTAAACTTGCTTGGATGTCTAAGGGCCATGTTTCTGTCAATAAATGGACTGTTGTCTACGCGTACGTAGGTGATGAATGTAATTTGCTTTCATGACATGAGTGCCTCAAATTTCAAGTGAATTTTGTAAGAAAAATCTCTTGCAAAATGTATATGTGTGGATTTTCCCTTCCCCATCTGTTCAATGACTCTCAAATAAAATTTCATTTAAATGTTTCATAATACTTGGGTTCTAGATCTTGTACAGTAGCCATATAGCACAACTGTTTTTAGAGCTACATGTACTGTCATTTAACTCATAATCATCTTTAGATGTTTGCTTGACATTTTTGGTACTGATTTGGATAAACCATAGTTTGTACTCCAATGTTATGAGGGTTTTTCATATAAAACAATCACAAGCAATTGTGTGTGACATTGTGCTAGAAATGTGAAAATATGCCTGAAAGCATAATTCACCAGTATTTTGTGGGTTATTTATTAAAATGATTATGCTGGTTGGTATTTGTTTAGCTTAGTAGACCTAAGCTCAACTCATGCTCTGTGACCTCATTACACAAGGCTCTAACAAAGACAAGAAGAGCATTTTGCACTTTGTTAGATAGGCTGAGATCTGTTAACTCTTTTAACTGCTTCCGTGCTATATCATATACTTCAGACACAATTCACGAGGTATGTTCTTTCTCTCAATACCAGCATATGAAAAGATTGTTGTTGTCAGGATGAAAGTCCAGTAGCAAAGAGGTTGAAAAAATCCCTGTTTTTTTCCTGCAATGCAGATACAGCTCATTCAACTGTCCTTTTAAACACTCATAATTTTTTTTCCTAGTGCAATTTAAAGGACTTAGGAAAGTATTTGTTTTTGAAGGGATGTCATGGGTGGTCAGCCTCAGTTCTGTTTGCAAGAGCAGATCAGCCACATAGAGTTCATTTCAAAATGTTTTAAGACACCACTGCAGACATTGTGAAACACACAGTGAATCCAGATATAGTATCTTGATAGTTTCTATTTGAGAAGTGTAAATCCATCTTATTTCTTGACATAGTTCTCAATGTACTTCTTAGATGTATTCTTAGATGTATTCGATTGTTTTAAAGTATTGATGAGAAATCTCAGTTATGATTTTTTTTTTGTCTCAGAACTTTTTTTCCCCAAGATTTTTAATCCACTCTTTTGATAGAATAAGCATAATTTCTATTTTTTCTTGATAAATAAAGATTCTTTTCAAAAAAAACATCCCATGGAATTTCAGCTGTATAGTTTGAGCTGATGTATTTGATCTGCATTGCAGTGGTGAACACTAAAAATATGGTAAACATTAAATATTAATGTAGCTTGTTGTACCTGTTGGATTTGAACCATTTGAAACTGCTCTAGGTTATGTGTAGACTTCTGGGGGGCACTCGGAGATCATTATATTTGCCAACAATAATAACGGGAAGTGTATTTAAACTGGTGAAGGAATGGATGCTGGCTAAACTCTCTATACTTCTTTTCATTGTGAAATTTTATTAGTTGTGGGTGTAGGACAGCTTTCAGAATGTATTTTTTAAAAGTAATATTTTGCATCTAAATAGAGAATATGCATATAAAATTTCATCTGAAAGAGAAATTCTTCAATTTCACAAATTAGTTCATTATACACATACTGCAGTGTATTTGCATATTTTGTACTGCTGTGTTGTGTCTGTGTAATTTAAATCTAATTTACTAAGCAGTTTGATCTAGCTTTAGTTGATCTTGGAAAATACAGTCTCAGTATAAATATGTCACACATGCTTTGCATGAATTTAAGCTGTATGACTGTCATTGTTCATCTGAAGTGATTGTCCATCTGTTATCTTTTGAATAGAGTCCTTTTTATGTGTAAAGAATTACAATATTAAACTTTGATTTCTTTTTGTAATGGGCTTTGAATAAAAAGTTTCCTGACTGCAAAACCTAAACTTGTTAAAGGAAGCTTGTGGAAGGACCAAGCCAACAGACAGCCAATGAGATTTTTCTTCAGTGCCATCAGTTGCTTGCTGTTCTCTCCAACAAATGTTTTTTCATGCTTAATTTGTGAGGGAAAATAGGTCAAAAATCTAAATGTCTCTAAAGGAAACGCCTTCTAAAGATTCTGATGAAAACTCAACTGATCTATGAGAATTTGGCAGACTGGAGAGGAAGGAGTGCAGTGATGTCTGAATTAGCACCCGAATGCCTAAAAACCTGAGAAAGACAGATAAATGACATTTTACAGAATGTTAATAAATTGGAGTTTAGCTTCTAAGTTGGTTCAGAATCACTTGTACTTGAAAGTGAAAGCTCAGCATCTTCACAGAACTGTGTGCAAACATACTAGGTTTTTAAAACCTTCATTCTTCTTATCACAGTTAGCCTCAACTTTCTAACAGTTGTAATTGTCCACAGAAAACATTTCAAGATAAATGCATTATCAGGTTTTGAAATTTTCTTATTTTTGTAAATACTAAGACCTGGGGGGCAAAATAAGGGCTATATTGTGGATTAAGTGAAATATCTCAAGGCTGTGCTTTTCTGATAACTGAACCTGAAGTGACCTTTCTCAGACACAATTACAGAGCTGTATGTTTTTCCTTTAATTTCATCAGGGGTTTAATTAGTATACAAATAAAACTTCCCTTATCTTCCTTTCTACCTAATTGGCTTGTCTTTGCTTATATATGAAGAATGTGAAAATGGGCTGTAATTAGGATGACCGTGTTAACCTTTTTTTCTCAAATGTACTGTTGCCTAAAGGCCTCAAAGCCTAAAACCAGTGCTTTGGATTATTGCTTTGCAATCACTATGGCTCTCCCATAGGTTTTCTCATGAGCAGAAGGGCTTTGGGTGCTGCAGGTTCCCACTGCTTAACGGGATCTTCATTCTTCTCCCCACTAAATGTTTATTGATTATCTCACTGCTCCACACTCAGCCTCCAACAACTTAATATCAGGTGACAGTCAGGAGAGTTCTCCAAGTAATTAGAGTGGAGCATTGAGGGAACAATTAGGAGCAGAGTTATTAAACTTGATTTATCCTATTCTCTCCTGAACACTTTCTTGGATATCAGAACATCACACTTTCACAATCTACCCTAGCTGAGAAATTAGTGGCTAACCTGCTGCTTATCATTGTTGCCTTGCTGCCTTGAGGCACACCCTCTTGGTTTCAGTCACTCAGCTGGAAATATTAGAGTCCATAAAGTTTATCAAGGGTTTTAATTAGATCAATCTGAAGAAGCAAAAAAAGAGGCTTACCAGCCATTATTTTATAATACACCACACTGTATTTGAACATTTCCAAGGCTTGACTTTAACCCACAGTAGCAAGAAGCTTCAAGTAATTGCTGAAACTGCTTTTGGAGTGCTAAAATCCGTTTCCATTTTGTTTAGATATTGCAATGTTACTAGATAAAGTAAGAATCCTTTAGAGATTTCTGTAAATAATGGGGTTCTCTTTGAATATAATAGAGCAGCTCTTCAGTGAGATACTTGATTTAACCATTTCTATATTGCTTCATCACCAGCTGGCATGGATTGCTGACCATGCCCCTTAAAAAAGTTAGGCCCTGCTATTGCCTCGTTAATAGGCATGTGCTTGCAATGAGTAACCTAGGTTAGTTAGCAGCTCACAGAAGATTTTGACTAGTGGGTCTTTTCACTGTTCATGGTCAGTAATGAAAGATTTATGTGGGAGCCAACAACTCTTCAACCCTTGCAGATGGATAGCTATAATAAAAATAAAATAAATACACATAATGTTCCTATTATACTGTCTTTACTCTACTATGATTGCTAGGATGCTGGGGCCAAAATCCATTCAACAGCATCTGCATCAAAAATTTCTTGTATCAAAATACTAGCAGAAACTACTTAAAACCAGATTTTTCAATCAGGTGGGAAGCTGGGTTGGACCAAACATTGGTAATAGAGACCTTGTTCTGTGTTCAAATATAGTCCATTTGTCAAAGGTGGGAATATGGGCAGGGGGTTACTTGACTTGATTTTCAGGACTCTTTCCTCAATGTTGAAAGCAAACAGTAAACACAATAATGGAGGAAGATAATGCTCTTTGTTTTTGAACCAGAGATGGATCCTTTTATCCATGCTAATCCACGTTTCAATTCTTGGAAATAAAATTTCTGAAAATCTGATAATTCATAAAGTCATCTGTTTAGACAGGGATTTGATAGCTTCCATTGGCTTAAGGGTAGAATTTCTGAAAACAAGACTTCTGGTTTTGAATATCCTTGTGCAGTGGATGAATGCTATCTGTGTGTTTATCTTTCCTTAGGGGAAATATATCAGTTGTTTATTGAAAATAAGGACACAAGAGTCAAAATAGAATTATTCAACCTGCAGTCATTTGAACAAGAATAATATTAACATTTCTGGGTTTAGAGTTTTTTAAATAAACTTCAGGTTTTTTTCTTACAGTTGTGATTAATTTCAGCTTAGATTTTGTAAATTCCTGAACAAGACTTCAAGTAATGGTGCTGTACCTTCAAAATACACCACTGCTGAAGTAACTGGTTACCTTCTCTCTTTAGGAATGTAAGAAGAAGACTTATGCCAGTCCACAGATGACAGTTTATTTTACAGGACTATGCAGTCCTTTGCTGTAGATTGTTGTTTTATAGAAAATTTCTCTATTGTAATGCTTTTGAAATGCCTCTGACCCTTAAAGAGGTCTGAAACTTCTTCAGATTAGTTGAGTTTTCAGCACCCTCCAAATTTTTATCAGCATTTTATATATACTGTTCGTCATACTCATCCACAGCATAGTACATCTCCACGTTCCAGAGTCAGGACATCGTATATCTCCATGTTCCACAGTACTCAGGACATGTGCTGAGTACAAATTATGCACAGCATTCTTAGAATTCAAGCAGAAAATATACCCATAAATTTTGAAAAAAAGGTGTGTAAGAGCTCAGTCTTGCAACTGCGCAGCCTTCTCTTCTGTATTTTAGGATGTATCAGGAAATATGCTATGTGTAAAAGTATGTTTATAACCACTGATTATAATTTCTTTCTAAAAAGGCAATTAACAGCTATAAGTAAAATGTAACGTGACAAATTATGAAATCAAATTATTAATACTCCAGTCTATAAATGTATCGATTTATCCCAGCAGAAAGGACTAGCAACCAGCCAGATTCTGTATTAATTAGTCCTGTGTGCTATTTTTCACCTATTGGATTAATCTGAATTGATTAAAGCATGTTGTGTTAATTCTATGCCAGACAGAAATGTTTAGAAAATATACATATTATTTTGCATATTGGGAAACTAATGTTATAATAGTGAAAGCACAATAAAATAGATTGTATTTGATGTGCTAACAGAGAATATGAGATTATCTATTCTACTGAAATTTCTGAACAGTGCAGAATATTTAAATAAATCTTTCCTTGTTTATTCCCTTTCATTGTCAATTCCTTTCTTTAATATTTATTTTAAATTAAGTTTTGTGAATATTCTGTGTTCCTTAAAGCTGTACTCTTGATTACTTTCCTTTGTGTTTAGATCTGATATTTGTAAATATAGTACTTGTAGCATAGTGTATGTCCCTGCTTGATCAAAAAATAATTTTATTTTATAAATGTATTTGTACACAGTCAATATACTAAAAACTGGAGGGTTCTAAGTTGGTAATATTTTGGTAGAGAATTCATAAAACCTTAGTATGCAATGGTCCAAATCTACTACACAGTGTAGTCTGTTTTCCACTTTGTTTAATAGCCTATGGCATAAACTGAAGTTAATTATTTGGGCTGACAAGTAACTCTGTTTTCTGTCTGCTTGCAGAGTCTCTCCGAGGCAACGATGGAGCTGAGAAGAAGAGATCGATTTCTGCGTCAGCAAAATAGACTTCTTACCCAGCTGGAGCAGGACAAGCGTCGACTGAGCGAGAGCATCCGCGATGCAGAGAGTGCCCTCTGCATGGCAGCCAAGTGAGCCCTGGGACCTTGGGGAGATCACTTAAAACGGACAAAAGATCAATTCTCACTTTCATGCACAGGGTTTTAGCCTTAGCTAATGTAATGCTAGAAAACAAAAGTACATCTGTCTCTCTTTGAAATTGAGTGATAGACTTCGAAAAAGAAAACTGTTGAAGATGCTGCACGTTGCGTTTTCTGTAGTTGCCCCATAATAGTGCTACAAATTCTTGGTCCAAAATGCATAAGCATTTTGTCTGCCAATTACCTTACTGATTTGACAACATCTCTTTGATAGATCCTTCACATTCTGTTTGTTTAAGGAATGATTGTTTGTTCTAAAGGGGCTGAAACCCATTTTGGACCAAGGCTTATCTGTGGAATAGTATAGATATTTCTTCTGATTTCAGAGAGCTTTGGATTTAGATGTAAGCCCCATGCCTTTTTATACTATAACTTGAAGAGTGGAAGGAAATGTTCAGGGACCATTTTTGAAAGTATTGGTAGTCAAAAGCTGTTCCATTGACTTGAATGAGATTATTAATAACCTCTTAGAGTTATGTAGTCAGATAAAATTATAAATCCTTTCAGACTTTGTTATCTATTCCTGTTACAGTAGTATGCACTTTGAATATTATTGGTCCATGGCCAAGATTTTTAAAAAGTTCAATTTAAAATTAAAATTTCTCATTATACATGGGGTAGATTTGACCTCTGAAGAAGAATAGCTTAGAAGCTTTAAGGGGCTTATGCACCAGCAAAATAATGTAATTAATATAGCTATCAGTGATATGTTTAACAAGCTAATTAAAATGACAAATATTATTTAGTATAAGTGTATCAAAGCAGATTATGGCCCAAAGAAGGATTTGTTTTTAAAAGCCTTCTCCTTTTCACCCTGCCCCAATCTATTTTATGCACTCCACTAAGGATCATTCCCTATGGCCATTCTTATATTCAGAAAAGGTTTTTTTGATGTGAAAACTTCCAACCAGTCATTGTTCTACCATAAGAACTCTATGTTATGTTCTAACATAAACTGTTCTACTTGTTCTTTGTAAAAAGTGCAAGTGTCTTTTTATTCCTTTGGAACATGTAAGCAAAGTAGCTAAACAGACTTTGGTCTTATCTGGAAACTCTTATTTTAATATCAATTCCATGACTTAAGTGATTGTAGGCAATGCATGGGTGTCTTTCAGTTTCTTTCCTGAATTTTTGTAGTGCTGTAAAAGACAGCAAGATGTCTAGCTTCTTCTGAGAATGGCTGACTTGATTTTCTTTAAGTGATGGCTAGCAGTTCTTTCCACTTTCCTCCTGAGTAAGAAGCAATATTAATAAAAGTGTCTGAAACAGTGAACCTGACAAAAATACAGTAGTCTTTTGGTAATTTCTCTGTGTTGTGGTTTATCCCCAGCCAGCAACCAAGTACCCTGTCAATCTAGTCCAAAGAAAGGCAGGATCCTGAAAATAGAAAAGTCTATGTGACTTTATTAGGAATGTAAAAGCCAGTTTTACTCTTCTGGCCACCTTCTGGTACTTTCTGTTAAGACAGTATGAATCAAGAAATGAGAAAGCAGCCATCATTCCATGGGGAAGAATGCCATGATTTTGACTGGAGAAAAAGAGGCTGAGGGAAGACCTTATTGTACCTGAAAGGAGGTTGTAGTGACTTGGGGCTTGGGCTGTTCTCCCAAGTAACAAGTGATAGGACAAGAGTAAATGGCCTCAGGTTGTGCCAAGAGAGGTTTGGATTGGATATTTGGAAAAGATCCTCCCCTGAAAGGGTTGTCAAGCATTGGAACAGGCTGCCCAAGGAAGTTGTAGAGTCTGGAGGTATTTAAAAGATGTGGTTCTTGGAGACATGGTTTAGTGGTGGGCCAGGCAGGGCTGAGCTAAGGGTTGGACTCAGTGACCTTAAGGGTCTTTTCCAACCTAAATCATACTGATTCTATGGATTCTGGTATTGTAAAAGCTCAAACAAAATATACACATAGCTGGCAAAATAAGAAAAAGTTGTGAAATATTGAAGTGTATTAGCTTTTCTGGCATGGATTCTATTTGACTTCCTATGGTCATGCTCTCTTTTCTCCTTAGTCATGTGGTATTATGCAACTTCAGTTCTATTTCTGTCAATCATGAGCTGAGGCCAAGGTTTTTCATGACAGCATAGCTGATGAGAGCTGTCTTTCTTACTGAAGTCCTAATCTACAAAAGGGCATTAGAGAATTGTTTCATTCTCCAAACCTCCCTATTGTAAGGATAGGATATTTGGCTGGACTTTTAGAAATGTAAGAGAATGTATTCTCTTCCTGCTAGATAATTCCATTCAACATGCCTTTTACATCTAAAACTCTTCAAGAAAATGATATTTGTTCATGAATCTGTCCATAAGAGCAGCTAGTTTGATTGTCCACAACAGAAACAAATTTCACATGGAAATATTCCAAATAGTGGTACATGAACTATTTTTTAAGGTTTGCATTGGGGATATAAAAAGGAGAGACAAAAACATAATACTTTGAGTTATCAACAATTATTTGAAAGACGTGATAGTTAAAAACTAGCAGAAAATTAATTTCAGTTAATTAGAGTTTCAGTTCTATGATCTACCTCTTTTTTTTGTCTTGTAATAGAGACAGAGAATTGATCATTAGTCATATGAAAGCTGTAGAAGACACTCTGCATAAGGTAAGAATTTAAAATTATTCCTCTGATTTGTATTTCTAAATATACCAAAGTTTTATCACTGCTTTTGCTCAGGAAAGGAGAGGAGTAGAAGTTGTAAGGTGGCTTCCTTTTCTTAGAGTTTATTTCCACCTTCAACTTCTTTTATCCTAAAAAACTGTTCATTTTTAGTGAAGTAAAATACAATTTTAAAGTACATGAACTTCTTATTTCTTACTACAAAACTTAACTACAAACATCCACTTTTCTTCCTTTAATAGCTGAGACCACTATTTCTAGTTACCAAGTGAAGACAGTTGAATATCCAAATGACTAACAATTTCTATGGAGCTAAGTCTATGCCGTGTAAGCCAGAGGTCATTTGGTGATGTCACATGCATGGTGGTCATAAAACCATATGGCTTTGTGCATGCTACTTTAGTCTTTGATACATGATAAAACATAAGGAAAGGACAGTAAGACGTAGCCTGTAGTCAGAAGCTTTCATGATTTTTTAGGGCATTTTTTAAATTGAGTAATAATCTTAAGTATTCTCTTTGACTTGCACAGTTTTGCCGTGGTATAGCATTATTTGAAAGTCCAACAAAGCTTGTATATTAATTATTTAGGCAAAAGGACTGTTTTAACTGTAGCTCTAGTTGTTGATTGTTTTAGAACTGTTTTTAGTCTAGAGCAAAACAAAGCAAAATAAGTGTTTTTATTACCTTGGAGTGTTAATTTCCCTTATCACATCTTGAATTCACAGCAACATGGGAATCTATTCTTCATTTTAGTTTCTGTGTTCACCAAAACTAATTTAATTTTCAGATACTTTTTTCAAGTCTTTCTTTCCTTTAATGTTCAAGAAAGTGACAGAACCTAAAACTGTGTGGTTTAGCTGCAGCAAACTGTGCTGGTTGAAATTGTCTTGCTTTTTGCCCCCACCTTTTTCATACTGGCTTCCTTTAAGCATAAAAACTCATGTTATGCAGAAAGTGTTGTGTTTTGCAGTAAGAGATACATGTCCTTGGCATTCAGAATTTATTGTCCTGGATTTCAAGGTTACATTTTGGTTTTGAAAGCAATGCCATTATGTGCACAAGGATTGAAGTGTTTGGGGAAAGGCTATAGAGAAGGCCACATGCTTAGTACTGATTAACCTGATGCAGTGAATTGCTTGAGAAACAGCCATCTTTCTTCTGAAAATTTTAGTTACCATATTGCTTCTTAATTCTTGATGTACATAGCTGTTAGGCCCTTGTAGCATGTTAGTGAGTAGCAAAATAATTTATCCTTTCTGGTTTGTCAACATAAACAATAAGAAAACATAAGAATTAGAAATGTCAGGATGCTCCTTTCAGCAGGAACGAAAAAAAATTGATTGTAAATCATTCAAAATTTGTCATTCTATTTCTCCTAGAAGAACAAAGGGAAATTATTGATTTTGTTTGGGAAGTATCTGAAATGTAAACCCGACATCATAATGGTAACTAATTACCTAGCATAAGTGAACATGGCTGATGTGTAAACCATAAAGTTTACACTGTTGTTCTTAAAGGGTTTCTCATCCAGTAAAAAATCAGAACATTAAGAAATGGACTATGTACCAGTAAAGGAACCATAAGCCTTTCTTTCTCCACTAGAAATTCTGGGATTTACTTTTGTTTTAAGAAAGACATCAAAAGAAAATGGGTAAAGTTCAGAATCAACTGAAGTTGGACAAGTACTACTAGTAACTTCAGCTTTACTTACAGGAGTTTGAAATTGAAGGTTTTGATATTTCTGTGTTGATGTATTCATGAGAAAATATCCACAAAATTCCACTGTATCACTTCAGGATCTGTATTATTAATTCATAATGCTAAATTTTTACCTATATATCTCAGAGGGATTTTACAGACATCCTTAGTAATCTTAGTTAGACTCCGGATAAGACAGTGTACTCTGATCCATAAATAGCCTCATTCTTCTCCATATTCTATCCCTACAAGAATTCCAGAAGTTGGCAATGTGGGTACTAGATCATCTGCCTTTGGGTATATAGGGGTGTTACATTCTGCAAACAAAAGCAGGAGAGATCAGATCCGAGGGAAACAATCTCTGTGTGTGCTTCTAATATGCCACTGGACCAGAGATAATTTACACCACTTTTTGCCCTGCACTATGAGTGGATGAAACATCTATTATCATACATTTGACTTTGCCAAAAAGTGCCTGGGCATGCTTGTGCCCAGAGTGATTCTTTCAAGACCATTGTGGAGCTACCTTTTTAATCTTCATGAATATTTATGAAGCATAGCCATTGAAGAACTTGAGCACTGGATATGCTAAGAGAGAAAATATTTTTAGCAACCAGTTTCATGTCCTTCATAAACTACAAGATGTTCTTTAGAAGGTTATTTTTTGTCCTACCCTGGGTCTTGTCACATTAGCTATCTATATCCTATGCCTGGAGCTGAATTATTTCCACAAAAGTTCCTGATACTATAAGAGATCTTTTTTCATCTTATACCATCTAAATATTATGGACAAATACCTAAATGCATAGTGAATGTTTTAACAAACTAAAAAAATCAAAACAGAATATTGCCAAGGACAGAGACCTCAAGAGGGTTGTGGTTTGGTTCAGTTTTATTATCAAATACTGAAGATGACCAGAAGGTAATAGCAAAATGATAACAGAAATAAATAAAATTTTACTGAAAGAGTGATGAAAGGAAATTCCATCTACTTGAAGTTCAAACATAGAAAGTTTTCTTAAAATGTCTTCTAATAAAAAGAAAAATCATTTAAGAACATGTCTTATTTTAAAACCCATGGGCAGTCCTTTTTTATGTATGAAAAATAAGTTATTTCTTGAAACACTTTCAAAACATTGAGGTTATTTTTTGTTATAAAATAGATCCTTGTTATGCTTGCTGATAAACTGTGTTCCATTATTAATTTCTTCTTTATTTCTTAATATTCTGGTTGTATAAACAGTGTAAGAGACATTAAATCTATTAATTTCCATTACTAGATTCTTTAACGTGTAGTTAATCATCTATTAGTTATGGTAATAATGCCCACTGTTGTGGGTTCAATCCTTGTATGGGCCAGTGATTTAAAAGTGGACTTCATGATCTTCGTGGGTCCCTTCTAGCTCAGAATATTCTGTTATCCTGTAATCCCACCAGAGGAAGAAATAACTTTACACTATCTCTGCTGAAATCTTCAGCTTCCCCTTATATTGCTTCTCAGTTTGAGTGCTTTTTTGGATTAGCCTTGGCCAGCAGCCAGATGCCCACCCAGATGGTCTCTCAGTCCTCCTCAAGAGGACAGGGGGACAAAACAGGATGAGAAAGCTCATGTGTTGAGATCTAGATAGAGACAATGCATAGTAGTTATCATCACAGGTTAAACAGCTGAACTGGGGAAACTATTTTAATTTATTTTTTAAAGTAGATTTGGAGAGGTAGAAACAATTTCAAAACTAGCATTACCCTGCCTTTTAATCTCAGCTTCACTTGTGACTGCACTGCTCATGCTGTGAGGCACAGGGGTTTGCAGTCAGTCTACACCAACTCCTCTCTGCAACTCCTACCTCCTCATGCTGTTTCCCTGCATCACTGTGGGCTCTCCATGTGGGCTGCCATCTTTCAAGAATATCTGCTTCAGCGTGGACTCTCCATGGATATTAATTCCTTTGGGAACTATCCTGAAGGACTTCCTCGGCCTCCCCTGGAAGGGGATCCTTCATGGAATATGGTGTGGATATGCCCCAACACAGCCTCTCTCTGTGCTATGAGGAAATACCTAATCCAGTGCTTTAAGTGTTTCTGCCTCACTTCTTTTCTGACTTAGATATTCGGTATTTTGTTCCCTCCTTCTCTCCCTGTGTGATGGGTTTTTCTCATTCTTAAATTCATTTTCACAGAGGGGCTGCCAGCAGGGCTGTGGGTCTTAGCTGTGACCTGGTGGGTCGGGAACCAGAGGTGTCTAGAACCAACTTTGTCCTGCACTCATCTGTTCTCACAGAGACTGCACCTGGTACACTGCTATAGCTGCCTCCTTTTCAGCCTGCCTAAATCTCTGTTCTCTACATATAGCCTGTGCTATACACCACCATGAGAAGTCATTCTAGTGAGCCAGCCTTCAAAGTGACAGAAATTTTTTTGTTTTTCCTTGTACTCTTAACCATCAAAATCTTGACAAGTTTAGTCTATCATAGTCTGTCCTGGCTGCTTAGGATTTGGCTGTTTTAGCAGGTTAATAAAATACAATGTGCTCACTGTTTTTCCCAATACCAGAGTTAGCAACCTACTTATTCTGACACTTTGGGACACAGCAGCACACCAGTGCTTTGATAACTTCGGGATCAAAGCAGCTATCCAGTGTGCTCCTTTCCTTCTGGCACTTGGAGAGAAGAATTATTCTTTGTCCACTTCTGTAGTGCACTTCATTTCTGCTGATTGAAAGGTTCATATGCTAGCTAGCAGAACAACTTCCATGCAGACGTGTCAGCAGTCATGCCTTGAAATCCATCCACTATTGTGTTTCATTGCCTCGCTGCGACCCCTGTTGTCTCCTCTGAAATGCCCCTAAACTGTTTACAAGATCTGGGTCCCATGACTCTATCATTGAAAAAAAAATATGAACACTGTATCATCCATCCCATAGTATATTTTTTAAAAATACAAAGACGGAGCTATATTTCTTTATCTAATTTAATGGTTTGGGTTTTTATAATACAGCACATATAATACAGTTATATAATACAGTTGGAGATGGGGTGGGGCCATTGAATACTTGAGAATTAGTAAGGTTGTAGCAGTAGATTGTTATTTCTGATGTGGTCCATAGTAATCAAATGCATTTCCTTATGATGACAGTTTTATGGCCTGCAAGGAATTAATTTGCAATAGGTTTAAGTCCATATACAAGTGACTACATTGGAAAAAACACTCAAGTGTAAGTGGCAATAATTGTTAGTTGCAGCAATGAGACCACAAATTGATCAGGTCCTGGAAGAAGAGAACACTTATGAGACTTAAGTTAGCTGTCTCTGTCAGACTCCAGTAGATATGACGTGACACATTCAGGTATACTGATCTGCCACATTTCTCTCAGTTAACTGGGATCTGTAGTCCATCATATTATTTAGTTATCTCAATAATGATTTTAAAGCTCTCATTTTAGAGATCTCAATTCTTTTTTGCCTAACCTAATGAAACTCCCAAGATGGTTTTTCTGTGTGTTAGACACATTAATATTAAGTGTGAAGCCTGCTTTATATGTGTGCTCAAAGTCTGTCCATCACTGTGGTCCTGGGTTGTTCTCAACTGGCCCTGTCACAAGCCTATTGAAACAGTGAGTATGTGTACATGCAAAAAAATCACCAAGAAAACACAATTAGATTGTTAAAATTCTAAATAATTTCTGTAAAAAGTTTGCAGTAGAAAACCAGCTATTATTTCTCTATAATAAGAAAAAAATGCAATAAAAATATTACTTTTTCTCCTCCTCCATCTCAAAGGAGTGCTTCTTAATTTCAGTGTTTGATGAATGACTTTTGTTTCACCTCCTAGTAATCTGACTTTCTTGATCCGTGTTCCTAAAGATCAGTTGTGCAGGACATACAGGTGTTAGCACAGCTGGCTTGCTGATGACAACTCTGTCCATATAGCTGTCTAGTGTGTCATCACTCATATTGTTCAGTGTCATTCTGACCTAGCCAAGCTAAAAATGATACTCCAGCTCAAGAGGGATTTAAAAACCTTCACAAAGTAAAGATAAGACATTACTGAATGTCATATCCATGTGCTTAACTGTTTTCAGTTTGGACGTATCTAAGTAACTAATTTCAGGATATATTTGTTTCTATATTTTGGTTTTCTTTGTTGGTTTTAAGGTGATTTTTTGATTTTATTTTGGGTAGATTGTTTGCTTGGGTTTTTTTTGGTTGGTGGAGGTGGGGTTTTTTGGTTTTTTGTTTATTTGTTTGTTTTGGGTTTTTTAAAAGGCTGAATACTTATATATAATTTGCCTTTAGTAAGGAGAAATCCTTGTTTTGAGAATTGTGGAATTATTGACTACATTAACAGTTGTTTTCTCCCGACATAGGTTCATTTTCAGCCCAAGGTCACTGAAACCTTTTCATAGGGGATGCATTATAGTTCACATCTTGCAGCTATAGAGAAGCTTAGGTGCCGTGGTCAACATTTGCAAAAAACCAACTGTGGATCAAATTAATATCTTATTCAACTGACCATGCAGTGTGTGTGTATGTAGTAATATCAGAAAGCTTGAATTAATCTGATAGGTAAGTCTGGGATGGTAGTCTGCTCTGCAAATTAATTTCCATAATCTTGACTAGTCCTGAAGAGAGGAAAAAAAAAAAAAAAGTCAAGCACACCCAAAACATCAATTTTATGAGATATATCTCCTTTACACAAACACTTTTATTCAGTAATTAATGCTCTCTTAGAAAGCACCTGTGAAATGGCTTGTTTTGTAATTAAATACAAATTTGTATGGCAGTAATCAGCATAGTCACTGAATCAGTATGCTAATACAGAGATTTTCAGTAGTTATTCTATTCAGGTAAATATTCGGTATAACTAATTGCGATAATGTATGGCCACCTACACTAAGGTATGTCAAAATGCTATTTCAACCTCCACTATCAACAGAAATCAGACCCTTGGACTTGAGGACTTTTTTTTTTTGATGAATGAATGTGCAATGATCTGATGGCTTTTAATGATGACTCAAAACTAACTGTGATGGCCATGTAACAAGTATCCATTAAACTGTTTCCCTTTCTGCCCTATAAGACACTCTTGTCTGAGCAAAATATATTGTGATTTGGTGTAGTTTGGTTTTTATCCCTCTCGGGGAAAAAAAAAGAAAGGTTTGATGCGGTGTTTTTGCAGTTCAATTGACGAATTTGGTTCCAAATACCATTCCGCACCTCATTGTCTCTCTAATTGTGTCTATAATTTTCCAATTTTTAGGTGCTTGATTTAAAGTGCCTTCAGTTTAAGATACGCAGTCTTGTCACAGACTTGTCACAGGCAATCTCTTGACTTCTGGAGTGATCCTTGGTTGCTGAAACATCCTGATGGAAAATATTGTATCTGAAATTATATAGGCCCTCATTCGATAAGATGAATATACACTTTTTGTAGTAATTTCCTTACTTTCAGAGCACGCTCAGACTGGTATTAACAGCAACCAATATTAGCAGATTTACTCTATGATCTGACAGGGTGCTGTGGGAGGTACTTCTTTGGATATTACTTGTGCCAAATCCTGCAGCAAATAATTTGGGGTCCATATTCCCTTAAATGGATCACACTTAGATTGATCACTGTTTTCTAGACAGCCCCAAGTATATGAATGTATCCTGAGGAAAATAATCTGTATCAACAACTTACTTGAAGAACTACTGTTATCAATACTATTCAGTATTATTGTTGGGGGAACTTCTTCCTGTATATTCCTTTGTATTTTTAATATGGAGTAAGAAAACTTTAGCAATTCATATTAAATGTGAAAACAAATAGGAAGTGTTTATGAAGGTTTAATTCTATCCAACAATGTATAAAATATTATTCTTCTTAGTTCCATAATCATTTGTATAACACTATAACAAAGACTTGCCCATTCAAAGCAGTTACATAGTAACTTATTTCTGTTAAAATGCTTCCCTTGGCAAAGGACTGTGTCCGGTAGGTGTGCATGTTTTAAACCTGTGTAATATGGCCCCCACTCAACATGCTGCCCTGGAGGTACGGACACTACGCAGCTAAATCAGCCATAGACTTGCAAAACTGTGGTTAAGACTAAGATTTGCATTCAAACTACTTTGTTCTACTTAAAAAGTTCTAAACTCATTTTTGTCTGTTGTATGTCACATGCAGAAAACATAGCAGTGTGGTAGAAACCATTTTGCTTGTACACTTAGAATGATTTCTGTATTTGCATTTGTATCAGCAATATGGTGATCAGACAAACAGATTAAATCACTGTTTTCCATTCGCTTATCACCAGATCACAGTAGATCTTGTTCTGCTCTTTAAATTGCAGATGATATGCTATTTAAAAAGTAGTAGGAAAGAAAAATAAGCCTAAAAATAAGTTTTTATAATGTAGAGTTAGTGAACTTTGAACTTACAAAATATTCTCATATATAGCTTACATTGTGAAGTTTATATCCATAAATTATATTATTTTATTTTCACCGTAAGAAAGCATTGAATTAGGAAGAAAATAAAAACTAAAATCTCATATTTGTTGTACCAGTCAGATAGCAACTGGGAAAAAACATTAGGAAGGCTGAGCACATTCTAGTACCTTTTACAACTTCCTAGCATTTAGTATCATGTCTCTAATGGCATAACTGTATATATCATATCAAACTGTGCACAGAAAAACCAATGTAAGCACCAGAGTGGACTGCAGACAAAACTACTATTATCTTGAGCAGCAGAAAATTTAAAAGTTGATTTTTGGACATGTAGAATTAGCCCATCAAATTCTACACCTTGGTTCAGTCAATAATGTAACTTCAGTTTATTATTCAGTTTCAGCTTTGATCTGAATTAATGAGTACTTTATTGATTTTAAATTGAGTGGGTATAGTGTTGTCTTCTTTGTTGCTCTCCTAATTAATTAAAAAGTTAAACACTGTCATAAGTCACTCTTCTTCTTTATTTTAAAATGCTATGAGTATTGTAGTAGAGGGTGGATTTGAGATTTTGCCTGTTTTCATATAGTATTTATATATGTCTAAACTGAAAAATGTAATGATCATATTTAGAAGCATGTTGTCACAATACTTAACTCTGTATAAAATCACTCTTGAAACTTTTCACAATCTCAGATAAAATTATGTTTACAAAAATCAGAAATGTCCAAAACCTTCACTAACAATGGATAAATATAAATTTATATAATTTTAGAATATAGGGAAGTGAAACTGGTTTTAGACATTTTTAATCATTGCAATAAGCCTGATCAGCTGATTAGGTGTTTTAGATTTTAACATAAAGCTCTCTAGCCTCAGGAGACCTTTCGGATAAAATGGTCTTGCTTTAGATTTCATATGTAAGAAAAAAAAATGTCATTATACACAAAAAAGCTCTAAAAATTGCATTTTAAATTAGCTTCATAGCATGGTTCTTTTGCCTGTTGAGCTTCCAAAAATACCGTCTTTTAAAAAAGAAATTAAATTACCCATTTTATCTTTGCCTCATGGTTCTGTAATGTAAGTTTACATGTGAGTACTGTTTTTACTGCATTAGAGAATGAGGAAATAAATACAGTTTCCCAATTCCTGTTGTTTCTTTCTGGATCTCAAAAAGCCAATAGACAGAAGTTATTAAATTAGTTTTTTACTAAGATTTCATACAGATCTGGTCTCTCCAACATGAGTCCATGCAGGCATGACCATTATCGCTTTCCAGTCCTTGAAGAGGTAGGCAGCTTGGAATGTTTTCACTTCTAGTGAAACAGTATAGTATATTTGTACAGCATACACCTAGTCTTTTGTTCTTACAATTTTCCCTGAACCCTCATGAGTGTTTTTCAAAAGGAAAAGTTTCTCAGTACGCATACTGATCATCAGTATGCATACTGATAATGAGATGTACTCTCTGCAATCTAAGTATTTACAAACACAAAAAAGTATTTCGTTTGTTTTTTAATTGTGAATCCTCATATCAAAATTTTTTAGTATCTTCTTCTCTTAAGAAGCATACTTTTCTGATGCAGTGGTATTAATGGCATTTGTACACCACAATGCAGCCATTTTAAAAATGGGGTTTATATTTTATTGTTCAGTGAGTGTCAGACCCCAATACTGAAATAGAGAGTTTGAAACTAATAGGGTTAAAAGGACTTCTACTGTCTGTATTGTGTATATATTATACCTACATTGCTTATACATTGTTTTTTTCCCCCTAGTATTAGCAATCTGCTTTTGTACTTTGACATAGGGATTTCCCTTGTGAATTTTGTCACAGAAAAAAGAGAATCATCAATATCGCAGTTAAACTTGACTTTCAAAGCTAATAGTATCTCATTTGGGGGCTGAAATTTAATAAATTTTCTTTGATTCTGTTTGAGTTTTTAAACATCAAACAATGAATTGGCCAGGGTGCAGTAAAATATTTAGATCTATTGACTACGGTTCAGAAGGGTAGAAGGCAAAACACTGGTGGTTTGATGTTGATAAATTCTTAGTACCTTAATCCACATTAATGTTTTCTTTTATCTGTGTGCATACTGACAGCAAAGATACTGAAAAGTTGCTGTGTATATAAGCTATAAAAATGTAAATCAGGTGTGTGTGTGTGTGTGTGTGTGTGTGCATGTGTGTGTATTTAAAGCAATGTATTTTGTTATCTTCAGCAAGGTTAACATCTGACCAGAATTACACATGCTGACAGAACACTCTAGAGAGTATGTTTGTTCCACAGGACTGTGTATCCTGAACCTAGTGCACTATGTGTGCAAAAAATGTGTAGAGGACCTTTCCTGTTATAAAAATTGCATCATAGTGCATATGTTTGGCAGCCACAGGTATTGACAGGAATTCTTTAGGTCAACTTGGGAAATGTAGGGCTCCCTATTCCCACAGAACAGAGGAACGAATAAAATAAAATCTCTTTTTCTTTGTATCAGTAGACTTGCACATGCTTCTTTCAATCAGAGCAGATTTCAAAGGCTCTGCTATTATTTGAAATCTGTTCACTCATAATCAACATTTTACAAGAATCTAATTTTGTAAGTGGTTACAGAAAAGTAATCTGGGATTTAAATGAATAGATTTATGTTTTAATTCATGTTCAGTGCATTCTTGTGGGCAAGGCAGCCTCTAAAAAACCTTGACATTTATTAAAATAGTACTTAGCAAATGGTATATCTATTGATTTATATGTATTTAGAATATATCCAGTATATGTTTTAGAATATATTCAGTGTATGTTTTGGTATTAGACTGTGTATTAGGTCATTAGAACAGTATTTTTTTTTTTGCAGTACTCACTATTGCTACTCAACAGATGCAGTGTATGCCAAATGAATGGATTTAAGCTATTCGTTTGTACTAACATATATTTGTATGTGTGTCTATCCGTCGGTATTAGAATATAATCTGACTACTGGGATCTCCAGGAGGCGGACATTGTAAATTTTGTATTAAATACAATAAAAAATGGGTGTGTGGCATCATATGGCGTGTGAGCATAAGTGGTGTGGCTGTGGAAGGCGCGCGTTAAATCCCCGCGGCGACCTGTCCGCGCTGGCAGACGGACGCACGGACATGTTGCGACGGGCAGGGCAGCGCGTCGCTCCCTTCCCGGAGCGCTCCGGCATTCCCGCCGCGCCGCGCCGGGCCCGAGGACAAAAGCGCGGGCGGCGCTGCCGCGCGCGGCCGGCAGGTGGCACTGCGACACCAACGGCGCACGGGTCGCCGGCCGGGCGCGCGCGGCCAGGGGCGGCCTGCCCTTTGTGCCGAGCCGGGAAACCGCGCCAAAGCCATGGAGCCCGCGTAGGGCCCCGAGTGCCTCCCGTACCCAGTCCGCAAAACGCAGCGGCTCTTTCTTCCTCCCATTCCCCCCCCCCCCCCCCCCCCTATTAATTGGAATGCTACAGGTTAGTTCGTTTTGCTTTATTTAATTTTGACTTTTGACTGAGTTGTTTCCAAATGAACCTTATTCTGGAGGACTGATACCAGAGTAGACAGAACTCACATGCCAGCTTCTCATTGATGTGATCACATGAACTTTTTAATTTCACAGCTCATATTTGCTTAAGTTAGAAGTACAATTACAGTACAACAGTACAATTACTGTTTCTTTTCCTACGAGGTTTTTGCAGGCGACAGATCTGTGAAATGTATACGCCAGCTGGGCTACAGAGCCCTTGGTGTCTTTTCTTCTCATTTCAGACCAGGGGAAGATGCTTTTTCTTCTTAACATTCTCTCCCAGCACTCTGAATTAGAGATTTATTTGCAACGAAAAATCAATTAGTCCTAAATTTATTCATGGATTTCAGGTCCAGCGATCAATGCAAGTCCACTCAGTGGGCTCAAGGGGACCCAGTTCATCCCAGTTAATGTGTCTGAAGGGGAATTACCATTGATGCTGTTTTTTTCCCTTTAGGTCAGAGATCAGGCCTTGCTGCTGTGTACTGCAGCAGCCACGAATGACTTCACCCTGGAGCTACCCAAACTGCACCTGGAGACCTTTTCAGAGGAAGGGCTGAAGGGCAGGCCAGAGGCTGCAGCATTTCAGGTTAGAGTCTAAAATAATCCTGTTTCTTGTTTTCATTTTTGCAACTGAGAACAAGAAGCTAGACTGCTCTGAATGTGTGGAGAAGAAAATGCTTCAAAACTAATGTAGTCAACAGTTGAAAGAGAAATAATTTTCATATATACTGTTGGATGTGGTATTTCAGAGATGATGTGAACATTTTATTTGGCTGGTATAATATTAAATAACTGACAGGGATATGACCATGGAAAACCACAAATTCTATATTTGAAAATTAATATCACTCTATCCCACCCCTCTTTCTCTGCTTAATTTATTAAGATAAGTAGAAATTAAAAACCAGAGAGGGGAGGCAAGGTTTTATGCTGCTACTTGGTCATCATCAGATTTTTTCATATTTCAGTTTTAGAATTAACAGTGATCTTTAGCACTCATAATTTAGTAGAAACTTCTATTTGGAATACTTTAGTACAGGAAATATTTTGTTTATATAGGTTTAAATATTTATGTGTTTCAAAATACTAATTTTATTAGGAGGAAACTGGGAAAAAGAAGAGAAATTAACTAAAAATGTACACATCTTCAGATGTAAAAGTGGATTCTGGGCAATGCCTCCTTTGTGTTTCTAAGTTTGTTATGTCTTCTCTACAAACTATGCCTTAGTCTTTATAGCTGTGCAGAATACATTATCGTTAAAAGCAGAATATTTCGTTTTCCCAGTGAGAGAACAAAAGGCAGAGTGAGTACATATTTCTTTCATTGTGCTCTTCTATCTGAATCAGAGAGAGTAAAGGTAATCAAGTAAAGTGCAAGGATATTAGGAAATTAAAATATTGCATAATGTGTATACTTTTCTGTAGTAACCTATTTAAATTTTTTGTAGATTTTCAGTTCTAGATGCAGTATATAATTTCAGGAACAGCATCACAAAACCAAACATTCAAGAAGGGCTAAACTGGAAATTTTTCACTGTTGCCTTTTTGCATGCATTTCTTTCAATACAAAAAATATTTAAATTATGTGTGTATTACCATGTTTCCATAATAAAGTAGTAATATGTAACTGCATGAGATTCCTGTGCACCTTAGAAAGCATAGCTGTACGTCTCTGGCAGAGGGTGGGTTGCAAATGCTTCCCCATACAGTGATGATCACTTTTAAAGCTGCACAAAAAGCTCTACAGGTGCATCTTTACTCTAAGAAGCTGTCACAGAAATCACCAGCTTTTAAATACCACTCTTCTAATTTAGAAGACTGTTTGGTGATACCTGCTTCTTTTTTTTTTTTTTATCTCATCCCAACTTCCATACTTTTTTGACCTTCCAGTGATTGCAGAAGCATTTCCAAGATAGTCTATTCTGTTGTTATTTCTAAGAATAGAAACAGAAGTATAAAAAGTTGCATTTCACATTTGAACAGAGTACTTGTGGTATAGCTAACCCATAGTAATGCATGTGCTGCACGAGTACTGCAGTTATGTAAACCTACTTTTTGTTTACCTGACAGCTTCAGTTACACTTGGTTACTCTGTGCATACACAAACAGCTCCAATCGTTCAGTTTGTATCACTGTGAGGTTCCTTTCCTCCTTCCCTTTCTCCTTTTCCCTTTTGCTTCTCTTCCTCTTCTCTCCCTATCTCTAGTTACATAGTGCTTTTTTGATAACTTTCTAAGCACACTGTAAAGATTTTCTTATGAAATTTTCCTTTTATAGCTGGGAGTCAGCTAATTGATGTTAATTCCATGCAAAACTACACTAAGAGCAATCCTGTAATTTTGAATGAGGTATACTGTGAGAAATCACTTTATGGACACTTCTCTTTAGAACCAGTGGAATTGTTTGCCTGCATGTTCTCTAGAACTGCCATAGTTAATCTGTGGTAAGTAGGACTCAGTTAAAGGCCTTATTATCTACAAGTGTTAGACATCAGGAGTTTTTTCCCAAGTTTAAATTTATTGGTATTTGATAGTATATTTTTTAAATTGCATGAAAAATTAAGATATTAAATTTGAGAGTGTGATGGGGATGAAGCACTGGCTATTGGAACTGTTGTGTACTGACAGAACATGACATTGTCCTATTTTTATTATTCATGCATCCAGTTTGTAGTAGGTGGCTGAGATCAATAATTAATTATATATCCATTGGTCTGAATGTATCACTTCTTCATTGTATGGAAGTGGCATGTATCTTTTAAAAAATTGTACCCTCTAGTTTCAGCCTTAAGGTAATGAAATCAAATATTTGTAGACACCATTCTGTATATCTTCTCCAAAGCCTGCACTTCATGGAATGGCTGCTAAATTGCAAAGTTATGTAGTAGGTTGAAATGTTAAGTTATTCAACAAGCATATCCTTGCACTAAGCATCTTCTAAAGTCCCATGCAAGTAGTGAAAGTATGACTTAATTTGTAGGCATTTGTTAAATTCTTGAGGACTGCAGAAGAATTACTATAGTAGTTTGAAAATGTCACTTCAGTTGGATAAAAAATGAAAAAAGTGTAATATCTCTAAGATTAAAATATGATTGCTATAGCTTTGAGAAAGTCTCACCTGATATTTAATTGCTGGGAAGAATGTTATGTCACAAAATTGTGCCATTTAAGTTTGAAAGTGGAAAATTATCTATTGTTTTCAAGCACCTGTAACACAGTGAACCCAGTATTTAAGGTGTGCTGTTCTGGCCATGCCCAGATGTTCCTACTGGAGAGAAAAAGTGGAACCATATGTGACGCCTCCTCTGAATACAGGATATGGGGTTCAACAGGCAACTAAAATGACATGGTATTGCTAATTCTAGTAGTCATGCTTGGCAGATGACTATTTAAATGAACCAGTAGAGGTTATCTGCTTTTTATAAAATACAAAATTCAATTGCGTTACATCTTTAGAATGAGGATAAAGTTACTTAATAATCGTAACACTCTTCTTTTTTTGGCTCACAGAAGAAGTGGGCATTCAGAAAACTAATTCTGAATTGTCTCAACTACTTTTACATCGAAAATGTAATTGATACTAATGCCAAGCATTATTACCTAAAGGCAATTCATAAATCCCCCAGATAAATCCAATGAGATTTAAATGTTTATGTATAAATAATTAAGTTTAGGTTTCTTCTGTTTGGAGAGGTAGACACACAAGGGTAGAAACTGGTACAAAAGAAACTTCCTGAAGCAAATTTAGGTACTTCAGACACATATGTTAATGTTGTGTTTTAAAGGAATTATAGTTGATTTCTGCTAAAATGACTTCTAAATATTTATCAGCATGATCCAACCTATCTGAAGACATGATTTCAGATACTAGTTGAACACAGAAAAGAAATGGGAAAAGGATCTGGGAGTGCTGGTTTGACAGTGGCTTCATACAAGCCAGCAGTGCCCAGGTGGCCAAGATGGCCAGTGGCATCCTGGCCTGGATCAGCAACAGTGTGGCCAGCAAGGCCAGGGCAGAGATTGTCCCCCTGTACTCAGCACTGGTGGAGGCCACACCTCAAGCGCTATGTCCAGTTCTGGGCGCCTCCCTCACTCACTACAGGACAGACATTGAGAGGCGGGAGTATGTCCAGAGAATGGCAACAGAGCTGGAGAAGGGGCTGGAGCACAAGTCCTGTGAGGAGTGACTGAAGGAGCTGGTGTTGTGTAGCTTGGGAGAAAGGAGGCTCAGGGGATACCTGTCCTGATTTAAAGGACAGGTGTCTGTCAAGGTGGGAGCCTCCCTTTGAATGGAAAATATAACCCCATTCCCTGGACCTTTCAGGCAAAGATATAGGATAAGCAATAACAGTTCTATATTACTGTATGTGTATGTGTATAACAAGACAAACCAGCAGCAGCAGCTGTGGCACTGACACCAAGCAGGGCCCAAACCCGGTCCCAGCCCTCTCTGGGCCGCAGGCGCCTTCCCCGCTGGTGCAGTTCCGCTCGCAACCAGCGGGGGCGCTGCTGGCTCCCGGCGGGCAGGGCGGGTGCGGTGACTCCCCGCGGCTGCAGGGGGCGCTGTGGGGCGAGCCCGGCCGCTTCCCTCGTGTGGGCAATGGCGGGCAGGCCAGCGGAACGGGGCTTCCTTTACAAACCCCCAGTGGCAGCCAAGCCCAGTGCTCCTCTGGATGGCAAAATGGACTGCAGCAGGACCCTCGGAGCAGCCAGCTGGAACAGCAGAGGCGGCTAGTGGCCACACCTAGGGTGGCCACCAAAGACTCCAAAACAAAGACTCCAGAGCTGTGGCAGGAGCTGCAGAAGCCCTGGCGAACATGGGATGTCAGGTTAAGGTGCAGCAAAAAACCCGAAGCAGTGGCAGAAAACAGCAGGGCTGGGCAGCATCAGAAAACAGCAGGGCTGGGAAGGGGCAGGCAGGCAGGTTGCTGTAGGCAGCTGCTACAAGCCTCCAGGAAAGTCTCCCTCCAGGAAAGGATTGCGTGTTGGGGTTCCCTTCCCAATGAGGTTGGGTGTTGGAAAGCCTCAGTTCAACAGCTGCTCTTGCAAGTGGACACTCACCCATGAAGAGGAGATGTAGTGAAACACAAAAGGTCTGCAGAGGCAGCGAATCCTCTGGCCTAACAGCCCGGCACAGAAATTGTACGCTCAGGAGGGAGAGAGTGGGAGCAAGGCACAGGCCCAGCCTCTCACTCCCAGCCAAAATCTCGTGGTCTCTCTGCACTTCCCAAGAGAAAGCCCCTCAGCCAAGAGGGAGCAGCAAACTGCACCCTTCCCTCTCCTCTTCCTCCCAGCCACATCCTTTCTCTCTTAACTATTCTCATACATGCCTTAGCATCTCTTAGGCAACAAATGGGAGAAAATTTCATGAGAGAAATAAAAAAAACCAAAAAGTCCTAACCTCCAGCAACTCATTGCTCTCCAAAGCTACCTGAAAGGAGGTTATAGTCGGGTTGTAGTCAGTCTCTTCTCCCAGGCAACTAGCAACAGGACAAGAGGATGTAGGCTCCAACTGTGTCTGTGGAGTTTCATTTTGGACATCAGAAAGGTGGTAAGGCATGGAATGGACTTACCCAGGAATATGGTGGAATCACCATCTTTGGAAGTGTTCAAAGAACAGCTGGATGTGGTCTTGGTGCTATGGTTTGTTGGTGCGTTGGTATTCAGTCAAGGGTAGATGATCTTGGAGGCCTTTTCCAGCAATAACAATTCTGTGATTCTCTCCTCCAGGTGTGTTTGAGATGGTTAAGTTTTCACTTTGTCTTGCCTCTGTTTTTGTCTCTCTCTGCCACCTGCTCTCTGCTGCCTGTCCGTGTGTCCTCTCTGCACACTCCCCACTGCACGTATGCCCTCCTGGCTATGCACTTGCTGCTGTGTGCACACTGACCACATGCACCCACTCTTGCTTTCCCTCTCCCTGCATGCCTGCTCTCTCTGCACTGCAGATTCTGGAGCTTTCTTTCAGTCAGTCTCTGTGTGCTACACTGCCTGGGTCTCGCTCTTTCTTCTGCTTCCTGTGCTTCTTTCCCACTCTATCTTGCTTGCTCTGAATCAGTCTTTCTGTCCCTCCTGTCCCTTTGCCTCTCCCTTCCACCTGTCCCATCTTGCTCCCTCTATTTTCAGCATGTATCCATCCGTTCATGCAGGTTTAGGAAGTCAACATGGGATTTATATGTACTTCTTTGCCATTCTTAGGTGTTTTGAGGTCATTTAAAATAAAAAGTGCAGTAATAAAATAAAGGCTTATAGTTTTAGAAGTAATATAGTCAAGTACTGACATATATTCAGTGTTAGCATTAATCATTATAAATTTACAAAGTAGGTTTTTTCCATTTATGCATTCATGCATGATTTAGTCATGCATTATATAATTGTGCTGTAGGTCCACTTTTTTTAATTAATTGGACAAACATAAATGTAGTTTTAGGAGCTTCCTAATTTGTATTTATTTTCACTTGTTTATTAATTTTAGATTTATGCTTGATAGATTAGATGGTGAAAGATATGCATAATTCTGCTGATAATTTTCCTCAAAATAATAAACACTTTCTCATTTCTGTGTTCACTTGTCAATAAAAAAGTTCTTACCAAATTGAGGAAGCAAGTGATTTCAAAGGTAACATTATAATTCTGTCATCAGATCTTATCCTGTGCATTGGGCTTGTCTTTCAAACATAAATCAATTCTGGTAAGAGGACTTAATGAGATTAATTAATCGTAGAGCAGCTGCTTAAAAACAGTATTACTAGTATTTTAAATCTTGTACTTCTGTTTTAAAAGTTTTTTTCTTTTATTAACATGGCTGTTAAAAAGAAAATTATCTTAATACTTCAGAAAGAAGAAATAGTTTCTAGAGTCTTAAAGATGCATCATGCACACTCCTGTAGTGTTTTATTTTTACTTACATTTATTACTTTTATTTTTACACTGTTTCACCAGAGAAGGAACTACCAATTGAATTATAGAGGCCAGAATGCTGCCTTCTATGGTATCAGATCACTGTTTCTTGTCAAGTAAAACTGGGTCTTCATTGTCCAGGAGTTTAGCAGCTGCTATCAGCTGGGCTGCCCTCCCATCTCCAAAAGGACTAATTTTTTCTTCTGCTCTCCAAAAGGACTACTTTCATATCTAATGTCAAAATGTGGTGCTTCTGGACTGACCACAAGCTTGTCTAAAATATACTGTTTAAAGAGAAAAGTGATTCTTTATTACGCTATTGCTACTTTACACTTTCATTTTGAGTTGAAATACTCATAAATAAGTAAATGTTTCAAAAGCATTAGAGTGGGGCAACACTTCTTGCAAACCTAACCTATTAATGTCATCAATCTAGCAATATAAAGTTGGTGTAGGACTTTAGCAATGATTGACATCCAAGTAAAGTCTGAATAACCAGACTGAAGAGACGTAAAGTGGAGAACTCTAATCTTCATGAAAGAGTTCAGCTGCTATTTGGGGTCATGTCTCCAGATATGTTGTACCATGCTGCTAAATATTTGGAAGCCATTTTACCATAATTCTGTATAATTACTTTAAAACATAATATTAATGTATATTAGGAAAATATTGTTTAATATGTTAAAAAATGAGATAGCTTTTAACTGCCAGTGATGTTGGAAATTTTCCTTCTATAATTTGAATTTCACACTGTTTCTCCTTTCCACCACTTAACTGCTCAACTTCCTTTCCTCTTCACAGCATTTCTGTTAGCAGTCTTTTTTTCCTCTCCCATACAGGCCCTTTCTCCTTCCCTTTTTTCTCTGCTCCTTATGATCAGCCTCTTTCCCTCACTTTTTCAGGCCTCCTAGCACTTCTTTATTTCTTCAGTTGCCTTTCTTCATCCTACTAAATTAGGACAGATTATATGAAGAACCTTCTCAGAGGGTGTTGTAGTTAGCTGGAACACTCTTGCACTCCAGCCCTGCTAAGTCTTGGCCTTAGGGACCATAAATATCAAAGTCAGTGCAATCACCATTTAATCAATTCCTGAAAACTCTCTTTGTGCCTGTGACACTACTAACTCTCGTCCAGCCCCTTTTGTAAGCACTATCAGTTTTGTAAAAACTTTGCAGCTAAGATGATGATTTTCATGATTATCTTGAATGCCAAAGTTAGTACATAATCATTTAGCCTTTCAGTAACCTTTCTCAATGGAAGGTTTACTTTTTTGGCCTTATCAAGCAATCATGTAATCAAGCAATCATGTTGTCTTTGTCAACTTAGACTTTTTCATATATTTATATCTGTTGCATGTCTTAGGAATTACCTGTGCTAATATGCAAGAAAGCTCTTTAAGAACTGTGTAAAATACAATCTTAATTAACTAAGTTTATTTATTTAGTTTTGCTTCTTCTTGTAATCCTGGTTTTTTTTTTTCACCTGGCTACCAGGTTGCTGCATGTTTTAGCAGGAGGCATCTTTCCTGTTTACTACTCACTGTCCTTTCAGGAGAAAAATTACTCTAGAGTCATGGTGATCCCAATATGTATCCAAAGCTGCCTCAGTCAATAAGAGCAGACTCCTAATAGCTGTAATTGAAAAATAAAGCATTGTTTTATCACAGGTGGTATCAAATATAGTTCTCATAATACCTTGTTAGGCAGATATTTTTACTTCAGAAATCCCGTCTTGCAGAACTGCATGCGTTTTTCTGTGCACAGCATCTTCAGAAAAGGAGTAGTTTTCACAGATAGCAACAGTAGAAATTTGACTAATTTTTAGAGAGTGTGTGCTGTGTACCATTGTGATGCAGACAAGTCCATTAAGAAGCATAGATATTTAATTGTTGGTAATCATGTGGGTTACAAATTAAATTCATGAAGTGAAGACCATGAATGATTGGAATTGTCTGGAGTCTTACATTTTTTGTGCTCGGTCTTTTAATTTCAAAAACTAAAAAATGCTTAGCAAGTGAGCCTAAACAATAGAACTTAATAAGACAATAGACCATATTACACAAATGTTTAAGTAGCAGAAATAGAATCAGACTATTTTCTATTCTTATATTAAAAAAAACCTTCTTGCTGAAATGCTGAGACTTTTGTTTAGTCTTTTTTTTTTGCTTAACTACTTAGTAGTCCATTATTATAAAAGGTCTCCTTGTTATTCTTATCAATTGCTTATAGAGGAAGAAGAAATTATTAAATATTGCACAATATTAGTACAATAATTTTGTAATAGAATCACGGGAGACATTGCTGCCCAGATACTGTATTTTGGTGGACCTTGTAGTTAAAGACCTGGGAGAGGAAGGGTTATCTACAACTTGAGTGAGTTTATTATGGCTTAGTGATTTGCTGATTGATTTCATTTGCTGTCAGTTAAGGCTCTCTTAATGTCAAGCTTTCTTTGCATAATGCCTTGAAATAAAGACTCATGAAGATTTTTCAGATTGATGCTGCTTATATAAACTGACCCTGATTTGCCCTTCTGCATGACAATATAAGTGACAGCAGTTAGACAAAAATATAGTAGTGAATATGCAACTTAAGGATTATACAGTAAATCTTTCAGAATATAAAACTAGGCATAAAAAACAGGCTGTTCTCTTATTTCCACATTTATCATGTATTGGAGAAGTAGACTGGGGTAGTATCCCAAATGCTATACAACTGAGGTAAAATTTGAAGACGGTAAATTTTGAAAGGATTGAAAGTTAAACTGTTTTGTTTTACCAGATCCTAACAATTGGTCACTAATTAATTTTGGTGGGGTGTTTTGTTGAGAATTTTGTTGTTTTGTTCTTAGTGGTTTTTTGGGTTTTTTTTTGGTAGAAAGGGTTGTATAAATTTTGGCTTATAAATCCACATATGTTAATACCTGCAAATTTTATTTTTTACATTGTTATTTTGCAGTAATCATAGCAAGTTATTTTGAAGCTGTTGTCTTGATTTTTCATTTACTGAACTGATTGCTTGTCTAGTGACATGTGTTGGTAGTATCCTAAGATCACAAACTCCAACATTATATTGGACTGTGAAAAGCACAAAGTCTTGGATTTGTAACATCTATGCTATAGGTGGCCAGGACTAATGTGTTTTAAGTAGGGCACTCAATACTTCTCCACTGCAGTACCCAATTTCATTATACGATTTTAGAACTCTCCCTTCATTATGGTCTCGTCTCTCATCTTTGAACTCTCCTGTTAAATGAAAAAGATGGTAAGAAATTAGGGGGTGAGGAGAGAAGGGAGACAGCTGGAGAGTACTCTAATTAATGTAAATAAGATGAATGTGTAACTGTTGTGTAAACCTGAATAATAAGGATACACAGACTGCATGTTGGCAAGTAAATCATGTAAAGGATTGGATCTTCTATGGCTTTTAAGAAGATAATATCCATGGAATGACAAAAATTTGTTTATCCTCCTGGAACTTTGATAGAACTTGAGATTCCTCTGGATTGCTTCAACATCAGGATCTTTTTTGGTAAAAGAGCAGTTCTAAACTAAAGATCGGGAGAGAAGAATAATCCCTACCACCTGTGTGGACAAACTTATGATGTACATTTAATGCCTGAAGACTATTTTAGTTCTGATTTCTCTCTGTTAAGTGGCAGATTGTTTGTTCTTTTCCACTACCAGCACCCATTGGTGGATCCCCCTCTTTCTCTTCATCTTAATTGAAAAATACTAAAGGGAGAGACCTGCCATTGCCACAGTGTTTAGTGCTAGAGTTTCCATCCATCCAGTTTTCCAATCTCAGATATTTTTGTTTTATGGTTGATATTGTGCAAGCGAAAATTTACAAGTTGAAGTTTATATTCTCAAGCTTTTACAAATGCTTGCAAAGACCACAGGACTGGATTTTGAGCAAAGATTCCCCTACATGTCAAAATGTGATGTTTGCCTGGACCTTGGAAAAGGTCACTGTCCTAGATGCTCAATTTTTTCTGTCTTATTCCACATGAAACTTGCCACAAATTTTACTCGTTTGGGATATAGACTGTGGGATTGAATAAATCTTTTATGCCTAGAGGGTAAATAGAATAGCAGTAAGCTGGTTGTCCTTGCTTAGAAACAGATTTGGCAGGGAAAAGGACAAAAAAAATAAGAGTATAAGAAGCAGTGCTAAAATGTCTCCAGAAGTTTTCCCAGGCTTCACCATTGTAATTGACAGATGTTCTGAAAATAGTAGAAATCATCTATAGTTTCTGGAGTTTGTAAGTTAAGGAAGTGATTTCTCTGTTACCAACATTCATAGGCACAGTTACTCATAAATTACCTAACTGCAAGTAGTGGCCCAACTTTGAAAAATGGATAAAGGAAATAGTGGTGAACTAACGTCAGAAGTAGTTTGAAAAATGCTACTCTCTCGGGTCTTTTTAAGTTAGGATGGCCTAAGTTAATTTAGGCCTTTCAGTTAAGATCCATGGATAAGAGCCTTCTGCTTTTGTTTATCCACCATTAAGGTCGCCACTCAAGTACATGATACTGTGATGCCAGTCATTACCAAATTCAGTAGAAAGATTAGAAAGGGCCTTCTCAATCTCATTACAAAACCCCATGATATGAGATGCTTTACTTCTGATTCTATTACTGGAGGATACTTTATGCTTTCTAGGCAGACTTACCTCAACATTGCCTATCCTCCTTAGTTTTCTCCTTTCATAGTTGCTATAAGCATCCAGTTTTATAAATAGAATTCAGAAAGTCACTTTATCTCTTATGCTTTTAAGGAGTTGGATCTAGTCGTTGACTCTTGGCCAGACCAGGGAAATGGCCTTACTTGCCAGTCTCCCAACCTAATAATCCAAATCACATTCTGCAGTCTTATCATAAGTTCCCACTTACTGAAAAGGCACTTGGTGCATTTGCTGAAGACAAAGCAGAAAGTCATGTCTTCCAAAACAAGAGCTCTACCATCAGAAAAGTTAGTGTCTTCTTCTCTTTTGTTAAGGAAACTTCCCAGTCTGGCCATTCATGAGACTCTGGCAGTGACATTCCCAGAGACATCAGAGACTTTAACTGTTGGGAGTGAAGCCCCTTTACAGTGGGTGGCTCCAGTGAGCTGACAGGTGCCCTGCTTGACTCCTCACACAGCCCAACCTCACATGCACTCAGACCAGTGTCCTCACAGGTCCCAGGTGTCCCATAGCAGTGTCTCAGATGTCTCAGTCCATAAAGCCATTTATTCACAGTGCAGTAACACAGAAACAGCTCAAGCTGGTCCCTCTGAGCAAGACCTCCAGCAAAGGAGCCCCAGATCTTTTACATCCTCAGTCTCCCCGCATGTAGGTCTTGCTCTTCATCCTGAGTTTCAGCTTCTGTCCCCACTCTCTGTTTCCATCCACCTAGATGGTGCCACCAATCTTCATCTCCTTTGTTATCCCAAAGGTAGGCAATTCCCAGCTCCTGATGTGTCTGTCACCATCCATTCACCTGGCTGCTGTCATCCATATTCATACTCCTTGTTATCCTGAAATTTGGCAGCTCACAGGCTCCCACCCAGAGCTCAGATTACATCTCAATCTGTGGCTTGCCTGTCCAGCTACCTGGACCAGATGTATCACTCAGCTCTTTCAACCAAAGTTGTTGTTGTTCTAAGTGAAAGGCATTCTTACTTAGATTCTTGACCTCAGAGGCCAGACTTCAGTATAGGGGAGTCTCATTCATCCACCTATTTTTTGCTTGTGTTGGTTGGGATATATACCTTTCTGAGCTGAGCTAATCTCTCATATGACAAATACCAAAAAGACAGACAAACACAATCACTTTCTCCCAACAAGAGTTTTCTTCAGCTGTAAACCCATTATTGTAGAACTAAATATTCAGAGATGATAGGGATAATTTTATTTGATCTTCCTCAGATTATGGTGGTTAAAAGCAAACTTTGTGAAAAAATATTTTATTTACATAATACCTTTAAGGATAGCAAATTTTCAAGTTCAGTGATGATGTCCCTTCTGTCAGACATTTACTTTGGAAAGAGGGTTGCTAATGTTTGTGCTCATCGTGAGATTTGGTATTAGGTATACTGTGTTTAAATTTCCTCCTCATATTTTGGAACAAAAGCTGTTGTCAATGAAATTTCTAATAAAACATTTTCATAGCATAAATTAAGTCTCGAAAGCAAGTGGACTACTTCTTTTTCCTGTACTGCCATCATGAATTTGTGTAATTAATTGGAAGCCAAAGTGAAAAAATTAATTTGCGATCCAACCAAACAGGTATACTTCAGAATTCCTTGCAAAACTACAAAATATCACTTTATGTAGGATTAAATACTTATGTTGAATTAAAATGCAGTGCTACCATGAGCATTATGCATTCTTCAGAAAAACAGAAGAAATGAAGCAAGTGTTTCACATAACTTTGCACAGTTTTCTAGCCCCTAGGCTCTTTAGACTTGGGCATTCACCTAAAATCTGGTACAGGGATTAGGACTCAGTAGTGGGTATTAATGTGTGAGCCATACAATCACAGTTGTTATATTGACTAAACCTGCTGGAAGAGACCTTGGTCTCTCCTAGTAAATGGCAACTAGATCATATACTATGCTCAGCTTTTAGTGTGGAAAATAAAAAGTGGGTGCATTTCCCCTTTCTATCCATATGTAAAATATTTAATTCACTTTGAAAATGTTTTAATATACAGTTTTAAGGCTGCTTCTTGTGGCCAGAAGGGAATAATCTATAGTACTTCATAGCTCTAGCCAAAATATTTAAGGAAATATCTATATGAGCTCAGATTTTTTTCTCTTGGAGTCAGCAACAGGCTTTTTCTACAGCAGTTAAAACTAAGTCAGTATTTTTTTCACAAACATATTTCTTTCCTAAAAGTAATTGAAATTGTCTTAGTTAAGAGAGCACTATTTAAAACCAATGAAAAATAATATTTTAATTTTCAGTAAACTACTATGTTAGCAAATAGTTGAATTAGTTACTTATGATGGACAGATTGTGGGCAGCATTTCAAAGAGCAGAAGAGTTTTTCAGATCTCACATTTACCTCACATTTACATTCCATGTGAAGTTGTTTTAGATTTTTCTACTTCGCAATCTGATAGCTTAACATCTGCTTCTGTCCCCTCCTTGAAATGTTCTCCTACACATTCACCTATAGTAAATCAATAGATTTTAGGTAATTTTTAGGCAATTAAGGCTTAGTGTTTAGATAACATTTATTTATAAAAATGGTTTTGTTTATATAAGATATCCATATGTAAGGAATATGAGGAATTTCATATGAGGAATAATAAGTCATTTTAAGGAATGAGAAAATGAGACTATGCTTTTTAAAATTTCTTTTAGTAACATATATTCAGTTATGGGAAACAGAATTCTATACTTCAACATTTGTATGGTTTTTTCTGGTTCCAAGATGTCATTTCAATAGGCCAAAGGCAATACCATCAAGTTTCAGACAACTTGTACTTCACTTGACATTTCACCTGAATTTTGATGGGAAGTTTTGCTCTCTTCTTTCCCTCAACACTGAATGTGTGATGGGATACCATTATGTTTTGTAGTAAGACTGCATCCAGACTTTTCTGTACTGACGGTTGCTGTTTGGCTCTTCTCATCAGTGATAATGCATTATGTTTGCATAAGATAGATTTTCATGCTCACCTAAAATGTAGGCTTTATAGTAGTGTCAGTGACTACCCTTCTGTCTTTCATCCCTGTCTAGAATATACACTGCAAAAGAAGCTGATAGACACTGAGAAGAAGACAGGATACCAGCCTGAAACTTCCTTCAGTTTCCATTTCTTTCTCACTAAAACCACTTCCTTGAAAAATTCTAACCTTTCTTCACAAACTCAAATATTAATTTTGAATCAAGACTGAAAGAGGATGGGAAGAGTGGTAGCATTTTCCCCATTTGTAGCTTAAACTACAAATTCTTTGGGGCCAGAATTGTTTCTCCTTTACATTTTGCATGCAACTGTGCTTGACTTTGTGCAATAGACAGTGAGAATGGGCTTTGCATATAAACATTATTGGCCTATAAAAACTGGTATTTCCTTAATTTTGTTAAGTGACAATTTTCTTGCATATTCCAGAGTTATTTCTAAATAGTCAAGGCTGCAGGTAGCTAGCTCCTTTGCTATAAAATTCTCAGGATGCTTTCTGCTTGGTCATACCAACTAAACACATTTGTCTTAATTTATCAGTTTCTAAAAGATTGAGGTAATTTCTGAAAGTCTTACACTTTGGAATAATTTTCATGGCAATTGTTGTTATGCCCATCCACTGTGGTTTCCAGTAGAAGCACTTTCTCTTCCGTCGCTGTCAATTTCAATGCTCCCTTTTCAATTTTCTTGTAGGAAGTCATGTCATTACCTCTTGCAGAGAATCTAGCCTTTTATTTAGAGCTTCATTCCCTTGGGGTATCTGCTGAGACCTACAGGATAAAGTAATTGTTATTGAAGCGAAGGGGATAGAGTTAGGCCCCGTGTGTGGCACTGAGTCAGCTTTTGTTGGGGGAAAAAAAAAGTTGTAACAAAACTGACCTGCTTTTTGGCACATTTAAATTGTGCATGCCACGCTTGAATGGAACTGAACAAAAAGTTTAGTGTTGAAATGAGATACAAGGAGAATAGATCATTAAAGAAGTGCCAAACAGCTGCAAAAGTGCAACTTTGCTGAATGCAGTTTCCCTTGAGGTTTTTTCCCCCATTCCAGAGAAGCTGCTGTATTTATATCCTTCACTGATGCCACTAGATGTTTTGGACTATGGATCAAGGCAGCCACGATGGGTTTTCAAATGCTCAAATATATGGGGAAAATTTATTGCAATAATTTCTTCTCAAAATATAGCTCTCTTAAAGATATAATAATTATCCTGAAATCTTGTTTCTGAAAACAATAACTAATTGATGTATGTTTTGTTTTCTAGACTCATTTTAATGAATTTTATATATGTTAGTTCAAAGCAAGGCAGTAATGACACACATACAGAACCCCACTCCATGGAGTTTTGCTTTCTACCAGTTGTTTTTGCCTGAATTCCACTTCAGCCAAACTCTGTACCAGGAATGAAATTCTCAGTCTTTTCAGATTCTCATGTAAGCAGTTTGTTAATTTAGTTAACCAGTGTTAATCTTTCATTCTTCAGAAGTTCATTCATTATTCCTTCTCTTGTTCTTTTTTATCTTTTTGTATACATAGTCCTGTGGTAATTTGCTATGTGCTAACACTGTGTTTAGTTGAATAATTCCTGAAAGAAGGGCCAGGCAGTCAAACATGAGTTACAACTTTTCTGTACATCTCTGGTTTTTAAAATATGCTATATAAAGTAGATGGCCTTGTTACTCTGACTGCTCCATCTGATGTTACAAAGTCAATGCTTATATTGTCAGGCTGTTAGTCTTTTTGACACCTTTAATTAAGCATCATTTCAGCACAGTAAACCTTCCTTTAGGTTTATTCCTTTTGAACATGAGATGCAGTCCTAGGATAACAGCATGCCAAATAAGTCCTGAGATAATGTAATAGCACTGATATGAAAAGAAACTGATTTTTAATAATTTAGTATTTTATTTGTAACTTTAGAATACTGGAAAACTTTATATGGAATTTTTCATTCACTACAATTTGTAACTCATAATTCAAATAATTTTTTAAACTGTTCTCAATATCCAAACACTAAGCACAAGGGAGACAACATGTTTAGTGTTTTAAGTGGGAATTTAAAAGGCCTTTTTTATAATGTATGATAAATATATTAACACTTTGATGAGAGGTCTTCTGCTAATTTGCACATGCTGATCTGTGTATTTCATGTTGTATGTTTCTACTATAACTTCAATGAGAACAGCTAAAGTTTGAATAACCTTGAATTTCAGCAATTAATTTTTGAAAAAGATTGGTTTTCTTTTTGTGTTTTCAATTTCTTGAAGATTGTTATGTAATTTGTCAGTATTAGCCATTTTTCACTTTAAATAAAGTATTCCAGATGAAATAATACTTGAAATAAAGTACTGCAGATTGAAGTCTTTCAGTCTTGTAGATTTACAGGCAGCAATACATGCAAATGCAGTTTTATGGCAACTATAGCACCATCCACCAGAAAATTACTGGCTATAGAAATGGTGTACAGAATTTGACAGTGACTGGTTATTCAAAAGTGCATGCATGGACTGTTGCAAAAAATGGATTTACATGTCCCCTGGAGAACTGTCCTAAGCTTAAGTGTTTTCAGTCCTTTTAAAGATTAATATGGGGAAAGAAAGCATGGCTTAAATGTTGCTCTTTTGCTCTGATGTTCACTGGTTTGTAGCTTATAAACAGCATCAACTTAGTTAATTTTATTTTTCTCTCAACTTTGGTTTCTCATTTCACCACCTGTAGCGAAAGCCAAAACTTTTTATGCATACCCTCATATTACAGATGAGACCTCTCTGAAAGGTCATCAAGGCCTTCTTCCACTCAAAATCTTCAGAGGCCTTTTTTCTAATTGAATAAAGATCTAAATTTTAAATTGAATAAAGATCTAAAGTTTAAAATACTTAGTTCCCTTATGGTATGACCTGATTAAAAAAAAAAAAAAAAATCTGATTTTGCTCTCAAAGACAGTTAAAGTCTTAGGGACTCCCTCTTAGGGATTTTCTGGATAGGGATACTGTAGCTGTAAAAAAAGAGATTGTCAGAAGTATTTAGACTTAAAATAATCTGTCCATTGAAAGTTTTACTTGAAAAGAGAATTCGGGCACTCTTGCACATTTTATTCCTAGTCCAACAACTTCAGCCTAAAAGCATCCTTTTTCCATACCAACCAAGAATATAGTTTTATCTTGTGAGTTGTAGCCAGTTATCTGGGAATTCATGTGTCTGAAGTTTTCATGAAGCTGCCTATGTCTTGTCTTAGTGCTGGAGCACAGGTCTCCTCTCACAGACACTTTTGGATTAAAAGCACTCCTACTATTTGCTTCTGCCATATCACTAGTATGTGATGTAGGATGTTGATGTCATAAATGATATTAACATCCTCTATACATTAAAGCATTGAGTGGAGTGAAAAGAAAGAAAAGAGATTGCTGTAAAAAAAACCATTCAGCATCTGATTATTTCTTCTTTTTGTTTTTGATTATTGTGAAGCAATTATGTACAATTTTTGCTCTTAAAATTGACAATCCTAGGTAAATTTCAGCCACTGGATTTGTGTTCAGTCTCTAGGATGACTTTGTACTAACCACTGAATTTGCTTAAGGTTGGAAGGGACCTTTGAGGGTTCTTTGGTCCAAGCCCCTTGCACAAGCAAGGAGGAACACCTAGGGCCAGTAATGTTTAAAATCAGTATTCTTCAATTCCACTGTTTTTGTGACCTCCTTAATTAAGTCTTCTCCCCACTAACTTTCCTACAATACTCATCTAAAATTGTTTTAGATTTCATAATGAGTTGCAGTAATATTGGTTCCTGTAAGTCTGGGGATCACTATGTCTTGCCTTTCTGAACAGAAGTAATTTTCTGGTGTGTGTTCTTGAAACATTTTGTGTGTAACTGAAGACAAGTTTTTATTGTTTTATGGTCTGTTCTCAGTTTTAATGTCACACTATTACCAGCACATTCAAAATGAGAAATGCTTGCTTAGATGCAGACCATGCAAAAGTGTACAAATGCCAAATTTTATATTTTAAAAATTAATCAGAAGTGTTGCTGAAACATCTTATTGTTATGTATACTTAAAAACTATATATATATATCTTACTGCTATGTGTACTTAAAAACAAAAGAAAGCACTTATTAGGAGGAGTGGAAGAAATTTCTGCAGAGCCAGATTTGCATTCTGGGAAATTCTGTCATCTGACTTTCTTGAACAGAAACAATTTCCAGCGCTGCAGATATATTTGTATCTGTAAAGTTCAAATAGGGATCTCATTTGAAGTTCTGAACTCCTATACAGATACCTTTAAGGTGTAGGTGACAGATATTATAACTTGCATGTGGCTGGGTTCTAAGCCCATTCCTTGTGTATCAGGCTTTCCAGTAAGTGTAACTTTTGTATTGTTGAAGACAGATCTCTCAGTCTGTGACTGACATAAGTTTCTTAAAATCATTTTTGCCTTCCAGGGCCACATCTGAAAATCCAATATACTTGCCCTTCCGCAGATGGCATTTAGAATAAGTATTCTTCATGCTCATGCCACCCCTGGAAGTCCCAAAAATAATTTAGGCAGGAAAGGCCTAAACTAACTCTAACTCTTTGCTTGGGAGTTGGGGTATACTGGAAGGAATGTGTACATGTGGGTGCATAAATGCCATCTTCCACATTCATAAGGAACCATTAGTAACTGCAAAACTACTTTCTTCTGGACTAAAAAGAAATCTAAGCTATTTAAAAAATCGCTATGTTTGAAAATAAGGGTTTGTGAATACATTTTTTCCTAGATTTAAAATTTTCAAATTCATTAAATGAGAGAACAAATTAAATATCTGTGTAGGTCACCAAGGAATTAAATAATGCTGTTTCAGATAACTGCATGGCCTTAGAGTACCTGTGGAGATGTAGGCTGAAGCTGTATAACTTAATGGCTTCACTAGCTTTGAAGTAGCAGAGGTAAAAGGATGAAGTTAAGGAAATGTCTCTACATTCTAGTTCAGTGAGACCTTTAAATATCATGTGTGAAAGGAACACATGAGATTCTTGCTATGAGATATGAGACATAGCTTGTAATGCAATGGGTCACAGGCCCAAATAATAGTCCTCTTTCAACATGTCTGATTTTTAATATGTGGGCTGTTGCCATTTGAAGACTCTCAGGCAGTATTACGTGGCGTGAGATATATCCCCACTCCTTCTTGGTATTGTTTCTGAATAGATGCAGCATTTTAGTTGTGTTGAATGCGAAATAAAAAAAAAAAAAATTAAAAGCAGGACTAGAGATGAGAGTGGCAGGCTTACAGAGCTATGTGAATACACTATCAGGGTTAGAACCATAGCATTTAAAACATTTTGGATATTTTTTTCTGATAAGAAAAGATAGGGTGGTGTTGACTTGCCATATCAGTTTTCTACACTTAACATTAAAATAACCTGATAGATTTCAGTGGTTACCTTTATTCTGAAAAGCAGCAGTGTGTTTGAGAACAAGGAAAGGAAAACAGTTAAGACCTTAGTGAATGTCTGGTTGTGGTACCATAGTTTATAAGTCTGTACTACAGACATATTCAGAAGGCCAATTTCATTTTATCTGTTATATGTTCTTACAGTTGCAGCTTGCTATGGCTCATTTCAAAGGGGAAAACTGTAACTTACAAAATGTGATTAACCAGTTGTAAAGACCAATAATCTCAAAAGTGTTAGACTATTTAGAATATATAAAGTTACCACTATTGTCAAATCATTTGTTCTCTCTTGTGCTGATAACTTTATTATCAGTCTGATCGATATTACACAATTGGGACATTCTTTCACTATATACATGAAAACAATTATATTTTCCCAGCTATACTGTAATTAGATTATTTGCTTCCAGAGATCTGTAGCTTTACCGTATTTCTTTTGTTTCTGACAAATTAATTTTCTTAACATGAATTGGGAGGACTCATTTTGAAAGTATGAAAAATCACCTAAAATTGTGTAGTGATTCTTTATAAGCAAATTGCATGTTCACTGAGTTTTGTAGTTAAATAAAATAAAAAATAGTACCAACTGTTCAATGCAGTACTGCATGTTTGAAAATAGCTCACTTTGTAATTGGGGTACAGAGTCATTTGCTTTTCCTCAAAGCTATCAATATTTCAGATTTTTGAAGAAGTAAAAAAATCTCATGTTAGACATCTGGTTAAGTCCTTACTTACAATCTAAGTGCCTGGTTTACAACTTCTGTTTGATTTTTGCAATTAATAAAAATTAGATCTTCTGTAATGATGTATGCTACTTGGCATTTAAGTATAGCTTGTCTGGCACTAAAGATTTGTTTTACTTTTTAAAGGGTGTGATTCAAAGTTTCATGGAAGTCTACCAACTTGCAGTTTCCAGAGTTGAAATATTAGTGAGAGAAACAGAATCTTTTCAGCTTGACATTGCAGCTCTAAAGTCCAGGCTCCAAACAGCTAGTCTTCATAAAAGGGACCTTACAAATGGTAAGTCTTCTTTTCAAGCAATTTTTGTCTTTTCAGTGTGTCTTCTTATGCAGCATCTCTCTTTATGCTGTATAGTTTCTGTAGGGGAAATACAGTAATATTTATGTATAAACGTAATAGAGCAATAAAACCAGTGTGAATAGAAACTTTTTTCTGAAGAGAAATTGAATGGTAAAAGTTAACACAGGGTTTAATTTTTACTACTGTATCTTCTACAAGGACCTGTTCACATGCTGGAAAAGTACGCATTGTGAATTTTACCAGTAATAGTTGAACTTTGGACCTGAAGAATTTTACATCTAGAGATGTTGGATGTTAAACCGGAATGTTATTAGCTTCATGTAATCAAAGTGTTTCTTAGGAGATCTGAATTATTTTTAGACAATTGTGGTTATGAATAATACTTCTCAGTAAACTTAGAAAGTTAATTTCAGAAATAATTTCTGGTCTAAAAATATTGTTGCCCACAAACTGCTTGGATTTGTTTAAGGGTAATAAGATGGGTCTTCAGATTTGAGATCTCTCTCTAGGGGAATTACTAAATGCAGATTTATTTGTGTCACACAGTCCGGAGGCTAGGCACATAAACTGTCATAAATATGTAGCCAAGTATCTCTGGAGTGACACTCTGTAGGATGTGCAACTTACATAACACTCACTGTATTTCTCTCCCATCTCTTCTTAGTTTTATACAGAGGATAAAGGAGAAGGCTTTGGAGTTGGTGGTGGTTGTTGTTGTTGTTCTTCTTCCCTTCCTACTGTCTTTTCTTTTAGTCTTGTGTAGTAAATGGCCATAAAGAAAATTAGTATTGTTTGTCTTTCTTTTTGAAACAGGAGACCTGTAAGAAGAGAGCTGTCACAATGCAAATGACATAAATACTGTAGTAAACATATAGTGAAAGGCTGTGACTGTGGCTTTGGCTTTGGTTGTTTCCAACAGAATTATAGTAATTTCTCATCCTACTTCTTACAGCACTATGGGAAATTACTGCAAATATAAACTCTATTAATCAGTGCTGAATTTGAGTTTTAACATCTTGAGGTGACAATTGTTGAATGAAAACTTTGTTTATTTCTGATTACACAACCTTTCTAAGAAATGAAATGACTTTGCTGAAATTGCTTTTTTCCTCTTCCAACCAGACTCTTTTGATGTCTTCTGCTATGTTTATGTGTGTCCTGCTGAGCCTGTGCCCAATGTAATTGGACTTCTCCTTTGCCTATTATGGTTGTTTTTGTTGATGACCACTTGTTTACTAAAGATTGGGAAGTCTGCCAAACTTGCAGCAAGGTTTGCTTTCATTTGCATTGGGCGAGCTTTTAACAAAGATTATGCTAGTCCTGTCTGTGAAGGGCTTTGCAGTGGCCTGATACATTACAGTGAAAACCAGCTCTTCGATGTCTGTGTAAATGCAGTGTTTTTTAAGTAGTTTGTATCTGCCCAATGTAAAGATTATACTATTTGCATTGTGGAGGGATCTCTTAGCCCTCTGGGGAGAACGGTAGTTCTTCCTTTAGGTGAAGTTTAATTTGAATCTGGGCCTAAGCATTAATATGAAATGTTTTAAAATTTTAATGTAAAAGTGAAAACATTCAGAATGAGAGTCTTAAGTTGCCATGAAAAAGTGATTATGGTATACTTTGTAGTATCTGGGTTTTCTGTAAATTTGTCCCTAATATTTGTAAAAGTTGCATTAAGCATGAATTTTAATAACTTCAGGCATTGGAGCTTTGCAGTGTGACTTAGATTTTAAAGGTGCTAGTTGATACTGTTTTGGTTTGATTTTGAGGAAATTCTGCAGTGAATTGCTTTCTCTAGTATAAAAAGTAGAACAGATTTTTTTGCTTATTTTAAATGAAAGGGAGTAATGACTTCTTAAGTACATATTTGGTTTCAAAATTAGACTAGCTTTGTTAGTTTTAATTCACTGTCTTCAATGATATATCCATTGCAGACAAAATTTTACGTGGAGGTGGCAAACACAGCACTTGGACTGTATTGGTTGCCATTCGTATGACATATGTTTGTGTTTCCTGGAGAGTAACTATTGCTCAGTGCTGAAATACATTTTTTAATTCTTCCAGTTGTGTATCATGTGTGGACTCTTACCTTATCAAATTGGGATTTATCTCACATGTTGTGACTGTTTTTTGATGTCTTTTATGCTAGTCGCTTAAGGATCTTGCCCCGTCTTGCATTGCATGCAAGTTTGGCCCATCCATGAGTATTGATATTTTCCATGCTTATTGCTTTCCTAATTGACCTGTTTCTACTGAAATTTTGTAACTATGTCACCTTTCTTTCTATTCACACCACTTCTCTCTTCTGCTGCTTTGGGTTTTGCTTATAATTTTAGAAACAAAACTGATGGCATGAGGCAAAATTGGTGATTCTAACTCCTCATCTTTTATCTCAGACTCTGAATTGACATCTCCATCCTCCAGTCCATTTCTAGTCCAAGCACCTTCCTTCTAGTCAATAGAGTTTAGATTCTGAGATTGCTGTATGTGGTCATGCTAATGCCAACAGAGGGGAACAAGAAGAGATGTGATTATGATGGACAGAGGTGAGATGAGCACTGGAAACATTGCTTATAGAGAAGAGAATTATGTAGGGAGAAGTGAAGTCAGTGGCAGAATGTCTCTGTAGTCTTCATTAGTGCCCAGCTATCTATCTGTCGTACTTGTCTTTGACGATTCTTACTCTGTGGAGAAAAAGGCCCTGTGCATTTTTAAATCTTGCAACTCTTTAAAATTCAGTATGGCTGAAAAACAGCTTAGGTTTTCTACCTGTCTTCCTTTCTTCTTCTTTCCTTCTTTCTGCTCCCGCTCCCTTCCTCCTCCTCCCCCTCTCCCTGCCCTCCTCCCACCCCCCCCACCCCCCACCTTTTTCAATTGTTCTCTATTCCTGAGGGTTCTTGGTTGGTTGGTTTCAGTTTTTTTAACTTCTTCCGATTTTTTGTTTTTTGCCAACTGCTTCTGAAATTTCCCTTACATTTCCAAAATGCCCCTTTTTTTTTCTTCTATTAGGAAACTATCAACATTTTTTAATACTCCTTCCTGCCTATTTCTTGTTTAGAAACATCCAGTAATATAAATATCATGAACTGGACTGTGCTGAATTCTACTGCCTTTATTAATTTTTATTCTTCTTCAGATACATTGCTTTATTATTATACTTGCACATTCTTTCAGGGTTGCAGTAATAAGTAGACCTTGAACTGAGAGCTTAGAAGTGCTTTATTGTGCAGTAGTGCAGTCATAGGCAGTTCTTTGTGGGTGCTGCGTGGCAATGTGTCATCATATTTAGTTACATGGCAAGTATTTGAATCCATGGTATCCAAGGGGCTTTTGCTGCAAGTGCAGTGTTGCAGGATGTGGATACAGTGACACTCTCTTTTCCAGGGTGACTGGACACATTGGTGGAACAGTGAACAGAATTCAGTTCATTATAAAATATTTTCAGAAAGTCTTCTTGTAGCTTCCAGCCCTAAGATTTTATACCTGATATCAGTACTTGTGTCAGAAGTTGAAGAATGTAAAATAATCTGGTATCAGTTCTGGTAAACAAAAGAAGTCACTTTTGTGCTTATTGTCAGGTGCTTCTCTCTGAACCTGCATGGGCACTGATCTGGTGATACTCCTTCCTTTTTCTGTTTTCACCTCAGAATCAAAGGAGAATAAAAATGAAGAGCAAAATACAGTAATTTCTAAAGATTATGAAGAGAGAAAAGCTTTGTGTTTACTGGAGAAATGGAAATTGGGGGACCCAAAAAGACAACTTTATCTGAAAGGGGGAGAAAGTGAGTTTCAGATGGATGAGAGGGGTGAAGCAAAGAGGTCTGTAAATGTACTAGAATTCCCTAACTGTGAAAACAACTGTTGTCTTTTGATGCTCCTAGCTGACATGAAAGTAAAGTCACTCATTGGTTTAATGTGGCTATATTTTTGTGTCATATCTTTTTCACCACAGTTGTGTTTGTGTCTATCCTTTGTCTAGAAATGTCTTGTGATATCACTTAAAGTATTGAAAATACAGAAATCGTGCCTTTTGTTGAGGTGAGAGAAGCAGGCAGAATGATCTTTTGCATGAATAGTATGTATTTGTTTTTGAGAACCTAGTGATTGACATATCGTTTCATACTTCTGTGTTGAAAAATGCATTAAGCAAGATGTACACTTTCTTCCCTACTCAAAGCAGTCAGCACTCAGTTCTCATCATCTACATGAACCCTATGCATAGATAATAGAGAGAAAAGACATATTTAAAACTCAAACTTATGAGCTAACTATTTCCCTGACATTTTCTCCCTACTTAACCAAGCTGATCCGGGCAGTGGTTTTACGTGTCTTTCCCCCATATACTTTGTTTCCTTGTCACCAGTTCAATCTGTTCAATCTGTTATGGCTAAGACCTGCATCTAGCAAGGATGCATTGTCCTAAATATAGAATTATTAGGATGGAACTAGAGAGAAAAAAAAATCCTAACTATTTACCTGTTCTCTTGCTGCATAAGGGAAAGGTATTTATCAGTGTCATTTTAAATGTCAGAGCCATATTTCTGATGTAGCTGGAGGAATTCTTCCCAGATGTTGCAAGAAGTAGGTAGGTCCTGAATGAAAACTCTCTGTTGTGGTTTGACATGACAAAGATGCCAGGCACCCACAAAAGTCTCTCACTCACTCTTCCCTACCGCAGCTGGGCAGAGGAGAGAAAAATTTAATGAAGGCTTCATGAGTTGAGATAAGGACTGGGAGAAAACACTCCAGGGACAAAACCAGGTTCAACTTAAAGGTAAAACATGAATCTATTACTAACAGAGTCAGAGGAGGATAATAAGAAGTAAAATAGGCACTTAAAAACACATTTTCTTCCCCCACCCCTCTCTCCTTCCCACCAACAGTGCAGGGAGACAGGGCATGGGGGTTTGGTCAGTTTGTCACCCTGATCTTCCACTGCTGAGTGAGAGGAATCCTTACTCTGCTGCACCATGGGGTCCCTCCCACAGGAGAAGGTTCTCCATGCACTTCTCCAATGTGGCTCCGATCTCACGAGCAGCAGCCCTATCAAAGCTGCTGCAATGTGAGTCCCTCCCACAGGCACACAGTACTCTTACTAAGTTTAATGTCTCTGTAAGACTGAATCCACCAGTAATATCTTCCTGAAATCCTGTTTTTATTGAAATATTTGCATTTCTTTCCTGACTTTGAGTAATTTGGCATCACTTTGTGAGAAATTACTCTGACTTTCAAAGGTTTATTAAACCTTAAAAAAATACAGCAAAGGACTGAATAAGGAAAAAGAACAGCACACTGGGAGTTGGTGCCCAGCTGCTACGAACTTGTCCATAAAAATGGGGGTTGCATCAGGCAGTGCTGACTCCTCCTAAAGTCTGCCAGTCAGCTCTTCTTCGCCGTCCATTGGTGGAGACTTTCTTGTAACCCTTCTCTCCACATTTTCTGCACAGCCCAGACTGTCTAGTGGCAGCAGTACAGAGGGGGTGAAAGGGCACTATAGGGAGAACAGAGGACATCTAAACAACAAACCACAATAATATAACTATACATCAATAAATCTTCTCTTAACATACACACAATATTCATCTCTTAATTACGAGAGGCAATCATCCTATAACAACTTGCCAGCCTTACTGCATAGCTAAGGAATGCACATGTCCTAAAGCAAATGATCACTTGGTCACCTGGTATTGCTTACACAAGTAATAGTTGTAAATAAACAGTATAAATTATATAGTTTAAAATAATACTACTGCTACTACTACTAATAACAACAACAACCTGTATTACAACTCACATTCTGCAACTTAGGGTAATGTAAAAAGCAGTTACAGTAATCCAACAACATGTTTGCTATTTTGTAAAGAATGCTTCCTTTTCTATGCAAAAATTTTTTGATACTCATTATTCTAGGTACGTGAACTTTAAACTTGTCAGACTGTTATATTTGAAAATTATAGTAATTTGATTAAAATGTTGCCTATAAGGCAAAAGGTTCAGTTAATAGAATCCATATGTAATTAAAGTGCATAACCAAATGTAATCAGACCCCAGTGACTGGTGCCTTCATATTGATAGTTTTACAGTGGCCTCTGGGGTTGAAAGTTTATGTTACAGTTACCAATGTAGCTGTGCTCCAGAAAAAGAACAAGGCAGTGTAGCTGTTGAAGCAGGTATGACAAGGTCTCAAACTGATAATCATACAACAAAAGTAGCTGATAGTCTGAATTTTGCAGCTGTCTTCCACTTGGCAGGTGGAAGAAGCACAAAACTGCTGTATTGTACTTGTCAAAGTGTTGCATTCTGCAGCAGTACTGCTATGTAAACATTCCTAAATGAAGGAAGTATGTCCAATGAGAGCAAGTAACAGTGTATTTTTTAATAATATAGTTGCTTCATTTGTGTGAATTCATGTTTTAATCATCTGAAAGTTATAGACACAACACTTTGTACCAAGCCACAAAAGAAGTTTAAAAAAATTTCCTGAACTTAAAAAAAAAGTAAAATATTTTCTCTGGACAGTTTTAAGAGTTGACATCCTGTGTTAGAGTTCTCTAATCATCACCAGCACAATTTACAATCAGAACACACAGAGAGCCAGTTCAGACCAGCTCATCTGTTGACTTTGGCAGAAGCCCTTAATCTCACTGTGTGTAGCTGCCACTTGAGAGCTGGGGACTCGGCAAAGAGCCGAAGCAGGGTGGGATGCAGGGTTGGTCAATGCATGAAAACATAGGCCTGCTTCATTTCAACGACCATACACTGCTTTTTTTTATACTCTTTTCATTTTACAGCCTTTTTTTTTTTAAACCTGAAATTAAATGAGGACCTCTCATGAGCCACTGCGCTCCAGGCATAAGAAATTGTAATGTCTGGCTTCCAGAAACTGTCCCGTCAAAATGTGCTTCTGATTAGGTGGCTTAATTACAGCTGTGAAAACAATGTTGATTTAGGCCTCAAGATTCCAGTGCATGTCAGCCGTTATTAGCTAGCCTTGGACTGAAGCCACCATTTTAAAACTCTGTACCACTAAAGTCACACACTGCCTGACAACTTTTTATTTAGGCAGAAATGTTGCCAGAAGCAACACATTTTATGCAAAATATTTTTCAATGCGCAAATTTCAAATGTGACACGGTTGATGGACATAAAATAGGTAGTTATGGGTGGACCTCACCAAGTCCAAAACCTAACTTTTGCAAAAAAACCCCTACCCCAATGCATCCCCCTCCCCCATTTCAAATAGTTTTTTTCTAAAGTTTGACTGACATAATGCTTAATTTTAATTCCTTTAATTCAGTTTTATTCCAAATCCAGCATGTTGGTTTAACCACCCAATTTTATTGCATCTAAATTTTCCTGACAGTTTCATTTGCTGTTGGGAAATAAGATTGCCATTTTTGCAACATGAGAAATAATGGCTAGTTTCAAAACCAATATGTTTGAAACTTCCTTTGCCTGAAGCAGGTTAAGGCACACACTCAATTTACTTTAGGGGAAAAAAGCTCATTAAATAGTTTTTAATATTTTAATATAATTTAAATAACTGCTTTCACAGTGGGAAGGCTTATTAGGCCCATGTATTTACACCTGCAGAGAGGTAAATGTTTGGGTAATTAGGTGGTTTCCAATAATTCAGTTTTTCAGTTGAGGGTTAATACTGTAAACACTGTAGATGGACAGAAAGAGTGCTGCATTTAAACATTACATTTCCACTTTCAGCATTTTACTTTCAAGTGCTTAAGAAAGAAGCTTAAGTGGGGTTGGTTTGGGTTTTGTGGGATTTTTTTTTTTTTGTTTTGGTTTGTTTTAGTTTGGTTTTTTCCTTTGTTTGGTCTGTTCTTCAGCTCTCCTTAATGACATGAATTGGCTAAGGAATGTGAGAGAATGTGTGTGGGTGTTAACTCTCAGCAGAGGTCGGTACTTTGGAAGAGTAAGATCTACATTCTCACTTCACTGTTGCTATGAAATTCCAAATGTCCATGCTGTGTGGTTTAATGGAAACCATGAAGTTCCTAAATGACCGCAGGTTTGTTCCGCTGTTCAGCACAAAACAAATCTTTCAAGTCATTGGCTAAGTCACAAAAAAGGAGAGTCATGTTTTCAGGAAGGTAATCTCCTTTCCTTTTTTTTCCTTCATGGTTTGCATTTCTATGGCATTAGAAATGTGTTCCTAGTGAGGTACTGGAACTACCAGCTCACAAACAAGAATCCTCAGTTCCCAGGACTGAAAACAAGACACTTGGAAGCTAAAGCTGTATTCACGTCTTATCCTAAATACAGGCCAGTGCAACAATAGTACCTTTAGGAGCAACTAATTGGAAATTAATTTCGAGAAACTAATGATTTGGATAAGGAAGCAAGTCTGAAGTGTAGGTTCAAGTTTGTCTTGTAAAAAATCATCATGCATTCGTTCTCTGCCTGCAGCAGATTAGTGGAGAGCAAGGCAGTGTATGCCTACACTTTATTTCATTCAGTTTTCAAAGGAGAAATACTGGAATGAACAAGTCTTCTATTTTCTTTGCAAATACTAGGTGGGGTTTCCTGAAAAAGAATGTTTCAGAAATGCCCGAGTTGCTGTGGAGGGCAGCTGTAAGTCAGGAGACAACCATGTGATGGCTTTTTCCTTATTAGACACCTTTGCACTAGACTTTTGAAATGTGTTTCATTGGTAATACACAATGAGTTTGATTCATCAGCCGCATACATTTTCTTCCTGTTGGCTACACACTGCTTTTTCTTTTGCCTTCTTCCTACACCTATCGAAGGAGCATTTCCAGGACATCAAATTAAAAGAAACATTCATATATTATTACATATATTGTTAATGCTGTAGTAGAAATGAAAGTATTGGGAGTGCTAGACAGGGTGTTATTCCAAGAACTGGATATTATAGACCAGGACATTTAACCCTGGGATAAAGTTTTTACAAAAGAACACAGCCAAGGACACCATTTTACTGTCTTTATAGAAGAAAAGGAATATTCTCTACAAAGGCAGACAAATTCACTTCTTTCCAGACTCAAGGACTTTTACTCAGGCCAGAAGGTGCTTCCTCCTCCCTTTTGAAGAAGTTATTTCAAGAAAGAGAGCCGGGAAGCTTCTATTATTCCCTGCTAAACTGTGGGTTAAACATAAAGGGAATGTCTGTCTGTTCTGAGACTCTGAATTTGCTGAGAAATTTTTGGAGGGGATTAAAGCATAGCTGTGTGCCTGAATGAGTCTAGCATAGATGCTTAAATGGTGAGTGAATCCATGCAGTGCAGTCTGTCATATTTCTGATATTTTCTTGACATTTTAAATTTAAATCCTAAAAGTTATACTGTTGTGAATAATTATTTTCTTGTTTTCACACCTGTTTGGTTTTATGTTTCAAGCTAAGTATTTAAAGCACTGTTTATAAGGAGAAAATTCACTGCTGATCTTCAGATATTAACTTTGATAAAGAGTGCAAGATGTGTAGATGCACCCTGTGGATTGCAGTTCACTTGATGAGGATGATAGATAATAGAAAGACAATTTTTGTTGTCTTTTTGCTGTTCTTGTTTACTTTATTCTACTAGCTCACTGCCTAGATCACAGGGGGAAAAAAAAGATTAGAGTATGACCTAGGGCAGTGTTGCCAGGAGCCTGTCTCTTTCTCAGCTAGCCTCAGTAATGCGTGTATGTGCAGCATGCGCTTGTAACATAGTATGGCTAATATTACATGCACCCATTAAGAAAAATAATAATAAAATTAAAAAACATATATGTGTACACACACACTCTTTATGTTTTGTAAAGGTAAATCTCGTGTTAAGAGGTTTGTGTTTCCCTCTGGGTGGCAGAGAGGCACCTCGCAGTCAGCCTTCCCTAGACGGGACACAGCTGTCTCTGATGCTCTGTCTTCTCTTAGTTTCTGCTTCTGGTGCAGTCTGTACTGGGGGTAAGATCAGTCTGTACTGGGAGCACAAGGAGCACAAGTATTGTCTCTATTGCCCCGCAGCAGATTTTACTGTCAGAACTAACCTCACTAGTCCACACAGGGGAGGGTAAATCCTCTTTAGGCCAAAGGGAGATAGTGAGTGGGGTAAAGAAGGGTAGATGCAAACCACAGCAGCCAACTTTATTTTGCGCCTTTCTAGAATTTATGAAATTGTTTTCCTGTTGACTTGTTAATGCTCTTTTCCCCTGCCTTCTCCTATAATTGTGCATGTTTCCATCCTTTTCAACTGTGAAAAAACATTTGCATTCCATTCTGTGACATGTTTGCAGCAGAGTAACATATTTCTTGAAAAAATAAATATGTTTGCCTACTTCCACTTGCTTGCATTTTGTACTTAAAGCATAAAATTTAATGTGACAAATGAAGAAAAACCAAACCTTTGAAATTTAGAGAGTACAACTTGTGGAGATAGACAGGAAATTCAATTAGTGCACAAAGCATAATATTGTTCTTAACACGTAATTTTATTCCTGTAATGTTGACATGATTTAAGGGAAATACAGACAGCAAGTTACATCTTCATCTTTCTTTTTGTTGAGTCTTACATATTTAAGATACACTGTTTAATATTTACCCATCAGGTATTTTATTTATTTATTTATTTATTTATTTATTTATTTATTTATGTTTCTAAGTTATGTATAAAAATTTTTAATTGAATTCTGTGAATCCCACATCATGTAGAGAAGGCACAGTTTTTATAGTTGATCATAGTGAGGACCCATTTTCTCCAGAGACTGAAGTCTGGGAAGCAGTTTGACCTGTTGAATAAACTAATCATTGAACAAATTTTTAAAATGGGAAGTGGGCACTCCATAGGGTAAAGAGCTTTACTGTCAGCTAAAAAGTTGTTACTATGATTTATTATGATAGTGATCTTGATTATTCAAATAACATTTGTTTTCTTCAGTTTATTTAACAGTTGAGTTAAAGAAATTGATTTAGAAAGAAATGTGCTTCTTAAAGTGTAATTTCACTTCCCTATTTTACAAGAATTTGAGGGGTTTTTTGACTTTGTTTGAGAAAGGCAACCATTTGGAAAGACAGGAACCTCTTTTGCTCAAGCAATCAATTCACCCCCCCTTATTTTTTTTTCCTTCTTTGTGGTGGAAGGGAGGGTACCTTTAAAATGAAAAGTGAATAATAAAATTTACTAAAAATATGGTCACAAGTAGTGTAGTTAATCACCAGCAGAGTTTCCCTGATGCATGTGATGATACTAGGAAAGCTGTGACATTATGAAGGTGCAATGATTCCATTTCATCCTTTTCAGATGGTGTAACTCCTTGAATTCCTAAAAGAACTCCTATTTTCAGAGAAGCCTATAGAAATCTTAAAGCCACACCTTTGGATGTGGGTCTCAACTGAAGTTTGCCCATAAACTCATAGTTGACTCAGTTAATGTTGCCACAAAGCTAACATTGCAATACTTGCCTCTGTTAAATTTGTATATTCAGCAGTACCTTGTAAGACTTTTATCCTATCTAGGTGATGAAGATGATTTGACAAGTACAGTTTCTGAAGGCCAGAACCACAATAATGAAATAATTCACTAATTTTTCAGCTTTTGTTTAACACTGAGGGTCTCCTTTGATCACAGAAGGATCATCTTGTGTGGTGCTTATATGCTTATGGTCAGGCATATGCTATATGCTCCTGTTAGTCTTTCAAAGCCTGTGTGACATCAAATTTCCTTTCACAAGGTACATTAAATCTGTTGCATTCTTTTGGGAGTCTGAACATTAAACACTGTAACTTAACCAGGGCTTTGCGAAGTTTCCTGACACATCAAGTCATACAGTTTAGTTTTAATTTGTATATGTCAAAACATCCTGTTGCTTTAAGTACTTTGAGTTTAATTTAATAACTTACTAAAGTTTTCTGTGCTTTAAATATGAGATGTTTTAGAAGACTGTAATCATAATGGAACCTCTGAGTAAAGAAATTGAAGGTATAATTCTGGAATGTACAAGGCACACCAAATTACTGAAACATCCCTGTTTTGGGGGTTTTGTTGGGTTGTTTTAGAAAACCTAATTTTTTAAACTTGTATTACACCTTTCTGGTTTTACAAACCAAAAGGCTGAAAAACACTTTCCCAAATCTTCCTCTCTGTTTTTCATGACTGATGAAGGTTTGGAGTGTTGTATGTGTTGGTAGTTTCTGAGTTTTGGGCTGTTTTTATTTGTTTGTTTGTAGCATGTGGTGGTAGTGTCTATTGGTTTTTGGGTTTTTTGGGTTTTTTGTTGTTTTTAACTTTGCTATCAGAACACACATTTGGCTTAAATATATAGGAAAGGATGAAATTCCATTAGCATTTTTTAATGTTTACTCATCTAAAATATGATTGGTATGCAGGAAATATTAGTTCCATTTGCCTAGTGGGCTCACTTGGACTGCATATCGAGTCTCACAGAAAGAGACGATCTAGTACCTGAGCTAAGAACAAATCTCGGAGGCTTTGCTCAGGAATCTAGTAAGTATAAAAAGTACTGTTCAAGTAATTATTAATTTTTTTTTATTTAATTTCAGTCTGATATATAATTGTATATATAGATTTGGCCAAAACCAGCAGAGACAGTGACCTAGCTCACCCACACTCAAGTTGTTTATAACTGATAAGTTTGATTCCTTGCCCGGTTAATGTAATTTGGATCTTGAATTTACAGAAGACCTATGTATTATCCATCAACTGAAACAGAGCCTAAAATATTTTTCCTAGGCATTCACATATCAACTGATACTTCATAAGCAATATTGCTGGAAAGCCTACTGTTTTCCCTGATCATTACTGTTATAAAACTGCCCTTTAGGACTCTGTTGAAGATACACTGCTTCAGATATTGCATGTAATCTGTGGGAGAAGGAATAATTCCCTCCTGAAGTTACCTCAGCTAAATTTTACTGGGGATCAATGAACATTAAAGTACTTGCCTTGAATAAGCAAACAAAACTTAGAAAACTATACTAAACCTACAGGGAGCCAAATGTACCTCTTTGTGGTGAATCTGTCTGTAATCTAATTTATGGTGAAGTGGGATGGAGCCCTTATCAGGATTTTGGCTAGGAGGTAGAAGCCTACACATCTGCAGAGGGCTATCCAGAAAATCTACATGCATTGGCCAGCGCTAAAAGGATGGAATCCTTTGTTCTCCTAATACCTGGATGATTTTAATAATAAACCTCCATTCTGAGAAAATGAAATTGGCAGTAACACTAGTTCACTTTGAAACATGTTATAAGTCAATCATTCTTTGCTCCATCACTAGAGGATCTTTTTAAAGAGACTACTCAGTTTAATACAGTTATTTAGATTAACTGAGATTCAGATTTGCATGTAGGCTAATGCAACTGTGCAGGTGTTCTGACTCAAAATGCAAGTGTTTGTATTTTATATATGAGATTCCAATCAGTCTGCTTTTCAAATAGGTGCAGATAGGTTGCATAAACCATGTCTGTATCCAGCTTATGGTCCTAGTTCCATTGTCTCCAAAGAGTGAACTTTGATCTACTCCTCAGTAGCGGATAGTAAAGGCTGGCAAATCTTGACATCAGCATTTCTCTTGTCATTTCAGGATTACAACCACCAGATTAAAATCTGAATACCTAGCGAACCAAAATAATATTTGTTCACTTACAAGATCTACAGTAATATTATTCACTATGAAGGCATGCATGTCCCTGACACTTCATTTTAATTCTTAGTAATGCCATTTTTCTACATGGAATCTGATTGAGGTGTTCACTGTATTTTCTTTATTGCTGCAAAGTATCCACTTCTGCACTAGCAGCCTCTTCCAGAGGTATGTGAGTTCCAATTCTTTATGATTTGCTGCTTTTCACCACCTTTCATAAAGACAGGTTGGTTCTATGTTCTTCCCATAAACTCCTGTCATGAGAGGAGTCTGCTTTACATCTTAATCAATGTATTTCCTTTCTTTTTTTCCTTACTTCATGCTTAGGACATATCTTGAGCTTCTACTTTCTACAGTCTTGATGTCTGCTTCTCTTTGTGAAAATAAAAATTCTTGAGTAGAAAAAATGCCCTTTCAAAGATTTTTAAAGAGAACTGCAAGGGTACTTTCCCTGTAGATAGGAAAGAAATTAAAATACATAACCTACGTGAGCTTGCTGTAGTTTAGCAAACCAGAATCTTAAAGGGCTATGTTGATAGTTTTTGAGCCCTGTCTTGCTGGAATTTTGGTAGTTGAAACCCATAAGGACAGTGGTAGATATTTGCTATAGTGGTTTTCATAATTTCACTGTCCAGACACCAGTGCTCAATCCAGACTCTTCCACCCTCTTCAGCACAGAGCACTTGGGTGTCATCAATACTTATTGCATACATATTGACTTTTTAAGGGACTTTTCTGACCTACCCCGTATATTTATATAGAAATATACTTGAAGAACTAGTGAGCATATCAAAGTATTCTCAAAGCATCTGTCAGCAAAGTAATGGTGAGTTGTGTGTTTGGTGTTATTTTTCTACAAGCTATCAAATGAATCCTAGAATGTTAATTTCCATATTCTTAATAGATAATTTGTTTTATTAGCTATACAGATCCATATTTCTAAAAATACTCCTAAAATATTGTGTATTTGGCAGAAATGCATAGGAAAAATTAATCTTCTGTATACCTAAATGTTTTAATGCAAGAAAGCTGAGTCATAAAGACACTTTGTTTGCAGCCTTCCTCCTCTGTTGTTAAGTGCCACTATTGTAAATAAATTACTTTTTTCCCTCTTTCCCCTTGAAACAAAATTGCTGTTACAGTATATCTTTGCTAAGTATAAAGTGATTGAAGTATTTTACTGGATCAGTGTAATTTCCTTTTTTGCCAAAATTGCTGTGATTATCAGCACCAGGATGGTTTTTGGTGAGAGATTAATAAATGCACTGCTGGCAAAGGTCCACTATCCATGTTCCATTTAGTAGCAGAATGCCTAAATTGTAGTTGCGCCGGTTCGTCGCAAACAGACAAAAACGAAGGTAGCATTTTGCTGTGTGTGAGCAGTTAGAGGGCAAGCAGACACCGTGCACCTTGACCACCTATTATGAAGCTTTTTGCTGCAATGTCAAGTGAAAGCGAGTTAATTGGGTGAAGCTGTAGAGCATGTTAGGGGCATGGTAAAGGGTTGCTGTCTGACAGCTGAATGTCAGCAGAAGCTAGTGAAGTGTGGCTGAGAGACAGAGACCTGTCACAAAGTTCATGTGGACTGTAGCACTGTTAGGGAGATGAAACGTGGTTCTGTCTCACTTTCTCCCTCATTGCATTCAAGCACCTTAAGATTTCACACTGTATGTGTCAACCCTTGTTCTCTAAGCTGTTTTCTCCTAACACTTCTGCATTCAAATGATTGGACAGAAGATGCTAATGTTTGGCAAAATTAATGTAAATATACTTCTTTCTTTTTTCTGCTAGAGCAGCAGTATACATCCAACTCAGATGAAACTTTGAAGGCTTACGTCAGACAGTCTCACTGGATAGGAACTGGGATGATGGCTGAATACATATCTCATAAGAATATGAAGTTCGGCACTTTAACTAGTGCAATAGGGACTGTTTTCCCAGAAGAAAAAGCTAAGTAGGGGGTGGACTACTTTGTGAGCTGGTGGTGCCTTACCATGGCACTATGAGTCTTTTAGTCTCTGATTGTAGTCCCCTCCTCCCTTTCTTGCTAGAAAGAAATGGATGCTGAGAGGGAACCATGAATGACATACCAATGTAAGGCAATGAGAAGCTGGGGGAAAAGTCACATAGTAGGAAAGCCTTCCTTGGAAGCAAGAGAGGCATCAGTTAAAAGCAGGGATGATCTTAAATGCTACTGTGAAACATAGAGTACCTTTCAGTGTTGTTTGCAGCATGCAGCACAAAGTAAAGCAGTAGCCATTTGGGTTGGCCACCCAGATTCAAAACAAATAAATAAATAAACAGAAGTTGCTTCCACTCATGAGGAAGTGGAAAGACAGTGGTAGGTATCATGGGCAAAACATACTAAGAACTTAAGTTCTAAAGTAGTAAAAGCTCTAAAAGTACTAAGTACTCAAGAATTTGGAAACCTGGATTGAAATCAAAACAGACCAATAATTTCGCCATTAAAAAAAGAGCACGGCTTTGTGTAATATTTTGGTATTAATAGCGTAGTGCAGAGAATTTGACCTAAAATTGGGAAACTTCCCTATTCCCAGTGAAGCATCTGGAACAAAGGCTTGCAGTATAGGCTGTGTGTGGAATTTAGCCAAAACTTTTAGAAAACATCAAAATTAACAATGCAGAACCAAGTTATTTGTCTTTAGGCCAACCAAACATTGAAGATAAAATGTTTAGCTGGCATGATAATGCATCCAATCTTGTGTGTTCTTCAAACATCCAGGTTTAAATATGTTTGAATGAAACAGGATTTTCTTTTAAAAAAACAATACAATATATAATGAAATCTTTGTCTTAATTGCTTTTAATTAAGCCTCCAGAGTGTGATTTCACTGAATGAATTAAATGCAAGAGCATTAGGAAAGTAAGAAAAAATTGTAATTTCCCTATATTACAGACTCATACTTGTTTAAAAAGTCCTGAAAGTGGAAGAGGGAATTCTTGATGATGAAAAGAGCTATTAATATTGTTGGCTAGCAGCATCCAAAGTATGTTGTGTGTCTACCTTTCTGACTTGGTATGGCAGCCCACTGAATTATTCTCTGATAGCAAATTGTCTGCACAATCCAGGCAGGAGTGCTGACAATTAAAATTCATACCAAATGTTACCATTTTCTTACACTGTGTCAGATCACCAATTTTGTCCTACGGCCTCAGCATACAGAACTGCAAGATCGCTGACACGGGAAGCGAACTTTCCAGTTTCGATTATACAATTCCTGCTTTGCAAAAGTTTGTAACTAACATTGTATTACACTGACATCCATCCACAAGTAATACTTTAGTTTTAAATACCCATTTGTAGCATTTGATTATTTCAAATAAGTAAGAAAGTAAGAAATGGCTCTTGGAGCTACTTTTAATAGATAGAAAAAGAACCGATGCAGCATACTAGAAGTCCCTTGGCATTATCTGGCAAAAGGCAAGTCAGTTTTGGAAATAGCAGTCTGAGTAGGAGGTTGTGAATGATCTGAAAATGTACATCTTTTATGTGGAAATAGGGTTTCCACATAAGTGCTGCAAAATGGTTATTGAAGACAGTGGTTCTTTTTTTAACACTTACTGGAACTGATATTGCACCAGTGAAATTATGCAGGCTGTAAGGAAGCATAGGTGGCAAAAGCTGAAAAGAATTTTATCGGCCATTTTGTTTGCTGTCTACTGGTATTACTTTGTATTTGTATGTTGTGGAGTTGGGCTGAGGAGAGTGAGTATCACAAATCAGTTGTGGAGAAATATATTGACCATTTCTCACTTTCCCTCCACCATTCTCTGCATCTGTGTTTAACTTAAAGTTCTTCCTACTCTTGAGAAACTGTGCTACTGCCCTTGCAGAGATTTTAGGAGTTGCTGGAATTCTGAAGAAAGTAAAGTGGGTCCTCCCTCTGCATTTCTGTTTACTGACAGGTATCCTCACACACCTATGTGTCCTGTATTCTGGCGAATCACAGATCACTTTCTGGCTTTGTAATTCAATTTTATTTCATTTACATTGAGATATAACACTGAACTTGTTATCACACCTACACCATCACATAGGTAGGGAACTGTCATAACTTGTATTCAGTGTTAATCTTCATGCCCTTTTGTCTCTTATTTGGTCTCTTCTGATTCTGAGCAGTTTCACGGCTTTTTTTCCTCATTTGGAGCCAGTTGTTATTGCATGCATAACCCAGAAGCCTTAATGCACAAAAATCTTATCACTATTTATTATTCTGATTTTCTAACAATATATTTTTTAATAAGGTAGCATGCTACGTGTCAGAAGAAAGCAGAAGAGAAGTTTGGGCTACTGTGTTTTGAAACTGAGTATTTGAAAGCAGTTTGAAGTGACAAAAATTAGTGGCAGGAAACCTGAGAAGTGGAAGAAGTTTTTGTAATAACATACGTAGCTGAGGGAAATTGAAAAGCTGTGAAAATTGTCCAGTAAAATTACCTTTGTGTAGATTTTGAAGGCTGAAACTGTTTTGACTAGTTCTGCAGCTTCAGCTGTAGATTTTTTTCCTGCAATTGAAGATAAACATTTTACTTGTAACATTTTATTTCCTTATGTAATTATCTACACCACTGTCATAACACGTGCATAGTCTTCTAATTTCAGGTGTCCAACTGTGCATGTTATTCCACAAATATGGATATACAAAAGCAAAATGGGCATCTTTGATCACAGCATGACGCTTTTGGGTAGGCTGACATTGTAATAAAAACATAATATAAGGATATAATAAATGATGGTATCAAAATATTCCATCACAATATCATCATAATAAAGCAACTCACTATAAATGAGTTTTTTTAACTGTGGTAAAACAGCTCATATGTCATGAGACAACCTTTAAACTAGATCTTAAATTTGACTGTAGGTTAGTCACAGAGCAACAATAGAGAAAAACTGTTTTGGAAATCTTTTCCACGTCTATTAAAAAATTGTTTGGGTAAACTAAAGTTTAGAAAGCAATTATTCCATAATATAGAGTAACTTTTCAGATTTTGTCTTCAAGAAACCACATTTTGTAAAGTTAGGTGATCAAACTTTGAAAAATGTGCACAGGACATGACCAATTACTATATTACATAAATATTTTGAAAGCATGTTTTTGCTAGACATATGTGTCCTAGATACCTATTTACCTGGTCAAGTGTAACAGTTCAGATGGAGTCATGTATGACTTACAGGGTAAGTAAAAGTGCCAAACAGACACCTTATTTCAGATAAATAATTTCTCTTTGAAAAATTACCTAAATGCATATTTATATGATGGATTATCACTACAGCTCTGGCATAGTCATTTGAGTTTGTAAATTTAGAACCCTTTTTAGAAAGGTGTTTAAATATAATAATGATGAAAGTGATCTGTTTATAACTGCCTTTAAAATTCCTCTCTAAAGGTATGTGTTCAGAAAATGAATATTATAACAGATCTATAACAGCGTATTTTTTCTTCTAACCTATAGAATACTATTTTTTTATTAATTTTGAAGGTGTATAAAGATATTGGATCAAAACAGTTCTTAGGACTAAAATTGTTTTTTACATCAATCACATTGCTATTAAATCTGATTTCCCTTCTGTTCAATGACTAGAATTCTATTTTTTGTAAGAAGTATAGCACAGGCTCTAGATAACTAAACCAGAGCTTTTTTTTTTTCCCAGCATTGAAGCTTTTACTGTAACAGAGTCTATTGAATTGCTGCCAATCATTAAGTTTCATAATTTTTTTTTTTGCAACTCTCAAAGGAAATCTGATTTCTTACCTCTTTACTGGGATTTTGATGCCATATTTTTTTAAAAAAACCCTCACTACAGCTTGCAAAAGAGTAATACGTGAGTGTAATCATAGCATGAGATTTTTCATTCATTGTGGTATGCTGTATGTGTTGAAAGCAGTATGTTTAAATTTGTCCTCAATATTTGTTATCCAGAGTAAAACCCATTTGTAGCTTGAAGCTTATTGATTTAATTTTTTTTACACATAGAAGGTTTTTTTAGAACATCACAAGTTGTTTGTGTATTTCAATACTGCTGTAATGGTTTTAAAGAATGATTCTTATTTTAGAGAGAATTTTGTGTGTGGTCAGTTGATTATAGTGTACAAAGAAGAGGCCGTTAATTGGTGTATTAGCCTTCACTGAGTTCTCATTTCAGGTTGGCTGGCACGCTGAGATCTCATTTGTACATTGGCTTTTTAAGGGTTCTCATTTGGTAGGGTAGAGCCCAGAAGGACTGAAAAACTAGAGTATTACATATCTTACTTCCTAGTCCTGCTGGTTATCTCATCCTCGTCAGACCTAAAATTTAGAAAAACTCAGGGCACTACCTCATTTTAACTATGTACTTGAAATAGTCATCTAAATTTGCTTCTGTATGGGTTCTTAATGAAGGTCTAGCATGGCCTAGGAGTTTACAGTGGCTGCAATATAGCTTTTGGTGAAATCAGGAAATCAAAAGAGTTCATATCAAAGGGACCTGTTGAAGTAGGTGTTAGGGGCAACAATTGATTTTTCTTCAGCAATGGTAACGAGAAAAGGGGAATCTTTCATGAATGTGTCTTTATACATATGATTGAGACCAGATTTGTTGAAATATGAATATACACACACCCTTCAGCTTCTCTCCAAATATATATGAGTTAGTGTGTCTGTAGATACGGGTTTCTGCCTCAATGTATGTGTGTTTGTATATGCATTTATACTCTTCCTTAAATGATGAAAAGAGAGTGTTCTAAACCTCAGAGATACTGAAATGGCCATTCAGTGTGTTAATTTTTTATTCTATAATTATGCCTTGCATATGATGCTTTCACATATTATAAGACCTGATTAAATTTTTGTTATTTTCACACAATGTAGTGCATTGGTAAGGGGCAGAAGAACTACTTGTCATCAAGTTTTCTTTTCTTTGTTTAGGGGAATACAGAATGTCGTTCTTTTACCATTTTTAAAAGAATTGCTAGTATTGATATACTGATATTATCCATAATCTGTCAAACAATGCCTGATGTTTTAGTGCTGGAAGTTCTTTAATGTTCAATTATCTGTTTGACTGAATGTTGAGACTTATTGAAATATGAATCATGTTCCCATCAATGTACATTCAGTGTGTGTTTTCTGGCCATTTTCTTACAGGCTAACATTTGAAGAGTATTAAGTGTTTGATTTCAATTGATGGTAAAATATGTCTTAAAAAACCCAAATACATTCCATAATTAGCATGGCATGTGTTTCCTAGTAACAGTGATGGGGAGACTGGAAAACATTTGTTTATTTGATGAAAAAGAAATCTGGTAATTGTAATGAAGAGGGGGTAAAAGTTCTCTATAAGTATTTGTAGCACTTCAAATACAGGAGGTTATTTTTTTCTAACACTTACTTGGGCAGAATACCTGAGAAAATATGCTTTGTTTCTTTCTATTAGATATGACTATTGGCTCTCAGGTACCAAAGTAAGTGGTTAAAACAAGAAGAAAACACTTGCAAATACTTCATATACATACCTTTGTGAAAGGAATTTAACACTAAATGTAAATTCTCTTTTTGCTTTGGTTTTTTTTATTCTTTATTTATCATTCCAGGAAACAAGAGGTAGTTCAAACATCAGCGTGGCTCCAAGCTAGAAATTCAGCCTGACCAGAGTTCTGTCCTAGACTTTTTGGCATTGCAAGCTGAACCTGACACATCCTACAGTGTTATGCAAAACAGAGACAGTTCTCTGTCTTCAATCTATTTCTTCAGCCTGGATGTCACATCCAATCCCAGAAGAACAATGGAAAATGAATTTTCAGATTCTTAGTATCAATAATCTTCTAGAAGGGAAAAATTATATTAATGTAAAATGATGCAATTAAAATGTAATTTTTTGCTATCTTTGAATTGTAGCTCGGCATTTGTATTTTTTCACATTAATTTTATGGTTTTATGAGAATGTGCATTTGTATGTTCACATTTCTGCACCTGTCAGTTTTGCATACTGAAGCAGTTATTTCTTTAAACTTTTATTTATTGCAGTTGTTCATTTTTTATGTAGTATATTTTTAAATGTTAAAGAATGACACATTTTGGGTAATTTTCCTCAGTCTTAAAAAAAATCAATAAGCCATTTTAGTCTCTATCTATCAAAGTTGTTTCATACTTGTCTATTTTAAAGCAGGACTGCAATACTTTAATAGGATTGAGAGAGCTATTTGAAATGTATGCCAATGATTCCTGTCATTTCATGGCAGCCCTGCCATGGTTCACTGAGCCCCCTCTTTTCTCTTGTCAGCTCAACTGAAGACAAGCATTTAGTTGCAAACTTTAAGCAGGTTGTGCAAAACAGAAATGATGTGACTGCTTCTCTTCCTGCACAATAATGTCACTGCTGGTCAATGTGAGAAGGTCAGGTTGCTCCTTGTAAAGCTACATGATACCACTTGCCTATTTGAACAAGTTAAGTTAACCACTGAATCTGGTCCCTGCAGGCGCTGAAAACTCACCCTTTTATCAAGTCTGCATTTCATAAGAAAGAAGAACAATTGTGGAGAGAGGATTTCTGATGATATGTTTATATAGTTTATAAGGACAGTTCCCAAACCAGTGTTGCAGGTAATATATTTAGTTTAAGCTGAAAGACTAAAAAGTAATGGCTGTTTTGACCTTCAAATAGACTCCTTTTTTGTTGTTGTTGGTAGGACCCAAGAGTGACGCCCATCTTTGATGCTGACAGAATTTAAAGCAAGGCCATTGCCCTGCATTTTCTGCCTTGTAGCACACAAAAGTAAAATTGTATGTCAGGCCGAGATGTCGGGGAGCTGACAAGATGCCCCAGTGACATTTCAGCTGGAAAGAGCAAGTGTCTTGCAACCAAGTGGTCAAATATCAAATAATAGGTCAAGCAGGAAGGAGCTGAGTTCTAACCACAAAGAGGTTTCTGGTAACTTACTTGACAAGCTTTTGGGTGCTTTGTGGCTTGACAAAGTGATGTTCTGTTGGGTATCGCTAGACAGACTGTTCTTTATCGCCTTCAGAAGATCAGACATTGACATTGATTAAACTCTTTAACCCTTAAAGGTTAAATCCTAGCATTTTCATCATTGTGAATGAAGAACAAAAGAAAATTTTTAATATACCATTTGTTTTCATATTAATCACAGAACTCCCTAGTGCTATTAACTTTTGATGTGCTGTGTAGTTTTTGACAAAAAAATTGAATGCAAAATCTATATAATAGATTGTTTCTCAGTATGGGCCAGTGATACATTAGAAAAATAATATTGTGCATTGTGGAATTTGTAATTTCTTCTAATATGTCAAATGTAGGGTTTGATTTTAAAGCTTCATGACTACTACTGAAATTCCATTTTGGATGGAAAAGAATATATGCATAAATGTTGTATCACTTAAAATGAACAAGTCTTCCAACTACCCTTGTTTTCAGGTACTCTAGAATCATAGAATATCCTGAGTTGGAAGAGACCCGCAGTGATTATCAAGTCCAAATCCTGGCCTTGCACAGGACAATCCCATGAGTAACAGCATATGCCCGAGAGCACTGTTCAAATGCTTCTTGAAGTCTCTTAGGCTGCTGCTGTGACTACCTCCCAGGACAGCCTGTTCCAGTACCCAACCACCCTCTGGATGAAAATCCTTTCCTTGATATCCAAGGAAACTAAAACTCTCCTGACACAACTTCAAGCCTTCAGTTCTCTTGGGTCCTGTCACTGGTCACTACAGAGAAGACATCGGTGCCTGCCCCTCCTCTTTTCCTCGAGGGGAAGTTGTAACTGCAATGAGGTCTTCTCAGTCTTCTCTTTTCCAGACTGAGCAAAGCAAGGCACTCCTAATAGGCCTTTTAATTTTCAACGGAAGACCTTTAATCTAAGAGAGGTTCAAATGTTCAGGTAATCTCTATTGTGCCATCCATTGCTCATAGCCTTCTTGTACATGTATGTTTGTATAGCAATACAGAGCCATGAAATGCCAAATAATAAATCTTGAAGAACTCTTACATGTAAGAGTCAGCTGACAGAGGAAGAACATTAATTTTCTTTGTGTATTTAGTCTTGAATAGGGAAGGAAGTTTTCATTTTCCTCCAAGTGGGTTGGCTCCACTCTTTCACAACAGTGACTGTTCTTAAAGGCACCACAAGTACTGTATTCTGCTTTTCCAAATTTAATGTCAAAGATCTATTAATATGAAGAATAAAAGAATATATTTCACTGATCATTTTCCTCTCTACTGTGTATAGATGCATTTAAGCACTTTTAAAAGTATATTCTCATGGCACTCTATAGTTCGAGAAAGTAAGTGCCTACTTTTTGCTGTGTGGTCTCAAACTGCTGAAGATTTGCAGTCTACTTGTACTTTTCCCATCATTGCGAGTCTATGTGGTATTGTGCATGTAGAGACAGGAAAAGGATTTTGTTCTGAAATCTGTATCTTACTGAGATTAGGAGTATCTAGGAGCTCTAGTTACAGCTCCAGGCATGGTTTTATGTCATTTCACAGGGATCATAACAATGGCAAACTGAGTGTAGTTAATAGGATGATCTAACAAGCTATCATTTCTCACAAGAACTAGTTTGTAAGTTTTCATTGAAGGAGAGCATCTACCTCATTCGCTCTATTTAAATATTGACTAACTGTGAATTATATACCATTTCTCTTAAAGCTATCCACTTAGAAGAGACTTTGAAATATATTTTATTTGGCTGTCAGAGGTCCCATTTGTAATCAAAATCTCCTCTTTCTTACATTGTGAAGAAGCTGAGAGTAGTAAACTGCATTATCTTTAGTGTGATACTCCTGAGTTGCTTTTCCTTCCATTTGGTAAAGTGAAATTTGATATAAATTTCAAATATGTAGAAGATTCCCTGTTAGTAGTTTACAAATGTAGTTTGTAGCTTACCAAAGCATATTTTTCCCTATCTTTTGGGGACACAATAAAAGTCATGCTTGTATAGAATGTGGCAAGACAGTACAGTAACAGTAGCTTTCAACAGACCATCCTGTTTTATACCGTCTGCTCTGCCTTGCTTTGAAAATAACAGAGCTTTAGATCTTGATCCTTACTTTCAAAGCTTTTCATTTTTAGCCTGGAATTTAAAGAGGACTAGTTCCACTTGTTTCATCTCAGCACTCCTTCGCAAGAACAACTAGTTTCCTTAGAAGAAAGACTGTATTTAGTGGGGTTAAAATAATCTCCATGGTTTTTGAATGTGGTGCAACAAATTATTGGTTTCTGGTCAGTCTCAAAATTAATATTAATTTATTTACCAACCAAGGAACACATGTCTGAAAAGAGATTGTATAATACATTATTTTCCCTGCTGTAGTGTAGGTTTTATAGCTCTTAGTACAAGTTGTGTTTGTGCCTGTGTGGACACTATGTATATCTTTCTCAGCAAAGATTTTGGTCATTGGACTGACAGTATTATCACTCCACATACTCTAAGCAATTCCTACTACACTAGTAGTACAGAGGGTTTTTTTGGCTCCTGTCTCCCACAGCTATTGTTTTAATTCAGCAGAATTCAATGACTGTCAAGTCTAATAGGCATTTATGGGAGTATCCTCCATTGTAAAAGATCTTGAATGCTTTTACCAAGTTAAACCAAGGGAGCTGAGGTTTCAAGGCTCTGAAGATCATCTGTTCCAGCACCCCCGCTTAGTCAGCTACAGCAGGTTGCTGAGCATTGCCTTTTGTCCTGTCACTAGGCACCACAGAGGATATTGTGGCTCCATATTCTTTACAGGTATTTACACAAGTTGGTAAGATCTCCCTGAGCCTTCTCTTCTACAAGCTAAAAAAATCACAGCTCTCTCAGCCTCTTCTCCTATGAGAAAAAATTATGCTTCAGTCATTTTATCAGTCATCTTTTTGGTCCTTCACTGGACTCACTTCTGTATTTCCATCTCTCTCATGTGCTAGGGATGTCTGGACTGGAGCCATTACTACAGATACAGAGTCATCAATGCTGGATTAGAGGGGAATGATTGCCTCACTTGACTTGCTGGCAGCTCTCTTCCTGATGCAGCCCAAAAGGGCTGTTGTCCTGCTTTGCTGCCAGGGCGCATTTCTGCCTCATAGTAAACAGGAAGAACAATAACCTCCAGGTACTTTTCTGCCAAACTGCTCCCCAGAGAGTTGGGCCCCAGTCAGTCTCGGTTCCCCATATCCTGTCCTGGTGCTGGAGGTAGTGCTCCCCAGGCAGAGCAGCCTTTCTTCTGTTTACTTTAATTTCATCAAGTTCCTATCAGCCCTTCTCTGGTCTGTCAAAAGTCCCTCTGGATGGCAGCAAATCCTTCTGATCTGTCAACCATTTCTCCCAGTTTAGTGTCATCTGCAAACTTGAGGATTTTGCAGTGGCTCCCGTTATCCAGGCCATTAACAATGTTATGACTCTGTATTGGTCCCTGTATTGACCCCTGGGGTACACCACTAGTGACTGGTCTCCAGGTGACTTTGTGGCACTGATCACCATCCTTTGAGCTCACTAGTTCAGGCAGTTTTTCAGCTGACTTACTGTCCATGTATCTAGTCCATAATTCCTTACTCAACAAGTGGGACATTTTATTTTGTAAAGGGCTCTCCAAGTTTCCAAACACTGCTAAAACCCTGGATTAAGTGAAAGGCAATATTTTACATAACCTCTTTGTCAATTAGGTCAGTCTGATCATTTGATCACTTACAAGAGCATCTGATCATTCTGCAGTTATTCTGTACTTGAAAGGTTTTCCAATGCTTTAAATTTAAGATGAATTTGCATGTACTATAACTAAGCTCCCAAAAAATTTAAACTCTTTTCTGATATACAAAATTGCTTTAGTAGCATTTTTCTCCTTGTTTTTTGTAGTTCTTTGATTAATCTCCAGTGAATAAACCCCAAAAAGCCCCTGGCAGCTTCAAGGTTTGGATGAAATCTATATGTGAAGAGCACCTATCCTACTGCTAGTGATGGAACACCAAGCTTACTCAGCATTTCTTTCTCCATTCTGTTGTTGCTTAGCCTTGAAATCCAAACTAACAAAGGAATCTATTAGGACATTCTATCCTATCTTTTAATCTTGCCCAGTATGAAATTACTAGATTTTGTCTGACTTGACTTCACTTTGGTCTTTGTAATCTGACCATTTTTGGACAATCATTTTGCATCATACTCTCCATATGGCCTAAAAATGTACCTCAGTATTTACGCAGAAAGTGTTTCACTGTCTTCTTTCCTCTTTGCTGAGTATTCAACTAAACCAATGGAACCTACAGTGATTTTTGCATAAATTGTTTAACATCTTTGTGTACAAAATGAAACTGGAAAAATTACATTTTCTTATAGATACTCTGACTCTACTATGACTTCAGTTTTACAGATTTAGACGTGACTTTCGCTTAGGTCTCTGCAAATTGTCCTTCAATGGAGATGGAAGGTGACATGCTCTTTGTCATGCTAACATGGATCTGATTGCTGTCACGGGGAGCATCGTGTAGGAATTTTGGGCAATTTATGTAATTTTATGTATTGCAGTTCAGTGCTTTACAAACCAGCCATTCAGCTATGCATATGAAACTGAATCTTTGTCTGCTATTTCTGGTGTCCAGTGACTGATGAATAAAATTGAACAAGGACAAAGCAAAACATGAGGAAGTGTCTGAAAACTAAATTGTTTCCAAGGAATGCTCAGCAGGAGGTAGGGAGATCCACCGAATAATTTTCTTCAGTTCTTTATTTACCAGTTGTATTGTACCATGTTTCCTGTCTCTTCATAAGCTAATAGTACTAAAAATTATTACTGATGTCAGATTGCCTTCTCATGGCTCTACTATGCCAAATTAAAGCTTCAGAAGTGGCTGGACTTCGTTTTGACTAATTTCATGAAAGTCATTAAGTAAAAAATAGAAGACATTAGATTAAAACGTTAGATTTAAAGATTAGATTTTAAGCACAGGTACTGTCACCATTATTGTATAAGTATCCTATTTTTTTCTTGGTAAACACATTTTTTAATCTTCCACTGCATGACAGTAACAGGAGATTGCTCAAAAATAAAGCAGTGCTAATTATGTTTAAATAATTACATTTAATTTTTGTGAAATACAGCTAGCCCACAGAGCAGTCCCACTAACTGACTTGCAGATATCTGAATAGTTTAGTCCACACTAATGGTGTGGTCCTAAAAGTTGTGGAAACAAGGATCATGGATGCTGTACTTGTGAGCAGTACAGTTAAGAAAGGCATGTTCTACACGTTACAGGAAAAATGCTGTTAGGCTTAAAAATCTGGCATATGTGCATTGCAAAATAAGTGGGGGCAACTTTTGTATGAATCAGGCGAGAGTTTCAGTAACCTTCAGTGTATGCTGTGTTGACTTGCCATTAGAGCTTCACACAAAAAGTCCTTAAAATGCATGGTATTCTACTGGCACTTATGGGGAGGAGCCCAAAGCTACACTCTATCCTGTGACATTCATATATATAGCATTTTAGATTTTTGCTGACTAAAAAGCTTGTGAAAATAATTTGTAAGCCTCAGTTCACAAGGTAACTATCAAAAGAAAAGTGAGTGAATTGTGAATTAAATATGAAATCCTTTCCTACCTGAACACCATATGAAGGTTAATAAAATTTGTTCCCATAAACAATAGCATGGGAGAAACCTTAGTTGTAATGTTTGCAGTGGTATATAAATCCTAGTTTCAGGCTTCATTCTCAATTGGCTTACTGAAACAAATTTATGTCAGACATTTGGGGTGGGAAGCTGTATATATTAAAGCACTGACCTTAACAAGAGTCATGCAGCTAAAATCCTGCACTGTTCTTTTAAAATGTCAGGGGTTAATGTTATTTAAATGCAGTATTTGGTGGTTTAATTGAGTCATGCTTCGTTGTCTTTTACTGCACATTAATGCCAATAAAACACTGATTGTTGACAGAAAGTTCTCTTTAGCAAAGTATACACTGACATATCATAGTGCTATAGAAAAACCAGTGTGTAAGACAGAATAGTCCTACTCTGCTGGCATGGGAATCCTGTACTGTCTAAATGTTGGCAATATCCATTATACACTGACAGGAAACATGAACTAGGCTAGCTTTTGTTGTATGTTTTCAGACTGCCTCTTGAGACAACTGGTGAGACAATTATTGAGTCTTTAGACAAAGAAATTAATCTCAAGGGGTTTTTTTGTTGGGCGTGTCACACAAGTTAGTAAATGTACATTGAAAAGTACAATCCAACTCCTGAAGAGAGTTTTGTTATAGAAGTGCCTTCTGACGGCTTTTGTAATCTGGCATTAGGACACACCAATAGGTTTTCCTCTTGACTTTGTCTAATTTTGGAAAAAGTTAAGTTCATGTTATTTCTCTGAATACTTCTCAGTGTTAACTCTTCCTGCCAGCTTAAAACCCCCAAGAAGGAATAGATGCTGAAAAAATAGTGCAAATTGTGCATTCAAAAGCTTTTGAAGAGGAATACAGGAAGGAACAAACACTAGTGAGTTTACAAGAGCAGTGTGTGCACTGGGTAGGATATATTTGGTGTTCTTTTGCACGATGGAATAGCAATTTCAACATAACTGCCATCATATGGACAGCTGCTTTATACTTCCTTATTTTGGCTGGAGAAGTCTGCGTGCTGTTTGTCTAATCCTGTAGGACTTAGTTACACTTTTGGACTCTGAGCTTTCCAGGATTTTTCTCACGACTGCAGGGTGATTTCTGGAAGTCATTAGAATTCTCTCTTGGAAATGAATTTGCAAATGCTCATGAATTATGACTTTCAAAATTTTTTTTTCAAGCCAGTGTTATTTTTCAAATTGATATCAGCCAGCCTGGTTGAAGCATGCAACTGTAAATGGACCTAGCTTGTGTGAAACTTTTGATGCATTTGGGGAACTTCCTGATCCTTATAGTGTCTTATTAGGTGGCATTGGTACATCACACTTGGCCTTCTAAGGGAAAAACAAAGTGTTTTAATCTTGTGTGAATCACAAGTAAATCACAAAGAGTGATTTTGTGGAAAGTCATAATAGTCAGCTTTTTAGTAGCAGCATTTAAGCTCATTTAAGAGCCTGCCTTAATGTGTCTAGCTAAATATATTTCGTTTTCTCCTCATGTCTGAGATATTATGAAAGTGTCTGGAAGCAGATTAACTGCTTCACATCGGAATGGCTGGTGACATTTGCAGATCTATGTCTTCTTCCAAGATCTGCACTGAGTCTGTTGTATACTATGATAACCTATATATTCAGCAGGCAAGACCTATAGCCTTCTGGCCTGTGCAGACTTAATTCTCTCTACCACTGGCTCAAGGGCAAAAAGGTAGATCTTTCTAGCTTCCAGAAACTCCCAACTATGCTAAGCAATATGGAATTGGGAAGCCATAAGGAGACTTGTGGAAATCCCCTGGAGTTCAAAGTCCAATTATCTGTACAATCCATTTGTATATTAACATTTGAGTTGGGTCTTCACTTTTTTAATGCTATATTTTATTTAAGGTATTTTTTAGCAGTTTCTGGTGTATGTGCACATGTTGTGTGCCTTTGCCCTTAACTACTTACTTTTCCCAGAAGCTCTTGAAACAATCAGATAGAACCAGCTGTTGCTTAGTGAACTCTTAGGACTCCATCAGGCATAATGTATTAAATTATTATCAAGAAAAATAGGGAAACCCAAAAATTAACAGCAAAGTGTGATGATTTTTTAATTTGGCATTGTAAATAAACCCATTTTTAAAGGAGTGAGCCAAATATATCTTAGGTTAACTACAAAGCATAGCTTTGGCCAAAAAGCTCTGAAAAAGGTATGTAAAACCAATTTAAAAAATTGTCTTAATATTTTCTTAGTGGACACTAATTTAGGAAAATAGTTTATAACAGGAGACAATATCTAGAAGCAGCTTTATTGTGAAGGATCAGAAAGAAAAGAAAACCAATGGATCTCTGATTAGGTTCAGAGGACATCTGTAGCCTTGTTCAGGCTCTGATTATTTCTAAAGAAGAGGCTTCTGTGATTTTATCAATAAATTAGGGTTTGGACACACCCTGTAAGACAAAGAGAAAAAAAGCCTTTATCTTTCATGTCAACTGCTACATGTAAAACCAAAACAAACCAACAAACAATAAGCCCAAACAACAATGACAGTAATGAAACAAAAGTAATGAAACAAAAACCCTCCCAGTTTACCCTTAGAGATGGAATCCCTTTGTCCAGGAGTCTGACTGTAAATTCTCATTAAGACTAAACTCTACCAGTTTTACTCCAATATCATAAGAAAATGTTTTCATTCTCAGATGAAAAATGTTATTGATCTGCAACATCTTTTCATTGTTATGTCTACTGTATTAATGTCCTGAAGCCTGTGAATGTATCTTAATTTACTGAAAATGCAAATTTCTTCCAGTGTGAAACACCCTTTCAGCTGTAACTACGGCAAAAGTTTTCATCAAGTATTTGTGGAATACTTGTTTGTATTGCACTTTTATGTCTGTGTTAGTGGCTGAGCACTGCATAGGGAATGGTAGAGAAATTAATAAATGTTACTACTTAGATATTTGCTAGAATTTCAAACAAATTGCTTAAAATCTAGCAGCAGACAGCCTAACTGGACTGACTGTGGAGTAATAGTAAATTTAAAAGGAAGTGATAAAGAGGATCTTGTTTGAATAGCTCAGACTTGTTTTTCTTTAAGCTAAACTTAGACCCTAAGTTGCTTTTCTACTTAGGTAAAATTTAGTGTCTTTGTTAATGGATGTAGTGTCCATTTGCCGTGGTCCCCTGTGATCACAGGTTCTAACTAGACTACAAAAGGATGAAGACTCACAAGCTGTATAATGCCATTCTCTGCCAAGGAAATGTACTTTGCTTCCCCTGTAAGAATCACGTAGTTTTACAGTGGGTTGAGGAGAACCGTATCATTCTTCCTATTTCAGCAAAAATGTTTCTGTCTCACGTACACACACAGCTTGACTTCCAAAAGGGTACAGATTAAACAGTTGGGGTTATATGAAAAGTGTCTGAAGTTCTCTTCCTAGCCATAAAGAATTGCACTATAAAGATTTATAATTCGAAAGGGAGGAGTTTCCTCTTTTCTGCTGCTGCCCAAAAAGACTTGGTTTCTTTTAATAACTTAAATGGTTTCTACCTCTGTCTGAGTCTACAAGAACCTCTTAGAAAGTTCACAGAGCAGTTACAGTTCACCATGTGAGCTAGTCAAATGCAAACTTATTTCTTTGAGCTAGCACTAGTCATCTTTTCCATTAAACCAGTTGTCTAATGCATATCCAATTTAGATACTATGATTTTTATAGACAACTCTGAGGACCTCAAGAAGATATGAAGCTTAGGGACATGAAGATGAAGTATATAGAGACACTTGGGTTGACTTTAGACTGGAATCTGGACTGTTATCCTAAGAAGAATCTTGTTATAGAAATTTCTACATGGCTTCCACAGGCTTCTTTTTTGCTCTAATTTCCTGTTCTCCTTTTCCTGTATGTCTGCTTTGTTTCTTTTATTGTGTATGTATATGTATATCTATTTCACAGTCAAGATTCTTTCTTTGCCAGAATGAAGGAGTACTCCGTGAGAATGAATGAAGGAAGAAAGTAGATCCAAGTCATACAACTTTGAGTGTTTCTAGAATTTCTCCTATATTAGACCAGAGTTTAAACATCCTATCAGAAATACAGCATTAGTCAATTGGGTTGTAAACCTGATAATACAGTTTTCTTGTTTTGACCACCAACATAAGTCAATTCTAAGTAATATTTTAATGCATTGTCTTTGCTCCAGTTATTCATATTGTGAGGATTTTGTCTTAAAACAGGTGTCACGTCCCCAAAGATGGCATTATTTTGCCATTATTACATGAACTCAGATGCTTTTCGTAGAAGAATCAAATTCTGCCATACACATTACACAGAATCCCTGAATCACAGAATATGCTGAGTTCGAAGAGATGTAAAAGGATCATCAAGTCCAACTCCTGGCCCTGTAAGCACCATCCCCAAGAGTCACACCATGTGCCTCAGAGCACTATCCAAATGCTTCTTGAGCTCTGTCAGCCTGGTCCTGTGACCACTTCCCTGGAGAACATGTTCTGATGCCCAATCATCGTCTGGGTGAAGAACGTTTTCCTGATGTCTGACCTAAACCCCCCCTTACACATCTTCAGGCCATTCCCTTGACTCCTGTCACTCATCAACACAAAGAAGAGACTGGTTCCTACCCCTTATCTTCCCTTCAGGAGGAAATTGAAGACTGCAGAGAGGTCTCCCCTCTGCTTCCTCTACTCCAGACTGAACAGACGAAGTGACCTCAGCCACTCCTTGTACAGCTTCCTCTTAAGGCCCTTCACCATCCTGATGACCCTCCTTTGGACACTCTCTAATAGTTTAATTTCTTTCTTATATTGTGACACTCAAACCAGCCCCCAGCACTCAAGGTGAGGCTGTCCCAGCTCAGAGCAGAGCAGAACAATCCCCTCCCTTGCCTGGCTGGTGATGCTGTCCCTGGTGCCCCCCAGGACAGGGTTGGCCCTCCTGGCTGCCAAGGCACTGCTGACTCACATTCAGCTTTTCATTGACCAGGACCCCCAGGTCCCTTTCCATGGCACTGCTTTCTCTTGTTGAACTTCATATGGTTGGTGATTGCCCAGACCCCTGATTTGTCAAGGCCTCTCTGCAGGCCCTCCCTGCCTTCAAGGGCATCAACTCCTCTTGCTTTTGTATCACCTGGGAACTTGCTTAGTATCCCTTCCAGTCTTGCATCCAAGTAATTTATGAAGATGCTGAAGAGCACTGGGCTGAGGATGCAGCCCTGTGGAACCCCACCAGTGGCAGGTCCCCAGCCTGATGTCACCCCATTCACTGTAACCCCTTGTGCCCATGAGTCAGGCGCTCACCCATCACATGATGTGTTTATCCAGCTGTGTGCTGGACATTTTGTTCAGAAGGTTTTGCCGAAGCCCATAAAGATTACATCAGCTGTCTCTCCTTGATCACCTGGGGGTGTTACCTTGTCATAAAAGGAAATAAGGTTTGATAAGCAGGTATTTCCTCTCATGAAGCCATGCTGGCTATGACCAAATACTGCATTATGTTTGAGATATTTTTAATAGCTCCCAGAATAATGTTCTCTATAACTTTACCAGGCACTGAAGTGAGACTGAGAGGCCTGGAGTTTCCAGAGTCTTACTTCTTGCCCTTTTTGAAAACTAGGACAATGGTCATGTGCTGGTTGCAATGAAAGATGTGGCAGGAACCACATCTGTTAGAACCAGGTGGGGCAGTTTTCTTTATCTCTTCCATAACCCATCCTCCCTCCAGGAAGATATCTTCTGTTAATGGGCCATTGAGTCTCACTGCATGACTGATAAAATGACATCATCCCATTGAGAGATGCTCTGCCCAGGGGGAGGAGCCAAGCATTCCTACCTGGATATAATCTGAGATTTGGAACACCACAGGCAGCCTTTTCCCACTGCATTACCAGAGGAGCAGCTTTCATCCACTGGATTCCCAGAGGAGCAGCTTTTTTCCACTGGATTCCCAGAGGAAGACTAGGCCCATCATTGGACCTTCAGAGGAGAACTACACCCTTTCTACAGGGTCAATGTTTCAACAAAACTACATCTGTCACTCCAGTAGAAACTGCAGCCACCCTTTAATCAGACTGCTACCAACACTCTGACCAACTGGGTGTCAGTTTGTATTCTGACTCTTTCAGTGTTGTTTTATAATACTGCATTTTTATTTTTATTTTCCTAATGAAGAACTGTTATTCTTACTCCCATATCTTTGCCTGAGAGCCCCTTAATTTCAAAATTATAATAATTCAGATTATGTCTGAAGTATTCAATGATTATGTTAACTGTCAGAGGGAGGGGGTTCATTTTCTATTTCAAGAGAGACTCCTGCCTGTCTTAGCAGACACCTGTCTTTTGAAACCAAGACAGTTCACCAGGTTCCAGTCAGCTTGTACTGCTCTGGATTCCCAAGACCACTCAAAAATCATTGAGAGAAGCCTTGCTATAAGATCAGATAGCTCTGTGAGGATTCTCAGAGGAATCCCATTAGGCCCCATTGATCTGTAGGGATCCATCTGGAGCAGCAGATCCCACACAAGTTCAGATTTGACTGGAGTTTATAATTCTCACAGTCCTGGTCCTCCAGCTGAAGACACTGGGACCCCCTTAGTCCATAGTCCATCACTGGTGTTGAAGGCAGAGACAAAGAATGCATTGAACACCTCTGCCATGTCCCTGTCCCCTTCTGTGAGGTGACCATCCTCATCCTGTAATGGGCCAATATTATTTTTATGCTGCCTGCTGCTATTTTATATGTATGAGAAATCTCTTTAGTGCTCCCACAATTCTGGTCAGCTTAATCTCCAGCTGATCTTTAACCACATGAATTTTCTCCCTAAAGTGGTGAGCAGCATCTCTTATTGTTCTCATGCCACCTGACCTTGCTTCCACTAGGCAGTGGAAAGGGCATACATCTTCCTTTTTTTTGTCTTATTTCCAAGAGAAGATTCCTGCTCAGCCAAGCCAGCCTTTTGCCTCGTCTGCTTGACTTCAGACATTTGGGAGTTTCCTGCTCCTGTCCTCTTAGAAAGTGATGTTTAAGAAGTGACCAGCACTGATGGACCTGAGCATCTGCAAATACATTTTCCCAGGGGACATTACTCTCTAATTCTCTCTAATGAGCAGCTTGAAATTTTCTCACCTGATACCTGAATTGCTGCCTGAACTTTTCCTGCTGTCAGTTGAGATTTTAAACTTGATCTCTTTGTGGTCAAGACAGCTGTCAGTGTCCACTTTGATCCACGAGATCCTCTCTGTTGACAAGTAGGAGATTGAGGAGAACATCCCTCTGAGTCAGCTCCTTTAGGACCTATTCCATAAAGTTGTCATCCAGGTTTTTTAAGGATCTTCTGGCCCAGGTTGTACCTGCTGCATGATGCTCCCAGCTGATTTCTGGCAAGATGAAGTCACTCATAAGGACAAGGGCAGTTGACTTGGAAGTCTCCTTTAGTTCCTCAAAGAATAATTTGTCAGCATCATTGTCCTGGCTAGGAGGTCTATATTAGAGTCCCACAATAACATCCACATTATTTTTTTTCTCTTGACTCTTATCCAGAGGCTCTCAACTGTGCCATTGCCACCTTTCAGCTCCACACATTTTGTCCTTTTCATTACATACAATGCCATCCCCTAGCCTCTTCTGCCCCTGTTCCATCTGAAGAGCATGTGACTGTCCCTCAGGGCACTCTGGTCACAGGACCTATCCCACCAGGTTTCACATATGCCAATAATGTCAAATTTCTGGGATGGAGCCAGGCTTCCAGCTCATCTTCTTTGTTTCCCATGGTGTATGCCTTAGTGTAGAAACATTTCAGGTGTGGTACATTGTAGTCAATGAAGCTGATTAATAGATTCCATTAGTCTTTGTTTCCTTAAGTTTTGTCATACCATCCCATTGCTCACCATAGCAGGCCTGGTTTGGTCCCTTTTCCCCTTCCAAGCTAGTTTGAGGCTCTATCAACAACTGCTAGTTCCTGTGCTAGAATTCTTCCCCTCTGAGAAAGGTGAATCTCTAGTTCCATATTCCTGCTCTGAAAGGTGTCAGTAGACCAGGTTTTGAGCAGAATATGGTCAAAAGCACCAATTTTTTTCTGATTACACCAGCCTGAGAGCCACATGTTGACCTGATGGATCTGCCTGTTCCTATTAATAATATTTCTTGTTACCAGAAGGATCAAGGAAATCACAACTTGTGTTTCTGATCCTTCTATCAGTCTTTTCAAAACACTGATGTCTCTTTGATTGACCTTCAGCTTCTCTTTGTTATATCATCACTGTTCCATTGAACAACCAATAAAGGATAGTAATCACAAGGCCTTAATATACTGGGGAATCTTCCAATAATGTCCTTTATCCATGCCCCCATGAGTTGGGTCCAGTCTGCATGTCAGGCCCTCCATTCCCTTAGAAAGGAGTCTCCTATTACAACTACCCTCCTTTTCCTCTTAACAGGAAGTTGTGATGTGGGGTACAGATGGTGTTGCATTAGCAGGCCACTTGATCCCAGAAGGACCTTTACCTACCTCCTCAGTTGTCTGGCCTTCTTACTTCCAAAGCCTTACACAGGCTATAGAAAGTGCCAGTGCTACTTGTCAGATTCTGAGAAGGAGGAGGAACTTTCCTCCTGGTGCACGCTGTGAACTGCTTCCAGTCTTCATCTCAACAGACCCTGGACTAACAGACCCTTGGCTAATTACTCTGCGGGGTTCTAAGTCCATCTTCTTCTCCACTGCAATGTAATTTAGAGACTCCCAAGAGCCTTGAGACCATAATGTCTCTGAAAATTATCCTTAGCCCCTTCCTCGTGTGCTTAACTACACAGCCTGTTCACTTCTTCCTGTAGCTCCCTCCTCTGGTGACACAGCTCCTGAACCACAGCACATCTGCAAAGTAAGTGTTTGCCAGCCCCCAGCCTTGCAGAAAGGCACACCTGGCAGCCTGTGACGTGGAGAGCTCCATCTCTCATCAGCAGGTTTGTCTGTCTGGAGGCGTCTGATGTGGCTGGTTCAGTGACTCCTGCAGCTACACATGATCAAGCTTGGTGTGTCAACACCTTAGCTGAGGAAGGTTGAACTACTGTGCTAAAAGGATTGGGGCTAAAAGATGCTGTTCCTTACCACCTATTCAGTCTGTTTGCTGCCTCTATTGGCTGCTCCCAGATGGTGGGAGAGGAGCCCTACTGTTTGCCCTGCTCATGTGAGTTGCCATGCAAAGTGCTGTGCCATGCCCTTACTGCCGAGCCACACCCCTGTTCGCCATGATCCCTGGAGCTGTTCCGATCTCCTGTGAATTGAGCTCTTCCTGTACAGCCTGATCTAACCCTCACTCCCAGAGTTCCTTCAGTCACTGCTGCCTCCCCGATTGACCATATTAACGAAAACATTTCAAGATGAGAGCTTAAAGGATAGCAAAGGTGACAGAAAAATTAAGGTCATTAAAAACTGTTCATTCACTTGGTACAGAAATGAAAAATATTGTGTATAACACACAATAATGATGAGACACACTAATACGTATATGAATGGCTGTCAGTCTAGTAAAAGATTGGAGGGGAAACTTCATCATTTTGAAACCTGAGGTTTGTATCCACAGCAAATGAGAGGGTGAGCATATCCTAAGGTTCTATAGTTCATTCCCTCTATCTGTAGCTCACAGTACCCAGGAGCATTTGGTTTGTTTAGGTAATTTTCCTGTTTTACAATAATTACTTATCTATTCCATGATACTACTACATGAGTGATGTGACCATTCTCATAAATCACAGAAATTACCAAATTAATAAATTTTTGCAGCTATAACTGTATAACTGTAAACAAGCCACTGGCTTACAAATCACTGAATTGCAGAATGGCTGATGTTGGATAGGACGTCTAAAATCTAGTTCCATATTCCTGCTCAGAGCAGAGTCAGCTAAAGCTAAAGGTTTCCTGGACTGTGTTCAGTTGGTCTTTGAACATCTCCAAGGATCCACACTTCAGAACCCCTCTGGACAATCTATGTCACCTTGTTTCTGAAAAACTCATCTCCATCTGGGTAGCTAGCATATACTTGTGCTAGCTACTTAGGGGTTATTTCTCCTCAGTTATGGGATTTCCAGTTTCTCTTTGTTGTAGTTCTGGTGTTTTCTCTTGTGGAATCACCTCTGATTGTCAGCAAAATGCCCTGGTGTATCAGTCACACTGCCCAGTTCTGTATCATCTGTGAACCTGCTGAGGATGCGCTTTACCCATCCTCAAGGCCATTAGTGGAGATGTTGAAGAGCACAGGGTTGATTATTCAGCCACTTTTTAATTCACCGTTCATTTATTTAACCTGTGCCTTGTTGGCTTGTCTGTAGTGATGTTACAAGAGTCAGTGTCAGACATGCTGCCAATGTAAAAACCATCCACTGTTCTTCCTTCATCCACCAAGCCAGCTGCCTCATTCTAGTTTCCAGGAGCAGCTGTTCATTGCTTTCCTAGAGGCTGAGGTGATGCTAAAAGACCTGTTCTCAAAGTTTTATTTCAATTTTTTTTTTTTTAATTTTACATTTTATTTTTTTTCCTTTGTTCTCGGAGTGATATTTTTCTCTTTCAGTCCTTGGGAACCTCTTGTTTGATTGGTCATCATGGCCATTCAAAGACAACTGAAAGTGGCCTCACAGTGACATCACAGCTCCCTCAGCACTTTTGAGCTTGTATTTGCTGCTTATTTGCTCTCTAGCCCAGCCCATCTTCACTAAGTCAGTCTTCCTTGCTCCAATTCTCTCTGGCCTCAGTGGCCTAGGATTCCTAATAGCAGTTTTTATTGGCAAGGACTGAGACAAAGAAGGCATCAACCATCTCATCCTTCTGTATGTCAGTTGTCACCAGTTTTCCTGCGCCATTCAGCATTGGGCTCACATTTTCCTTTTCCTTTTCTTATACTTGTAGAATGCTTCCCTGTTGTCTTTCATATTTCTTGCCAGATTCAACTCCAGTAGAGTTTTCACTTTTCTAAGTGCATCCCTGCCCAACTGGACAGCAAAACCATACTCTTCCTTAGTCACTTGACTCTGCTCCTGCCTGTTGCTCACTTTGGTTCTATGTTTGAGATCAGTTGCATGTAAAACATTGAAATGAAAGGCAGTGAAAGTGGATGTAGCTATTGATTTTGTTGATTAATAGAGAGGGAGACAAATATGAAGCCATATCAACTGGTATTGTGCGCTGCATGCGACCAAAGATCAGCAGAAATATGCTTGCTTTTTAGTAGGCTATGACTGACAGAGCTTTAAACATTTTCATTTTCATGGGCTTAATTGTCTCCTCAGGTCAAAATGTTAGACGAGATCCCAAAATAGGCATCTTAATTGTGTTTATGTCAGGGAAAATTACCATGTTTTCCTCATCCATATTTTAGACTTTGTAGATAGATATGGAGTTATATCTACAACTGAAGTTAATTCCTATTTTTTTTCCATGTCAAATGAGAAAATCTGAGAATATAAAGGAAATTGTATAAAAGAACTATTTTGTAATCCTGGTTAATAGAACCTCTGCAGTTTTAAAGAAGACTACTTCAGAAACAAGTGGTGAATAAAAATGGGTAATATAACACATGGATGAAAGTGGATTTTATAGAAACTGCTGATGTTCAGAAAATGAAAGAGCTGGTAATAGCAATTAATGATTGTGAAGTCTGCTACTCTGTTCTGTGAGATGTTAAAACCATGTCTGAAAAGGAAAGAAGATTAAAATACATATTGATTGGCTGATGGGCAAAAGGTAAGGTTTAAAAGCAAAGAATTGACCAATATGTGTGGTATTAATTAAACTCCTCTCATCATTGTGAATAAACAAGGTCTGATAACCCATATCTGTAAATTCCTGAATTGATTCCAGATTGAGTGTACTTCAAAGGTATATGCCATGTAAACCAGAAATCACCTTCAGAAGGATCTTTCCCTGCAGCTCAGGAGAACTGCAAGACATGATCTTCTCTACTGCATGGTTTTCATTCTGAGTTTCCCTGCTGATTTTGTAGGAAGTATATAGTGGGTGGAAGATGAGTGGGTTGATAAGACAGGCCCCGAAGTGCACACATTTGCCACAAATACCTATGTCTTCCATGAGGACAGATGACACAGAAAAGGTAAATATGTTGTCAATTTGATCAGCTGTTGATAATCAGATATAACCGGCTATAAAATATTTGGACTAAACCTGCAAAGGTGGAGATGGCAGAAAGGACTGTAATGTTGGCGCTTTGGAGGTTGACTAAAAAACCAAGCATTAAGGTGGGATGCTTCCTGTGGGAAATCCTGACCCCATTGAAGTGAATAGGAACTTTGGAGTTTTATTCACCAAGACCATTGCACTGAAGCTGGATTACTTGCCTTCTAGATGCCCAAGGCTTTAAGGAATACTGCTCAGGCAGTATGTGCATTTCAGTGTTTCTCCTGCTTTGGCTCGAGGTCTTTTTGCTAGGAGAATTAATAGCAATACTAAGCACTTATTTTCTCTGAGACTGAAAACATTTTGTAAAATGCCTTACCTCATTTTAAGATTTCTCTAACTATGGCCTAAAAGAGTTTTAACGTCTAAACTAAAACACTCCCTACTGTGAGACAAATTGAGCCACATATCCTGGCACCTTATCTTATGTGGGTTCCTTTTCCCTTATCTGTGGTTTTCTTAGATTTGCTGTCTCACATTTTGGAAGTTGAAATAAAATTTAAAAAGTAGAAGAATGAAACCTGGGTTAGAGGGGTTCAGTGAAGAGGAAAAAGTGTCTGCCTCATGACTACTTGGTGTCTCCAGTTTGTTATATATGGCAAAGGTTATATATCCTTTTCCCCATTTTCCTTTCTATGTCTTTTCAAAAATATCTTTTATTGACATTAAAGACTATTCCATCATGGAGTTTTGCACAAACAGTAAAGTTCTGTTTGTGCAAAACTCCATGATGGAATAGTCTTTAATGTCACACAGAGCAAAGAAATACAGTAGAAGAAAGTGAGTCACAGCTGAAAGCACTGTATTTTTACAGTTTAGCCAAGTCCTTAAGAAAAAAGGTTTAATTTAAATACAAGCTGAATAAGTAAGCTCTGTCCACTAACTAATTAGGGTAGGTTTTGGTTGTTTTTTTTTTTTTAATTTAAGCAAAATTTGGGTTTCCTAGAATGTCAGAAACCCAGCTGAGCCATCTCCACAGCACAGATCCAGAGAGAGCTGCAGGGCTGCAGCCTCCCGCTGCTGCCTTTGTTGATGCAGCAACTGCTTCACCCAGAGAGCTGTCCCTGATCACTGAGTGGTCTTTGCAAGCATTGACTGAAAATTGTCATAGCTCTTTGCCAAAGCCATCCCCTCTTAAACCAGTCACTTTTTCAGTCAAGCCTTGATGCATTTTTGCATTTGGGGATCCTTGCAGGTAGGAGGCTGTGGCTGTGTTAGCTGGCCAGTCATCTTCTCTGAAGTGCTGGCTATCCCATATAGTGTCATATTGCTCTAGCATTTGTGAGGCTCAAATGGACTGAAACCATTGTGAACTGCTTGTTGCTTTGTGCATTCCCATCACATATTCGATCAGTAGTGCTATGTTATTTACAATCTTTTTCACCTGCTCCCTTTCTGATGGCATCATATCTGATGCCCTGAGTGTTTTCCATTTATTCTGCAGTTGCATCATGTGGTCAGCACTGGCCAGTACAAGATTTTAAGTGCCCTGGTTACCCCCTGTTGCCTATAAACTGTTCTGGATTCCCTGCTGTTTGTTTTCACAAAACATTCAGTGCAGTTTCTGGAAAAGCCAATTAGCTCAATAGCAAAGTTGCAGTGGTAGCATAACTATGAAGATTTCTCTCTATTTCTTTTGCCCAAGTTCCTGTAAAAGCTGAGGAAACTGATTATCACACTGTTTTCAGTACTTAGCACTGCTCCATATTATGCCAATATGTATGAGGGAGGGGAGCTTCATGCTGACAGTGCTTAGGCATGTGTTTCCAAAGGCATCAATTAGCAAATTAGCAATCATATCTCATCAGAAAATTGAACAGGTTTTCTGTATTTTTGCTATCATAACTATATGACTACTTAGTGCTTTTTATCTAGAGAGCCTACCTAGTGCATTAAAGCCAGTGGAATATCAAAATCTGTCATCTGGAGAAGTAAGCAGAGGGACACAGTGGTTAACTGACTAGCCCCAAATACTGTTCAACATAGGCTTGTGGGGATCCATGTTGTCAGCCTCCTTTCAAGACACCAGATTTCACTGAGTCTTTTTGTATTGCTAATTCATTTTCTTTTCCACTTATTAAAAAAATGCATCGAATTCAGTCATAATCTATGGTCAAGATCTGTAACAACCAAGAAACCTTACTGACAACTAAGAAAAATTACTGTTTTCTTCATAGGGAGTTTCAATCAAACTTGAACTGTAGCTGGTTTAAAGATATCCCTGGAAGAAAAATAAGAGATTAAACTTAGCCCTGGCAATGTTTTTATCGCCTTTTTCTTCAGTGTTTCAGAGAACTGGATTCTTCACACAGCCATGTTATAATTTGTTGGACATACTAATTCTCCATTTCTTTTTTTTTTTATGTAGTTGTATAAAGGAGGGAATTAGGATTATTCCTGTTGTGTCTTTCCTAGTGCTTCAGTTTGGTTATTTAGTTTCTTGTGAGGACCATCAGGAGGTATGAGTGGAAAACCCGTGTGTAATTTTACCATAAACTGCCTGAAAATGATGAGTGAATAAATATTTTTGAATGGAGCAAAGTGCATTTGCTTGCCCTTTAAATCCACTTTAAAAATTGGCACCAGTTCCCATCTTTGTATGGTTTTCCTACTCTGTCATGTTAAGGAGTGGCCTGTGCTTCTAGTGTCTGTCAAGCTCCCCCTTGTACACACTGCAGCTTGTCCCACTGGAGGTGTTCAAGCATATTGTATTTAAATGCCTGATGTTCACCAGGCTAATGCGAGGAATAATTAGGAGCAATTTTGATGAAATCTATCAAATTAAGAGAACCTAAGAGGAGTTGCTCCTAAAAAAAAAAATTGTATTCACAACTGATTTATTTCTTTACATTTAGGGCATCACACAATCTAGAGGAAGAGACCCTTGGACTAAATTGTCCTTTTATGACAAGGTAACACCCCCAGGTGATCAAGGAGAGACAGCTGATGTAATCTTTTTAGGCTTCAGCAAAGCTTTTGACGCTGTCTCTCACAGGATCCTTCTGAACAAAATGTCCTGCACACAGCTGGATCAACACATCATGTGATGGGTGAGCGACCTGCTCCTGGGTGGGGCACAAGGGGTTACAGTGAATGGGGTGACATCAGGCTGGGGACCTGCCACTGGTGGGGTTCCACAGGGCTCCATCCTCATTCCTCACTCTTCAGCATCTTCATAAATTACTTGGATGCAAGACTGGAAGGGATATTAAGCAAGTTCCCAGGTGATACAAAAGCAAGAGGAGTTGATGCCCCTGAAGGCAGGGAGGGCCTGCAGAGAGGCCTTGACAAATCAGGGGTCTGGGCAATCACCAACCATATGAAGTTCAACAAGAGAAAGCAGTGCCATGGAAAGGGACCTGGGGGTCCTGGTCAATGAAAAGCTGAATGTGAGTCAGCAGTGCCCTGGCAGCCAGGAGGGCCAACCCTGTCCTGGGGGGCACCAGGGACAGCATCACCAGCCAGGCAAGGAAGGGGATTGTTCTGCTCTGCTCTGAGCTGGGACAGCTTCACCTCGAGTGCTGAGGGCAGTTTTGAGTGTCACAATATAAGAAAGAAATTAAACTATTAGAGAGTGTCCAAAGGAGGGTCATCGGGATGGTGAAGGACCTTGAGATGAGGTCATATGTGGAGCAACTGAAGTGAATTGGTATTGTAAGAGATGTTGGGAAATAATTCATGCTATAAAAAGAATGTATTTTATAAAGATTGTGAAATCCAAACGAGTCTCTGACCACAAGCAGCCCAAAAGGCAGACGTCTATTCGAATTCTGAGATTCTGGAATGTGTCTATTCGAATTCTGAGATTCCGGAATGCGGCAGGAGAACAATTGGCATTTAGCCCAAGAATAGACGCACCCAGTGCAATGATCACTGCCATTCTGAGCCATCAGAAGACACCTAAGAGCAATCATCACCCTATTGATAACATCAATCAAGATAGCCAAAGTTGCCAGAAAGATACATGTGAATACGCGACTTCCCAGGATTGGATCAACGCTGGTATCAACCAGGAGATGATCTTTGTCCAGCTCTGCACAGTGAAAGAACCAACTACAAATATGCAGAGTTACAAAAGAAACTTAGACTCCTTCACCTCGGGCACAATAAACTGTATAAAACATCCCCACTAGAAGCGGCTCTCGTGAACCCGTGGGGGGGGGGGGGTGTGATAGAGGTCAGATCCAGGTTCACCCAGCGCTGATCCCAGGCTCGATGCTGTATCTTTGGCTGTGGTGGTTTTGAGAACTGTAATTTGGTCGCGCAAAAAGATAAATAAATATTTTCGCATTTTTGATAATTTCGCTTCTCGATTGATCATTTATAACAGTCTGTTCATCCTGGAGAAGAGGAAATGCAGGGGAGATGTGTTTGCAGTCTACAACTTCATCTTGAGAAGGGGCAGGCACTGATGTCTTCTCTGTGCTGACTAGTGGTCACTGCAGGACCAGAGGAAATGGCCTGAAGCTGTGTCAGGGGAGGTTTAGGTTGGATATTAGGCAATGTTTTCACCCAGAGGGTGATTTAACACTGGAACAGCTCCCCAGGGAATTGGTTGCAGCACCAGCCTGACAGAATTCGGGAAGTGTTTGGACAACTACTTTCCCAGGCAGGGGGTTTGAGTTTTTGGGTGTCCTGTGTTGAGCCAGGAGTTGGCGGTGATGAACCCTGTGGGTTCCTTCCAACTCAGGATATTTTGTGATTCTGTGAAATCATCTAGTTATGCTTCAGAGCAGAGAAAAAAAGGAGAAGACATGCAGGAAAAGCTCTTGGGCATTCTGTTTCCTTGAAAAGATGCCACACATCTCATGATTGTCTGAACACGTGACTCAAAGATACAGGTGTGTTTTCCCCTTTCAGTGCCAGACCCTCAGTCCAGCCTGTACCTATCTTTCTTGGAAAGAGCTTTTTCCTACTCTTAGGCCCACATAGGAACCAGTCCTACTAGTGGTCAGACCTAGAGGACATTCAAAGTTTGTTGGTTTTTGCAACAGAATGCCAGGACTGGGGGCCGTGAATAGTGCAGGCTGAAGACATACTGAAGGGAAACTAGGCACTAATGAGACACAAATGTTTTCCTTTAGTGCAAGAATGAGGTGGTGCTGTGGAAGACAGTGTTTTACTGCAAGGGGAAAGCACTAGCAATGAGTTTGTAAAACTATGTTGAGCCAACTCAGCATGTCTCTTTGACCCATGACAGTTGGCTTTCTGTAGCACTAGAACACAGCCCAACTATCTGTTTGCATACACAAGACACCCACAGTGCCTGGCAGGATTCTGCTAACAGGATTTTTTTACACCCATTCCTCTTACAACAGAAAACAAAGCAGAAGTTTTCAACTGTATCACTTTGTTTCTCTTTTATTCTTTCTGATCATGTACATCTAGGTCTTGTTGCTGTAAAGCCTCTTGTACCGTTCAACTATCATGCAAGAAATAGCCTATTTAGCTGAGCTATTCCTGTGTGTTACTTTGTCTGCATTTTTCAGAAATATTCTGATTTAATAGCTGTTTTTTCATGGGCAGGGGAAGGAGAACCCTAAGTGCTGTGAAGTCGCTCAAATGTAATTATCAACTGAAAGATGAGGTAAAGATTGAAAAGTTGCTAATCTGAATTAAAAAATTGTATGAATATACAAAACTGTATTGTCTTCCTACATGTTACTTCTTTTCCCTTAGGGGTGCTTTCCTGAAGAGTCACACTTCTAGAAAAATAGAGCATTTTCAGATGCCCCAAATTACACCAGCAAGCCAAAGAATTAACCAAAATATTGAACTTTTCCTAGGGAAGCGGGATGTAGTGTGTCCAACAGGCAGCAGAGCTGTTCCCAGTCTTCCCAGAAAGAGGGATCATTTTGTTGTGGCAGGACTGCTTGGAGCACTGTCAATCCTTGCCAACTTAGAGAAGCAGATTCCCCAAATGCTGTACATTCAATCATAGTTTGGAGTGGAAATCTGCTGCAGCTTAGAGTTATTGGGGAAGTATGTGTCATGGCAATTCAGTGTTTCTATGACACTAAATTTTAAACATACCAAAGCTGTCTCTATTAGTAACTCTGCAGAATCCAGCTGATAATGCTGGTGCCAAGGCTTTTACTATGTTTCAAGAGCTCAGAGCTTTTTGTCAGAATGTTGCAAACCCACAGATCAGTTAATTAGCAGCTAAAAGCTGAAAAAATGCTTTAAACTGCAAATATGTCATGGTGTGGATCTTTAAAAAATTTTTTTAAATAGAAGCATAGGCATTAATTCCTGTGAGCTGAATATGACTTGGAATGTAGACTGAAGTGTAAGGTAAGTGGGAGTACATACCAGGAGCATGCCACAGTGCGCTCTGATAACCTAGTGTGAAAACGTGCAGTTGTTGCTGCAAATTCACATCCTGATGTGTGTCAGAGAATCAGCTCAGAGCAGTAAACCAAGCCAGTTTGGAGACTTCCTCTGGGAAGAAGCTGCAGCGAGCACACTGCCAGCTTGGCAGGCTGTGATGTGGTGCCCAGGCAGGCAGAAGGATGGCTTGGTCTGGGGAAGGAGCCGGGGGCCAGCGGCTGGGCATCCCATGCTGGGCTCTGCCTGAGGTCCCGCTGAAGCGCAGCGTGGCGAGTCCCGTGGTCCTGTGTAAACAGATGTCCATGGGATAATTCACAAAAATGTAATTAAGCACAATAGTGCAAATGTTTAATTAATCAGGTCTCATGTCCTTATTATCCCCTCACTGGCTTTCACTAATAATGACCCAGAGGAAAATTCTGTGCCTTCTGTGAATTATATTTTATTTACAAGGGTTTAATTTCTTAGATGATTTTTCTCTTTCGTTCCTGGTTAGCACTACCAACAAGAAAATATAATTCTGATGTCCTTTACAAGTAAAACTTGTGACTGGCCTAAAATGCAAAATTAGGGAAGGCTTTGTGCTAGCTCACATGGTTTCTTTAGCTGAATAAATTAGAATAACTTAGCACTTAATACATCTCTTGCCTCACAATCAAAGGATGCATAAATATTTGGCAGTAATCCTATGACTAAAGTTGAGAGAAAAAGAAAAGAGGTCTTGAAGGAGAAGCTTTTCTGTTTGAGCAGAGCAATTCCTTCTGAGCTGGTTTTTAATCTGTATGAAACATTAAATTGCAGAAGGGTGTCTGGAGCCAAGAAAGGAGTTCCAGCCTCCTTCCCTGAAGATGCCCCTGCCTCCCCCAAAAGTCAGCCACTGGAAAGAAAGTGTTAAAAAGTATATTGTTTGCATTAGGGGGCCGAATTTTCCACTGGGTAATCATCAGTGAAACCTAGTCAAGGGCATATGAGGATGGCAGGCCTGATTAATAATTATGCTACAGTGCTAAGAGCAAGATTTATGCTATCAGTTTTACAAGAGTCATTGATATTAATATTGCTAGTAAACATTTTGTACTGCTGTTTACTGTTTCCCATTTTCATTGCAAATATGGTATTAAAACTACAAATGACCTAAGGTAACATTGTAGCTTTGCTGTCTAAATGTTACTTGCGCTCTACAGAAGAGCTCTTGCAGAGCTGCTATTAGATGAACAGTCGCATTATTTCCATTGTAATCTGCAATTTTGGAGGCTTTTAACCCCAATCAAAAAAATTTACTTTGGGTTTAAATAATGTTTTCAAAGATCTCTATACAATATATATATTCCTACTCATGTAAATATGTGTGCCTTCCCACTTGGAAAGAATTTTATTTGGAGTTTTTTGAAAAATGGAAAAAAAATAGTTGTGTATGCAAATAGGTATTCAAGCCTGAAAAAGACAAGTGTCATTACAAAGTATGGAGTAGAACAAAAAAATGTTTTGAGGATAACAAGGCGTACTGTAAAGACATTCATTCCTCTAAACAAAAAAAAAAAAAAAGGCTTATGTGAAACTGTTAAGTATTTTCATCACTTTCAGGCTGATACACAGCACATTCAGAAGTATCTATTTCAAAATATGTTAGTAGTGAATGAGCTGAATGCCCTTGCACTGTAAACACTGTTTCAGAAATCTGTTTATAGGCAGTTCTGCTTTTGTTCATTAATATGCCACAGGAAATACAGCAGTAAAATCTGAAGTGTGGGGCGTGGATTGTTTCTTGGGGTGAAAGGAGGGGATTGTGTGTTGGAAATAAGCTTGCATCAGCATGAGGGCCACCCACCCAGGTCAGTGTCAGTTCAGCTCTATTTTCCTGATAGTACACTTATGTGTTTACTTTTCCCTTTACAGTAACAGGGAACATTTTGTTGGAATTATGCCTCTTCCTCTGGGGTTATTTTTTTTCCTTTCTTGACAAGAAACTCTTAGTAGTCATGTATAGTTAAGTAAAGCCTTAGACCTTGCAGTAACTTTCCAAAGACCTTTCAGTAACTTTCCAAGGCCTCAGTACTGAGGCAAACTTGCCAGACTTTGTGGGGGGTCTTTTTGGTCTGCCTGGAGCTTTGGTTTAGTTAATTAAGCTGTAACAAACGTTTCAATGATCAGGTGACTAATTTGTTTTACTTTTGTTTATCTCTGTATAGTCACAGAATAACTTTAATTTTGTATAAAAGTACCTCCATGGTACCCGTTGTCATCAGAGGCCCAAAACTGCGCGCAGGATTTGCGGTGCAGCCTCACCAGCCCCCAGCACAGGGGGACAGTCTGTGCTCTGGCCCACTGGCCACACTATTGCTGATAAAAGACAGGATGCCATTGGGCTTCTTGGCCCCACTACCAAGCCACTATACTATGTATTCCAAAATACTGAACAGGCTAAGATAGTAATCTCAGAAAAGGGTCTCCCTTGATTTAAAATGAAAAATTTTATGAGGATCTCAGAAAAAATTGAATCTTCAAGCAAGCTCAGCAGCTGTAAGCACATGCCTGATGGTGGAGCATCACACAGTGGTTCCGAAGTTATTGGTACCCAATATCCTCACTGGCCCCTGTAGCTTTCTGACTCCACAGTATCCTGCTGAGCTCTGTGTAGAGCAAAGACTCAGGGATGCCACTGGCAGGGTAACCTGTGGTCTTCCCAAACTCTCTCCTAGGGTCATGCCTTCATTTGTTATGTGAGCCACATGTGCTCACTTGTCAACACCTATGGGTACAGGATGCCTGGTGCTAAACCAGAAATCACTCTGGGAGGGAAACTAGCCTGAGACCCAGCTTGGCAATGATGCTAGCACACCAGAACTGTCTTACAGTGATGACAGCTGTTTTTTGTGGCAGAAGAAACAAGGTGCATCAAAGCATCTGGTGAGTGCAGGCCCTTCCTAATGATAGTGCACCTCTGATGATTGATTACCTGCAATGTGTGCAGGAGGAATTTCATCTCCCTTGGACCTTGATTTGTCTGTCTGGCACTACTAGGTCACTAATGAAGCTTTGCCTTTGTCATTTCCACTTGTGAAACACAAAAGAAGTTTCAACGAAATGATGACCTTGCCTGCCTGTAAATTAATGCAATCATTTTCATGCAGCAGGACATAATTTTCCAGTTTGTATGGGTATGGCATTCCTGCCTGAAGTCTTGCATCTGTCAGTTCACCATTGACAGCACATCAGTGGATGGAAGTATGATTGCTGATTTCAAGTATTTGGAAGACCTTGGTGCATTGTAATTCTTGTTGTGATGGGCTTAATTCCTTGAAAAGGTTTTGTAGGAATTAAGCTTCTCAGTTCTGCAGAGCAATTCATTCAGATGTATTGCCATCAAGCGCTGGGGTATTCCAGACCACCAGATCACTCACAGGTGTGGATTTGTTACAAATGATAGGGTGTCTCTTTGTCTACTCTGTTTATGGTAGGCACCAAATATGCTACAAACCAAGAACCTTGCTAACAAGCTACTAAGTAATGTTAAACTAGCTGACACTTCTTTGACTTGAAAATTGTTTTTTTTGTTTTATATGGCACATAAATATGGACTGAAGGGTCACACCTGCAGTATTACATCTTCTGCATCAATTGCAACCCAGACTTGCTGTTCAGCTCTCAAGGAATCAGTCCTGGTGTGTTAACAGTTTTGCATGACACTGTGATAAAATAATTTCACTTCTCTGTGTCTTGGTTTTCTTCATTTTCTGAGGAAAAAAAGTGAAAAAATAAAAAAAAATTACATAGCTTTCCTACAATTATACGACTCCATAACTCCAAAAATTTGATTACAACTTCTCTGTTTTCAAAGGAGCTCTTTTCAAAGAGCCTTGCATGCCTTGCATGTATAAGCTTGGAATATTTTATATTTTTATCTGAGTGTCTGAAGAGTGTTAAATATATTTGCATCTTGGAACAGATGAACAAATTTGGTCAGGTGAACAATGCTGTTAGGTAAAACTTTCAAGAATCTTTCAAACTGAACTGTCCTGTTGAAAAGCATTTTCTTGGGAAGTTTAGAATAATATCTTACTTCTTTTGTTAGTTTTCCTTAATTTTTAAAGCTTTTTTTTTCTTTAGTATTCAGCAGCTACCATCCCACTGCCCTAGCACCTAGCAGGTGACACATGTCACCCTTAATGATCTAGGAATTTGAAAATATCATTATTATTATTGTTCTTGTTGTTTCTTAACTGTTAGGAGTAGAGTTGAAAATGTTTTTTTGTTAAGATATAAAAATTATTAGAGAAATAGAAATTAGCACTGTTGAATGTGACTGAAAAGGTGGGAAAACCAGAAAAATTATGAGGGAAACAAAAGTTTGTAGAGGTGTTTATGGAAAAATCTCCTGACAAACAAAATAAGGCTGCAATAATCCATTGCTAATTGGTCCAGTTACTATTTATAGTGCAGAAAACATGACAATTCAATAATTACCTTTGTTGCAGACTTGATAAAAGCCCCTCCTTCTCTCATGTACTATTAAACACTTCTCACTTCCAGTGATAATGAAAGATGATGTTACAGAACACCTTTGAAAATCAGATTGTTTAATCACCTATTGAGCAAGATGGCTTAAAACTCTTCTGAGGCACTAGCACTGACTTTTTTCCTTACCATGTCTCATAGCCATTCCTAGAGACTAAAGCAAATACTGGGCAAGAACAAAAAGCAGTATCAGCCAGCTGTTTTGGACATTTGTACCACATAAAATAATTGACAATAAGCTTAGGTCCTAAATGAAAGCATGATAATTCTGTTAGCAATCAGCATGGGTCAAGAGAAAAGGTCTAAGAAAATAACTGAGATGTTAAAAACATTTAAAAATGCTGTTTGACAAAAACAGCTTGTTAATCCAATAAACTAAGAAATCTCTGATGCATTTTAATTTGTACTAACATGTCATTCATTTTAAAGCCCAGAATGGCACCACACCATTATTGCACTCAAATAGATAATGGACAAGGGACAGGTCTCAAGAACATGGTTATGAACATCTCCTTTTTCTGGCCACAGACGTATGACCCAGCCTTGTGCTGTTTAACTTTTCCCTCAACAATGACCATAACTGATAGCTGTTCATTCTCCAAGAATGGGGAGGGAACAAATAGCAGTATTGGTTATTTACTATAGCTAGGATCCAAGAAAACAATAGACATCTCCATGGCTCTTTCATTAAAGGTAAACTTATAATTAAGGGGCTCTGTAATGAAAAAAACCCATGGTGGCTTGTGATACTCATGAACAAAGAGTGTTGTACTGTGTTCACCACCTGTAAGGCTGGCACTGAGCCTGCTGGAATATTGCCCACCACTGGACTCGTGGCTCAAGCTGTGATATGGAGAGAGTTCCAGGAGAGGCCTCAGATTATGCTGGAACCTGAGTGTGATCTGCAGTATGGAGTGATGTGAAGGACCATTTTCTCTATTCACCAAACTCCTAACAAGACTAAGGAATGGGAAATTGAAGGAAGGCAAATTCTGGCTAAAATGAGGACATTTCTTCAAAGTAATAGTTGCTGAAACAACATAGGCCATGATTCACACTGGGGAAAATCAAGATTTCTTTTTTTTTTTTCTTTTTCTTTTTCTTTTCTGAAGGTCTGCTTCAGTTCAAGAGCATGCATTGTGCAGAATCAGGCATTTCCTAAGGGAAGTTTATTGTCTTTTGTTATGACATGTCCATTCTGACATTAAACCCTATTGATCTAATCATAGGGGCTAAAGTCAATATTTAGGCATATCAATAACACATCTGACTTTTCAAAATTCTTCTTTTGATTTCATTAACCTTAACTTCTGGATGTTACTCTACTTCTCATTGATTACTTGTAAATATAGAAGGATGAGGCAGCATTAGTGATTTTGACTACTGAATTATTATCTGTACTGTTATCACAGGGAAATAGAATTTCATGTGTCCAGAGTTTTGTATATAATGATATTGTATATTTTCAGTTTCATAAAACAAGAACATGATACTGATAGAGAATATTTCCTTTTTTAGGTGTGTACAGTTGTTACCTGCTTAAGTACTATATTTCTCGAGGATGGGTGTAACAAGCCTTTTGCCAAGAACCTGAAAATCTTCCCTTCAGCTGCAGAATAACTCCCCATAGGCTGAGAGCAAAAGGTCCACTTCCCCATGTCATCATGCAGCCTCTGATATCACTAGTGATGTTCCATTGCCAATGAGCTGGAATACCCACTAAAAAGAAAACCCAGGGCTTTCCTTCTCAAGATGGATTAGGAATTATATTATATAAGATAAAACCTGAAATACACTGTCAGTTGAGTCAGATGCTCGAAGCCTGTGGATGATACTGTCATCATCATAAGGCACAGGTTAGGAAGAAGCACCACAGGATTTTCCTTTCAATCAATCAAGGTGGCCAATTAGGATTTGCTTGATCTTTGAATTTATCTTCAAGCAATTTAGGTCTTGGGGTAAATCTGAAGCATTTGAAGGCAGCTGTGCTCCATCAAGTCCAGATTCAGGAAAATTTTATAGTTTGCATAGCTAAAGGAAGTTGTCACCTGTCATTACAGAATCACAGATCAGATCAGGTTGGAAGGAACCACTGCAGGTCATCTGGCTCAACTTCCCTGCTCAAACAGAGTCATCTCAGAGCACATTGCACAGGATTGGGTCCAGACAATTCTGGACTATCTCCATTGAGGGAGACTCCTCAACTTCCCTAGGCAATATATGCCAGTGCATGGTCACCTGGTTCTTCATCATGTGCAGGAGCTTCCTGTGCACAGCTCCTGCCTGCTGCCTCTTGTCCTATTGTTTGATACCACCAATAAGAGATTGACTCTGTCCTCTTTGCACCCTCTCTTCAGATATTTGTAGACATTGGTGAGGTCCCCTCTCAATCTCCTCTCCTCTCCTCTCCTCTCCTCTCCTCTCCTCTCCTCTCCTCTCCTCTCCTCTCCTCTCCTCTCCTCTCCTCTCCTCTCCTCTCCTCTCCTCTCCTCTCCTCTCCTCTCCTCTCCTCTCCTCTCCTCTCCTCTCCTCTCCTCTCCTCTCCTCTCCTCTCCTCTCCTCTCCTCTCCTCTCCTCTCCTCTCCTCTCCTCTCCTCTCCTCTCCTCTCCTCTCCTCTCCTCTCCTCTCCTCTCCTCTCCCATCTCTTTTTGCCTTTCCTGACTGCTGGCTGCTAAGCTGACTGCTTACAGAAGAGATGTTCCTGTCCCCCATCATCTTTGTCACCTCCTCTGGACCAGCTCCAGCAGCTCTGTGTCTCTCTGGTTCTGAGGTGCCCAGAACTGGACACAGCACTCCAGATGTGCCTCACCAGGGCTGAGTAGAGGGGCAGGATCACCTCCCCCAGCCTGCTGGCACTGCTCTTCCCAATGCACCCCAGGACACCATTGCCCTTCCTGGCCACCAGGACACACTGCTGCTCATGGACAGCTTGCTGTCCACCAGGAACCCCGGGCCCTTCTCCTCAGAGCTGCTTCCCAGCAGCTCCCAGCCTGTGCTGGTGCCTGGGGTTCTTCCTCCCCAGGTGCAGGACCCTGCATTTGCCTTTGTTGAATTTCAGGCAGTTCTTCTCTGCCCCTCTCTCCAGCCTCTGAAGGGCAGCACGGCCCTCTGGGGTATCGGCCTCTGCTCCCAGCTCTGTGTCATCAGTGAACTCTCTGAGGGGGCACCTGCCCCTTCATCCAAGGCACTGATGGGGAAGTGAAACAATACCAGGCCCACTCTTGAATCTGGGGGGTCTCCACTTGTGACAGGCCTCCAACAAGAGCCTTTGCCAACACTCTGGGATTCGTTGTCTTAAAATTTGAAGATGACCAGTAAAAATTATTTCTTCACATGACTCTGTTGAAGACCCAGAAGGTACAACAACAGAGCAATTAAACCTAAGCACTGTTTGGCACTATTTAGAAGTGGATATGAGAAAAGGCTTCCTACACAGTTGAACACAGCCTGAGTCACTTAAGGAGGAAACAGGCAGCTAATGCTTTTTTTGAATTGGAGCTTTGCCACAGCCCTCTGTTGAACTGGAGGATGTGTTAAGTGAGGTTTTCCACAAATACTACAAGCAGGTAAATGGGAGCAGTTTTAGCACAAATTGTTTGCTTAAAGTAGGAAATAGGTTGTTAAAGGAAGTGAATGGGATGTCAGCCTTTGATGATGCTGTTCTTCATATGAGAACTCAATCAGAATAAATTTCCTCTTTCAGAGAAACTGAAGGGAAGCCTTTTATGCTGAGGAGAAATGGGCAGTAGCTCCAAGTGACAAGATTGTAGACAAGACCACACTCCTCCAATGTAGTAAGACTGTCTGAAGCTTTACTGTCTGAAGTCATGAGTAGTCAAGCTGAAAAAAAACCCCACCACCACAACAAAAAGCAAGCAAAAAAATAAACAAAAATCTGGAAGAGAAATCAATATCTATTAAAAAATAAAATGAGTAGCAGCAGAAACAAAAGTGGGGAAAATTCAATTAAAATAAGAGAAGAAATGAGCCAATGACCTTTTCTATGAACTTCAGTGTTCAAGTTTTCTATAAACACCATCTAGCTCATCCAAATATGTTGTGCCAAAAGCATTTGTGACAAACTAAAAAAAAATAATTATTGTATGGAGATTCAATTGGTCACTATGCCAGAATTAAACTTTGAAACCAGGCTATGGTTCTAAACATGGGAAATGGAGAAGGATGGGAAGAGAGAAAAATAATAAAAGATCTTTTGTTTTCTTTACAGAAGAGACATGGCTCATTGCTCCAGGCAGTTTCTGGGAGAGTTTGATGTTCAGGACACTTTTCTACCACAACATTGTCGTGGCGTTGCTAGCTTCCTGCTCTTTGTCATATTCCATTGCAGTCTGGGACCTGACAGCAGCAAAGGATTTTTCTGAAATGAATTCAACTGGTTAGGATTGCATCCACCCACTCAGATGTAAAAAGTCCCAAAGTATCATCAGTCACAGATAATTTTCTGAAAAACATGAACTCCTTGACTCTCTCAGGAACCATGACAAAACCCCACTGCTTTAGCAATAATTTAGTTAATGGAACTCTGTTTTTTTCATGACCATTTTTCCTTTTTATTCTCCACAGTCTGAAAACACAAAAACATTGCAATGCTTTCTTATCTGAAATAGAGTGGAAATCAAGTCCTTCTCACAGTTTTGTACACAGGTGTCACATTTAGGCATCCATCTTCTTTTCTCAGAACCAGGTAACTAAATGTAATCCAGCCCACCACTTCTGTTTAGGACCTGCTGTTAGAGCCTTCATACATGACAGAAAGGTGGATATGCCTTTCCTCATGTTACAATAGGGTTTTGACTGATCTGCTCAATGCCATGCTTGCTGCTCTTGAATTAGACCATTGCAATCACAAGTATTTCTGGTGGCATTGATAGTTATACTTCAATATTAGTGAGCTTTATGAGAGACTGGCAGCCTGTGCAAGGATACCCAGCTGCTGATCACATTATGCATATAATAGGAAACCTAACTCCACACACAATGTGATAAATGTAATGGGTAACTCTTGCCCAGCTATGTGTTCAGGGATGGGAGAAACTGAAATACAGGAAACTGTATTTCCTGTTTCTAGGCCAGAATGAGAACTTAAGCCAATAAAATAAAAAGAGAAAACCTCACTTCACGGTTCAATGGAAGTCCTAAGTCAGGTGTTATAATCACTGAAGACTGTAGGTTATGAACATACACACACGCACGCACATACGCACACACACACACACACATATATATATATATATATGTGTATATATATATATATATATATATATATATATATATATAAGTAGGGGAAATTTATTCTATATTGTTCTGCTGACTATGAGTCTGTGAGAGAGAAAAATCTCCTGTTGTGATGAATATATGTGTGTAGCCTAGCATCAGCTGAGCAAAGACATAAGAGGTGTGTGGAGGGGAGCAAGTGGGACTGAAAGAGAGAACTGAGGAAGGAGCATCTGGGGATCCTCAAACAGCACAATAATTTCAAGGGATATAACTTCACAGCATGTATTAAAATTAAATCAAGTGAATGAGTTGACTGTTGAAGAGGGAAGCTTTAATGCTCATAAAATACAATGAACTCATTTAAATTGTCGGGGGATATGTAAGCTGACTGACTTCAAACCAAACAACTGTTTGTCTCCTTGTTTGGCAATTATTAAGTTTTAGTATTATTAATGTTTGCTAAATCTTGGGGTGGGCAAAGCCAACATCTGCCTCCATAGCTGTGTTCATTGAAGTTGGTTCAGGAGGAGAAAGTTACTGGAATCTATTGTTATATTCCAATCGTCTGCTAAATTCTTAGTAAGGAAAATGTGTTTGTTTAGGCATAAAATTAAGCAATTCTCAAGTATGGGAAAGATCCAAGGGAGTAGCTAGATTCTTGAAGTTCTCACTCATTTTCTCTAGACCAAATTTTGAACTTTCTCTATGCAGAGGATACTTTTCTACTGTGAATTCAAGTTCATCTAAAACATACTGAAAACCAGGTTGCATTACATCAAATTTGGGTCAGGTGCTTGCTATAGCTATGTATTGCTCAGCTTTGCAGAAAAGGACTTGGTTATCCTGAGGGACATCAAGCTGAACATGAAAAAATATGCCTTTACTGCAAAGAAAGCTGATGATATTCTGGGCTGTGCTAGATGAACTGCTGCCAGGAGGTCAGGGGAGGTCATCCTTTCCCTCTCCTAAGTGCTGGTGAGGCCACACCTGGAGCACTGTGGCCAGTTCTGGACTCCCTAGTACAAGAGAGTCACGGACATACTGGAATGAGTCTGGGAAAGGGCCACAAAGGTGATAAAGGGAGTGGAGCATCTCTTGTGTAAGGAAAGGCTGAAAGAGCTGGCACTCAGCCTGAAGAAGAGCAGGCTCAGAGGGATTTTATCCTCAAAAAGAAGATGCAGATAGACATCATTCAGTGGTATCCAGAGGCAGGACCAGAGGCAGTAGGTGTGACCTGAAACACAGGAGGTTCTGTCTGAACATCAGGAAACAGTATTTCACTGTGAGTGTGACTGATCCCTCATACAGGTGGTCCGAAGAAGTAATGGAGTCTTCATCCTTGGGATATTCAAAAGGTGTCTGGGTGTGGTCCTGTGTAACTGGCTCTGGGTGGCAGCAGGGGAGACTGCACCAGTTGACCTTTAGACACCCCCTTCCATCCTCATTCAGTCTATAATTCTACATGTGAGAGATTCCTGGAAGGCTATTTATTTCTTGCACTATAGAAAATCTAGTTCAACTGCCTCCAAATAATTTAGTATCTTCATAAGAAGGATCAGTTGCACCGGGACTGATATTCTATATTTTTGATGGACTTCTGAACACATGGTATTTTATTTTGCATTCTACAATATGATTTTATTCTTAGACAGTTTATGGAGTGTTAATAAATGCTTACTAGAGGTAAAAAAAAAGTATAAGTCTTGCAGAAACAAGTGATATTAAAGCTTATAAGCATGCTAAATGAGGTGTAATGCACATTTTTTAATAGTGGTTAGCAACCTATTGACTGCCTAGATTTTAAAGTGATTGATTATTTATTACAACTTCTATTATTAATTTATTTTTTCTAACCATTTAATAACTTTCAATTTTCTGTTTTTAAACTGAAATTTTATATAAAATCATAACTTCAATGAAAATAAAGAAACTCAGGTAAATGCAGAATATTAGAGTCTGGCTAATGTATGAAAAGACTGAGTTTTAATTATTCTTTGTTTGTGTCTCAATCTTGCTATACCAAGATGTGTAGGTGTGATTAATTTTGATTCACACAAACATTTATTCGGTATACAAGCACATTTCAGTACTTGAATTTATAAAATTTAAATTGTCCCCAGAAGTTTTTCAGAACTCATTTTATAAGGGAATTAAGGAATTCTTCCCAGCAATAAAAAACTTGGCTAAGAATCTAGGGTGTAATCTTTTTTTTAAAAAAAGTGAAGAGAGATATTTTTTGAAGTTAGGCAAAAAAAAAAAAAAGCTTTGCTATTTAATCAAGTATGTTTGATTACTGTTCCAAGAGGAGTTGTTTATAAGCACACCAAGAGCACAAACTGATGCTGATCAGGGGCCTGATTTAATGGGAATCTGCTGTACAGTCCATTTATTAACTTTACAAAAACATTTGTTAAGAAGGACATCTAGTGGGTCATCTGGTTCAGCAGCCACAGTGTTGTTGTTTGTGTTGAATTCCTACTGGGTGGAAAGGTAGAAGGGTTGAAGGACAGAAGGCACAGAGGTGAGGCTGAACTGCTTGCCCAGCATACCTCTTCTCCCTCTCCAGCTCTCTGTTGTGGGCACAAAGGTTTACCTGCAAACCTGTTCTCAATCCTGAAGCTCTTCTCTGTTCAGAGTGTTCAGATGATGTTGATTCCATCTCAGAAGTAGAGACATAGGCTCAGTAATACTTTGCTTTCCATTTGATGCTATTTAGGTAGCAAAAGTACAAAGTGAAAAATCTTTAACTCATTCTCCTTCCCTACTAAAATAAACAGAATTATAGAAATATCTTCAGTTGGCCAGACTAAGGCCTGGATGAATCTTTGGAGAAGAAGGTCTTTCTGCTATTGTCAAGAGTTGTCCTCCTGTGGTGGGAATTTGACTGTATGAGGTTGTCATCCTGTGTCCTGGCTGCTCTGCTTTATTCTGAGATGCAGGAAAAGTCTATTCTGCCCTAAGTGTCTCCCATTGGCTCCCCCTTAGGCCATGTAGGAAGGAGACCTTTTCCATGAAGTGCACCATTGACTGTTTGAATGATATATGTGGGAATGGTTCTCTCCTTTGCAGCTCCTACTGCTCATAGTGGTGGTTTCATGTTTTTCTCTGACAACAGGTTGCTATAATCTTCACCAGGCTTTGTAGGCATGTGGGACATTTCTTTCCTACTTCTTAGCACTCATGTGGAAGATGAGAGTGCATTCCACAGCCAGAGCACTCTTTGAGCCTGCAGCTGTTCTGCCACTGCAGGCTCAAATAAATAGCCCTATGTCATGTTTCCTTTGACAGTAAATTCTGCAGTACATAAGTGCGTTGCTCAGCAGTCATAGCGTAGCTCACAGAGACCCCTCACTGGTTCACAGTGTCCTGATGTGGCTGCCATGAGCAGAAACCCAAGCTGTGCCCTGCTTTTCCACAGCACTGTGATGAGTTTACAAGAGTTTTGTTTCAATGGTTGGTATAAAGCATCCTTCTAGGACAAGGAAATTCCTGTATACCAAATCAGAAGGTCCGATTGAGTTGGCTAATTTTTCTAATAGCAGCAAAAGCAGCAACTGTAGAATTGATAGGCAGAAATGCCCCCACAGCCACCACTCTTTTTCATGGTTTCATTTGGGCTGAGGACTAAGCCCCAGCAAGGCACCTAATCACTTCCCTCCCCCTGGTGGGATGGGAGCAAGAATTGGAAGAGTAAAAATGAGTAAACCCTTGGGTTGACATACAGACAGTTTAATAAATAAAACAAAACCACAGACACAAACAAAGCAAAACAAGGGATTTGTTCACCACTTCCTATGGTCAGTAGGTGTTCAGCCTCCTCAGGAAAGCAGGCCTCTAGCATGATTAACAGTGACTTGGGAAGACAAAAGCTGTCACTCTGAACATTCCCTGGTTCCCAGGAGAAGCCTGTCCCCGAGTCTATATGCTGAGCATGATGCCATATGATACAGAATATTGCTTTGGTCAGTCGGGGTCACCTGCCCCAGCTCTGTCCCCTCCCAAGTCCTTGTGCACCCCCAGCATACTCACTGCTGGGGCTGTGTGAGCAGAGGCAAAGCCCTTGACTCTCTCTCTAAGTGCTGCTCAGCAGTAACAAAAACATCCCTCTGTTATCAACACAGCTTCCAGCACAAATCCACAACACAATCCTATACCAGCTACTGAGAAAAAATTAACTCTATCCTAGCCAAAACCAGCACACCATTTCAGTTTGAGATTCTGGACTTAGAAAAAGGTCTGGATTCTTTCACTTTCCTTTTCACTATCATTTCCAGACGCTTAAGACTCCAAGTCCACTGTTTTGCCAAGTCAAGAGGGAAGACTAATGTTGCTTCATTAATAGTGCTTCCAACATCATGCTTGCTGAAGTGAATATCCATGTAACAGACAGCTTTAACACATGACACTTTTAATCCAATACCAGTCTTTGACCAGAAGGGAGCTATGGAACAATTACCCCATGATTTACTTATCCCTCTGTAAACCTCAAATCATGAAGTGTGGAATGCTCTTAGTGGACTTTATTTGAGCTAAACTTCGCAGGATTGGTCCTCTAGTTTAGGGGAGAATACAGCCAGCAGGGTCAGAAAGAGACACAATTAAGTAACTTGATGAAAAATGGTGGTGAAGAGAGGTGGCTTTCTGAAAAGAATGACTCTGACAGTTTAACAGAAAAACAAAACCCCACCACTTCCCTGCTCTTACTAGGTTATGGTTCAGCTGCTTTGGCCTTAGCATCAGTCTACATGGAGCTCCCTGTCAGTTGCCACGTCACATCTCATTCACTTCTGCATTGTGTCATTGCTGTCATGGAGAGAACAGGCAACTCAGAGAATTTCCTTTGCTGTTACCTGATATACCATTATTCACCTCTTATCATTTTAGCAAAGCAGTTACACTGCTGTCAGAGGTAATGGAGAGCATGCCACTAAGAAAATTGGCTGTAATTTATTTATCAATTGTTTCTGCATACCACAAAAAGAGACCATCTACTTTACGGCTGCGTCTAAGGTATCTGAGAGCCCTTGAAGTTCATGGTTTTCCGGTATTCTAAGTTCCTACTTATGGCTTTTCCTGTATATGACACACAACACCACCCCTGTGGTCTTCAAGGCTGATTTCTTCTTTGCTTTCTTTAGTCACAAATCATTCTGAGGCGTCCCTTAAGTGCATTTGTATTGTTAAGTGCACCGGCCTGATTTGGTGTTAATTCAATTTGAGTGCCCTTAATATCTTGCGGGAGTGAGGCAATGCATGAGAGCTGTACCTTGTAAAAACAGGTTCCAGGTCTGCCTGAGAGCAAAGCACCTTTCCCACATCAATTTACCAAAGTTGCTGATAAAATTTTCATAAGGAAACCTTTTTAGTCTGACCCTATTGTGTTGTTCTACCATTAAGAGTTGGGGAACTGAGACTATATTCTGGTGACAGTGTATCACTATCTCCATTATTTTAGCGTATAGACAGCCTGCTGATGGGTCACAGCCTGCATCCTGTCCTCTTACAGTGTGGAAATGGCTTTCAGAGCTGGAGCCCAGAGGCCCAAGTATGCCAGCTGCTGCATTCATATGTCAATACAACTGAAGTGAACTCTAGATAAACCAGTCACCCCTAACCTTCAAATGATGGGAGATGGGACATTTCAGTGCATTTAGGGCCAAGCAAAAAGAAGAAAAAGCAGGAATAGGAATAGTTAGCCCTAAGGAATGTGTGGAAGAAACGATATCACATTTTCATTGAAGAAATTACTAACAATCAAGATGTTAAGCCAGTTTTAAAGATGAAAAGCCAGTTTTAAGGTAATTGTGGAAAGCAAAGGCTACAGGAGGACTAATTCTGCTCTCAAACAAGTTATTGTAAATTCTAAAGAACTCCAACATTAACTGAAAAAGTTTATCTTATAAAGGTGAGCTCCTGTCTAGTACCAAGAAAAGTGTCCACCTGCCAGGCAGATTGCCTCTACACTACTTTCCCCCAACATATTCTGGAGAGCAGGGAGCTGCAGCAAGGGAGTCTGAATGAAGGGTCCAGCTACTGCATATGTGATATTCCAGAACCTGGATGTTCTCTCATGCTGTATGAACACATTTTTTTCAGCTGTTATAGAAAGCATAACCAAAGTTATGATACCTAGTATTTTGAAGGAAAACTGAGAAGAACAAGAAAATTATGAAACAAAGAAGGAAAAGAGAAAAATGAAAGAGAGACAGGGTCAGAGAAATGCTAGAATGAGAGGGGGAAGAAAAAAGAGAAGGAATGAGGAAAAAGAAGAAAGAAAGAGAATCAAAGTTATGACAATTGAAGAAAGGAAAAGATAAAAAAATGAAAAAAGAAGGAAAAAGAAAGGAAGAAAATGAGGAAGGAAACGAGGAGGGATGAGAGGAAGGAGGAAAGGAAGTAAGAAAATTACCTCTGAGTTTTACACTGAATTTAACAGAGACTGAATGAAAATTTTGGGAGTTTAGCCAGTGTGGCATGACTGTTCAGCACAAGTACTGAATGATGAGGCTCGATGGCTTGATTATAAGGAGCATCTTCTGTAACCTAGCACACAATGATAAATCTGTTTCACTCTAAATTGCCTTTGGGAATCTTGTCCTCCTTGCCAGCATGACTTACTCTCACTCGCTGGTGGGCAAAAACTTTGATCCTGTGTCCCATGGAAGTCAATGGGAGCAATGCCTTTGACATCAATGAGTGCTGGATCACACCCCAGGTGAAAAACAATAGCTTTGCTTCTAGTTGGACCAAATGGATGAATAAATCAGAGCCTTGTGTTTGTGGAATCAGGACTCCTGTGTGTTTCTTGCAGAGGAATTTTACACTCCCAAGTATGTGTGACCAAGGCAATCTGATTAATTATTGGATAATGCTTGAGGCAAGCACAGAGTTACAGATACCAGCTAGATAACTGTGTTATAGAGGGATTTATAATACCTTTGAGCATCGGCCTCTTGATCTTCAGGGGTATTCAAAGAAGAGAGAGATAAGGCAATTCTTTCTATGTGTTATTAAGAGAAAGAGACAGGAAATACTTATACAGCAAATACTTATACATTTTTCTCTCTCTAGCATTCAGTATTATGCTGTGTTCTACTTCCAATTACTTTTGAAGAACTGTGGAAGTTTTCAGCAAAAACAACTGGCTGCATTTAACATTGAGTACTTGCCCTTCGCCGAACTGCAGCACTTGAACTGCGCCACTGTGTTTGCAAACTACCCTGTCACATATAAGCAAGGCAGAGGTGGCAAAGGGCAGAGTAAGCATCATGGTAGGCCCTGTGTGTCTGTGCCCTGTTGTGCTTCGTCTGCCTGTACCACTGAGGTCAGTAGCAAACCTGGTACTGCAGGATGCTGTGGAAGTGCTGGGCCACCTGAGGAAAGTGCCTGCAAACCTGATTCAACCTCAGCTTTCTTTGTTCTATGATTTATGCTGGCCCTTCAAGCTACCCAGTCTCCTCACAGCTTTTCCTGGTATCTGCATAATGCCTTGTAACAAATTTTTGAGCATGGAGTGAATACAGTTTGACATATCTTTCCTATTAAAAACACTGGGAAAATGGTTCCACTTTTTCTCTTATTTTTTTCCCGAGCTGAGCTGAACATGGAGAGTTAGTGATTTAGGAGAGGAGCTCTCGAGGATGTTCTGGATGACCTCCTGTGAGACACATTTCTTTGAACTGCAGTGATCAGATAGGGCTAGGGAGAGAAAGTCATGAAGGTAAAGTGGCAGGTCCTGTGCCACAGCACAGTGTGGTCAAAAACATGTGGTCCTTTAAGATGCATAGGTAAATTCCACAACAGCAGCTGCAGCAACTCACTGTGAATGGGTTAGGAGGTCCTTTCTGATGGATCAGCAGCAGATCAAAAAAGGAATAAAGGAAAGAGTTTCACCGTCTCGCTCTCATACTCTAAAGCAATTTTAGGGACACAGATGGTTATAGTTATTGCTATAGGTCCTGGGATTTTTAAGAATTAATGGGTAAATGTTATTTACAGTGAATTTCAGGGATGGAAAATGTTGTCTGTGCTGGCAGGATTTGTGCTACCCTTCAAGCAAGAGAGAGGGAAGTCTATGTGAGAGATGGGACACGGCACCATTCTCTAGAGTCTTCCAGCATGCTGTGCTTCCATCTTAGGATAAATAAATGCCTCTGTGAATGGTGTTTTTAGAGAAAGCTCCAGTTCAATTAGGCAAATAGTCTTTGACTTCCTAATCTAGTGAGAAATGGAAATGCTCTTCTGCTTCCCTTCCTCTTCATTAGTTTATGTACATCGCTCCCATCATGTTTACCCATGAAGAAGTGGTTTCAGTAGGGATGCTATCTTTGTAGCTTTTTCTATAAAGACTTCAAGCCCCATTGTATAACTTAGATGGAAGAAAATAAGCATTCAAATGAAACAGAAAACCTCAGGAGATCTTTCTGCCAGGACATAAGTTGTGAAGTCAGGACAAAAATAGCCAAAATAAGAAACTATGGGCCATGCTTCATGTTAACAGAGACACTGGTGTTTCCCCTGACTATTTTGAAAAAAGGCCTCAACCAAGCCCTCTCCACATGGCTTCAAGTGGGAATGCATCTTATTGCTCAAGATGCACTTCCTCTGTTAATCATACATAATCCAAAACAATGGCACTCTCTTTGTGCACCACATTGGAAGTATCTGTGTATCATATATTCAAATTAAATTGTGTGCTTGAGGGAGCTTGTGATCCCCAGCACACTTCTGTGGCAGCATGGTTTGCAGGCTCCTCATGCTGCTTGTGAGCAATCCATTGTGTATGTGACGGCAAGCTCGAATCCCTGCCTGGGATTATCTGAAAACTCTGGAACTTGCCAGCAGGAAAATTTACAGCTAAACAATTATATTTTTGAAACTCTGACAAATCCACCCCGGTTTATGACTTTGAAAATAGGGCTAGGTGTATGCAACTGAATATATTATACACTGTAACTCAGCCTCCTGGGGGCTGCATTATAGCGTCTGTTTACTTTGACTGACACATTTCATTTTTCTTTTCTTCCAGACATTATTGCTGCAAATGATATCTCTGCTCAATATGGATTTTCTCCTCAAAAAACTAGTTAGGTATTTGGATAAACATCTTCTGAACAAGTTCTTTTATTATTATGTTGATGATTTTTGGAAGCAATCCAACAATAATGCAATACCCACCCAACATAATATAAAAAACCAGCAAGCAGATCTGCATTACATTGGTTTATCAGACTACACGGAGGTGGGATTTCCTTCTTCTCTCCAATGGAAAATAGCTCTAAAATTTCCAAAGCTTTCAAAAGGAGAGCAGATATTATTTTTTTCTACCCATCATTTTTCTGTAAACAGAACTTTACATCCCCCAAAATAATCTGGTGACTTCTTGCCAAGGGTGAAATATATTTCATTCAAGCACAGAATAACATTCCTTTTACATAAGCAGGCAAAGATGTTATTGCAAAGTAAAACTACTTAGAAAAAGGAAATTTTTTTCTTAAAGTCAATCACAGTTTTTCCCAATAGAATCAGCACTGGGTCATGCAGGATGGCAGCACTTTTTTCTCCATGCTGTATTGGTTCCAGAAATTGAAAATTCATTACAATTTTCCAGTTCCTTCAGAAATTTCAACATCTCTGATGGTGAATGCCAAAATAAATGGCAGTGACGGGTGACCATGTTATGCACAGGTACATTAGCCTGAAGAGTGGTGCTTTTCTTTCGTTGTTCTTCCAGAGAAAAAGTAGAAGAGCAAAATTTCTTCTTGAGATCATTCTCTGACTGACAAATAAATCATCCTTCACCTCACTCAGGAACGACCAAAGAGCACCTTTTATATCAAGAGATGGCTGAGAGATGGCATTTTTATCAATGTGGGCTTGAGTTGTAAAACACAAAGTATACCTTTTAAGTATAATTTTATGAACAGAAAAAGTATATTTTGGTCTGATGCATGAATCTTTTATCTACCTTACTCCTGCCATTTGTATTTCCTGCCATTTGGGAATATCCCAAATGGTCTCTGCTTCTCTTTGTTGTTTTATAATTCCTTTTGTATGGCAGCCAATGCTAACATTTCTTTCTGAGTGCGAAAGTTGCTTATGGTTTTGATGTACATGTACTCTACAGTCCTTGCCAAGTACTTGGGGTGGACAATGTGCTTTCTGAGTTCATTAAGAAGAAAATTTGACCTTGTTCACCTTGAGGAGAGATAATTTCTGTGCTGAGTTCTTGCAGGACGTGAGAAATGTAGAAAAGCTGCAGAAGCAGAGGGCCAATGAACTCCAACAATAAACGTATTTCTCTAGTGCCTTTACAACTATCAGTAATGGCCCTTGCTGTGCAGCACATGGGGAAAAATGAGTGCTACACAGTGGTGTGGGCTCCACCTAGACACTCAAAAACCTGTTGTGAGTTTTTCAGAAGATACTCAGAATGGATCTCAGAAACGCCTCAGTGCCACCTGCTTCCTAAGATCTGGTGTAGCTCTTGCTCTGTTGTAGAAAAGCAGGGATGACTTGGGCTCATTTATTTTTCCCTTGTCTTATCAGTCTAGTTTGCTGTGTGCAGGCTCTCTCTGGCTGGATACCAGCAGCATGCTCTGGTCTGGGACAATGTAGCCATAGGGTGAGGACGCTGCTCCCTGGACTAAGGGACATTGTAGGACACATCCCCGTGGAATTTTTCCCATCACCAGGGAATCCCAAGAAATTAACTTAGGGCAACACTGGTATATATGCAGCACATACAAAAGCTCACATTTCTTTACCTCACTGAATTTAAGCTGTTTATTTATGTCTTATAGTGTAAATGGGACTAGAGATTTAGGGAATAGCTAGCATCATGTAAATAAAAATGTACACTAGGCGTGTTATGCAGTCACCCTGTATGCATCTTTACTAGAGGTCATCAAAACATAGAAGGAGAAAACAAGGGGATCACTCAATGATCTTTTCTTGCAGTGTCTTCAAGACACTGTCTTATTTACTGCAGCATGAAAATTTTCCAGGCTTTCTATGCATTCACAGCTCTCCCTACCCTCGACCAGTTTGTGCTAAATCTGACACTTTGCTGAGGACTGAAAAGAGAAATATACTAAGCACTTCCTGTGGCAGAAGTGGCTTCCATTTTTGGCTTAGAGATTGAGCAAATTAAAGCACAGGCTTTGCAGTAAAGCACTGTTTCACCTAAGAATGTTTTACTGTCTCAGCAAGTGCTCTGCACTCCAGCACTGCAAGTAGCACAGATAATTTACTTCATTCTGGAAAGAAGGGTAAAGTTGTAGGGGAACTGAATGAACTTGTCCGCTTGAGAGAAGCATACAGTTTGCTGACTGACCCTGATAATAATTTTTTTAGGGTTTTCTGTGAAATTTTAATTTTGGGAAAAAGTGGGGTACTCAGCTGAAAAAGAAGAGTAGTCCCAATTATTCTCAATTTGCAACCACCTTGGATTCTTTACCCTGTTTCATTTTTGCACCTTCAGTCGGTAGAAGGATGGAAGATGAGAGTAGAAACTGCATGCAATTATAATTGTTTGTGCCTCCACCTCCTAGAACCCACAGAAGCTCAAGCTTCATGACTGAATGGAATCAAAAGGGACCCAGTCATTACTGCGTGGTGGTTTTGTATTTTGTGTATGTAATTTAGGGGAAAAGCTAGAAGCAGACACAGATAGTGTAGTGATCTGTTGAGAGTATGTATGAATAGTGTCTTACTTTCAATGGAGTCCTTAGGAAGAGTCTGTGCAGGATCTCCTAAGACCTAGACAGTATTTGAAACCTGCCACTCACACCAGAAAGCTACTGCTCACTTTGAGATCCCATGTCAGCTCCTTAAATCAAACCCTTCAGACTCAGGAATGAAGTAAATAAATTATAAGCTTTATTGATTGTGTCTGCTGTGCGAATGTTCTTTAGCATTGACTAAACCATTCAAACCATTGTCCCAACATGGATCAGGCTCCCTGTAAAACCTGAAATGGCTGCTCAAGAGGGAGCAGAAATGTTTTCTTTCGTTCATCCAAGATTCTGTCAGGGAGGGGTTTGATCTCTGCAACTTTACAACATCCATATGGTCAGGAATGAATTAGTTGGCTCCTTTGACTGGGATATGTGATCAGAGTCTTAGATTGGACAGCAGCCACTGTGATACAGCCTTTTTTCCTTTTTTCTTTTTTTTTTTTTTCTTAATATTACTGAATTTCTCAAGATTTTTGTAGCTATGGCCCCAGTTTGTCCCTTATTTGGTCCCTTGGTCTGTTATCCCATCCAAATGGCTCCGTTGACTTCAACTAAATCACTGGTTTAAATGCATCTTAGACTTCTCTTCCAGCTAATGGAGATAGTGCTGGTGATTGCTGGTTAGGGGTTATTTTGGGGGAAGGGATTGTTTTTGCTTCTGCTTTAAAACAAGGAAGTGTGGTAAATCACAGGCATCTTTCTTGGGATGGAGATTATAAATCACTCTTCCCAGGTGAAATCTTTTATTTATGCCTTGGGATTCCATTTCATTGAGGAAAGGTATGTTCTTTCGACTTCAGCCAGACTGCACTTTAGCAAGTGATTCAAATCAAGCTGACACTTATTAGTGAGCATGCTGAACACTTTGCTCCCAGGCACTTCACTGTGCTGCCACATTCTCCATTCTTCACAGATGTTTGTTCTCCTTAGGTTTCATCTGGAAGCAAAATCACTGCTTGCTCCTCATGTTAGTGGGAAGTCAACTGCAAAGAGCAGCTTGATTTTAGAGACAATGGATCACTCCCATCAGTTAAAAAAAAAAAAAAAAAAAGAAGGGGAGATGAAATAATACACTGACAGATCAGCTATAATACACTCCCAAATCAGTTTGAGCTCATTCTTCTGGTCTGAAAGTGACCAAGCAAACTTTCTATTATCATTTATTATGTGTTGAGCCCTGCCACCACACTTAGTGTTAATTAGAACACATTCAGTAACAGTAACTCCACAGACAGTACCAGTAACATCATATAGATGTCAAATTATTTAATTTCAAAGCAACAACTTTATTGCAAGCTTGTGTTTTTTGGGGGGAAAAAACCCCCAAACTAACCCCAAATCTTGAACGGTGAAAAAATTGTGCAGATAAAGTAGTTCTAGGTGCTTTTCTTTCTCTAGTAATACTCTTAAATTAATCCATACACACACCATGCTTGTGTTTCCTTTGCAGTTTTGGAGTGCATGCACTTATTTACCACCCTGAGAAAGCATGGTTCAGGGGAAAGAGCCAATGATGAAGTCCAGCTGCCAGGGAAGAAATGATAGCTCACTTACAGGGCCTCTTGGTTAAACATAGATTGATTTGTGTCTAGAAAGAGGTGTAACACCTCACCAGATCACAGGTAAATGTGATGTACTTATGACAGAATGAAAAAGAGGCAGCAGTAAACTTCAGAAGATACCTGGAACATCTGCCCAAGTTGAATTTCTGGTGGTAAAAAGCATCTCTTTATGCAGGCTACATGTCACAAGAGAGGGGTGGCTACTGTCAGGTCTAACAACCTGCGTGTGCCCAAGTGACCCTGTGAGATGTGTGAGAACTCCAAGCCCTGCTGCCAAAGGCAGGAGTGTGCGCTCATCCAAGCTGATACAGCAGGGATATTTTGCACTGGCCATTTCTTACTGCTTGCTTTCTAACCCAGAATTACTGGCAGAAAAATGAAGGGTACCTATTACAAAGACCTGACTATTTTCTAAATTCACTTTACTTCATGGCCATTGCCAGGCTCTTTCTGCACTAAGAGGAGGAGGCATCTTGCTGTTTCTTTCATGAGATCTTTGGCATCACTGTTGAAAATGGAATGCCTGTAGTAAGGAAACAATCAGCAACAGCATGAGTCAGTGTGTGCTGGAGTTTGAGCACTCAAGACATATTTTTACACAAAGATTTGGCTAATGAACAATGGAGGGGAAAAAATCCCCTTTTAAAAAATACATTCTTTCAATTTCTTTTAATTTAGCATTATAATGATCATTAACAGGAAATCAAACCTGCAAAGGCAAGGATAGTGTTTCTTCCTTTCCTTAAAAATTAGACAGACATTGCAACACATCAAATGTCTGTCTAATATGCCAGGTAATTTAGGACATGAATATATATACAAAGTTTGTATAAAACTGTAGGTAATAAACCTTTCAAAATAAACTTCCTATATTCTAGCAGGGCACAACACAGCAAGGCTATGTTGCAACAGGGAAAGAGAAGGTCCCTGTGAGATGGTGCCTATCACAAGCTCTTTCCCCAGAAAAGTCACAGGTGAGCTGGCTGGCTACACATGCAGAGATGTGAACCATGGTTCATGAGAGTCTTGTTAATTACTAGGAAGCTGAACAATAGGGAATGCATTGTGGAATAGCTGCAAAATGATGTGAGGATCTGCTAGGAAAGGAGGAAGGTGACTGACCAGTTTTCATGGACTCCTGTAATGTGCTTTTTCATATAGCCCTAGGTGTCAAGAACGTTTAGGAATGATAGATGATTCCCTCCATGGGCTAATATGATTAAGAATGGCTGTATTGAAAAAAGCAAAAGGATCCAGGTTTCAGGTTTTGCAGTAAGTTCCACTACTTCCTACATGGAGAAAGCTGCTTTTTTTATATCATAACGTGATGATCTTGAGAGGTCCTCTACCACCTTCCAAATTCTGTTACAAGACATTGACTCATTTACCTGTGGCTCTTTATTCTAATCTTTGCTATCTTAAGCTGGTAATATTCAGTTGAAATCAGTGAAGATACAGCACCATAACAGGTTGTATCCAAAGCAGTGGAAAATACTGTGAGTTGGAATCTATCAACAAGAAAAAAAAGTGCACATTGCTATGATTACACTACTAAAAGGTCTGTTCCTTTGAATCTTGACATTTGTGGCTTTGTTCATACATTACCATGAATAGCAATGGCTGCCTATATGATTGTGTTGATAGCAATATTATTTGAGCAGGAATTTTTACTACCAAATATAAATATATTCTTTTATAATGCATTCTTTTTTTTTAATTATGTGTAATGTTCAATAAAGTGATACATTATTAAGAAAGGTCATTGATTATTCCCAGGATATGGCAGCAAAATATATAGTATGTACTAAAATTGCAACTAGTTTTAGAGCAGCGTAGTGTGAATAATGTAAAACAAAAAAAAAAAGGAGCCAAAGTTAACAATAAATCTATGAATAGAAAAAGGAATGAAGAAGATGCCTTTTTATCTGACAATAGTTTGACTAGAATCAGAATTAGAAATGCAAGCAGATTTTATGAATATGTACTTGGTTTTGGTAAGATAAGAACGTGTTGGTAGCCTGCAAAACATTTTTAACATTTTCATGACTTGATAAGAAAATGGATCACTAAGACTGTGGACTTAAAAAATTATTAAGTGCCAGCTCCAAGGAAAAATCATTGCTTCTCAACTGATCCTGCTGTCTTGGAGATACCATATTAAGTATTTGAGAAGCTGCCAAAAGAATAGAAATTATCTGTCTGCTCCAAAAAGACAACTCTTAATATCTCCCTATCCTTCATGTCATGTCAAAGTCCTGGTTCTGTAGCCCAAGTTTCAGCAGGAGGTTGTACCCATGCAGCAGCATGTCTGACCACTCTCTTGAATTTGATGGGGTGAAGAATTTTTTTATGGTGAGACAGCAATTAAGGCATGCACAATCTCAAAATATTTCATAAATCTTCCTAAGTAGCTTTGATGGCTCTAAAATGCTTTTCAAATATTCCAAATAATTTCCTAGCAAAAAACCACTGAAAACCCTCAAGAAGCCCTATCTAAATTAATAAACATTTAATGAAAATGAAAAGAAACATTATCTTACTTTTTCTTTTTCACTTGCACTTTTACTTCATATAAAAGGTTGAATGGCCTTTTTTTTTTTTTTTTTAATATGGAAGACTGTGGTTTAAATAGCATATTTCATTGATTAGATTTTTTTCCTGCTCTTGAGCTGACAGGATCCTTGCCACAGCTTACAGCATTTCCTTACATGGGCGATGAGTATTCAGAAATGTACCTTTTGCTCTTTAACATGACCAAGCAGCTGGAAGCAAGGTATTAAAGCAGTTCCATGTGATCAGCAGGTTGTCTGCAGAGTGTGTGGATAACACCTGCTAACATGTACTGAAAAAAAATGCGCTGCAAAAAGCAGCAGAAGGCCATGACATAGGTTACAAAGTAGCCCACAATGGAAGAACACAAGCCAAATCTAGAAGATTGAAAGGATTGTAGAAACTGAATTGTCTATTTAACCTTTCTCTTTAAAAAAAAAAAGGTTTTTTTTTCAAAATGAAACAGAATTTTACATGGTGGAAGTTCTGATGGCAGTGCTTTGTGATAACTTCCATTTTAGTCATTATTATTTGTTCTTGTTGGTTTTGTTTCTTTTTCTCAGACATGAAGGCCTGGAAGCAATCCTTTCCTAATTCACAGACTATGCTGTGATCCTGGGAGTCCCTGAGAGGCTTTCTGGAGAGGAGAGCCAGCTGGCCCTGCCTCACTTATCTGCATTCCTGGTGCTGGCCAGGTGTTTTGCATGGTGCCATGGGGCACTGCCAGGCTGTGAGATACCTTAAAGTTCCATAGCAAAAATGGGGGACCCCTGGGCCTATGTCAGAGGATGGGGAGCACCTGGACCCTGGGAAGGAGTGGAGGGACAGAGTGACACTTAGGGGAGGTTTCAAGGCTATGCACAGGGTTGGAGAAAATGGGCTATTGTAGGCTTTGCTCCTTTAAGATAATATTTTGGGTGGGTTTGTGGAAGAGGAATTCAAATTTCCACTCTGAAAAACATCAGAGCATGCAACTTTACCTGGAGCACTGTCCAGTGTCTGGGCCATTGCAGCGTATCACTGAGATTAAGAGCATAATAAGCTCTATCAAAGCATCAGACTGCACAGGGATAATTACAAGATCCATCATTATTAGGCAAGAAAAACAAATGTGTCTTATAAACCCTAAAGCTCTAGAGCAAAAACCACTCACTAATTGAGCAGGGGGCTAGGTGCAAGCTTCTCTTGGGGTCAGTTTATTCTAGGTTAGTCCATTACACAGTTATTACACCTTGCTCTGAAGCACAAGTATTTGGTGAGGTTAGTGAAGGATGATGGCAGACATCTCTCTCCCATAATCCATGTTCTCACTTCATGCACCCACACTGAGCCACTCTCTGGGCTCCTATGGTTGCTTTAATGAATTCTAGTCTCACACTGAAAAAATCTCTTCCCTCTCTCTAATGCTAATTGGTTTATTCCTCCCTGCTCTCTCTTCTTCTTCATAAGAAATGCCTTATCCCTGGAAATCATTCATGTATTTGTGTGAAGCAAATATTTTGAAACCATAATTGATTGGGTTGCATGAATTAGGAGTTGCTTTGTGACAAATTGGCAGAGGGACAGTATTTCTGTTTCTCTTGAAGCCTACTGTGCTGTGCACTCACAATGGCACTCCTTGAGAGTGCTGGAAATCTCTTTTCTTATGTAAAGGAATGAGCAAATGTGATCTGTAAATTCATCACTCTCCCTCTCTTTGTGAGGCTTGAACTGAAGGTGATCATCTTAATTTAGAGGCAAATCCTAATTTAAAAGACTGTCAGTGGAGTTTGAGGGGCGATGAAGGAACCTTTTAAAAAATGCTGACATACACCTGACTTGGTCTTTCAGTTCCACCTCGCTCTCGTCTTGGGGAGGCTAGCCAAAGAAGAATTGAAGACTTTTCCATTAGTTTTAGATCAGTGGCTGGTAGATGAATACAATCAGTTGCAGGAGTAGGACATCTGACTTGTCTCTCAGATTTGAAATCATGTTGTGATCAGGTGGCTACTTGTCTCTGCCTGTCGACAGCAGTGCTGCCCAGGGTCAGGTCAGCAAACAGGCAAGTGTCCAACTGCAGTTCCCAGGAGCCCTGACTCTGCCTGCCATGCACACTAAGAGGAAATCTTTCCAGTGTCTTTGACAAGTCGTCATCTTTGTACTCCCTGTAGTGCCTTACCACCCCAGAGGGCTGATATTTTTTTTATTCTATCTTCACATATAAGAAACTTTGGTTTGGGTGAGTAGGGTGCAATAAAAGGATCAGGAGATGCCCAACAAGGAGAGAGGTGTTCCTCTCACTCCAAAGAGGTGTTGCAGCACTCTGTGTTCTGGGGCCCAGGAAGGGAGACTTGCCTGTGTACTGTGGCACTCTGCTAAGCAAGCAGCAGAAATAATGAGCATCTGGAAGCCCTGGCTGCCCCCAGTGCCAAGTTATCTGTCTCTCCACACCTTGCTGGCCTCTCTGACAGGTCCTTTCTTCCCCTGGTTGTGCAGTGACTAGTGTAAATTGTAGAAAAGTATGGTACTGAGAAGGCTCTGGGGGGCATCCTCTAAGTTATACCCTGGGCTCCTTCCCCTGTTCCTACCTCTGTTCCTATGCTCCTGAGCTACTCCTTCCCTATTCCCTGATCATCTTTGTACTGCTTCGAGACCAGGGTCAGCCTCCAGGCCCCGGGGGAGAGAAATCTGGACTCTCCCTCTGTGTGTGTCTGGGACATGAACATCTCACCGCATGGCTGAATTAAACATCTGTGGATATTATGGAAAGGCCCTTTTTGCTTCTTTACCCTGGACTTTACTAGCAGCAAGTCAGCCTGCTACATGCTACCTTCTCAGCTCTATGTCAGCAGGTTATACTAGTCTTGCAAAGGATACTCACTTTTGAAAAGGCCATTATCTCTATCAAGAAGCTCTTGATCAGTATAAAGGGTTGAGAGACAATCTTAAGTTGAACTTGCTTCCCTTTCCACTGGAAACCCTCTTTACAACCAGCCTGGAAGTTGTAACTCCTTCCCCTCTTAAACTGACATCTTCATCCAAGAGCACGTCCCACCATTTTTCCTTTCTCTGGAACCTGGCTCAGGGACACCTTCCTCCTTGGATGGCCTTCCCTATACAGCCCCACATCTGCAACAGTTCCCAGCCCACTGTATATGTAACAAAACACAACAAAGTGGCTTGCTTTTGTGGGTCATGTAAAATAATAAGGCAAGCAGGACAACTGGAATCATGACCTTTCCAGAGACCACTGGGTAGAGGGAATAGATAGATTAAAAACCAAGATGAAAATTCACTTCATTAGTGTCTAACACACACATCCTTTCTGTGTTCAAATGCATACAGATGGCACTGCTGTCACAGAAAGAGTCTCTTTACAAGGTTAATCCCCAAAAACTGGCTCACAGTTCATGGCACTCCGGGACTGTCTGCTCAGAAAAATAAGACTGCAAGCACTTGAGAAACAAAGGATACCCCAGCAACACTAGACTGTGCTCACACAAATTGAGCAAATAAAAAGAGGGAAATGCTTAGCCACAAAAAGGGGATTGTTGGATGTGTCTTTGTGATTTTTTTTCCCTAATTCTATAAATAAAGAGACTGCTATGACCAGTCTCAACTGCTATGACTGCTATTCTTTAAGGATGTAAAAAAAGAATTTCACCCTGTGGACAACAAAAGAGGAGGGAAAGATAACCGCCTTCCATCCCGTATGGAAGCTCCTGTGGGACTCTGATGTGGACCAGCCCCAGCCCTGCCTACTTATCTCCACATCTGTTTGTCCTCATGAGTTCAGTCCATCAGGTGCTTGAAATACTGGGTGTCATGGGCTGGGATGGCCACAGTCATCTCATGAGCAGACTGCTGCATTCCTCCTGTCTCATTTCTCCTGCCAGAAGCTTGGTGCAGCTAAATCTCTCCTCTCAAATATCCTTTACTCGTCCTGGAGACGTCTTCAAAACTGACTTCAGTGTTATTTTTCTCCTTTATGAAATCTGTCAAACTTGCCAAGACACTCTTGGGTGATGATGCCAGGAACACAAACTCCTAAACCAGGATTGCATTTTTCCCACCCATAACAGCTGTAACCATCTTTGCCAAGGATAAAGGCATGAATAAGTTTTCTCATCTTAGCACCTCACTTATCTCCAACTCACTGGTGCCCATGAGCTTGCAATATAACTAGCTTGGGCAACTTTTCAAAAAGACGTGAAACTGCTGCCACTAACTGCATGAAAAAGAGACTGCAGGAGTTTCACCTGGTCCTGTTGCCCCTTCACAAACATCCCTTAGACAGCTTGAGCAAGCTGTGATGATAATATGGTTTTAGGCAAAGTGCTGCTTACAGAATTAGTAGTCATGAGTGTTCATGGATTTCTAGAGCCCTGATAGCTAGGTCTTTATGCAGAGAACACATATGCTATGAAATGAAAGCTGAGGGAAAAAAAGGCAATTGACAAGCTGTTCCCTTGCAGCAACTGTAAACTACAGAAAGCCAAATAAAGGGAGAAAGACTAGTGTTTAACACAGGACAGATAGGAGACTTGGCTTTTGTCAGTGTCTTTGACTTGCAGCCCCCTCATATGGATTTGAAGAGAGCCTATCTTACTGTTGAAATGGGCAAGGGAGCTGGCCATGGCCTGAAGGATTAGACATTAGCCCAGTATTTCCAGTGCTGCAGGATAAGAAAAAAATGTAAAGTACAATTGTCCTCTCACAATTTCATGTGGTTCTATATGGAAGAAAAGTTATCCTGTTGCATTCTTACAGGCAGGACTATAAGGTATCGCAATGCTACATTTGTTTCCAGTGTTTACATACACTGTGAGCTGAGAACAGGCTCCAGTTCTTTGGGGGATTTTATTGTTTGATGACATCTTCATTGTTGTTATTACTCATTACAAACAGAATTCTGGGAGTGAGGTCATTCAATGGCAAACCCATCACAAGCATTTCCCAAAAAGTGTGCCTGGAGAAATCTTTTGGATGCAACTAGTTTTTATGAACAAGTTATAAATAAAAGAAGCTGATGTTGTTCATGATTTGCAAAACCTAAGACATAATCCTTTCTGTTTTCTTTTGCATGTTTCACCCCTAAAATAGTCAAATACAAACATCCCAAAACACTATGAATTTAATTTAAAAATAGAAAACTATTTATTCAGAAGTAGACTTCATCCTGAAAAAATAAACTTTGGTTTGAAAATAGCTCCTGATTTACCTTTGTATAGGACTTAGAAAATAAAGAGAATTTAGGAGGTACATTGGACTGAAATGAAATTATGACCACTGAACACAAATGCTAGCTCTTGCAACATCTGATCTGGACCCTGAATCTGTGACTTCCAAACTAGCCCTAAACTAGCACCAGTGAGCCATACAGGCAAAAAGAACCTTAAAACTTGCCCCCTGATGATGTGGAGTTATTTTTCTTGAGTTCTGTTGGCTGTACATATTTCTAAATGGAGTCTTGTGATACTTGTAGTCTAACAGGTTAAACATTTGGCCATGAGCCTTCTGGGCCTTTGGCCTTTCTAACTTTGGCCTAGTCTTGCCCGAACATAAAGAATAATTAACAATTTTTTTCTGTAAATAAGGTTAAAAGTCTATATAACTTTGAATATCTGTGCTGTTTTCAGCAAAGTTTAATATTTTCTCTTTTCTGTTAATAAGACTGTTCAGATATATTTTCCTTGGTTGTCCAGGAAAGTGTAAATAGGAGGGAGTTTTGTATCAGAGTTTGCAATGTCCCTTTATATATTTACCCATGATACTGACTCCTGTTCTACATGAGCTATGTTACACAAAGTTTCCTTTTCAGATTAAAATAATACTTTAATTTCACCCAACTATATGACTAGTTTTGATTACAAAAAATGCAGCAATGTCATTAAATCATGTTATAATTGGAATGGGGGACAGAAATTCTTATCTACTTTGACACTTTAGTTTGGATTATTTGTTTGGGATTTTTATTTTGTTTTATTTTGCTGCATACTATGCTATATATTTTTTTTTTGGCTGTATGAGCAGGAGTACCCTGACACCAGTAACTCTTTATCAAAAATTAAAGCAAAGTGAGATAATGACTTAGGATATAATTTGTAGCAGATGCGTTGTCTTTATTCTTTTTCACCTACTTTTTTTCATTGGGGAAACATTAAATAATAGAGACCTACACAAAATTATCTCAAAACTTTGGTCTTCAAGCTCAGTGAAGAAATTCTCCCATTTTAAGCATTGTGTCTTCCCAGGGGTGTTGTCTAGGGCTGTCTGCTGGCTTGAGAATAGAAAATGGCATTGTTTTACAACTGAGTCACAGGCTGAAAGTTAACTCTGATCCTCTAGGAACTCAAGAGCTCGGCCAGTCTTTACTAATATAAATATTTCACTGCAGGCTACTGTAGTTAGTTTATAATTTCTCAACATCTGCATTTTAGTTTTTAGATATAGTGAGCAGCACAACCTGTGATTACTTTGCACCAGACTATATGCATATTCCAGGATCTGCTTTGTAATGAACAGAGATTTTGGCCCTTACTTGAGAGCAAGAGCACAAAAACCCAATAACGGCTCATGGGGTCTGTGAAACCATCTGCAATTTTAATAAGAAAACTAGTCTTTTTAGAAATAACTTATTTAATGTGTTTTCTAACTGAAAGACCAGTTTACATCTTGTGAAATAAAGAGAAAATAAAATTTCAGCCTCAGAATGCTCATGTTTGGGAATTTTATGGGGTTACTTTACCATTAGCTTCTTTCTGCATACAAATTTTCTGCACTGTCAGTTTCAACTTGTCTCTTTGGTCTTGTTTTTGTCACTTTCCTACAAACCAAACCCTGTGTTGCTGCCAGGCTCCACTCACTCTTCTTTCTCAAGAAAGATCTTTTTTTGTGTTCCAGAAAAACTCCGTTTCCATTACTCTACCCCTCAAATCTGCATCCAACATTTTTAGAGACTCTCCTTGTCTTATTGCATGTTTTATTCCAGAAAACTTTTGGAACAATGTTGGGGACTGATTTTTTTTTTCTTTGACATCTCCTTCATTCCTCCATCCATAAGTGCAGATAATACTGTCATCATTTAAGTGTTCTGGATGAAATTGTTTCTGAATGTATTTCCCTGTCTGCTTTTAATGCTTTTTACTTATAGCACAACACAATAGTAGTAAGATACTGAAGATACATTTTAATGAGCTGTTCATTATGTTGGGAAACTGACTGCTTTACAGTTGATTGGCAATACCACCTCTGTTTTACACATGAATGTGAAAAGCTGTCTCCTGAGTTTCTGGAGGCCAGACCAAGTTCTGAAATGGTAACCTACATGTTGGCCTTTGTTCACCCTACCCACTTTAAGACATTCATAGAAGCATCTAATTAAGGGGCTTCCTCACTTTGGGTTAACTCTCACTGTAGACAGTGAAAACGTAGCTGTGCCCCTGACAGGTCTGAACTGCCATTTGAAAAGATCCAATTCTGTTCAGCACTTTAAGATCTATCTCCTAACTTTTCTGAATTCTCTGGAAGTTAAATGGTTGGTACTAGATTCCAGATCCCTTGCTTTGGCCATCAGTACTGTTCAATGACCAAGACCTGTGAAGAAGCAAGTAGAAAAGAAAGTAGAGGAGAAGGTCTGACACTGACTTGCCATTTTTTTCCAGCCAACATTGAATGAGTTTGTTGAAAGAAAGCTAGCTTGTGAGAAGGTGTGACTGTCATGTAAGCTCTAAAAAAAGAACTGTCACACAATCAAAAATTATTGTGATTTTTACATTTAGATAAGTTTGCCATTCCACAGAACCTGCAGTTAACACCAAATACTGTGTCAGCAAGGTAAAATTCACTTGCATTGCTTTGTGTCTTTCACAGTATCACTGGAATTCTGCTTGGACAGATACATGGCAATGAGCTCATCCAATGGCAAACATAACACACATTTATGCCAAGAGAATTTTTGCTGGTGAAGGCATTCAAAAACTAGCACTACAATCCAAATAAATAGGCCAGATCACTTCTATGAAAAAACTCAAGATGCTTAATCTACCTGTTGGTAACCTTTCAGAAAGCAAGCCTGAGTCTATTGCTTAAATAACATAGTATTAATCCAGAGTCGTATTTAGGGCAATTCTCAGTGATTCCCCATGTTTCAGTGTTAATTAAATCTGCAAAGCCATGGTGTTTCACCCATCAGATGTTGAGTTTACTCACTTTAAAAAGGATGTTTTTAGTACAAACAGGAAGGTATCTTTGCCGCTTGCTATTAAAGAAGGGTTTCCTTCCCATGGCCTTCACTTTCCATTTTAAACCTCTTGTACAACTTTGCTGTCTGCAAGTTACACAATAAGAGAAGCTCTATTCCAGTCTTGGATAAAATGATCCTTTAACACCACTATCTTAAGGAGCTACCCAAGGGACAAGGAAATACATCAGTTTTTTGCACAAGGCAGTCTTCAGGATAGATGGAACCACTGGAGATGCTGCAAAGTGATACCTATGAGACAGTAGAAGGTTACCTACTGTCTCAGTCTTTCAAGGTACTGAATGCTGTCTTTGTCAAATAAGAAATGAGAATTTTTTGCAAATGTCTCTTAAATACTTGATATGTTTCAGACTCCTCTGAATGCAAGTTTCACTGTACTATGTTAATCCTTCGCTAGTACTTAGATACAGGCTTCAGCTATTCTAGCACTTCTGGGGTGTTAGTCTGTGCTCATGTGTGGAGTTTCCTGAGTTCAGTTTAGTTCAGCAAAATGTTCCACCATTGCAAACACTCTTAGGGCAGGGTGACTTGCATAAATGTGAAATGTTTTCAACTTCTGCACTGCTGAGCTTCTGTGAGGATTCAGCAGAAGTCTCAAATTCGTCTATGCCCACAAGTTTGAAATTCCTGAGAGCATATACATCATTCTTTGACTTGAAATTCAAATCAAGTCAGAAAGTATTTGGTTTACCTTGGTGGACCTGCATGTGTCAGATCACAATTGCACTGAAGAAGGTTCATGGTGTTTTTATCCACTTCTCTGCTTAGTTGACTCCTGGAATTGCATGGAATGGCTCATGTCATCTGAAGCTGCTCTTCTTCAAAACCACTGTTGATTCAGAACTGTTGGAGTCTGGCATTCTGTGACTGCTGCTGTTTTCAAATTTATTCAAAATGTCTAAGCAAATTCTAAATGAAGGATGTGAAGGTCTGTTCTTGAACCTCATATTAGACATAGAAGCTGGTTTAAGTTTGCTTAGAAATAAGTCAGAATTTAAACTTTACAGATGAATATCACTTCAGTGTTCAGTGAAAAAAACAAGACTATTTTTCAAATGTAATTGCCAATAGATTTTTGTTCAACTTTCTAAAAATTATGATATTATTTCTTTACATCAGGCGCAAGACCTTTTGCATACAGTAGGGCATTCAATCATTTCACCAGCCTAAACTGTTGCTGCAAGTTGCCTTTCAGCTGATGTGGCATTTGGCAAAAAACTTGTCATCTAGAGAAGTTTATATGGAATGCTGATGCATTGTTGACTTATTACATAGTATGCACTAACTGAGGTACTTTTGTTTGAGAAATTTCAAGAGCAGAGTTCAGCTCTTTAGTGTTTACTAAAACTCCCCAAAAGAAGCAAGACAGGTAGAAAAGCAGTGAAGCTTCACCTGCATTGCAGTTTCACTGCTGCCTCTGTAAGTAATAAACTTATTATAAACTTTTAACTGGCCTGTTAAAGGCCAGCTATTTACAGCTCAGGATAGAATGAGGGTTGATGACAGCCAAGACTTACAATATTATATTATGTGAAAATTTTTGTTCTGTATGATAAATCACAACCTAAATTATCTATTTTCCAGATCAGTTTTGTTTCTTTCTTCCTTAGTAGAAGTTATGTTTATGGTTCTGGGTTGCATATATTTTACCACATTGTACAATTCCCAGTCTCAGTTAAGACTGAAGTTTCTGCTTCATAGAAAGCTAGAAACCAGCCCCTTTAAAGAGAGAAAGAGAAAAGGAGGCTTTCTTTCTTTATACACACTGCACTAGAAATACTTGGAGTGGTAAATTATTTTCAGCAAATATGTTCTTAGAAAATCAGGTCGTGTGTTTTTTTGGTGTGGGTTCTCTATGTGTGGGGCTGGTTTTTTTCCCCCTTCTCTTGAAGCAGGGATGGCTTCCAGATCTTGCACTAGACAGCAGTCTAAATATACTGTTGTTCCTGTAGCACTGAATTCTCCACTGGATCATTCTGCTGTGTGTTTGAGTAGCCACACTGCATGAAGCATGTACTGCTGCCTCCTGTATTAGCAGCACTAGACAGAGAGTACCTTTTTCTACTAGAAGTGGCAGGCCAGGCCTGTAAAAAAACTGGACTCAATGACACTCCTGGCATATGCACACCATACTCTTTATGCTTCCTAGGAAAAAAGAAAAATACCCCTTAATATCTGAAGTATGAAAAAGAAATTCTGTTTTATAAAACTTCATACACTAGTCAACGTTGTTTAATTTAAAAACTTTTCCCCCCTAATTGATAATATTGCCTACATCTAAGCAATCCAAGCCAACCCCTGTGGAGTCAAGACATCTGTACCCTTTTCCTTGCTTAGCAAATCCATAAAGAAGGTATTGTTTTCTGCAAGACTGTATCTCAAGTGACAGAAGAGAGGACAGATAGAAGGAACTACTGTTATAATAACCACAGGTAAAAGGAGCAGAGCAACAGTCATTGAGCGACTTGCCAGTGATAACTGGGTCCAAGAAACCAGAGCTTTACCTGCTACCCTACATGCAGTGCAGCACATTGTATTCATGTTTTTGCTTTCTCCTAGACCAAGTCACTCACACCAGTTTTGTAGTAACACCAATGTGTCGTTGCTGCACTTACAATAAGTATTTGGAAACTGTATCCTGATGGCTTCCAGAGAACAAACATGGAACAGAAAAGGGCCCCTGTCAGAGTGATTTTGCAACTAAGACCCCTGCTGAACCTGAGGAATAATCGTATTTTCTGGTGTTATCTGGAGTTCATTCTTGTGCCTCTCAGAGATCACTGAAAGCCTCAATCTTCATTCCATTCAAAGATGCCACAAAACACAGCTTTATTTATAGAATTCACAGATCAGTGCAACAAGATTTGCATATAGGTGAGTAAATAAATCCTGGTTTGCAGTATATCTTCCTTTTCTTGCGCTGCAAAATTTTAAACATCTTGTGTTAAGGAGAAGCAACCATCTGACAGCACTAGAAAATGTGCTCCTTTTCTTTTCTGAAGAACAGGTATAGACCAAGAAGCAGTATCAGCTTTCTTTGTGTCCACCCATCTGGCAGCAAGAATTTCTAGAAAACAGATGATAAGTCAGCATGTTCAGGCCTTGGCTATCTTTCCAGGAGTTCATTGTGCAGCCCTTGTCCTACTGTTCTCTCACTCTTTATTAAAAACAGAAAAGGAAATAAGTTTACAGTAATTTTCATGTTTTCAGAAAATGTATGGAATTTCTGCAGCAGTGAAAATTATTTTTTTTAATATAGAAATTTAAAATGCCTGCCTAATTGCAACCTTAAAAGAAATAAGGCTTTATGAATAGCAAGAAATTCACAAGACAAATCTGTGAAGACTTTAACATTTTGGGTGACACTTCTGATTCAGCTCTTTTTCTCCTGAACTTGACCTGAGAACAAAAATCCATTTTGGATAGTTCATTGGAGGGAAAAAAAAAAAAAAAAAAAAAAAAAAAAAAAAAAAAAAAAAAAAAAAAAAGGAAAGAACTTTAGTTCTTCACATCCAGGAAATTGAATTTGAGTTAAGAGCCACAGGGTCTGCCCTGCACTATCCCACTGACACCACAAATCCCAGGGTTGCAAATTTGAACCCATATGGGTTGTTCACTTAAGAGTCAGACTTGATGATCCTTGAGGATTCTTTCTATCTCAGAATATTCTGTGATTCTGTGACTTGTTGCTGCTTCATCTATCTCTGAAGGTATATAAGGCACATTGCCATAAAGGACTTACAGTCTCTTTATTTTGTTTTCCCTACCCTTGTTTTCTGGTGTGGCTCACAAAGCCATCACTATCCTTTTCTGAAGGCCAGCAAAATCAGTTCTCTTGGTCAAAAATGTACACAGTTGTCTCTCAGTGTAGCCTGGTCTGAAAAGGAGTCTGGTTAATTAACATTGATTACAATCCACCATCTGCAAGTAAAAATTGATTGCTAAGGTTCCTAATATGAATGCCTCTCTGTCTTGATTTCAATATTTCTGTGAATTTCCAATGACAGAAACAGGGACAGAGACTGAATCCACTTCTTAAAGGTCCCAGTTATTTGCAAGCTCCCCTGAGAAAGACATTGGTGATTCTTCTGGTCCTACTTTATCACCCCATGGGAAGGTCATTTGTTAGCACAGCATCTAATTGCTGGAAATTGTCAGTGAGCACATTTGGACCCTGTTCAATGCTCCATTTTTTATTGAGAGAGGAGCAATGGTATTGATTTTGGATAGTCAGGGAGAATGCCAGGGATATTAGTAAGGAGCTCAGAGAACACAACACATAAACTTTTATGACATGATGTCAAACTGGATTGCGCAGGCATAAATGAAAAGGACAACATCTTCTGTAATTACTGCAAACATATACCATATATCTATTAGAAAAAGGGTACATTTCAATGAAAAAGAAGTCCTGAAAAAAGTGACATCTCAGAAAATTTGTCTGACCAAAAGGGACAAGGGGTAAGATTTTTATGTGTACCTTTTGAAATGACAAAGCACAGTGCAGGAGCTGTACTTCTTTTGCTGTTGCAGTGTGATTGAAGCCTACTATGTTAGACTGGTGACCCTTTTCCACCATGCTTGAAGTTTGGCTATGTAAAATTCCATGCAGTCCTAGTTCTAGTTAAGTGGATGACAGTGTGAAATACAGCAAGCCGCTGCCTAACTCTGCTAAGTGAGCTTTGTCCTGGTTCTCCACATCAAAAGCAACTTCATCAACATAAGGATGATACTGCATATCCCCAAAAAAGAACCAGTAACCACTTACATTAGTGTGGTGTACAGAGTTACCATTGTGCTGAAGTTTAAACTAAATAGGAATTTAGCCAGCTAGGCCAAGACCTCTAGTGATCTTCAAGCACTTAATTCATAATCACAGGTGAGCTGTTGTATCTTAGCCTGTGGCTTAACTCACTTCTGAGTCATGACTTTTCTGTAAAGTGGTTGCATAACAGTTGTAAATATCTTGTGCAAGTCAATGTTAAAAACATTAATTCAGAAGTTTTGTCTCCTTGTGTCTGCTGCCATCCTTGTCTTCTCACTGTCTCTTCATGGTGCATTATGAAAGTCAGCATGAGTACTTACGCTTTAGGAATAACACCCATGGAAGGCTGATAGCCCAGATTTAAGAAAACCTAATATTCTATGAGCACAAACTCAATACTAATATTCTATAAGCACAAACACTGGTGCCCAGTGATGTTGTGGAGTGCGCATCCTTGGAGATATGGCCTGGGCAACCAGCTCTAGTTGTCCTTGCTGGAGCAAGTTGGTTGGACCAGATGACCCCCAGATGTCCCTTCCAACCTCAGTCACTTTGTCAGTTGCAATTCTGTGAGGCAATACGAAAAGCATAAATATCTTTGAAGGTATTGTGCAATTCTTTTTCTGCTTATGAGTTTGTTTATTTGTTTATTTGAATTTTTAGTGCCCTGAATTCACTGAGTGAAAATTTTGGAGGTATCCATGACTACTGGATTTAATTTTTGTAATATCAGGCAGTAAGAAAGGTACAGGAGTTCCCAGAGGAACTGCCCCACTGATTGATGAGACCTTCCCCCATTTTTGAAATACAGCTTTAAACTCAGAACAACAGTAGATGAATGGCAATGAATAAATGATGTCAACAATTTGTGTGGAGGCCAAAGAAAATATGAGGGGGCCCCCAATAACTTCATCTCTGAATATGCTGCAATGCAGCTGTGAGCAATAAGTTCACTTTCTTTTCAGGCATTCTACACTACATCTGAAATAGTTTCTGAACTTAGCACACAGTTTCCTGACCATCTATTATTTTCCTTGGGGATCAGGAATCTTTCAAGCATTGCAGTGAAGAGTTTGATATGAGCAGATTGTGCATCAGGGACATGGGTGGTGGTCTGCTGGCCTGATCTCACAAGTTGCAGAGCTTGGGGGAAGTCACTATTTAGACATATTAATATAATTTTATTGCTGGCCCTATCATTTATTTTGACTCATCTGAACAGTGTCCAATTTCGTACTATTTTAAGCATGTGTGCAGAGAAGTCATGCAAATACGTCAGTTTTCTCTGTGTGTGTGTTTAGAAGTATCTCATTGGGAATTTGGAACTAGATAAAATCTGTCTTCTACACTGTGGAAGGTCTGCATTCATAGCAGTGGTTGCCATTTTAAGAGGTGAACACACACACAGCAGAAAGGTGTGTCTCTTCATTCACATGCAAAGGCCTATTTTGTAAAAAACTGCATTTAAAGTATATTTTATTTCATGATCATGAAATCGGATTGGTATTCTAAGCAGCAGCATTTATCTCTACATTGGAAGTTTTCATTAAATCCTTAACACATTTTGAAAATTACTACATAAGTGAAATAACTTATGAAAAAGCTACCTAAGTGTGGTTTGAATTAAATAATTCTATGAAATAATACCAAAAGTAATCAGCACTATGAAGCTCAGACAAAGAAAAGATAATACTTCTTTTGATTCTGAGTTGTGCTGCTGCTTATAGTGGCATCATCCTCTCCCAGCAAAGTGCACTGCTGGACTTGTCAGCTCATCAGCTAACAGTTTTAGAATAGGAGATTTTTATTTCCTAACGCATTTTCGTTTTCCTAAATTGAGAGGCACTTCTCCGCCCATCTGCCACTCATCTCTGAGAAGGCAAGTGCAGCCTACAACCTAAAAGCAAGTAAATGTTTAGTTAGGGCAAGTACTCACTACTTACAAGACTGGTTCCTCTGATCCCTTCCATTTTTCTTTCCTGTGGCAAAATCTGCTTTTTTAGTCCATTTGATAGCTCAGAAGTTTACTGTGATGTATTGTGATATTTAGTTGATGATGTGTGGAATGGATGTTTTAAGGGCCTTTCACAGCAAACCTTGTCTTTTTTGGATGCAGCAGGCCAAGCTTGGAGAGTCAGAAGCTACTTTCAAGACCTGCAAGCCTATATTTTCTTCATCCTCTCTTCCAGACATAGAGTTCTTATTTCCCAGCAAAATCCCTTGACTATGTACTATTTGGAGGAAATTAAAGGCCTTTGCATACATATAATCTTAAATGACTGTGGTGTAGGGACTGCAGGATGCAAAATCTTTGGGGAAAAAAATTTGTATTTTTCTCTTGTGATGCACCTAGCCTATAGCATGCCTTGCTAATGATGAAGGATTGAAAGACGTTGATGATAAACAGAGCTTTTGGGACAAAAATAAAAGGCTCATTTGGAATTTTGATTGGTGAGAGAAAGAAGGACTAAAACCACAGAGGCCAAGAGAAAACATCTTCAAAAGTAGAAAACAAGACACATTGCCCCTTTCCACCACTGCCACAACAAACTTGAAAAGGAAAGAAGCAATCCTATCTAGGAGATTCAAATGGATAATTTCTCAGAGAAAGGTTTAATCCCACGATCTACTTGGAAGAGAACAAAGACCCAAAACCAACCAACCCCCCCCCAAAAACACCCCTGAGAAACACTTGAGTGAGGTGAAGAGCAGAAATTCAGACATTCATTCATTTGGTGAAAGCCAAATGGGATCAGGGATAACAGCCAGAGCTGTGAAATTCCCAGATTTGATTGGCAAGAATGTGCATTGCTGAGAGACTTTAAGAGCTTTAAATTAAAATTTATTTGATCCTGAAGTCCTACAAGCAGAAATTGAAGCAACTTCTACTAGGAATCAAAGCATTCACTCTAACCCTGTAGATCTTCAGTCACTGAATATCTTCTAGGATCCAGCCACCCTTTCCCTTTCTTTTCCACTGAGCAATGCAATTCAAACACCAGCCCTTGCCAAATGGCTAGTCTGAATGTTTGCAAAAAAACTTGAGTGTTGTCTGTGAAAATAAATGCATATCTGGCACAATTGCCATTGACACCTTCACAGCTGGATCTTGGGTTTGTCTGATGTCATTAGGTCCCAAGAATAGTCCACACACTTGGTCTATGCTGAACTTGCTAAAATCTGCACAGAGGGAGATAATGAAAGGATTTAATACATTTAATTGCAAGCAATATTTAATTAAAATATTAGTAATAAACTTTGGTGCCTCCCCACACAACACACTGGATAACACAAGTTGCTTAGCCTATTTTAGTCAGGACAAGTCACAAAAATCACTACCTTATGAAAACTGTGCCCTTCTATATACAATAACTTTCAATCTTCTAGTCTTCCAATAAGTGTGATTTTTAATTTTACAAGACTGTATTTCTCTATAATTCTTTAAATTTTTTAATTCATTGTGCACACATAAAAGATGAAATAGTGCTGGTGTATGTGCTGAGAATTTCCTTTAAGAATGTGAAATTTAGATATGTGAGTGATTTTGAAGTCTAGAAAACTGAAAAATATAAGAATATTTCTTATATAGGGAAAAAAAACCCCAAGGGAATCACATCAGTGTCCTAGAAAGGGGCAAGTCTTCTCTAAAGCAACAGAAAGAAAGAAATTTAAAGTTTTCTGCAGTTATAACTGCAGCCTGGACTTTGTCAGCTGAAAGAAGAATAGACTCTCAAACATCTTGACAGATTAGGCCATAATCTTTCACAGTCACTTCCAGCATTTAGTCAGGACATGTGGTTTTGTTAATGAACATAAAACATTTTTTATCTTATTCTGTCCCCTGAATGCTGAAGTTCTGGTCATTGGTACCTGAATAGTTAGATAGCTGTTTCTGTTTCCAAAAGATGATCAGTTGAAATGAAATAGGAATAGAAATGAACTAGAAATTATTACATTTTGACATAACTTGCAGCAACTATTTCTTTTGCAATTTATGACATCTTCACACTGAAGAGAAAGACAAGTGTGAGCTGATTGCTGGGTACACTGCATGCTCTTCTGACACTCTCCAGCAGGAAACAGCTTCAGCTGGCACAGGAGAGGGTGAGAGACAAGGTAAACTGATACAGCTTTCAGGTGACTCTCCTGTCAGGAGGATTTACCAGATCATACCGAAAATTTGATTCCTCACAAGAGTCACTGCCAGATTGCCTTTAGAAAGGACTGACCTGTCTCTGGGCAGCTGTGGTGGTTCTGGCTCTGTTACACAGCCTTCATTGCTCTGCAAAAACCATAGATGTTGATCCCAAGGATGGGCTAGAAATGCACGTTTTGACCTGATGAGCCAAATGGCTCCTTTGTCCTGATCCTAAAAGCAGCAATCTTGCTCTAGAGCGGTGGGAGTGGAGGGGGAGAGGGAGGGGAAAGGGAAAGGGAAAGGGAAGGGAAGGGAAGGGAAGGGAAGGGAAGGGAAGGGAAGGGAAGGGAAGGGAAGGGAAGGGAAGGGAAGGGAAGGGAAGGGAAGGGAAGGGAAGGGAAGACTGAGGAACAGACTGAGCAAGGAGCAATGTTTCAGAACAACTGTGTGAACAACTGTGCAAGCAATTATGTGAAGTCAAAGAGGAAAGTTTGACCAAGTTCTGTTGTGTGAGCAAAACCCTATTTCCTTTTAAGTCTGAGTTTGTGCTGTACAGCTTTGTATGGACTGTGCTTGAAAATTGGATGGAAATTAAACCTGCTCCAGGACCCATCACAAAATCCTCTGGAAGTTTTATATTCTTGTAAGCGAAAGAGTGAAATCTTTACATTAAAAAATGTGATTACTATTGTTCTGATAATTTATAAAATTGACCTCTTCTATAAGCTGAATACTGCCTGTCCTCTCAGATTTTTCACTTGTACCTACTATCAGAATTCCCCATTTTGCCTGAGCCTCCTTGTTTTATCACACATCTTAGCCTTTTATATGTAGCAGCTCCTGCCTCACTTATTCTATAAGAGTACATTGTGCTGTATGATGTACAGAGATCTCAGAGATTGCTCTAAACCCCTTGTGCACCTCTACAAAGAGGTTTAAGATGACTGTTTTCAAGAGGGAAAGCTTAACAGGAAGAAACTGCGCAGAGGCTTAGCTAGGTCTGTACAGTACATCTGCCCCTCTAGGTGGGGTTTCCCCTCCAGCAGGCAACTATTAAAACTGAGTAGATTACATATTACCTCCAGGGCCAGCTATTCATTCCTTCCCAGCAAATGACTTGTTGTTATTCCAAACCCAACCCACAAATTAGCAAATGAATGTGACACCAACGAAAATAAAACCAAATTCCAATTTGTGTGTTTGAATTATATATATTTATTATGCCTCCATGTGCAAGGTTTAAAAATTTTAAACAAATATCAAGATTCTGCAGTTTCAACAGACTTTGCTGCATTTCCATTAGCTGCAAAGATAAGGACTGCAATTTCATCTTCCCTGGTCGAATCAGTTAATTATGCACGTCTACCTAGTGCAGTTGGTAGGACAGAGACCCCATGGAACAAACAGTTTTGGATAAAATAAGGACAGGGATAGCTAGAAAATTTTACATTGATGCTGGTCTGGAGGGTGAACCTACATCCAGAATGTTCTTTTGACAGCCTTCATACCCATTAGAAAATTGTGTGTGTGCAGACTGATCCACTTCACTATTGTCTTGCCAAAACTGCTTCTTCATCTGTTATATGCAAAGTTGGAGTAGGACAAAAAAAAAAAAAAAAGAGAAAAAAAAAGAAGAAAGAAAAAGATCCTATCCACAGTCATTGAAGCAGCATCCTGCTGCTTCATTGTGAATCAACCTCCTGAAATCTCTGGATGGTGTTTTCTTTTTCCACTAGGGTATTATGGAAGATGGGAGTACGTCTTCATTGACTTCAAGTCTACTTTTCCCATTTCAGCCTCACTTTACCTGGGGAAGCCTGACTAGAAGCTGAATTAAGACTCCAGGATTTTTTGTCAAGTGTTAATGATGGCAGCTGCATTAAACTGGCTACCTGTACCACCAGAAACATTCTGGCAGTAGCTCCCACCTAATGCAGTCAGAAGAAAACAATAATGAGCTTCAGTCAAGGCAATTATTTTAAACAAACACATGCATTCACCATGCTAGACTGGCTTCCAAATTTTGGCTCATGGCAACGACAGGGAAGGGTGTGATATTTGCACCTGACTTTCTCTTTGCCATTTCCTGCTCAACTCCTTCTTTGATCTCTGTCTCAGAATATAATTATGAAGTCTGAATCAGAACCAGGCTCTCATTTCTTCTGCCTCAACTTGCCCTTCTCTCTTGCTCTTAAGGAAGACACAGTGATTTGCAAATGCTTGCCTTTTATTTTCAGTCCAATAAAATGGACCACCTACAAATTCAGGTTACTTTTTTCTTTTTATTACCTGCTTTTTATAATGTAGCCAACTTACCCCAAAAGTACCCAGTAGGTGCATATAAAACATAATTAATCCTCTGAAAAGAATGTACCTTCTTTGCCTGAAACTATTTTACCAAACCCTTAGGTGGTATATGCTGGCAGAGCTCCACTGGAATCAGCACAGCTATCTTCACTTACAACAGTCTTATGTTTTGCCCAATCTTTTTTCTCCCAGTGATAAGTGCACTCTGAGCAGGATCTTCAGTATTAAAAGAATTGTTTCTTGATTACCAGTGGGGGCCAGTTAGCATAGCTCTGTTAGTTTAAATTAAACTGCTCTGATTTACAGGTTGCACGTGCGCACACACACATAGACACACACACATCAGCAAACATTGTCTCAATATTTGATGTTTAAAAATATACTTACTGTCACAGACATCTTTTCACTAAAAATCCTTTCTTTAGGATTTTTCCTTCTGAGAAGCTGAGACCTCAGAGGCAGAATGTAAAAATGGTTATCTGCTGCTGTAGAATGCAACAGGTCCACCTGTGATTGGCCCATCTTGGATGTTTATAATTAATGGCCAATCAAGGACCAGGCTATCTCGGACAGAGTCCAAGAGAGCTGCGTTTGTTATCATTCTTTTCTTTTCTATTCTTAGCTTAGCTACCTTCCGAGAAAACCTGTCCTTCTTTTTCTTTTTCTTTTTAGTATAGTCATAATGTAATATATAGATATCATAAAATAATAAATCAAGCCTTCTGATCATGGAGTCAACATTCTTGTCTCTTCCCTCATACAAGAACCCCTGTGAACACGGGCACAACTTACAATGGAAAAATATGTTCACATGGCAAAGATATTTTTCTAAGACTGCACTAATGTCTGGAGACTAGAAACTTGACGTCCTATGTCCTACACACAATGCTCTATGTAAGTGGTTTTGTAATCACATTAGGCTACATTGGTTTATTTAATTATGATAACCAGTTCCTGTTTGCTGAAAAGAGAGTAAACCTGAAGAATTACCAACCAAACCCCAAAGGAGCTGCTTTGCTTAGATGGATTTCTTGGCAAAATTACGATGTTTTTCATAACTGTAAAATTTTGTTCAATCAGGATCAACAATAATAAGAAATCTTATGTTAATCAGGACATATGTATTTATACATATGTACACACACATATACACAAATGCCAGCTCTCATACTGATTCCTCTTCTAAGCTTTTCACTTATCTAGGTGCTTTGTAAAAGAAAGATAAGCAGGACAGAATCATGTTCTACCTCTAACTTTAGACCTTCCATTTTGTAAAAACAATTGTAATGTTTGCTGCAGACAAACTTTTGCTGACAAAGGGTGTAGAGTTTCATCTGTTATTAACCAGAGCATCCAAATGTAGCCAATTTCATGTTGCCATCACAATCAGCACACGTCAATTCCTTGTGCCTGTATGGTAAAAGTAGTAGACTTGTGGGAGTGGTAAGACTGTAGAACAAGAAAATTAAATGCATGCATAAAAAGGATGAGCCAACAGTTTACAGCTTCTACATTAGTGTCCTCCTTATGTTTCCTTTATAAAGTGACAAGCTAAAGGTCAAATACCCAGCAAATACCTGCTGTTCCTGACCTTTGAGCCAGAGCAAATTAAATTTAGCTAATCCTCAATCCTTCCTGTTGCAGAGAAAGGTGAAGTCTGGGAGGAGTACACCAAACACTTATTTTTCTTCTGTAGTTTTAGAAAAACTCTACGGATGCTGGAAGATCAGGCATAAATCTAGTGTCAAGCGTTCCCCCAAAGTTATTGCATTCAGCAGAGTTGCACAACTTTTACAATGACAAGTGATGAAGATCTTGAACCTGTCCTAATTTATGTACAGATTAGATAATATTTTCAATATCACCAGGATAAACTTGCTATTCTTAAACATTGTCTGAACCAACTCTATCCTGTTATCCTTACTTTCTGTTGCTGTAGCTCCACTGGCCTTTTAAAGACAGAACTCTTCATTAAACAGTGAAGCACAGAGTTAAAGGAAAAGCATTTCCATCTCGTTTCTCTGAAGTGGCTGACTTTGAAGTTTTGTAGTGCAAAAGATACAGTTCAGACTGGAGTCAAATACTCACCACAGGAACTACTGTTCTTACAATAGCAGAGGGTATGTTACAATGGAGATTTGCTGAATATACAGACTTTTTGAACACAGTCAATATATGGTGTTCTGTTAACAAGTTGATCTCTTCCTGGAGTCATCCTTTAGATCCTTTATTACAGGAACTAGTGCAAAAGAGTTTGACTGAAACAGGGTAATTCCTTTGACAGATATGATAACAATAACTATATTTTCCTTTTTGATGCAAGGATTTTGGTTTCACTTCACATATCTGTATTAAGGGATTTTTTGATGGCCATTTTATCGTACTACTAGATCTTAAGTTGGGATCATTTTGTAACTAGTAGTATTTCAATCTGACAGAAACAGCAGAGAAGAGCTGAGAAATAATAAGGCAGGCTTCTGTAGGCATATCACTGAACTTTCTAAAGTACTTAGTAACTCTTTGAACAGGATGCAAACCACATAGGAAGATGCCTAATTTTTGTGCTCTAAACTGTTAGTCTGTTAAATTTTCCTAATGAAGGGTGATACAGAGAAATTCTGGCCATGTTTCCACAGATATTTCCTTAAGAAGTTGTCACTATTCACCGAACTTGTAGGGAATATTTTAATAATAATATTGTAATAAGACAGGCTCCCCCTCTAGCACGATCTATCAATAAATGCCAGTGTGATGTTAGTGTTGTTTCTCACAACAAAGATAATTTGGAATTTCTGTAGAAAAGCAAATTCACATTCCTAACCTTCCTCTAATCCTTCTGCTTTCTCAAAGAGCCCATGTCCATATTTTAGCCATTTTTTTCTCTCAAGTCCACTCCAAGTAAAAAATAGTTTGGAAAAAAGGCCCTCTATTATTTCATACAATTTTAGTAATTCTTAACAGTTAAAGCAGTATATTGACAGTAATATTTATAATTTATATCTCATTCCACTGTTAGTTGGATAATTTCTATCTGTAAGGGAAAGAGTCTGAAATTGCCAAACCAACTTATTTTTACAATGCACATGTGCATGCACTTACACACACAGTCACTTCTCCATAAAAATGTATAGATATCCAGGGATATATCCCTTTCCCATTCACAATTCTATAGTAAAACAGAATATTTGAACAGTCAAGACAGGACAGAATAATTCAGTCATTGGTAGGCTACGACACAAAATGGCTGGCCCAGGCTCATTCAGTCATTTCAAGTTCTTTTGGACTATCCTGTATCAGTTCAGTTTTCTTCATTTGAAAGTAAACACCTTTCTCTAATTTTATTCTGCTAGAAGAGGTGGGTTCTTTTGAAAAACTGGTGACAACAGCCACCAAATGAACAAGCAAACTGTAGCTATAAAGAGAAATTTGATCAATGACAACCCCTTCTTAGGAAAACACACAGTTACCACCCATTAGTAGAGCACAGGAAAACTGACTTTATGAAAGTAACACCCTTAAGATGATGGAAGAACAACCAAAAATGGAAATAACACATATTTACCGGAGTAGCACCAGGAATCAAAGAAACAAAAAAAATCAGAAAAAAAAAGGAAACACAAAATGGTAAAAACCCTATGTTTATAAGCTGCCACTCACAACAGAGAGGTTTTTTTTTCTGATTCATTCCTGCCTCAGCTGTCAGAGGCTATTTCTGCTTCTGCAAGGTTTTCTCCTAGCACATGAGGAGTCAGTCACATGTGTCTACCGAGTAATGAATTATATTTTGGGTGCAGAAATCTCCAGTATCATTGAGAAAAATACACTCATAGGGTATTATAGTGAATTATTCAAAGTTTTGTAACATTTTAGAAAACTACCAATCTAAATCTTAAACATTTATACCCTGCAACTTCTCATTATCTGTTTCTGAAGGACCCTCTATATGTCTCACAACAGTGGCTCTGCAAGCATGGGACCCAGTCCTATATCCTTTCAGTTCTTCAAGGTCCTATTGAGTGAAACATGAAACAGGAATCTTTCTCTGTGATGATGATGGTGAGGATTATGATGACAATTTAGTATATATTTTCCTTCTTTGTATGTCTCCAAAGAAAGCAGAAATTATGTGTTTTCCCTCTGCTGCACAGCTGAGTTTCTTGAAAAAAAATTGTTGTGGAAAATTTAATTCTTCATGGCTTTTTCCTAGGAAGTAGGTTTTATTAGACAAGTGTGTTAGACAAGTGTGTGTCATTAAATTTCACCTCACTTTTCATAAGGGCTTTTATATGCATCCATTTTGGTTTGTGCTGATAGAAAAAGTGAAGCTGAAGAGTCAAAATTTGTCAAGCAGTTTGACATAACCAAAGTACTGCATTATTTTGAAATGCATATTTGTTTTCAATATACAGTTCCCTGTATATTAACTCAGTGTGTACACATGGTTACGGATATGTACTGTTTTGCTAAAATACAGTCTTTCATGATAACAAAGAACAACACCTGGCTTAACAGACAGGCACCTGCTGGTAACATTTTGATATAGGTAGACGTATCCTTCCTCCTTTGGTAATATAAAAGAATGAAATACAAATTAGGAATGGTCTTTAGCTGACGGCAATTGCCAAAAATACTACTATTATCCTATCCTAGCCCATCATTTTGAAATTGATAGATTAGGAAAAAAATCACAGGACAATATTAGTCTAAATACTGATGTCCTGACGCACAATTGCTCTGTAAATGAGATTAAGGGATTCTGTGCTCTGGCTTGTAGACACTTAATTTCTGATTAGATGACTGGAAGAAACTGTTATGTTCAGAACAGTTAACTGGAAGAAACTGTCAGAGTGTTGATGTTTTCCAGGGACTGCGGCTCCACAATGCCCGTTAATTCTATTTGGTTTTGTGAGAAAACAAATGGGTTGAGTATACTTCTCTGGGGAATTATGAGGTTTCCTTGCTATTCTGCAATTTTTCTTTAAAAAGTCACTGATATATAAATTATACTGGCATATAAAAGGCATAAACAGGGTCTGATTTCATATGGTGACAAAGGTATCCAGTAGCCCTGAAAGTGAAGCTTGCTGACTTCTCCAGTTTGGAAGTCAGAAGACAATTAGAGCAAAGAAAGACGTCTCTGTTTAAAAGAAAACACATATGCCAATTCATACTTCTCCATCTTCCTACAACAGACCCAAAACAGCTTTACAAATCTTGCATCCATTTCTGAGAAAAGCTTTTGAAATATCTATCTTCACACTAAAGGCACCTTATTGCCTTAACACAGATTTATAAAACATTGAAATGGTATTCCTCAAATAAGCTGCCTAAAAAAAAAGAAGAAAGTAAGTTATCAAAACTAATGGAGACCCCAAGTATAATCCAGTTCTGAGCTGCAATTAAGGGCCTGAAGTTATAACCCAGGAGATCTGAGTAACAAAAATTCAACTTTCTCTCTGGGATGTAGATATCTTTGATACCCAAAAAATAGATGTTCATTACTAGCCAGCATACCTTTTCTGCCCTGCCTTCTTTAGCAATTTAAAATTAATCTGGCTTTGAGTTTGTCACTTCCTACTGTCAGGGATATATACCAAATGGGATATGGTCTTTTGTCCTAGAACATAAAATGTGTGCCAGGTATTGACATGGAATTGCTTCTGTGAGAACACTTACACTTGGGGATATTGCAGTAATTATCCATTCCCAGCCACCCCACAAGGGAGCAGCTAAACCAGAAGGTGAGAAGGAGAAGCCATGTTCTCCATCTCCCTTTCACTAGAATGAGGCAAACATAGAGAACTACTGCACTCTTGGAGCACTCTTGGCTATCAGCCACACCCTTACCAAAGTGAGCTACAACCTATAAAGACTCCACTCACTGCATCACACATTTTTTCTACTATTCCAGTACACCTTAAAAAAGAAAACGCCAACCCTTACATACTTACTCACTTCCTATAGTGATTTCAATAGTTGCAGCTGCTGTGAAGTGTGTGCTCTCTATTACAATTATCTTGAGCTCAAGAAAGCTAAGAAAATAGAAAAGGATTTTGTTCTCCATTGGAGACTGTGTGATAGTTGGGATGTTTCTCATTTAAGAAAAGGTACATGTTTTAAAACATGTCAGCAGCAGGAAAGATCTGCACCTTCAAAAAGTTATATTTAGAAAGTGATGGATTTGCTTGTAAAGGAATCACTTAGGGAGAGGCTCAGTGTAGCTTTGAGCTAAACCAGAGGATGAATTAGTTTTGTAGCAACAAGACCTACAAGAGGGCTTAGTATGAAATATTAAACATTTCTCCATTAAAATCTTGAATGGAAATCTGTGTATGATGGATTGATTGAAGTAAATAATCATTCATGTGGCCATGCACAAGATTTTAACTTTTATTTCAGTCTGGAAAGACACCTTGCTGCTTATGTTAGTTCCTGAAGTCTGACAGAGCAGTGCTGAGCACACAGGTGGGCATCACCCTATGCTCAAAGTAACACACCTAGCCTTGGAGGACTAGAGGAGAGGAACCCCTTTCTCACCATGGATGGCAATCTTTTGGTGAATTCTTCACCTTTTTGAGGGCTGGAAAGACCAGAGCATGCCAATATGTTTTTTACTTTCCAGAAAGAAAAAATGGCAAATTAGTCAAGAAAACTTTATGGGTTATTTCCAATGTAACAGTTTGTGAAACCATTGCTTCATTTGTCAAAGCACTCTAAAGGTTTTTAACAACAGCTTTCAAAAACCAACTCAGATTTCTTTAAAAAGAGGCTGATGTGAAAACATTGTCAGCAGCTACTAGCTCCTGTAGAGAACTTTGAAGGCCAAAGGGAATGGAGTCTTTTTAAGCAAAAAAGCCTTGAGAGACCAAATCTTAGAGTATTTTAATGGAAGCTGGGTGTCTAGGTCACACAATTTGCATCAGAAAAGCCCTACTTCTGGTCACTTGGTGCCTGCAAACTATTCCAAGTCCCTTCCTCCCTAAATCCTATTAACTCTACCGTTTTCAGAATCTCTTCCACATAAATCAGTTTTGAGCTGATCAGCATTCCTCTATTAATAATTTCCAGACCCCTGCTGTAAGATTACAAAAAATCTGAGCAACTCAAGCCAGAAAACTTGTAATGAGTTTTGTTTTGTAAGAGATGGCAAAATGGCAGAAGCATTAAACTGAGTAGCAGGAAAATTTGTCTGAGCAGCAAGAAGTGTCTCCTACCTTTAAATTGTTTTTACTCAGTGTAAATTGAGATGTCCCCACTGATTCACTTGGATCTAGGCTCACCAAAACCAGCCCTCTTGTTTTAGAGGGATTGAAGCAAAGGAATGCTGGTTCTGGCTGCTTTTAGCCCGTTTATTCTAGCACAAGCAGCTGACTTCAGTTGATGCAGCTCAAGTTGCCAGTGTTGTGAAATCCTTTGTTAAATATCTCACTTTCTCAGTTACATCCACCAGATAAAAATATTTATGGTAGTTACCAATAATTTAGACAGCTGGTCTTTCCCTTTTGTTTCTCCAAAGGGCCACATACACTATAGATGAGTTTCATCTCTTGTGGTGGGCCAGCAGTAATGGAAATAAGCTTGAATCACTGTGTGGGTAACACATGGGTAACTAATAGGCTAAAATAACCACAGTTGTGTTGTCTGGCTTATATGAGACGGATGAAATATTTTCTTAAGTTGGCATTTATTTCACATTTTTTTCCAAAGAACATATTTGTTAAGGTAAAGACTGAGATAATCCTTAAGGTATTTCAGGCTTCAGTTTACCAAAATGCTCATCCATCATAACAGCTTACCACTGTTGTCAAATGAGGTGTCTAGACTTCTTCTCCTGCTCATCCTCCAAGCTCACATCTGGTACCAGCTACCATTGGAGAGTGGAGAGTGCCTGACTGTCAGAAGGTACACAGCTAGAGTGTGACCCTTGCAGGGAAAAATGTAAAAAGGAAGGAGACCATTGCCATACCCTTTTCTCAACAACAAAATGGTGTATTGACTCATCCCATTTGAAACAGAGCTCTCTCCAATTCAGTTACTTCTCTCACATTTCTTTGCTTGGTGCAATGTTGTGATCCAGGTGACAGAATCTTCCCCAGACGAGACGGGAGTGTACTTGGTATGAACCATAGAATCCTAAGCTCCTAGAACATCAGCTAGAAGGAACCTCAAGGCTCATCTCGTCCAACTTTCTTGGCAAAAGCCCAGTTCAAACAAGATGGGCCAGCACCATGTCCAGCTAAACCTTAAAAGTTTCCAGTGTTGGGGCTAGGAAGATTATGCCAGTGGCTGACTGTTCCCATTATGAAAACTTTTCCTCTTGTGTGTAATTGGGAAATCCCAAGGAGAGACTTGAACCCATCGCCCTTCATCTTTTCTATGTAACTCCTTGTGAAAAACAAGTATTCATTTTCTTTGTAGCCACCCTTCAAATACTGAAGCATGGTGATAAGGGCTCTTCAAAGTCTTTCCTCATATGGTAGGCTTTCCTGTCCTCTGATCACCTTTGTGGCCATTCTCTGGACCCTATCTAGCCCGTCCATATCTTTTCTGTATAGCAGAGATCAAAAGTGAGCAGAGTACTGCAGGTGTAGACTGACAAGTGTTGACAACAGTGAGTTCTTCATCTCTGCTGGTGATGCTCTTGTTGATACAGCCCAGGATTTCACTGTCTTTCTTTGCTGCAGCAGCACACTGCTCATTCATACTGAGTTCAATGTCCACCAGGACCCCCAGGTCCCTTTCCATGGAGCTGCTCCCCAGCCAGATAGATCCTAGCCTGTGCTGCACTCCTGTATTATGTTTTCCCAGATGCATAACTTCACACTTGACCGAGCTGAATTTCATGTGGTTCACTCTCCCAGCCCATTCAGGTCTTCCAGCAGAGTGGCTGTCCCTTTCACAGCATGTACCCCCCACTTAATAGCCTCAGCAAACTTCACCAGGGTAGATTTGAACACATCTTTTACATAATTTATGAAGATATGAAACAGTGTTGGGCCCAAATCAGTCCCCGGGGAACCCCAACTGTGCCAGGTTGCTGGTTGGAAAATGAGCCATTTGCCATCCCACTCAGGGCATCTCCTTTCAGCCAGTTCCTCACCTCATGAACCACTTGTCCAGACCACAGTAGATCCATTTCTGTAGCCAGAGGCTGTGGGAAACGATATCAAAAGCCTTGGAAAAACAGGAGTAGAGACTGTCCATCAACTGAGCAGGTTACTCAGTCACAGAAGGCACTCAGTCTTATGATCTGCCCCTGCTGGCTTCCCCCAAATCATATGATTCATTTCACTTGTGATGGCTCCCAGGAGGATTCATTATGTAACTTCCAGGGAATGAGGTAAGACTGATGAACCTATAATTTCCTGGGTCCTCCTTTAAGCCCTTCTTGCAGATGAGGGTGGCATTAAATGTCTTCCAGTCTTATGGACATCTTCCAGCCTCCACAACTTCTCAAATATTATGGAAAGCAGCCTCATAATGACACTAGCCAGCTCTCCAACACTCTTGCATGGATATGGTCAAGCCTCATGAATTTTTAGGGGCCAAGCTTCTGTAAAAGTTCACATCCCAACAGTCCTTAACCAAACTTAGCAACCTGGGCTTTTGTTCCCAAGGTCTGGGGCCCAACTGTGCTGGTGATGACATTGTTAAAGGAACTTTTGAGAATCTCTGCCTTTTCAGTGTTGTTGGTGACTAATTCCCCTTCTTATGTTTAAGAGAGGCCCAATATTTTCTTTCTGTTTCTGCTTGCTGTTTACATACCTTGTGTACCCAAAGAACCCTTTCTCATAGTTTTTGACATATCTGGCCAATTTTTAAGTGGAGCTTTTGCTTTTCTAACTGCATTTCTGCATGTTTTGGCAATGCCTCTGTAGTTCTCTTGGTACTTGTCCTCTTTTCCATCACTGGTAGGTTTCAGCTTTGGTTTTGAACAGATTGAAAATACCACAGTTTATTAAAAGGTGTCTTCTGCTCCAGCTACTTCCCTCAGCTTTAAAGGAGAAACAATGTACTGCCAAGTAGATTGTATAGGAGGCAATAGCAGAACTATTGCCATTTGAACAGACCGTATCTGAGGGCTTATCTAACCTTGAGGCAGGGATTTATTAGCATGGATTTCATTAGTGAATCTTCATCATTTAGTTTACAGTGCCAGGAAACTGTAGTAAATGCAGTAAAATAATGTTTCACTACTTCAACACAGTCCCTGGTTCATGGCTAACATGGCTTTCTCAGGTGAGTACCAGGAAGGCTGCAGGAGCTACCACAAGCTGACTCACTCTTCTTGGAGGCTGGGATAATTCATTCACTATGTATGTGATTTACCCTGAGAGACAAATTTAGCATTGTATAATTATTCATACATTATTGTCTACATGCCTAATACAAATAAATTTCACTATATGCTCCATCTATTTCAGGGTTTTTTTGTTGCCTTTGGTGTTACTAGTATTGTACATCCTCAGAGTGATGCTCAAGACACACTTACTAGCTTTCTCCTTGAAGCCACAGGTTTGTCTGTTTGTTTTTGTTCAGCCTCTGCTGACTTGAGCACCAAGCAGAAACTAAGGGGGAAATTGCTCAAAATCTTTGCAGTTTGCTCAAAGCACCCTGACTTGGAAACACCTCCACTTGGCTCTGAACTTCCATTTCCTTGAGGAGCTGATGGTCCACCCAGCCTTCCCACTCCCACCCCACTCCTGGTGTTTTCCATCCAATGGAGCTAATGGAAGGGCTGCAAATCTTCAGCACTTGTCCTCCATCCACTCACATTCTACTTCTGCTTTGCTACTGAAACAAAAACGGAAGGTGTCAAGGAGGAGAAAGCAAATTCTCAAGAAAGACATCAGTGTTGGTAACAAAATAAAACAACAGTTCAGTTGTCTTTAATCACCAGTTCTGTCTAAAGTATGTGTCAGGTGAAGTATATTTGCCTAACATAAAACCAGCTACACTAATATTTTGACAAAGTAAAAGAAATGACTGCTGGGTGAAGGTTCTGTGGTCTAAATTTCTAAAGACGTGAGCAATCTGTATCTTCAAAATTGTGTTTTACATCATAGAACACTTATTTAAGTAAACAAAAATATATCTGCAAGGCAATTTGCTCTTTATTTCTGCTGTTACATATATAATAAGCAATGTCAAAGATCTTCACGGGGTGGGGTTGGAAGATTATTGTCCATTTATTTTGAGTTTCCTCTAAATTGAGGTACCTTAGTCTAAAGCATCTAAAGAATGAGGGTTAGGGCATATTGATGTAATGCAAAATATTAGTATCGTAAAATCTATGCTTATCAAAATAACATAAAAAGGAACATAGTTTCAATTGCAGGTGTCTGCTTTTAAGTAGGGGTGTTAAAGAATTCTTTCACAACTATAATTAATATGTAAACGCTTTATTTGTACAAGCTAGATCTGCCCAGTTACCAGACTCAGACTATGCTTTTTGAATGCTTTATTCTCATGACAACATTTATACAGAAAACTATTAAAGTATCAAGCTACACATCTACCCTCCAATCAAATTGTGTCTGCCACGACAGACAAAGACAAATGGAAACCCATATTCAACACTCCTAGCAAAGGGCAAGGGCTTAGGTGACTTATTCTTTGACATTAATAGGATAACTTGTGTGCTTTGTAACAAACAGCAACTTTGAGAGTGATACTGTGGATGGAAGGTTGGTGTAGATGGATGTCAACAAAATCAGAGATACCTGCTTGCAGATAAATATTTCTAAAGATAGAATTAGATCAAGAAAAAACCTGACTTTGTCCATAATTTTCTAAACAAAAAACATTAACAAATCAAAATGAAAACTCATAAAGTGTAAAGCTAGAAAGTTCTGAGCTTCATAAGGCCCAGTGCTGACCCATGAGATTCCATGGCAAAGTTTTCATCCACCTCCACAGGGCAGTATCAATGTTTAAATGCTAACTGACCTTTACCTCCTTATATTTCAATAAATTATTCTGCACCTTGGAGAATGTAAAAACCGCTTAGCTGACTTTTCCAGACCAGAAGAATTTTTCTCAAAAATGTGAATATGTATGAAACATTACAGGACAGTAACACACTGCAATACAGGGGGCATTGGAACATGCTGCCCAGAGAAGTTGTGTATGTCCCATCCCCAGATGTATTCAAGGCCACAAGTGTTAACTTAGGGAAGACAGTTAAGTTTTAACAGCTCTCCACTAAAATGCCAGAGAAATTTTACAGTCTCCATTATTCTTAAAGCTCTCCCAGAGAAAGTTGTGAAAATCTAGGGACTTCCTGTTGGTGTTCCTTTTCTCTTTCTAGAAAAAGACATTTACATGTTTTCCCCTGTACATTTTGAATGCTATAGTTTCCTGTTACAGAATCATAGAATGGTTTGGGTTGGAAGGTGCCTTAAAGTTCTAACCCTCTCTGCCATGGGCAGGGACACCTTTCAGTAGACCAGGTTTCTCAACCTGACATCCAACCTGGCCTTGAACACTGCTGGAAATGCAGTAGCCACAACTTCTAAAGGTAAAGGTTCAAGTGTGTCCTCACTTACTACCCTCACAGTAAAGAATTTATTCCTCACATCTTATTAAAACCTACCCTCTTTCAGTTTAAAGTCATTCTCCCTTATCCTATCTCTGTATGCCCTTGTCAGAAGGTCCAGTTTTCTCGTGGAGCCTCTTCAGATACTGGAAGGCTGCTCTAAGGTCTCTCTGGAGCCCTCTTTCCTCCAGGCTGAACATGTCTGAGCCTCTCTTCATAGAAGAGGTGCTTCAACCTTCTGACCATCATCATGGCCCTCCACTGGCCTCACTCCACAGGTTCACTGCAGTCAGGTTAGATTTCTCCCCAAAACAATTCAGAAATCCCCTTTTGACAGCATGACTTTGTACCAACAAGCCTAATTTCCCTCCCTCCCTCCCCCACCCAAATTCAAGGATGTTAATGCTAAATATAAAATAAGCCACAGCAGGTCCATGTTGGATCCACCAGCTGAGCCACCAGTATAGAAGCCTTTTAGCTGCTTGGGTGGTGAATGGCTTGGTGTATCCCACTTGGTCTGTGGCTCAGTTTTGCTATTTTTTCCTGAAATCTTAACTCTTTTAGGAATAATAATTTTCATATAGTTCCTCCAAAGTGAGGGCTCAGAAGGGGCATAAAATTAAATATTAGGTGGGGAAAATGTCAAAAGTATGAGGCCAGTTATGAGGCACCTCTGGGGCTTGAACCCTCAGATCAGCAGTCAAAACATACTAGAGGAATTTGTCAGCCTCAAGACAGTCTCTGTACTTGAAAGGTGGGGGCAGGCTGTCTGAGGAAATCCTTCTTCAAGTATCAAGAAATATAAGGCCATAAACCATCCTGGCATCAATCTGAAGCAAGTCAAATACCAGGATCCTCTGGATAAGAATGCTGTTTTTAAAAAAACTTAGTAGAAGAAATTTTAAAATAAAGAATGTTAATAAGAGAGCTACAAAAGAGAGGAATATCTGCTGTAATACTGACCAGTCTGTGTGTTTTGTGAGTCAATGTTATGTACTTGATCACAAAATCTACTGTTTCCTGCAATATTATGTACTTGATATTACAATTTATTTCAAAGGCTTTAGGTTTTGAACTGTGATTTCTAAGAAAGTGCTCAGTCATGTATGAAAGACAACCTTCTTTTTGAAAACTAACGATAAATCTTTATTATCAATATAATTCTTATTGAGATCAATGATAATTTTACCAGAAGTGTAAAACTAACATGTTCATTCTACAGTTTGAAACTTCCTTTTGCTCTTCTGGATCATAAATCACATTTGTTCCCTCCTTGTGTGCTGAAGTCACTGAAAATGTGCAAAGTACTTTTATATTACCTGTCCAGAACTTGTTGTGCACTGAAAGACAAGAATATAAGAGAGACAAGTTCAAACTTAAGTGAAATTAAGTAGCAGTTATGATTATAATTTGAGTCCTGTTTCTTATTTTTCATTAAATACAATAAAATCATTTGAATTTACCATCAGATTAGTAATTTGGTCTATCTGGATGTGAAAGAAATCCACAGACAGTTGTCAGTTTAGGTGCCACTTTTCACATAGTATTTAGAATCACAGAATCATTTAGGTTGGAAAAGACCTTTGAGGTCATCAAATCCAATCTTTGTCCAATCACCACCTTGTCAACTATACCCTAGAACTATGTGCCACATCCAGTTGCTTCTGGAACACCTCCAGGGTCAGTGACTTCACCACCTTGCTGGGCAGACCATTTAAAGCTTAACCATCCTTTCAGAGAAAACATTTATGCTGATGTCCAGCCTGAACCTCCCTGGTAAAGCCTGGAGCCACTATCCTTTGTCCAGTTGCCAGCTGTCTGGGCAAAGCAGCTGACACCCAACCTGCTACAGCCTCCTTTCAGGCAGGTGCAGAGAGTGATGAGGTCCCCCCGAGCCTCCTTTTTTCCAGGCTAAACAACCCCAGCTCCCTCATCCATTCTGCATACGACCTATTCTCTAGATCCTTCGCCAGCTTCGTTTCCCCATTAGGTACAATCGTTAGGTATGTGTGCTGTACAGCTACACAAACACACACAGAAGCACACTTGCAAGCACCTTCCATGTATCCTTAGGAAACCCAAAGATCTCAAAGGCTGTATTTGGCTACTATTTAATGTGAAAAATGTATGCAAACTATGATGAAAAGCAGATAAATATTTAAGTTACACCCAAGCAGCGCAAATCTGTAAAGCTTGAAATTTGTCATTATTCATTGAGGTGGATCTGATAGCTGAATAAAGAAATATTTTCTTTTCTTTTCTCAGTCTCTTTGATTCAGAGTATGAGGACAAAATGAAAGACTCCATTATTATTCCTAGAAGTCAAATTCAGAAGCTCTGAAAGCTTATATATTCACATCAAATGGTATATAATTTGTGCTTTTATATCCTGACTTGGGACAATGACACACACAATGTCTATGCTGTTGTGAATAAAGTTAGGCCATGCAGTCTGCTTGGATTGAAAACTGCTGGTTTACCTTGTTTTCATTTTTACTTCTTTTTTTTTTTAATCCTGTGTGTGCATGAAGAATTCTTTCTTTTAGAAAATATTATTATTCAAGTGCATGCTGAAATTGAATCATGCTATTCTTACATAATTTTTCATTGGATTGTTGCAAGCTGTAAAGAAATCCAATTAAAGTTCCCTTGCAGGCACAGGGCCTCATTCAGGATGCCTTTATAAAGCTGGCTTGTTGGATTGTATGGCATGCCTATGAATTGAGAACCACCGAGACCCTGTCCCATTCCTTGTCCTGTGTGACATGATGGAGACAGAGGGAGCTAACAATGTTTCAACGAGCTGTATTATCAGAAAAACATAAAGGCTATGCCATCATTTCTGCTGCCATGGTTTAGAATCTGCATGTGAGTGTGTATTTGCAGACAGTTTTTAGCTCTGTGTGGTTCACACACTACCCTCTGCGTCTGACATTCAACTTCTTTATACTAAGGACATATGATTCAAGGTTTCATTCAAATGCTGAAGATAATGTACACAACTCTGTTGAAGACAAGGTAGTGGAAGCAATTTTTAGAATGGCATTCTAGTTTCCCAAGCACAAATGTAGTGCACTCTTTTCCTATCGCATGGAAACTGACTGCAAAATTTCCAGAGTCTGACTGCTGCATTATTTGTCTGTGTCCCTTGCTTCTCATTTAAACATCATTGAATGATCCCAATGATCAGCAGGCTTACTCTGGCCAACTTCAGTAGGGCAAGGCTTACCTTCATCCGTGGACGCACATCATGGAAACATACGGAGCCACCTTCTGTCACTATCAGACTTTGCCTTCAGTATTTGTAACAACTGTGTATCTTGCATGTAAAGGACACTCTAGGTTGAAAAATAGGAGTGCTTTGGCTTGATCAATCTGCTTCTTCTCATTGCTGAGAAAGAAGGGGCAAACCTTGTTCTGTAGGCTTAAGGCACTTTCCATATCAGAGATCACTTGTTGTCAGGAGCAGAAGTATTTATTTACCCAGTAACTACAACTGCCTCCTTTCACCTCCTCAGACTTCTATATCCTGGAGCTGGAAATAAGCTGTAAGATGTGGAATGCAAAGATGATAAAGATCAACCACTATATCTTCCTGTTAATGTGGAATTGATTTCCGTGCTATATTTCCTGATGTTTTTCCAATCTACTTTAAATGTTCCCAAGTGTTCTTTTCCCTTGAGAAACTATTGCACTGTCTAATGTTATGATGATGATGATGGGCGAAGCGTTGTCCAAATCTAGTGCAAGAACTGAGGCAGGGATGTATGCAAATAGTCTTACTGCCTGCTATTTTCTTCTGATAGTCAATCTAAATTTTTCTTCTTTTAATTTCTTCTCATTATTGCTCTGGTTATACCCCTGAAACTAAGCTAAATAATTAATTGTCATTTTCATTTACTTCATTGGGAGCCATTCACACATATCAGAGGACAAATTTTAGCCCTTAATAAAGAAATGAACTATTGTCTCATCAAGCAGATACTGAAAATGCTGGCTTACACCTGGTCACACAAGAGAATTGAGATCTAACTGTTTACATAGATCATTTGTCCTAAGAGTCACCTGCAAGGGTGGTATTCTATAGATTCTTTATAAACTCAGTCCAGAAAAGTAATGTAAATTAAGTCAGGGTACTCACCCCAAAGCCATATTCACACACTATTTTTGCATTTCTTTAGCACAACTTGAGTTTAGTGTCATTTATAGAATGGTTAGTGTGGATGTGGTTTTTCATTTTCTAGAAGCATGATACCCAGATATCCTCTTGACCATCTGCTACATTATTTTCTAACACAGAAGTCTACCCCTCCTATCTAAGTCAGGACTGGGCTGAAAAAATTAATTTGGAGCAAGTTTTTTACAGTAGGTTGATCTTAAAAGGATACTCATTGGAATCCTTTTTGGTATTGGCTGTATCAAATAATTAACTGTTATTCAACAAATCATGAGAAGCACTGCTAACAGGTAGGGAGTATAGGGGATCAGTGACAAAGCTAGAAAAATAGATAAGACAATACCTTGTTGAATTGAGTAATGCATGTTGACTGCTAAGAAGAAAAAGGAGAGAATGTTTGTCACTTTTTAAATGGAAATTCTCAGGCAGTCATGTAACCAGAAGTTATTTCAGACTCAAATAGACTGTAGTCTGTTTTAGCCACTATTCTGTCAGAAAAATGCAAATAGAAACAATCTGGACTCAGTACCTAAGAACAGAAAGTGTCCTTGAAAATGGTATAGTCATTAAACTGGTCAAATGTCACTGAGAAAGCTGTGTTTATATTTAGTGTACATTTCCATGGGCTGAGGAAAATACTTCCTTGGAAGGAATATAACCAAGGACAAACATGACTCACAGCAGACTTTAATAATGTCTGAGATGAAGGGCTTGCTTTTTTTTCATTCTCAGAGGATGAATTTAGTGTAATCCTGGGCTGCTCACTGACTTGCTGGGCAGTGTGTGGTAGGGAGGACTGTTAGAGACAGAGGGGGAAGCAGTGCATCTCCCCCAGCTGAACATGGTTCTGGGGACTTGGCCTTCTTCAGACCTTGCATACACTGTTGCTGACTCAGTTTCACCTTAGACTTTCTTTCAAAGACAAGTTCAAACCAAGGGTTTAAGCCCAAAACAGGTAATCCTTAGCTTTACCTGGAGTTTTCTTGGGACAGACTATGTGTAACCTTGTGAAGGACATGGCTTGCCCCTGCTCTTCAGCCTCTGTGACTTTAAGCACAAAGGTTGAAGTCATCCCTTCTGAGTCTGTTGCTGGAAGGCATCAGTGTCTTCCCCTGGGAACACAGGGCCATCAGGAATTAGAGTGATGAGCCATGCAAACAGCAAAAGAAACAACCCAGATGAGAGAATATGAACCACAGAAGCTACCGCTCTGCTTTGTTTGTTTCAGTTCTTTTTGCTGGGTAAAATGACACCAACAGGATTAAGTCTTGCAGTTTAATTTGCCAGTAGCATAGGACAGTAGCTTCTGAAATTTGGAATTTAAATCTTCAGCTTCTCCCACTGTCTAACACCATGGTTGCACTCCCCCCTTAGGAGTTAATAATTTTTTCTTTTTAACTTTCCAGGTCCGACAGGCAAGCCACGTCTCTGGTAGCTTGGATAACCACCAGAGGTCAGCAAACCACATTCCAGGGATTACCGAAGTGGTAAAATAAATTACTGGGTTTGGAGCCACGTGTTTTGTTTTGAGTATTCAGAATAACGTGGTGGGCCCCAGACAGAGTTTGAGTAGGTGATGGCATTGCCAGTGGCAGAAGAGCTAGTTCTGCGTCAGTCAGCTCTGCTGCAAGGGTAGAAACACTGTGCTTTAGCACAGTGCTTTTGCACAGGCTCCCACAGGCCGCGTCCTTTGAAACAGGCTGAATTCCACAGAAGTAGTCCAAACCAGGAATATTCAAAAATAGCAATACCACTCAATTTTTCTGCAATTCCAGGGGAAGGAAGCTTTTCAAGCTTGCTAAACTTCATCCTGGCCCACCATGAAATATTGTCCGAGGGGAACTTGAGAGCCCACTGTGTGGAAAAAAGCTGGGGAAGATAAGGAATTTTTTCCACTTCCCCCATTCCCAGAATGAGAATCTTAGAGAAAGAATTGTATGGGGTTAGATGTGAGAGCTGTCCCATTGCTGGTTCCTGGCTCAGGTTTTGCCCAGTTTTTATATGCCAATTTGCCCTATGGAGAGGTCTGATTAAAGGCACATCTATGTCCAGGGCATATAAATATTCTTTCCCATTGCTAGAAACTGGGCTGAGAGTCAGCTGTAAGTGTATCTTAAAAACATACATGAGTGAATTGAACAGAATAAACATCTAGCTGAATGGATGCCTTTTTGACTCTGTAGAAAGATTTAGAGGTAATATGTAGCAGTTAAAAGATACAGGAGGCTGAAAAAGAAGAAAGAAGGAGGGGGAAAGCAGGGCAGGGAGAATTTCTCTGAAATGTGTTCTGCATAATCTAAAAGAAAAATGTGTGTAATTTGGACCCCAAATGCAGGCCAAAGCGACAGCATCTAATAGGGGAAACATGATTTAGAGGTCAGTTTATAAACTAAACAAATTTACTGAGTTTCATAAATGAATCTCATGGCAAGATCCCAAATTTTTTTAAAAATTGGATAAAAAATATTGTATGTTAAGGAGGGAAATCAAGATGGTTTTTAAGCTGATGTCTTTAGAAATATATGTATATAGACTTTTTTATAGCTCTTGGCATATAAAATAAGTCATTATTCTAAATAGAAAAATATTGATGATGTCATAGGAGCCATTGCCGGACACATCAAGCTGATCTGATGAACTGGGAAATCAATAGATATTTTCCAAACGAGATGGCATTTCTTTTAATTGGTTGTGTGAACGCGATATACTGCAGAAGGCAAACATTTAAAGTTAATTTTCATTTGGCTTGGATTTGTCTGTGTGTGGTTTTATTATTTCTTTACATAGAAATTTTTTAGTTTAAGTCCTGATTTTTTCTATCGGTTTACATATAAATTCCTTATCAGAATAGACGAAATAGCACCTATGTATTTTAGACACTCAGATAGTATAGCTTTGGGAGCTATTTGAATAGCTACCAAGATTAGAAAGTATTGAAGATTTTACCCAATAATTCCTCCTTTAGACCGATTGAAATTTTTTAAGTCAAATAAGTCTTTTAATTTCACCTCCATAACAAATACATAAGCAGTTGTCCTTATGTCCCATAGCAAGGGAACATCAGAATTTGAAACAGAAATCCCAGCTGCTTAGACTTTAAACTAATTGCCAGGTTGTACAAATGGCACACATCGTAGATCAATATACTAACATACAATTCAAGTGTTATTAAGTAATATTGCATGCCCTCCAGAGCCTCTAAGACTCAGAATTTTTCAAAGGCATATGATAATGAAACCCTTGTAAAAAAACACTGTTGATCAGCAAAGGATGCTGGGCAGGGACCTTATTTGTATGAATTATTTTAGCTTTATGGTTTTGCATGTCAGATTATAAGTAAAAGAATCTGACAAACATTTGTTAATTCTTCAGACAGCTAACTTTTTTTCTGTAGTTGGTCTTTCATCAACTTCGCATTTCTCCCCCCTGAAGGAGGGTAAGAAACAGATCTGGTATTAATCTACATGTGGTAAGGTACATGCAAATATATGGTATAATATCCTTTTTGATTTTTTTTTGTTTAATTTTCAAATAAACTTTTGTATGGATTTTGTTAATACAAAATTCCTTTTGTTAAAGAAAGGTATTCAATTTATTTCCGCAACTATAATGGCAGAGCAATTTTGCTGTTTCAGCTGAAGTGCTGCTAATTCATGCAGATACTTCAGACTTCATATCTTATGGAATTTGTTTGCTGATTATATTCCTAGAGAAAATGGCAGTTACTGTTATTTGGGGTGGTTTTGTTATGAAGTTTTCTAATGCTGTCAAATGTGAACATTGTGACTTCACTGGGCTCATTCTGCACTGGTGCTAAGCACTAATTTTATATTTACTTGCCATAAATTTCATACATTTGCCCCCAAATTTTGCTGCCTACCCTCCTGCTGTTTTAAGTCTCCTGAAATAATTTAATTCACAATTTGATTATGGTTTGCCTTCTCCTTATGGATAAATATTAATGTATTAAAGAAACTCAGCCATTCCACTTAGATCTTTTCTGTATTTGATACTACTGAATATAATAATGTGAAGTACTATTATTTATTTACACTGCAGTAGTGGAAGATGCTTTGAGGACATTGCTTTTTTTGTGTCCAGGATTGATGCACTTCACCAATAAATTGCATGAAAGCCATAAAACATTTACATCTCTTAAAACAAGTGAAATCTCCACATTTACATCTCTTAAAACATGTGAACTCTCCACAGAATTTAGCAATACTTTGAGACCACCCGGTTATACTTTCTATTAGTTATTTTTTGCTGATCATTTTCATGTTCCAAAACATCCATTCTTTACACATAACATGTCTAGAGCTGCTTCCAACATTTAATTAATTTTCTTAATATGTAAATAATATACCTAAGCATTTGTAAAATGTCTTTGACTACAGCATCTAAGTGCTGAGTATGTGTGACTTACTAGGGATTTTTTTTCAGCTTCTGAGAAGATGAGACCAAAAGCAAGATTCATCTTCTATTAGGGAAATTTAGGAGAGCCACAGTGCAACTTTCAGGGAGCTCAGTTCTGTCTGGATAAAAAAATTCTGTTTGCTGCTGTTAAGGATCTTAAAAAGTCAATGGTTACAACCGTGGACAAAATGATCAAAACTGCATTCTAACTTTGTGTCTCTAAAATTATACAAATTCACCTTTGTGCTCACAAAATCTAGCCATCTTAGTTTATAGTGAAAATAATTTCTGAGCTAACTGATAGTATTTCAGATAAAAATACCTTCAGATAAAAACACAAGAGCAGATGTGATCCTTGCACTTACACATTTCATAGAAATCATTTTTCTGGCTATAACTTGAAACGCTGGATTCATATTTCATACCAAAGAAGGGGTGTTGGCCTCACCCTGGCAAATACTTGACCACCTTGATGAGTTAAGATGCCTCCATGTCCCTGACAGAAAATGCCAAGTTTCTTACTCTTGGTATCTTGCAAAGCTTTTATTTCTTCACAAATCATGAAGGTAGGAGTTCTATTTCTGAACTTCTGAAAACAGCAATAGCTGCATTCCTTGCTTATCTCTTGTTTATTTTTAATGCACCTTGGCTGCATTTTGCTGGGCATGTATGTGAAACAGAGATTTAGTATCACATCTTGAATCTTTAACACCACTCCTTTGGAAAGAAACACATTCTCTTAAGTATTCTGAAAATGCAGCTGTAATTCTTGAGTGACTCTAAGTAAAATTACAGCTTCTTTTTCCACTAGGGAACAGATGAGGAGGGTTATGTGTATGTGGTATGAGGAAAAGGCAAAAATTTCTTGTAGTCAATAATAGCATGGATGAACAAGTACAGTAACTTCATAAATAGCTGTACTCGTCAATGGCAAAAAAAGTTGTTCAGGTTAGTTGAAAATCACAATATTAGAGAGATGACTCAGTTAAACAAACCTTTTTTTCCATTGATTTTATGAACTTTGCATTTCTGATGCGATTTCCTAGGTATGGGAATGATGGGTGAACAGCGAGGTGTGAGGGACTATGAAGATCTTGCTGCAGCTCAAGGAATTAGGCAGTAGCCAGAGCGCCACTTTATGAATCACAGCTCTGTTGCTTCCTCCAGAAAAAAGTGGTTTTAGCCACATGCTCCACTGGTATACACCTCTGCCTCCATTCTGCCAACCAAGAGAGGTGTTTCCCTTCATGACCCTGCTAAACCCCTTCACTGTAACTGCTCAAAGATGCGCAGAGGATATTGGGGTTGTTTGTTGCTTTCCTTTTATTCTTCGTAAACATGCTTTGCTGCCTAATCAGATGACTAACTACACAAAAATCTCACTACATGAGTTATTTGCCATCATTATTCCTTCTCTCTACGTGGGTGATAAAAACCCTTGCAGTGGAACTACAGTCTAAAGAAAATAATAAATACATCTCTCAAATTCCACAGGGAATGACCATTCCTCCAAGAGTTAGGGATTGCTTGGCTCTGTCAACAAAGTATCCATCAAAATAATTGCAAATTACAGGAAACTGAGGCCTTTAATTGACTGTGGAATGAGTGTGTCACTTGCTTTTGTGAAATAATTTGGGAATTGCTTTTAATATATTTTGGCTATACTATAACTTTATAGGTTGAGCAGCCAGTGTAGAAATCCCATTCAAAGCTGAATTGCAGGAGAATGCAATGGGTCATCATCAGCATGCTTCTCCAACATCCTCTTCCTCAGGAATTACACTTCCTCAAGTAGAAGAGTTCTTAAATTCATTCAGTCCTGCTGCCTGAAGCCCTGGACCCCAGCTGTGCCGGGAATCAAACAGCAATCTTTCATGTGCAACAGGCTGTACATGTGAGGACTTTCATATAATATTGATGAGTTTAAAGGGTCTTCTTGACTGATTTTGAAGTTTTAAAATGGAGAAGTAGGATTTAAAAATCTTGCCACTGTTTCAAAGAGAAGTTCTTCCTTCCTTCCTTCCTTCCTTCCTTCCTTCCTTCCTTCCTTCCTTCCTTCCTTCCTTCCTTCCTTCCTTCCTTCCTTCCTTCCTTCCTTCCTTCCTTCCGCCACTTCCGCCACTTCCGCCACTTCCGCCACTTCCGCCACTTCCTTCCTTCCGCCACTTCCTTCCTTCCGCCACTTCCTTCCTTCCGCCACTTCCTTCCGCCACTTCCTTCCTTCCGCCACTTCCTTCCTTCCGCCACTTCCTTCCTTCCTTCCGCCACTTCCTTCCTTCCGCCACTTCCTTCCTTCCGCCACTTCCTTCCTTCCGCCACTTCCTTCCTTCCTTCCTTCCTTCCTTCCTTCCTTCCTTCCTTCCTTCCTTCCTTCCTTCCTTCCTTCCTTCCTTCCTTCCTTCCTTCCTTCCTTCCTTCCTTCCTTCCGCCACTTCCTTCCGCCACTTCCTTCCGCCACTTCCTTCCGCCACTTCCTTCCGCCACTTCCTTCCTTCCGCCACTTCCTTCCGCCACTTCCTTCCTTCCTTCCTTCCTTCCTTCCGCCACTTCCTTCCGCCACTTCCTTCCGCCACTTCCTTCCTTCCTTCCGCCACTTCCTTCCTTCCGCCACTTCCTTCCTTCCGCCACTTCCTTCCTTCCGCCACTTCCTTCCTTCCTTCCTTCCTTCCGCCACTTCCTTCCTTCCTTCCGCCACTTCCTTCCTTCCTTCCGCCACTTCCTTCCTTCCTTCCTGCCTTCCTGCCTTCCTTCCGTCACTTCCACCACTTCCTTCTGCCCCTTCCTTCTGCCCCTTCCTTCTGCCACTTCTTCCCTCTCTTTGTTTCCTCTTTTCCTCCCCCTCATCCCTCCCTTCCTTTCCTTGTTTCCTCATTTCCTTGTTTGTTTCCCTTCTTCCTTGTTTCCTTTTTTCTCTCTTTTCTCTTTCTTCTCATGTGTTTAATATGTATTCAAGACTACCCTATCAAAAGAATTATTAATTAGACAATCATTTAGATATTGGATCTCATTTCATTTTTTTTCTCAAATATTTATGAGACATGCATATTTATGAAAATGCTCATTTTGTAATCTGTAAACCTACTTTATGAGTTTACAGTCGGAATTCAGTCTTCCCAGGTTTTTGCAAAATTCTATTGCTAAATCTGACCTAAATCTGTTACATATTGACTCCAGACTTGTTAGACAGAAATGTTATTCCAGTAATAAAAAAACTCTATTAAAGATCATTGATATTATAAGTGAGATAACTTCACAATGAGTGTATCGGTGTTTATATTAATGAAACAGATTTCCTGGCACATTGTCAGCTAAACGTTTTATACTGAGAGCTGCCTGAAAAAAAAAGACGTGTTAAAATTATCCTATAATAGGGCTTGTGATTTTGTTTTTAAGTCTTTGCAACTAAAAGTGTAAATGGAACTGCTTTCAATAAAGCACAATAATTTATTCTAGAAATTAGCAAGCTCACGTTCCACCAATAAAATCATTCTCTGTGATGTGCAACTGGCCTTCATTTCAGTGGCCTTGATTTATAGATAGAATTTGCTTTATTTTCCAGAGGAAGAGACTGGGAAGCAGCCGGACAGAGCTATTAAACCTGTTGTGCACAGCAATTTTTCAGGGGTTTATTAATTCTTGAGGAGAATAAGCCAATGAACTGAGCACTTTTCAATGTGAGAACACCTTTTGTACAAGAAGGGTTTCTTGATGAATAGATGTAGACTAAAAACCAAAACATAGGGATGTTGTTATATGAAGTTAACCAATTCTGTTTGCCACTTTTTCAGTTGCAAGACTTATCAAAATGAGGTTTCACATTTAGCCATCTTGTAATTTCACCTGTGTCAGTGGTTTTGGTCCTAGGTTTTCTTTAATGCTTACATTGATGCCTGGTTTTTGTACAGAAAAAACACCGAGATTGCTACAGACAAGAAAGATAATCATAATAACTTAATTCCAGTGAGTGGTAAGCACAAGTTCTCTCTAAAACAGAAATGCTTATATTTTCAGATAAATTAAGATGAACTCTATCTTTTCGGTATATAATGTATGAAGGTGAATTCTAATTAAAGCATTTCTAATTAAAAAGTATTTCAGTCAGTAAATCTATTAAAAACAAAATTGTGTGTCAGCTACTCCAAAACTGCAACATTTGCTTAAAAAATAATTTGGGTTTTTTTACTCTTTCTCACACAAGGTTCTCTCATGTGCCTTTTTTCTGAACATATCAGCTGCTTTTGGTAAAAGTTTTTGAGGACTTCAGAGAGAGAGAGTGGATCCAGGCAGTCTTAGGTTTTGTTTCATCACAAATATTTTCAAATCACATGTCATCCATCAAATGTGAGCAGTTCTCCTGGTCACAAGTGAGGTGTCACGTTCACCTGTTTTGAATGCTGAGAACTGAAGGGACAAATATCTGTGTATGGTTTGAACAGACTTGTAATGCTGTAAGCCATGCTAGCAGATCACTCAGATTGCAAAGATCATGAAAAAGGTTAAGTATTCTTTTAAGTTACAATTAAAACCACCAAAGACCACAGGTTTGTCAGAATAAGACTCTTAATTCATGTGGTTCAACTGTAAATGTGTACAGAATTCAGAGTAAAAACACCATATCACAGTGTGCTTAATATTTTATTAGAAACTTCCTATGCTAATCTGTAAAAGATGGGTGAATCACTTGCTTCTCCAATAACTGAAGCTCTCTTTTCATGAGATTTGTTTTCACTTTTGTGCTAAAAGACATCCAGGGACTATGCACCAGGTTCAACCCAGAGACCTGAAGTGGTCTCAACTCTCACTGCTAAGGACAGTATTTTGTGGTGCTCTCTGGAATCAGCACCACATTGCAATGGGAGACAGAGATAGCTGTGAACAGCAGGGATCCATCCTACTTGAACAAATCAATCAGGTAGACAGGTTGCTATCCTACACTTGATGTACTATACAGTCGCACCCCTACCTTTGTAGGTACTGCAGAAGCAGGTGGAGAGACCTGAAACCACTGGAATTATTCCTGTGTTGATAACGAAAAATCCCTGCAAATGGTAGGCTGAATAAATAATTTATGTGAACAGCCTTTCTTCTCAAGCACTGGTTATGCAAAGTGTTCAGCAGGCTGCATTTTTGTGAGCCTCCTAAATGTGCTTTAGCCTGTATGTAACTATGTGGTGCTGTATGAAGAGTTCAGGGCACACACCAGCCAGGATTACAGCCAATGGAACAGCTCTGAGAAAGAAAAAGACATGAATTGAGCTCTGAGAGAGAGACAGACAAAAAAAGAGGATAATTTTCTGGTTTATAATAATCCCAATTGTTTGGCAATTCAAGAGTACGGGACAAAAATGTTCTTATGTTAGTGCAATAAGGTTAAAGGGTTTTGAAACTAGGTAAAATGATCCCCCAAAATCATCACATTTAGACATTTTGAGTTTTCTGGCATTGTTTCAAATTGTATGTGTATGAATCCTTCAAAGTTGTCAGCAAAACTCCCAAATGTCTTAAAGTTTCCTTGAGGAGTCTTCACATTGATTTGAAGAGAAGACAGGTGCAAGTGTTGAAATGACTCTGTCCTTTCCCTTCTTTCACCTACATGAAGTTTCCTCTCTGAAGCACATAGTATTTTAGCAAGAAGCATAGCTGTGCCATATCTGTCTCGTATCACCTTTAGTATCATGGTAACACTTTACATTATCTTACAGCCAAGGCCCACATTGCAGATTTGAACAAGGGATGTTAAAGTTCATTGGTATTTTCCTTTGATTGGGCCAAAGAAGACTGAAATTGGTAAGAAAGAGAGAACTAGAGGTGAAGCAGATTGACTTACAATACATTTTTCTTCCATAATGAAGGCACTAATTTGTAAGATTGGTTTCAAAAAAATGGGTTGTATTCTTCCTTCATAGTACATAGAAAGACCTGGAGTTGCTGAATTTGCCTATCCCAGTTTCAGTCTGCCCAGATATTAGCTGCGTGATTAATAGAAGCGTAAATAAAAATGTACAGCCTTATCTCTCCATGATGTTTTAGTTTAAACTCTTTGCCCCTGCTTTTTCCAGCCCACCTTCAAGCCAGTTATGGCAGCAAAGTTCTTCCCTGAGGAGCTGCTCTGCAGAAAATCACACATGGAAGCATTTTGTTGTGAAAAGCAGGGAAGGAGTCTATCTGCGCAGGTCCATGTGTCTGTGTGATTTTGTGCCTTTGTTGTGGTATGAAGCCTGGAGCTGGGTGAGAGATGTTTTCTGGCAGAGCACTGGCAGCAGTGCTGGGCCTCCTCAGCCCCACTAAACTGGGGGTGCAAGCGAGGGTGCAAATGAGGGTGCTGAAACTCAGGTGCAGGGCACCACACGCCCTGCCCGGGAGGCCGGACCCTGCTCTGCAGAGGGGAGAGCGAGCGACTCAGAGATGCTCAGGATTGTGCACCCACGCTCTCAACAGCCTCAAAGTGCACACTCCAGAGGAAACCTGAAGTCTCGTAACTGAGTGTTAATTATGTCTGAGTGGATTCTAGAGAAAAGGAAAACCATATACTGTATCAGCAGAGAAATGGTTTCACTGTGAGGAAACTAATGATGCTTTTATCAGGAACAATATAAAGATTGCTTTTTTACTAGTGTGTGTCCCACAGGGTTTGGACTATGAGATATTTCTGTATCTGGCTTTAGGTTCCTCTGAGCTTTTACATAATCAAATCAATATAGCTATGATTCACCCTCTGGCAACAACTGCTCCTTGCAAGTTGCTGCTGCTTCTTTAGTGACTGAAGAGGAAATAAATAAATAAATAAATAGAAAGAAACTTATTACAAATCCGTAAACATTGATTTGTTTGGTCTTAGATTTTACTTTTTTAATTGCCAGGGAAAAAAAAAAGAAAGAAGAAAAAGGGTGAGGAGTCGGGAGGATATATGAATTTGCACTCAACGGGGCAGATAGACTGCTAGCCCGATACTTTGAAAAGAGTGGATTGATAGGATTTCATGAACCTACACAAAGCATTGTCCAGATACAGACTGAAATGTGACTGAAGGGCAGATGGAACAAAGAAGGGCCAGAGGCTGTAAAAGCCAAGGCAGGCAGAGTCCAGAGACAGGGAAATTTGATTTTGCACTAGCAGTACTGTATTGTTTAGGTCTGCATCTTAACTTCCAAACTCGAGTTACCCACCTCCAGTATTTAGAAAAACAAAGGAAAGCAAAAAACCCCACAACATTAAAAATGTAACGATAAAAATAAAAAATAAAAAACCCTACAAAAAGCCAAGCAAAAAAAAAAAAACCAAAAAAAAAAAACCAAAAAACCAAAATCAAAACCAACCCACAAAAAAACCAAAAAAACAAAAAAACAAAACCCAAACCAAAACAAAAACCAACAACAAAAAAGCCCAGAAAAGATCTCTCTCCCAGATGCATTTCTTTCTATGCTTCCACCTTGCCATTCATGCTCCCAGCCCTTGACCCCTGGCTAATTCTCTTCATTCCAGAAATTTTTCCTCCCCCGACTCCTCTCCTTTCTGGTGCCACACTGTTATTGTCACAAATATTTTCCCCTTCTAGCTGCTGGTCTAACAGAGCACTCTGGCACAGTCATCACACACTAGTGGAATTGACTTGTCTTGGGATCTTGATCATGTCTCATTTTTCCCTTGGCCGACATCTCTGTTGTACCAAAACAAAGGAAATACTGAACAAAAGGATCACTGGCTTTTTCACAAAAGAAATCCCATCTTTAAAACAAACCTAATTTCATTCTTTCTTAAGATTGTGTGCTGTCAGGCAGGATTTTGGAGGAGAGTGTCCAAGGAGGATGACGCTGTCAGAGTGGGAAACTCCTCAATGGTCGGGCAACCATGGTTGTGAGTGTGTCAACTAACTTCCCAGAATGCTGTTAATCCTGAGCTAAATTCCTGCTAATGATGCTGTCCTCAGTGACAGACATGTCAGCTAATGTTTGTAAAGTGCTTTGGGAGCTTTGGGCAGATGATGTCTCTGGCATTAGCTTTTGGGGTTTTCAATTTGCTTTTAACAAAAAAAGGGAATGACCACCTTTCCATACATCCTCCTCCTCTCGACCCTCATTCTGTATGAATTTTTCTACGCTCTTTTTTTTTTTTTTTTTAAATAAGAGAAAGGGTCTGTCCCTTACTAAGACCTGGAGTAGAATTTGATAATTTCTAAGTACAGATAATGACAGAGGGAATACAGGAAGCTTTTCCTGTTACAGACTTGTTCACTTCTAGCAGAAATTTTGTTTATTTCTGAAGATCTAGCAGCAAGCTTAACATGATTTCACATGCTCCTAGAGGTGGTTTTTCCTTCACCTTAGAAAGGCACACTTGTAAAAGCTTGGGTACCCTGGGATAACCTGGGAGAACAGCCTAAAAGCAATGGAACTGGCCAAGAAACCTCAAAACTCATTTGCAAAACATTTCTTGAGATTCAATGCAAAAAATATTCATTAAATATATTTATCTATACTTTGATTGAATTATGAAAATGGTTTATTATGCATTGAATTATTTGAGTGAAACAATTTTTTGATTTCAAACTTGTAATTTGAGCTCTTTCAGCCATTACTTATCAAATAATAATGATATACATCTTGTGCTAGAGGAATGGATTATCTTCAGCTGTAGATACTATGCTGTTTAAATTTTAAATCTTGTTGTTTTTTTCCAGGTGTCTGATGATAATGACTACTGCTTGTGGTTAAGCCCCCTCCTCTTGGTGTGAACCACAAGGATGATCTCTCTTTGCTCCCTGTTCCTTTAAAGCTCCAGACAACACAGGACTTTGAATTACAGGAAAAATAAAAACTACTTCAATCTTGAAGTTGGTAGAGGAGCCTTTAAGTTTTCAGTTCTTGTAGAGATAGTGATAGCACCCTTTTGTAAAGTCATATCTCCCTTGTGCCATGACGTGGTCTTCTCAGCCTCATTTTGGTGAAGTTAATTAAAGGTTTTATCCTGATCACCAATAACATAGACCAAGGGACAACAAAACTGTTTTTACTGCTGTAGCTACTACCTTTATTCTAGCAATGTGGACTTTCTTTTCTCAGCCCAGATAAATATAGTTCATGTGCATATCAAAAGATTTGATCAAATATGAAAATTATGTGTAACATGATCTTGGTGTCTGCAATTGTGGGAATGAATGGACAGTGTGCAGGCATGGTCCCTGCTGGTGCAAACTGCCATCCCCACCAATGGACCAGTGTCAATAAAAGCCAGCCTGCTCCTTCTTGCATGAGGGTTTAACTGCTTCCAACACAGGTGTGCACACACACCCACACACCAAATTAGAAAATACACACTAAAACCTAATAATACTTACTTGGGGCTTTTAAACTCCTTAGGGATAGATAGATACAGGGTAGTAAACCAGCAAAAGGAAAGAAAAGCAGTTAGAAAAAAATAATAATAAAAAATCCTATAGGATTTTCCTTCCTATAGGAAGGAAGCAACACTTCCCTACTCACTTGCTCTCTTTACCCTCCCCCACACCCTCATCCACTTCTTAAAGGAGAAAAAAATTAAACCTGGGCTAATTGTTGTGCTTGCTGTGGTGGCTTGCCTGGAAATGAGCCTATGAGTCGGAGGCATATAGTGCTTATGTTGGAATTGTTTTCTAAACAGACTTTTGCCTGTGTGTCTTTTTCACCTCTTTCAAATATCTTGTGCCAAAAGCAGTAAAAACACTGCTGCATTAAACATAAATCAGGGCCCTCTGCCTGCAAAGGACCTCTGTTGTTGGAGGGGGGTTGTTGGACTAGGGATGAAAGGAGACCTACCACCGCATTGATCTGAGGTGATTGTGGGGAGCATATTCAGCTACGATGCTTCTAGCTAGTTAAGACAATGTAGAACATTCAAGCAATTAATGAACACATGCTTCAAGTGGAAAGGCTGAGCAGGGGATTTTAGTAGATGTGCGTGTTTCTTGCACTAAATGTAGTCTAAAATAAGACAGTTTTATGCATTTGTTTTGATAGAGTATTTTACCTATCTAGAGTATTTTACCTTTCCCATTACAAATCATATATTGAGTATTTCTAGAACAGTGTGAAAACATTTGTTAGATGTTTTTACTAAATGAAATGGCTCTGCAAGTTAACATAAATTCACTATCAATTTAGTGTGGGACAAGCTGCACTATGTCACGCCTGCAAGCAATTTTCAGAAGTCCAAATTTAAGAATTTGTTCTCTGTGTTGCTAATTTGCAGGTAGGTTGTTAAGATTTTAACCCTTCCATGCTAAAGGCCTAGTTTTTACTTCTGTGATCTCTTCAGAGCCCCTAATTGTGAGGTGCACCTATTCCTAATTGCAGCAGAAATTGTCAGTGTAGAAGAAGAGTGCTTGAAATTGTTTTTTGTAGTTTATGCACTTACATATATAGTGCATGACCAACTACATATAGTAATGGCTATGCATGACCTTTACACAGAGAAAGCAATGAACAAGCATCTGGAGCTTTTGTCATGTGGGCTGTAGTTGGAAGTTAGCTTAAAGTGAAAGTGTTTGCCCTTATAATTTCCAGATATTTTATGCAAATCTTTAATGATTAGGCATATTAATCTAGGTATCCTCATCTGTGTATTTAACCAGCTGAATTCCACCCATGACAGAAATGAGGGACATTACTTATCAAATCTCCCTGTCAATGGGTGGTTTAATTTCTACAGGGTGTTATACAGACTGAACACTGTTTATAAAGTACTTGGGCTTTATTTCTGCTTTTGGAGAGCAGGAGAAACACATCCTTAAGGTATACCTCAGGGAAGGAGAATGGGTATGGTACTGATGCTGCACTAGTGTCCTCCCCATCTCTCAGTTCTGTAGAAGACTGCTCAGGGACCTTTGCTGAGATTATGCTCAGTCATCTGTTGAGGCATATTTCCTTTGAGGACAGACTCTCAGCTACAGCACTGTCATCCCTAGCACTGCCAGCGTCCCCTTGAGCAAGGGGAATAATCCCATCCTCCTCAATGCCAGGGATGGAAAGTGCATGACACATGTGGGTCTACTCCCTCAGATGAATGGGAGCAGCATGCAGGAGAGGGAGATTTCATGTGCAGAGAAATACAGAAATGTCATGTGCAGAGGAATACAGAAAAGGCAATATGGCTACTCAGAAAACAGTACTGTATTAGGGCCCAGAAAGGAATGGGGCTCTAGTGCTGGAGCCTTCAGCAGAACCTAGAAGATCCATCACTTTTAGAAACTCACAACCCCTGTTCTTCCATAAGGAACAAAGCCCAGGTGGAAACTCTGACCCGAAATGTATAAAATTTCCTTTCTTCAAAGTGCTTTTATTCTCTTGGCATAGGGACAAATTGTGCCTTGAGGGCCAGATCTGCAAGTGGATCCATATGGAGAAATCTTTATGTGTTGGGAACATCATTCAAGTCAACAGGACGCTGTGAGGGCACAGAAGTTTGCCAGGTCCAAGCTGCAATTTGAAAAGTGTTTTGTGTTCCTTCAAGGTAAAGGCAGACTATAAACCTAAGCAATAATTTTTTTAATAAGAAAACTATTGTGCTTGTGCTTTTATAAGCAAAATTCAAGAGAAGACCAAAACCTACATAGCTTCTATACAATATTTTTTTTACCGAACAGGTGGAAGGAATTTTATCTTGTACTTTGAGCTACAGGGAAGAAAAAATCTGGTGGATATCTTATCCGTAACACAGGTATAAGAAAGAGTACAAGTCCTAAGAGATCTAACCTAGTTGTAGAGTAAAATTGAAGGCATTCTGGGCAGTGCAAGCTATGCTGTGTCTGTTCAAGGGACAAGATGACAAATTCTTTTTACAAAAAACCACCAAACCCTATAAACTGTTACTTAGTGAACTTTAAAGTACATTTAGGGAGACCTGGCTATGGTATGTGAGAGCAATGCGGAACCATAAAGATACTATTGTATATATTACTTTTGTGTTTTCAATATGCTGTTGTTGGCTACAACCTCACCTGATGGAATGAGCATAAATCTAGGAACCAGAAACTTCTTTGATTTTATTTTCTGTTCTATTTATTTGCTGTATCACCTTAAGTGACTAAATCTATTTGGCAGAGGCTTTTTTTGCAGTTGCCTGTTTGATATGTGTAAAGGGTTTGCAGGTCAGTTGCATAAACCTCAAAGGCTCAAGAGTGAAGATGTTCCTCACCTTCACAGAGCAGCACTAAAACTATCCTAGCAGTCTCCTCCCCAAGGGAAGGAAGTTTCTCTGGCCTGCAAAACAGACAACACAATTCACATTCAAAATAGATTCCCCCTTTGCCTTCCTATCCAATGTTATAAAATTTACCTAGATCTTACATCAACTAATTTGGGTCCTTCCATCATGATTGCAATATAAAAGGGAGTTTCTTAGCTTTGCTTTTCATTCAAGCATCATAGGGATCTTCTATCTAGTGGGAAGCTAAAAAGGTTAAATAAGTCCAATAAAGGTTAAATGTTATTTTTTTAGATGTCTGTCTCCAAGAGAAGTCCAGTTTTTCCCTTGCAAGCCCATATTTCCCTGTGAAATGCTTTCTCCCATTACATATTTATTGCAAAACAGATGCTGGTTGTTGACATCAGTGAAAGCAGGACTGGGCCTAAGAGAGTTGCCTATTTTTACTACACACTATAAGTTCATCCCTCACTGGAACAAGAGGCACCACATGGGTGGTAGTGGATGGAATATGTGCCCCACAGTCTATTTTTTTTTTCCTCTTTTCTTTTTTCTTTTTTCTTTTTTCCTTTTTTCTTTTCCTTTCCATTTCTTTTTTTTTTTTGTTGCCTGCTCTTGATCTTTCAAGAAGTATGTTAAAATAACTACAATCCAAGTAGGCATATTGTATATAAAATGAATGACAGCTCCTAGCGCCACCAAGAAAATAAAACCCTTTGTTTATTTAAGATTTTTAAAAATACATTTGGGAATAGAAGTCACAGAGTTATAAATGAGCTCCCCAACCACCAGAAAAAAATAATTATAATAAAAATAATGGCACCATATTCCCTGATAAATCTGTGCCAGAAAAACTCTTGGGGATCAAGTTTTTGTCAGTCCCCAGCTTTTACCAATTTAAATTCTTGGCAGCATATTAAAACAAAATGTAGAAGGTATTTGAGACTGCAATCCCTCAGGTACTAAATCTAGTGTTTCCTGGCACTAGATGAATGTTACTGGAGTTAAAACCTAGCACCATAGCACCAGATCTCCATAGCTGTTCATATTTATACTTAACAGACAAATATGTCATTCTTTCAATATCCCTTTACACTGCCAATTTTTCCTCTCATTTTTTTCTCTGATTAAAACAAAGGTGAGAAAGTTCGATGCAGTGACTGACATCATGCTATTTTTATTTGCTTTTCAAATGTCTAGGCCACACCTTTTCCAACCTGAACATGTTGAACATCTTTGCCCACTACACTACTTTCTAATCACCTACTAGGTAACAAAAACAGAAGTAGGAGCACATTATCTGCCAGCTATATGCACATCCTGAACACACCAGAGCAAGTTTCCCACTCTGCATAGGTGAAAACAGAATGTTTTTCAGGCTCTTGCCCTGAATTTTCTGATCAGTCCACACTGGCTTCTGTCACGGTACACACTAAGATTGTACTGTGGCTGAGTTAGTCAGCTGTTCTCCTCCTAAAGTCAAACACCACATGGAATTTGCTCTCTGATAACACCATTCTTATTTTCTCCTTCTGTTATGCTATTCTCTGTCACCCAAGATGGGGGATTTAAAATCCAAGTCTAAATTCAGAGGCACTCCCAAGGCTGAGGCCTCCTTATAGAGAGACCACTGCTTTCTACTCCCTCTGCTCCACAGGGGTGTCACTGAGAATACAGTCACATCGAAGATTATTTTGAAGGCAAAATAGATAGCCCAAGCTGTGCCATGGAAATGATTCCAAGTATTACAGCTGATATCAGGGTAGGTCCATAATGCCCTCTCTAAAGACTTTGTTTTTTTTCCAAACATACATCTTTACCTTAGTGTAACCAGCACCTACCATATACAGTCTTTCGTACTGTCTGATCAGATTACACTAGTCATTCTTTTCACACTAATTCATAGAAGCCACCTTTCTTAATTCTCTTTTTCTTCCCCTATATATTTCTGAATCTTCCAGGGCATAAAGAAGTGCTTTCGCTGTAAATCAAGCAAGTGAAATATTCAATTCTCAATGTTCAGTCACTGCTCTCACCTTCCGACATTTCCATTTAAAATTGAACCACCACAACTGGCCGAAAAATGAATATAAAATGCCCTGTTATTGGTAAATCCAGATATTGCACATATTCATGCTGTGCCTGCCGAAGGACTGATTCAGCTCCATTGACTTTGCTACCCAAAAACCCCATACCGACAAGCTCAGGAGCAGATAAAATATCTGAAGTAATTTCTACGATAAAGATATTAAGTCAACCATTTATATGCTTGCTTCATTCATGCATCCTGATCTCTTTTTCAAAACTATGGAACTGCCCAGAATATAAATCTAGACAGTGAGTGACCCAGAGAGCATCCTAGGTCCCTTCTGTAAAAAAGCAGTTTTCTCTACTGCTTGCATTTCCAGGACTCAGTAAGAGCATTGATCTGATGAAACCTCCAACAGGGAGAAAAACAGAAGCATAGGTTTCTGAAGGATGACACCTTTTCTTTCAAAGGGATATCTTTGGAGCCACAGAGGGGCTTTCTCCTTGGCTCTGAAGACAGAATTTGGCCCTTGCAATCTGTTCAACTTCTGTCAGTTTTGCTGTCTGCCTCAGTAGCTGCCCTTGCAATATAAAAGAGAGAAGAGGCATGTGTGAATCTGGCCCAGGAGGGAATAAGAAGGGAAGAAAGGCTGGGTAAGAGTGGATGGTTATGTATTTACTATATTATACTCAGCTTTATATTGATTTCACCTATTTGGTGGATGAAACACGAACTTAATAATGAGATCCTGCTTAAGCCATGTGCTTGCTTCCCCATTAATTGACTCTCGCATATTGATTAAGATGTTGACGTATCCCAGCATTGTTCAGTGGTAATGCAGCTGAGAATGGGCCTTCTCTCCCTGCATTCTCAGCACTCTCTGTACTGCTGTCACCACACTCCCCTTTAATGGATAAAGCTGTCATCCTAAAGCTAGAATGTCTTGCAGGCACAAAGACAAAATTAACTGTTCAATAATTTATGGGACATGGAAAAAACTTTACCCAACAACTTCAATTGATTACTGTAAGTGTTTTGACTGCACTTGCCTGCTTTGCATAAAGTCAGCTACTTTGCAAGCCTGATTACCATTTACAGTAGTTTCTTGGCCCTCTTCACATTACAAGATTTTGAAGAACTTTGGCTTGTTTCTAGGGAATTTCCTGTGTTATACAGACCTGACATTTTTTCTCTTCACTGTAGATTCATGAGAAAAATCAAGATCTTCAATGAAAGGTAGTTGGTGAGGAAGCAGGGTTTAAACTCAAATGATTTAGATTGGTTTGAAGCTGTCTGTTTTTCCAACTAAAGTATCAAAAATACAGGCAATTAGTAGACCATCACAGGAAAGGAAACATTTTGCTCCTCAGATAAGTTCAAATGAAAAGTTTTTATATATCTTGTTGTTTCAGAACCCCTGAAGAGAGCTGATGGACACAGTCCGGCTTCTGGAGATAAGAGCTCATATCACAAAAGCAGAACACAACAATTTTAGCAAGAAGGCCTATGCAGCAAATGATCTCCCTTCTCAGAATGATATATGTTGTCTTTTTGCTGAAGAAGCTGACAGTATATTGTGTATTAATCAGTGGCAACAAGAACTTAATTCTCCAGTGATTCTAGTTCCTTTAGTTATTGCCAGAATGTTTAAAAACAAGTGCTCTTCCCCATATGGCAGCCTATTTGTAAAATGAATTTTTTTTTTTTTTGGTAGCTGACATCTTCAATTTCATTTTCTTTTTTTTTCAGTGAATTTGGTGTTCAAGAAATACAACACATGTAATGGTTGGCTAAAGTCAGGACTAGCAGAAAAAAAGATGGCGAACAACCTTCTGAGGTAATTTTCCTAGCATGTTTCCATTCTGTCTTATGATATCTCTTGCTGTATTCACAGTGACGTGATGTTTCCATGGTGGATTATAGATTTACCATTAGGAAAACACCTTTTTGTTTTGGAAGGAATGAAACATGACAATCAATCCAAAAGATACCCATTCATTAGGACCTTAATAAAGGAAGAAGAGTCCGCCATCTTCTAGAAGTGACAGTGAATGATAAGCATATACTTATCCAGAGATGTTCAGTTTTGGGCTGCTATAGAACTGTCAAATTTACCTGATTCAAGCCTAAGTGGCTAAAATATTCTTAATTAATCAAGGTGAAATTACATTGATCTTCCTATTTATCCAAAGTGCAGCTTTCCAATGAAACTTTAAGGTCAGCTAGGTTGTGCTGAACTTACTATAATGATGGTGCAAGGATTGTATCTGTTGCATTAGTTTGGGCTGGTAAGATCAGATATTAGTATATCAAAACCTGGCATTTCTAATGGGTATTGGATCCAAAGCAGTAGGAAAATGTCTTTTATGTTAGGTGTTGCAAGTTCTTGACTTGCTGCTCTCACAAAAGAGCAGCTGGCCACAGACTGCACTGAAGTAACATGTTGGAAGACATGAGAAAATTTAGATTTGCTATAGGAAAAGAAGAATCAGTTTTTAGGTTTTTTTAATTGGTCAGAATCCAAAGAGTTAACACATAGTTATCTAGGGCCACATCTAGAAGAAAAGGGTACATAGTATATGCAACATGAAGAGAAAATCAAAACAGAACGAAGCAAATAATGAAACCATATCCAGTTGTGTTTATTTGCTTTTCTCATTTCAAGGTGTTAATCCTGTGTTACTGAGAACATTCCTAGAATATTTCCCAGATGGAGACACAAATGCACCAGTATTTCCTGCCTCTATGTACTTTCCATTTGCTCTCCTTTGAGAAGTTCTTTTTAAACAGTCCCTCCAAGTGGCAGGATGTGTTGATTTCCAGTTTATTGTAGGGCTTGGTAGTTCAGCAGCAGTCGTCAGAATTTTCAGTAGTCTTTGCTGTTTGCTGCAGAGCCTGTTCAAAGTCCAAGCCTCTGGAAGGATCCCCAGGAGGACTACAGCTGGGCCTGTTTGGATATCAAAGTCCAAATTAAAAATTTATGCCAGTGTTTGAAAAATATCTGACCAAAATCTTGGTATGGATTAAATCTCCCTTGCCATGCAAGCTTATCCAACTGGGGTTTGAGGATTTATTTTTAAAGTGAAGACAGGACCAAATAGCTGCATAAACTGATTTGGGTCAGATGTTAGCTGAATTATCACTGGTAATGAAACTTTCTAGACCTCACATGGAGGCTAAAAGAGCTCTTCCTTCCTTCCTTCCTTCCTTCCTTCCTTCCTTCCTTCCTTCCTTCCTTCCTTCCTTCCTTCCTTCCTTCCTTCCTTCCTTCCTTCCTTCCTTCCTTCCTTCCTTCCTTCCTTCCTTCCTTCCTTCCTTCCTTCCTTCCTTCCTTCCTTCCTTCCTTCCTTCCTTCCTTCCTTCCTTCCTTCCTTCCTTCCGCCACTTCCTTCCTTCCGCCACTTCCTTCCTTCCGCCACTTCCTTCCTTCCGCCACTTCCTTCCTTCCGCCACTTCCTTCCTTCCTTCCGCCACTTCCTTCCTTCCTTCCTTCCTTCCTTCCTTCCGCCACTTCCTTCCTTCCGCCACTTCCTTCCTTCCTTCCTTCCTTCCTTCCTTCCTTCCTTCCTTCCTTCCTTCCTTCCTTCCTTCCTTCCTTCCTTCCTTCCTTCCTTCCTTCCTTCCTTCCTTCCTTCCTTCCTTCCTTCCTTCCTTCCTTCCTTCCTTCCTTCCTTCCTTCCTTCCTTCCTTCCTTCCTTCCTTCCTTCCTCCCTCCCTCCCTCCCTCCCTTTGTTTCCTCATTTCCTCATTTCCTCCCCCTCCCTCATTTCCTTGTTTCCTCGTTTCCTCCCTCCCTCCATTCCTCCCATCCCAGAATGTAAATTCAAACTAGGTGATCAAAAACACAGCAAAAATATGTTGCTGGAACAATTTCTTTGGCCCTGCAGTTCAGAGATGAACTGAAAGCAGACAAGAGCTTGCTCAGACACCATTTAGTAATGACTCCTCATTTCAGGGCTACAGGGCAATGCTTAGCTAAACTGGTTGAGAAGTCTAAAGTGGCTGTAAAAGCACAACTACTGTACATTTTGATAATTTACTTGCTTGCATCTTCCTGCAATACATTGTTTAGTGTCACTCATGTATTTGCTGATTGTTTTTTTGCTAAAAGACTATAGGTTAAGGCAGGGGACACACACCTGTGTGTTTTTCAGACCATACTCTGTTGATTTTTTTTCCTGCAGGAAGCAGAGCTCTGGATTAATCCATTTATTTCACAGAGTCTTGGGTAAAAAATAAAATGTCTAAATTATCCCAGTTAGATCCACATGGAAATAGTGGATCAGCAGTTAGTCTGGTTTGCATCTTTTCTTTAGAAGAGATCCCAAAAGTTTTTAGAGATTATATCCTTCACCCCAAAATCCCATATGGAAACAGAATTCCCCAGACTTGGTCCTGCTCCGTAAGAGGTCTTTGTACTCTTCACATGAATACCTTTTACTTGTTTTGATTATACTTCCCACTAAATATGTTTTCTACTCCCTGGTTCTTATGGTGAAAAGGAGAGCAATTGATTGCTATCCACCTCCTCCTCTGTGTTACCATGATTTTACAGATGAAAGAAGGAAGGGATTCCAGCCTGCCTGAGAATAGTATTTGCAGGCCAAGTGCGGGGTTCAGACTAGACAAGCAGATACATCTGCCCTGCAGCTACATCTAGAAACACCAAGCACTGTGTCTTACAGAGTGACAATAGAATCCAGCCCAAGAAACCTGCAGCCCCTTCTGCGTAGTCTTTGCCAAGCCCATGGATGCATTGCTGTTCCCCAAGAGATGCTCGCCCAACTCCTGTTGGGCAGGAGAGCATAAGAGCAGGGAAGTGCCACCAGACTGGGGGTCTGCAGGGCCTTCTGGCCTCCAACAAGGCACCTTGGAGCATTTCACCCAGGGCAATGGAAGTTAATATTCCCCAGAGGAAGAGAGGAGAAAAACCTGCCAGAAGCATATGCAAGGAACAAACAGGAACTCAAAGTCTGAGGCCCCTCAACAGTAATGCTGTTCATAAGAGCACAGAGGAATCTCCAGCCTGAGTCCTTAGTGGGGTGGACCAGAGAGCAGGATCACTACCGCCTGCTCCTGCCTGTGTCTGCCAAACCAAACCTCCTGTGACCTGCCAGTGCTGAGCACCCCTGCACAGCCTCCAGCTGCCCTTACAAGTGTTGTCTGGAGTAGCAAACAAGCACCCAGGCAGGTCCCTGCACAGCATGTGTGTGCACTGCTGCACATGGGGTCTGATGTCACTCAGAGCACCCCTTGCCATGCTGATGAACCCCAACACACTCTTGTGGTTGGCCTATTAGCTGAGGGTTAAAAAAGCAAAACAAGGGATGAGTTGACATGTGGCCAAGAACCAAGAGGTTTGCTGTCAGCCTTGTGGCTTCTGTGGAAGTTTTTCAATTATTATTACTAATTTTTTTACATAAACCAGAATGTGCTGTGTGTCTTCTCTTCCTGACCAGGCTCTCTAACAAGCACACAGACAGAGATGTCCAGCACACAGTCTGGTGGCCCAAACCTGTGTGACAGAGAGGGTTCATAGCCCTCAGTTTTTGTGCTCTGCTCCTGCAGACACGTAAGGATGACACCCCTGGGAAATGCTCTTTGTCTCTCACATGCCTCTGAGGGCCAGACCAGAACACAGACAATGTTTATGTTCCCTGTCTTTCCCTGTAGTCTGTCCTTGGGTCCTGGATATGCTGAATCTTGGTGGATGCAGAGGGTTTGCAGCTGGCTCATGCAGGCCCTTCAGCCCTCCAGCAGACCTGTCCCCAGCCCCAGCCAGCCCCCAAGAGTGAGAGATATGTGGTGGAAAGCCATCTCTTTACTCTCCTGCAGGCCTCTGATGAACTGAAGGTGGCCTAAGACACGAGATGTGGGGGCTTTCCTCGTACATGGTGACTGTGTTATGGCTTTCTTGAGCCAGCTCCCAGTTAGAAGCGATGGACAGCTTTTAAATGTTATATCTTGTTTTTTTGGCTTCCCAGGAGGGCAGACAGACTCTGGAGAGTAGTTAAAGTGTGAGCTGGCTTCCAGAACTTTCTGCTAACTAGAAGTCTCTCCCTGTGAAGCCAATCCAACTTGCTTGCACTTCACAAGATAAAGAGATTTCTTCACATGACAGTAATAGAATATTTTTTCACTTTATAGCATGTATCTCACCTCTCTGGTCCTCCAAACCTTGGGGAAGGGGTTTATTCCTGTAATTTCTTTCCTTTCTTGTTTGCACTTTTTCACAGAGCAGTGCACTTGAGGGGCCCATGCCTGGTGCATGTTTGAGTAAATTGTTAGTTTCTATAGGGAGAGGCAGGGTTCAAGGACACAAGCCTAGTAGGGTCATTGCATAAATAATTTTTATGGGTTTATAAGAACACAGAGCAAGGCAGATGACAAAGATATTAAAGAGGTGATGCAGGAAAAACTGGGTACTTGAAGCACTGATGTTCATCTTGCATTTGGTTGAACAGGGAGCAGTTGTTCCTGGAGGAGCATTTTTGAAGCAATGACTGTTCTGAGGAGAAAAGGGAATCATCCACTCTCACACCACCATAGCTGAATGGTAAGAAATACATTAAAAATATATATATATTTTTAAGTTCCCAGGCAGGGAGAAGAAGTAGTTTTTCTGCAGCAGAGCAGAGGAATCTGGTACAGACTAGCCTACAGGCATCAACAAGAGATACAGATGTTACAAACTCGCATGAACTACATCTTCCTTAAGATTGTCTTGTGTGGCATTGTTAGGACCCCTGGGCCAGGAGAGCAACGTCTTTTTTACAGGAGTTTGACTCAGCAGGAGAATGATGGCCACTGTGGACAGGACTAGTGTGGCCATCTGTGTGTCTCCCCATATGGATTGTTTGATCCCTGCATTGCAAGGACTCCTTCTTGTCATTAGAAGGTCATGGCTGCAGCCCTGCAGTGTGGCTGGCGTAGAAATGTGAGTCTTGCCTACATCCCCAGCAGAGCCCAGCAATGAACACTGCCATTTCTCTTCTTCTCTGAAGAAGAGTACATACTTCCACAGTTATTACAGACTTCCTTATTTATGCCTTCTTGCCCAAGCCCAGTGGAAGTCAGTTCTGAAATTCCCCTTGGTACCTCAGGCTCCATAACTTACTTCTCCTTATCACCCTGCAGTCATGACACTGCAGTCTGCCACAGACGGAAAGACAGAGTCACAATGTGAGCCTTTATATGTCCTAATGTATGCATATGTCTTTATATGTATCAGAGTGGACAGGAGGGGAGAACCAATTCTTTCCAGTTTAAAAGAGGGCAGGTGATTAAAACTGGGCACTAGCAAGAATAAGCTTATGAGGAAAAGAATGTAGAAGACTTCTTACTGAAATAACTTATGGCAATGAATAGGTGAAAAGTAGGTTGAATTTTCATTGGGAGGAAGTTCTGTCCTCATTGGATTTCTTCAAGGTAGCTGTGCTCAGCATATCTTGGGATTAGAGAATGCAGACAACTTTTAATTATAAGACTTGAGATCTCTCCCAACATTTTTATTATTCCTCCTGGTCTTCTAGTGTCACTCATAATTTTGCCTTTTGTGAGCACAATTTTGTGTTGCTTTACAGGAAAACCTAGGATAGTCTATCCTCCACTGGAAGTCTGTCTTCTTTCCAGTCTTCACTGTATTTGGATGGAAGCCAGACTGGGTTGCATTAGTAATCAAAGATCTTAAATTGAGCAATTGATCAAAAACATGCTGGGACGTCCATGTATTGCAACCTTCTCAAAACTACCATTTCATTCTCTTCTGCCCTGTCTTACAATTCTTGAGAGAGACAAGTACTGCTCAGGAAAGGGCTTGGGAAGGAGTGTAAGGCAGTCTTTCCTTCAGTGTCTTAGCTTCTTGTCTTAGCAATTTCCAAAAATGCATATTCATTCTGCTTCCTCAGACTTCCAGGGTTTCTTTTTGGAAGTAGTAGATGCTGTTTCTAAACCAGGGGTATACCAAAGAAAGATGAGTCTTTTCTAGTGAGAGGATGCACAATTCTGAATCACTTGTTTTGAGATGTAGAAACAAATGAAAGAGTTGAATAGAAGAAAGAAAGTGTGCATGAGAGAGTAGATTGTAGTAGTGCCCTAGGCAATCTAGTACAGATCTGAACACAAGGGCAGGCCACAGAAGAGAAACAATTTGGGTAAATACAGTTGGACCCAGAGTTGCAGCCATTTTTTTCACCCTTATCAACTTTTCTAATTGCTCTCCACCCATCCAGTAGCTATTTCTGTTCTCTTACTCCATGAGAACAGTTACAAATCTTTTCTGGCATTGGAGTATGACAGGCAGGAGCTCTTAGTGCAGAATTTACTTGTGGGTCTTGGATCTGGCAGTTTGTTCTTGCTCTGATTGTTGCTTCCTGGGAAAACTAGAGGGACTTTGTAGACAAAAGCGGCCAATATCTTTATAGCTACACACAGCATAGGAGGCAAGAATTGCATACCAGAGCTCACTGTACAAGGTTGCTTTTTGCAACCATCCAACACCAGATGATTGTGTCTGTTACTGGTCAGATAGAGAATCTGCAAATATAGGTAACTTGAGGTTTGACAAGCCAATAGGCTTAGCAGATGTGTGCACATTTTCACCTGTGAATCTTAGCTCAGCTCTCAAGTGGGACTGCAGCGGTATGGCACAGGCCAGATTCTGATCTCATTTACACTCATACCAACACAGAGCAACTACACTGATGCCAAAATGTGGGCCTAAAAGCTGTCTGCTTGTACCCTCAGCTGGAGTTTTCTTCATGTCTAGCATGAGAAAAAGTTGCATCTAAACTGTTTTCTGCAGGAGGGTCTGCATGAAAAAACATATTAATTAGACAATTGTGAACCAAAGCATAGGCAAAATTCTAAACTATTTTGTAGCAAATGTGTAGCTATTCATTTGCTGGTGGTTGGTTTTGTTTTGTTAACTCCAAAAGATCCAGAGTAAAGTTTTGCTGGATCTGATGGTAAATGGGATGCTCTATTCAACGTCTTCTCATAAGACTTTTGATCTGTATATGTAGAATACACAGGACCATCATCAGAAGTGGTAAATCAGATGGTATCCAGGTCTCTCTCCGAAACAGAAGGGAGAGTTTCTGTTTTTTGCAACAAAGTGCCCAATATCTAAGTGAGACTTTCATTTACGTCCTCAGGGTGTTAACGGCTTTGACTTTGACTCACTTAGATCTTAGCAAAGTGGGTCACAGAGACTTAATATTACACAGCTGTTGATATCTTCCAGAATCTTCTGATTTGATCCCTTCAGTCTGGACTGAGATTGAAGATCTGCACAGGAGTTGCTTATATGTAAGAGACAAGAGCTTCAGCTTTGTAGTATATTGAAGAAGGACAAGGGCAAATGGAGAATGGAAGAAATGGCAGGAGTGTGAAGAAAAATTTAAAAGCAAGATGAAGACAAGGAGTAAGAAGACTTCTCAGGGTCAGACAGAATCTGATAAACTTTGACAAAGGCCTCAAGATACTTGGAGGTGTTTTCTAAACCTTCCAACCTTGCAACATTCTCCCAACATAGTCTGGAGGTGAAGTGATTTATGAATATACATACTTACACAGTTCTCAGTGATCATCTTGATAAGGTAAATATATCACCCAGCAGGAAGCTACACTACACACTAGTCTCCTTCCTGAGAGAGAAATTCAGTGTTCTGGGCCCCAGCTATCCCTTTCTGACATACACAGGGCGTGCAGTTTAGTTCTTCATTAAAAAATGTCCCATCGAGATGTTTAAACACAGATCTCCCTATAAGGATGAATGCTTTGAATTGCCCTCCATCCAATTCCTCTCCATTTAATTGGTATAAAGCAGCTTCCCCTTGGCTACTTCCTCCCTTGAAATTACATAAGTAGTCTCACTGGAAAGGCATAGGTAAATATTTCACACTGCACACCATGGATTAGGAGCACAGGTCCCATTAACTGGAGCTGGAATCACTCGCCTGTTTTCCCCCTCACACCGTGTTAAAAGTGTACCCTACAGGATGGAGAGACTGGGCTCCCAAGTGTCACCTTATGAGGAAGGTGCAGAACACTTTCATTTAATACTGCATGTGTTTCCATTAGTAGAGTCAATTGCTCTCTGTCCTCAGTTTTAAGACTCCCTCTTTGTCTCTATTACAGCTCTGTTTCCACATGCCTGCCAATCCTCCCTAGCCCTTCCATCTGAGCCTGCAAAGTTTTGATGATACAACACCACAGCATCTTGGCTTTCATTTGATTTAAAATTTGTGATTTAATTATGGACTGTGCATTTCTATGGGCTTACTGCTGGACAGGAAGGCTTTTGTGCCCAAGGTTTTGTCAGTGTGGCATGGCAACTTAAGGGATGCCAATACAGCAGAGGCCTGAATGTCCTGAAACCTGTGAAGTACGTGGGGGAAAAACTTGACTGCTAATTTGATTCAGAGGACCACAACAACTGTCCATACTGTCATGACTCCTTCAGGGTAGAAAACCTATGTATCTGTGTAAATACTAAGCAAAAAAACAGAAGACATTCATCACAGATGTAAAAATAGAGCTGTGGTTAATATACTGTACACTGTGGTCTGTTACTGCTCTGGGATATGGTGTCTCTGCTGCTTACATGGCTATGATGTATCTACTTGTGAGATACCAGCATTCCTCCTTTACAATTATGTTGAATGATACCCCTACACTTTGTTTTTACCACACTCCTCCTTGCCCAGGAAATGTATGAAGAAAATGGCCCTGTTCCAGGAGGTCAGTGCAGGTGAGGTCATGTCATGGCAGCTAGTAAGAAACTTAAGTTCCCACTTGTGAAAAAAGTGAAAGTTATTTAAAAAATCTAATTCAAAATTTTAACTGTCAAAAAAAGTAAAAATTCATTTTTTGGTAACATTAATAAAATAAAAAATATGTATTGGAGAGTTGTACTTTAAAAATGTAAAATTTTACAGTGGCTTAAATAACCTGAGTGCTTTCCTTTACATTTTGAACTCATTCAGAAATCATTAGACTTGATATTTGTATGAACATGTTAAGGGGAAAAAAATTTCAAAATTAGAGAAAACATCAGAAAAATATTTTTATTTAAGCAGTGTGATGTTTGTCAACTTTGTCAAACAGCAACAGTGAAGTGGTGGTTTCTTCCCCCAAAATTTCAATAATATAATTGTGCATTTTGAAGATTTTTAAAATTATTTTTTAAAAATGAAATTATTTAACAGAAATGTCTATTAGTTATTTTCATCACCTTGATTGTGCCATGAAATTCTATGTGTGAACCACTTTCAACACAAAAATCTTTGCTACCTCCTTGCTGATCTGTCTTTTGTCTCGAGTTCTTTTCTAATAAGTAATGAAAATGTTACAGCCTTACAGCTTGTTTTGTGGTTGCAATTACGTAATCATTATTAATGAAGCAACAATGTCAAAACTGTGTGAAACCGAACTCACATTTAAGTACTTACAATAAACAGATATAAAACAACAGATGTCTCAGTTTTTGTTCTCCAATGATTTCATCCCTTGTTAAAAATAAATGTCTGGTTTAAAAAAGAAAAGGGCTTTTCTCAACTCTCACAAATTAATTGAATCCAGAGCCTGGTAATACAACTAAAGACCTCTCTTTTTCTTTTTTTTTCTTCCCAAAATTTGTTTGTGAGGATATTGTTATTCAGTAAGTGATAAATTCACTTCAAAGCAATCCAGAAATCTAGGAAGTCAATGGTGTAATGGTCATCTGTCCCAGCTGAAGTGTTAGCCCCTGATAGCAATCAGACATGTAGCTAAAATGCTAGGCTTGCCTCATGACTTTAACACCCTGAAAAGGTTTTATGACAGAGATGGTTTCTGTCCCTGGTTTTGGTTCAGACAGTTGATACTGGTTAGTCACAAATGGTTCAGGTTTCAGTCAGAATTTGTCAGTAGGTGCAGGGAGGTCTCTAGATCTGGGGAACCTCAGAAAACCAGCACTTTGTTTTATGTAAACATCAAAAGTCCAGATGCTTGTTTGAATCGTCCACATCTGTTGAGTCTGCAAAACTGGGCTGGATATTTAGCTGGGATAAGTTTCCCTGGAAGATTCATAGACTTCATAGCTGAACTTGTGGCCAGAAATACCAGAGCTTCTTTTGGTATTTAAGTACTTTTTATTCCAGTGCCAAATAGGAATGTGCTACATTTTATGAGTGGGTAAGATATGCAAAAATTTTAAAACTTTGCAGAAATCCAGATCTAGTGAACAGACACTGTGAACAAAATACTTACCAGGAAATGAAATCTCTAGTAGCAATTTATGAAGAAAAGCAAAAATGTATTAGAATTTGGATAGTTTTTTTATTTATCTGAAGAAGAAAACTCAATCTACTCTTAAACCACCTTAAAATCTTTGATAAATTATTCTTTGTAAAAAAAAATAAAATAGAAAAACACCATTATTTTAAAAATTTTATTCAGCTTCTTGAAAGACAGTGTTCAACTATAGGATTTGGAGAATACTTTTTTCCCCCAGTCCCTCTGGCACTGGAACAAGCGCAAAACAACTGTCTTTGCACTTTATTGCAAATCTTGCACAATTTTAAACACATAAACTGAGGTTCTTGCAAATTGCATTCTGAAAATATAGCACATTTATGCTTACAGCACTATAAGCAATGACAAGATGTTTTGAACAATCTGTTTTCTCAAATTAGATTAACATCATGGAGAAGCACAATCTGCTCGTTGACACTGATGCTACAAAAAAACCCCAGTGCTTTGTGTCCTCCTTCAGGACATTGCTTTGGCAACAGGCATTCACTGCCTATGTCATTATAAAGGATGTGGTGCACTTTTAGAGCTGCTGTTGTTTAGAAGAGACATCAGGGTCCATACAGCTCTGCTGATAATCAAGCAGTAAAAATACAGGCAGCAATTGAAGGTCCTTGTCAGCATTGTGCTCTTTGGTCACACAACACACAATGCATTCAATCCACTTTTAAAGGTGATGGGTGAAAAACTACCTACTACATTTGTCTGCACTAAACTAGCAGTATATTATGAGCCTTAAGTCACTACTTCCAAAAACAGCCACAGAAATCACCAGTACAAAAGATTTGCCAAGAGCTAACACAACATTTTTGTGCCTGGTGCTCTGGCACCTTTACTGAGGAAAGACAGACTTTCCCACCATAGGTGAAAATAAAAACAAGATTCCCCTTTTGTGCAGATATTATTAAAATCATATCAAGTTTGTGCATAGTGTAAGTACTTTTATATTCACATTTTCCTAGAAACTACCAATTAAACATTCTTTTAAATTTATTTATAGCAGACTTTGTTCTGCAAAGCACATAATTTTTATTATCTGAGAGAGCAAACCCAAACCTCAGGAAACTGAAACTAAGAGTGACCTATGATTTTAACCTTCAATCAACATGAACATACGCGACTGTTTTGTTTTGCTGGGTTTTGCGCATTATAATTGTATTTACAAAGAAAGTCCTTGAAAGCATTTGTTGTATTGAATGATAGTATGCAAACAACTTTGGAACTAGGGAACTTTGATCTTTGACTTACAGACTACAGGGCAAAGGTTAAAATCATGAGCTTTGTTGTCCTATTGGCAGCAGTTCTTTTTGAAGCTTCCTGCTTCCAGTGAAAGTGATATACAGTTATATATACAAATCTCAGTCTTTGGTTGTGTTTGTAAAGAAAAAAATATCCTGTAACTTTTAGTATTTGATCAACATTCTTAGGCAATATGAGCAAGAATCTGACTGTTGCATATATATATGTAGAAGTGAAAATGGAGCTATTCTCAAAAGACTTATTTGCATGCATAGGTAATGTGCAGAGAGAGAAGCTTGCTGGCTATTTGCAGATTTACATAAGGCAATTTGGTTGTTGTGCAGGCAACTACTTATTTGTGGAAGATGAAAGCCCTATATAATAATCCAGTTTTGAAAAATTTGATCTTAAGAGATTTTGTTGAGTACTTAGACATTGTCATTCCAATGGGTTGTAGACATTTCATAACACCTCTACTGAAATGAGACAAAAAATGAAAAGGCTTTTGTCGCTGTAATGGGAATCCACTGTGTGAGACTTCGCACTGCCATGAACAACCTACATTTATATTGCCTTTTACATAAAAAATAATTAAGTGTGACGAAAGAATTTACTGAAATCTTATAATATCAGGAATTTTGAGTGCCCTGGCAAAGTGGAAACTTCACAGTTACTAAGATCATAAGGCTTGAATATTTTCTTAACCCCCAGCAAAGCCATGAACAACATCTACTCCTTAGGATGGTGTCTGAGACAGACCTTGCAGACTAAGACACAGAGCAACAATCAGTGGTGTGAGATTCCTTGCAATTAATTGGCAGAAATCTTGTTTACATGTTGCTAAAGAATTACAGCTGCTTCATACAATGGGTAATAAATGAGTGGGACAAAACAAATGACTGGAGCAGTCCTATCCTGCTCCACCCAAACCCCTGGTATTAATTATCTGGTCTCTTGCAGCATGTCAGTCCCATTAACTTGAGCTTGGGGGTTTTGTGTGCAAGTCTTTTAGACCTGAGCAAACACACTGGTGACAGACATAAGCAGCAGCCAAACAAATAACTAGAGGGTAATTTTCTGAGAAGTTGTAACTAATCAAAGCTTCCTAACAATCTCTAATTTGCTCCATCTCTTTTATTCTGACATCTTCTCAGTCACATAGACTGTTCCACACCTTTATTTTCCTTCAGCACAGAATGTTACAAACACTAAATGCCAAAATACGGCATGAAATATATCCCATTACAACTATTTTCTAGCAAGGTTTGGCTACTGTTTTACTGATGAATTTGATGTAAATGCATACATGGCAAATACAGTAGTTTTCACTGGTTCTGGCTTTGCTGTGTATTTTCCAGCATGTGTTTTCTCATTGTGATGGCTGGGTGACTCTCACAGGAGCCCCAGGTTGTAGAAAACCCTTATTTACACAAATCTCAAATGGAAAAAATCCAAGCTGCCTTCTAAACACTTTAAAATAGCGCTTTCTAATGCTTCCTACGGGTGATGTTGACACATTTGCAATGTTGATTTAAAGGGTAGAGGGAACACAGTTCTTTCTGACACCCCAAATGTGAAGTTACTGGCCCACCCTGCCACTGGAGCCGCACTGAAATGGCTGCCAGCAGATCTCAAGTGCCAGGTACATAAAAGTGAGAAACAGGCAGACGGTGACTTCTGTGGTTGTGAGGAAAACCTTTGAAGTCTCCCCTACTTTCTGTCCCTCTAGGGTGGAGTCACAGTCATGAACACTGATCCTGCAAGTCCTGAGATACTTGGTTCAATAGTTCCTGAACTTTCTGTGGACCATTTTACCCCAGTTTTGCTGAACCACAACACAATCTAAAGATTTCCTTCATTTCTTTACCCCATCCTTCATTCACTGTTTTTTGTTGGAATTAATCTGACTGTAAAGCTTTGTCAGTCTTCAGAAGTTCTAATTTCTCAATCACCTGGTCTGACATGATTCTGATTTTCTTCAATATTTCGTCTTCTACCCCAGGGAAATTTATGTCTGTTCCTGGCATTTGTCTCTTATCTTCCTTTGTGAACACAGAGGGGAAGAATTAATTTAATTTCTCTCTCTCTCTCTTTCTCTCTCTCTCTCTCTCTCTTTCTCTCTCTCCCTCTCTTTCTCTCTCCCTCTCCCTTCCACAGTGAAGTCTTCTTCTGTCAATAAATTGCTCCTGCCACATCCTGGAGGCCAACTATCTCTTCTTTCTTTCATCCCTGTATTTCTTATGGGTGCGTTGTTTGTTTCTTTTTTTTGTCTGTTTGTGGGAGTATTCCATGTTTTTTTTTTTGTTCATTTGTTGGTTTTTCAAGTCTTCTTAATCTTCATATCAATAGCAAGATATATTCAATTTTCCAGATATAATTTTCTATTTTGTTTTTTTTCCTCCATTATTTCCATTCCTTTCCATTCCTTTCAGTCCTTTCCATAGTCTACCCTGGACTTGATCTTTTAAATTTTTCACATGTCCTTTCTTCACCTTTGATTAGTTTTTCATTTCCTTGTTCTTTATTAGGTGTTGGCAAATCAGTACTGTAGGTGGCATTTTACTTTTTTTCCTCTCCCTTCCTTCATCCCTAGTCCGTGCTGAACCACAGCCCAGAATGATGTCAGGAGAGCATTTAGACACCTTTCCAAGATTTGATACTGACCACTCAGCTCATTAAAGGTCTTACAATATATTTTGCAAGAATGGGTGCATTAACCCCCGCATTCTGGACCAATTCCAAATGCAATGATTACTTACTGCCTACCCAGACTCCCCTTACAGTTTCAATGGGATAGATTAATCTCTACTTGACCTGTAGCATAGAATTACTATCAGTATGTACAACTTGCCACACCAAAGGTGGCAGAAGGGAGGCTATTTTTCTGTTACAGGAGGTTATTTTCTAATTTCACAGTGCAAAAATTTTTGAGAGGAAGTACTGCTTTTCCTTCTTGTTCCATTTTTTTTTAATTCCAGTAATTTGTAGACAGAATTCTTGCATAGTCAGTGTTCAGCAGTACTTCCTTCCTCCTCTTTTTCTCCATCCCCACATATACTGCTTGAAAAGAGACATACACCATCCCTATTTTCTCCTCTTTACACTCTTTTCTTACACAGTCCAGATGATGTGCAGGTCAGACCCCTTGCATCCACCACAGCAAAATCAGCTTCAGACAGCAATTCTTGCAGTGGCCTCCAGGTACATGTATTTAAAAGGAACTGCAAACTTCATAGAAAGCTTTAAACTCAAAATATTCATCCCATGATTTCATGTATCAAGTAAGTGCTTGCAGAGGTGAGGGAAGAGTAGGAGAAGAAAGTCCACTGGGGTATAAAGCTTGTGTTGTCAGTCCATATAGTATAAATGGAAGCAACAAGCTGTTTCCTCAGAATAGGTGTTTGAGAAAGGCTTCGTGAGTGACAAGAACCAGAGAGAAAACACTTCTAGGAGTGCTGAAAGCATCCCTAAAGGTTGAGAGTGAACTAATAACGAAGCAGTTTATTTAGGTTCAATTCCCTTGACTGGTTTGTGACCTTTATGCTCTTCTTTATTGTTCTAAAACAAATGGACACAAGTGTTCCTGTCTGAATTTCTATTGTTACTAACAGCCACATTCTGTCCACATGGCTCCTACCATGATCTGACTGGACTGTAAAAGCGACTGACACCAGATGAAGTTTTCTATTACAAATTCCTTGACTTCTTTTTCACTTGATTCTACAGTGTAGCATTCTGACTTCTGAGATGTTGAAAAAGAACCAACTTCTTTTCATACTACTTTCCCTCCTTTTTTTCCTTTTTCAAACTTCCTGAACACAAGACCTTCTTTACTAGCCTGTCTCAGCATGATCTAAAGTATACAAGGCCTTACCTGAGCACTATCCATGAACATTCATTTTTCTTCACCCTTCCCTATGGCCTTTTATTTTTCTATTTCTCTATTTTTCAGCTGCTCACACACCTTGCTACTTTATTCCCTTCTGCTGTTATGTGCATATCACTATTTCCCTAGATATATCTTTGGACTCTCCTTCCTCCTAGCCTGAACTCAGCATTACAGATGCTTCTGTTCCTCATTGTATATAGTCCTTTTTGTCCTTTGTCTCTACTGATTTTGTGTTGTTTCCCTTCCTTCCTTCCTTCCTTCCTTCCTTCCTTCCTTCCTTCCTTCCTTCCTTCCTTCCTTCCTTCCTTCCTTCCTTCCTTCCTTCCTTCCTTCCTTCCTTCCTTCCTTCCTTCCTTCCTTCCTTCCTTCCTTCCTTCCTTCCTTCCTTCCTTCCTTCCTTCCTTCCGCCACTTCCTTCCGCCACTTCCTTCCGCCACTTCCTTCCGCCACTTCCTTCCTTCCTTCCTTCCTTCCTTCCGCCACTTCCTTCCTTCCGCCACTTCCTTCCGCCACTTCCTTCCGCCACTTCCTTCCGCCACTTCCTTCCGCCACTTCCTTCCTTCCGCCACTTCCTTCCGCCACTTCCTTCCTTCCTTCCTTCCGCCACTTCCTTCCTTCCTTCCTTCCTTCCTTCCTTCCTTCCTTCCTTCCTTCCTTCCTTCCTTCCTTCCTTCCTTCCTTCCTTCCTTCCTTCCTTCCTTCCTTCCTTCCTTCCTTCCGCCACTTCCTTCCGCCACTTCCTTCCGCCACTTCCTTCCGCCACTTCCTTCCGCCACTTCCTTCCGCCACTTCCTTCCTTCCGCCACTTCCTTCCTTCCTTCCGCCACTTCCTTCCTTCCTTCCGCCACTTCCTTCCTTCCGCCACTTCCTTCCTTCCTTCCGCCACTTCCTTCCTTCCTTCCGCCACTTCCTTCCTTCCTTCCGCCACTTCCTTCCGCCACTTCCTTCCGCCACTTCCTTCCGCCACTTCCTTCCTTCCTTCCTTCCTTCCTTCCTTCCTTCCTTCCTTCCTTCCTTCCTTCCTTCCTTCCTTCCTTCCTTCCTTCCTTCCGCCACTTCCTTCCGCCACTTCCTTCCGCCACTTCCTTCCGCCACTTCCTTCCGCCACTTCCTTCCTTCCTTCCGCCACTTCCTTCCGCCACTTCCTTCCTTCCGCCACTTCCTTCCGCCACTTCCTTCCTTCCGCCACTTCCTTCCTTCCTTCCTTCCGCCACTTCCTTCCTTCCTTCCGCCACTTCCTTCCTTCCTTCCGCCACTTCCTTCCTTCCTTCCTTCCTTCCTTCCTTCCTTCCGCCACTTCCTTCCTTCCTTCCGCCACTTCCTTCCTTCCTTCCGCCACTTCCTTCCTTCCGCCACTTCCTTCCTTCCTTCCGCCACTTCCTTCCTTCCGCCACTTCCTTCCGCCACTTCCTTCCTTCCGCCACTTCCTTCCTTCTGCCACTTCCTTCCTTCCTTCCGCCACTTCCTTCCTTCCGCCACTTCCTTCCGCCACTTCCGCCACTTCCTTCCGCCACTTCCTTCCTTCCGCCACATCCTTCCTTCCGCCACATCCTTCCTTCCGCCACTTCCTTCCTTCCGCCACTTCCTTCCTTCCTTCCGCCACTTCTTTCCGCCACTTCCTTCCTTCTGCCACTTCCTTCGTTCCTCCCTCAAGCATTGAAAACAACAATTAAAAGCAGCACCAAAATAGAGTATGGAGAAGATTTTTACCAGGACTGAAGATCTGTTTTACAGTGTCTTATTTCCTGTTTGGAGTAATTGTTTACATAATCCATGGTGTGATCAGATGTTTCTTTAATGCATTCACAATTACTTGGCTTATTTTACAAAGTGAAGGATCGTGCTATGTTATGTGTCATCACACTGTTAGTGAACAGAACACAATACTGAAAATGAAACATGACAGTTAAATGGCAAAAGACAAATACTTGTTTTTAAATTAAGAATACACTATTAACTTAATTAGCAACTCGTAACACTTTCCAGGTTTTATTTACAAACATGCTGGGCCAAATTCTTTGCTCAGTTGTAACCATGCAAACACCTATTGTATATTTCTGAGAGTTAATTTTCTGCTGTGTTTGCACTTCATTTTTATAGACAGTGTCAGCTATATTCCTTTCCAAGGTGTAATGAGAGAAGATGAAATGTGATTAAGATGGGGATTGAGCAAGAAGCATATTGAAGGCACCAGTGTGAGGTATGTGACTGCAAGCAATGAACACAGAAAACGTAGTTGAAAACAAGGCTGAAAGACTCAACCAAGTTTCATGAGTTAAGGGATTATGAATAAAAAAGTGATATGTCTGAAATAAAAGGAGGAAGGAACTGATATATTGAAAGGGACTCTTCCCTGGCAGCCATTCTCATGCATGCAGCCTTTATGCAGTGGCACTTCTCTGGCTGACCTTGACTTTGTTTTTCTGGTCATTTTGAAGAAGAAGAACCTCTGTGCCAATGCTCACCAGGCTCAGCAGTACTTTTTCAAAGAGGCCACACTATTACAGGATAAATCTTACTGGAGGGTGAGGGGACATAGACTGTGGTAGACTGTGGTGTCATTGAGGTGTGTCTGAGAAAGTTAACCTTGTTAACCTGAAAATCTGGGCCATCACCTGGCCCTGGTGAGATTGCATATGTGGGTATGTGTGATAGTGGGTGTTTCTAGTTATCTTCATCTACCAGCATCTATGAGTCTTGTCCTGTCTTGTCAATTTGTCTTCTGAAAGTTCACACTCCTCTGCTTCTGAACAAACCAAATCCTGGGAGACAGGCCTTCACTGCTGTTCTTTGTCAAATATACAGTCCTGTGGGAAAAGGATGCAATAAACCTGCAGAAAATCTTGAGGACGGAGTATTGGTACATGCTTCATATCATGAGATATACCTATTTATAACAATTTAAAACTATAGTGAAAGGGTGTACTGTACTCACCTACCCTACTTCTTCTTGAAAGCACACGAAAAATGCAGCCATTCTTTCAGAAGGTCTCTGTCAAAACAGGTAACTTTTTAAACTTTGTGCTTTCCATAGTTTTTAACATAATAATCAAGGATTTTAGTTTAAATGATTTCCTGAAGAGTTACCATTATAAGAGGCAGAGGGAAAGGTTCTGATGAACACAAAATTGCTATGTACACTATATTTTAACATCTCCTAAGAAAATGTAAAATCACAGCCCTTCACAAAGAAGAGCAGTTAAACTGTAATGCACATAAAAATGCTTTCAGAAAAGTTTGATCTTAGCCATGATTTTAGTTCATTACAGAAAATGAAGTAATTACTTTTTAAAAAGAAACATGCATAATCACATTACAAGTTGAAATACACATTGTATGAATACTTATAACTGTTTTTCAAAAAGGCAGGCAGGATTTAACTGGGTATTTTTTTTCTTTTAAAACACTTCAGGTCTGTTTTCATGATAGGTTCAAAATTCTCAGCAGCTATCTTGTGGTGTGACAAGAGTTTACAGCATTAGTTTCACCAGACAAGGACTGGTGGAGTAAAATTAGTCATGTATGTAAATTATAATCATGCTGAATAGTTGTATGTGCTCATTTAGCCATTTTAACAGTGTGTGATGTTATCCTCTCTGCAGGACTAATAAGCATTAGCCATAATGAGGTCAGTCAGTCAGTCAGGCATTATCATGGGATTTAATTGGGACACTGGTCTCTGCTGAAGTGAAAATTAATAACTTTTGTCAATGTTCTGGTGAAATGTTCTGTCTTATTAAACTATGAGGGTCAATTAGAAAGCATTATGTAATAAAGTCCCCAGCAGCAGAACTCAAATTGAGTTATACCACAGTCATTATTCCAGGACGATTGCATTTGAAAATGGAAAACCAGCATGCCATATGGAGGGCGCAGGTTATATTTACAAGCATTGCATGTTAAAGCTTCGGCAAGAAGGAAACAATTAAATGTAATACTGAAATAAATCAAAGCACTGAAAGTGCCATGTTGTGCCAGGCGCTTAATATAGCCAGCATACCCCTTGATGCAGCTAGGCAAAATGGCACCTGTTTATAAGCCTTGTTTGGGTTCTGTCAGACAACGTCCTCCCTCTGGATTGCTCCGATGATTCAAAGTCTGGGGCACACCTGGAAGGCTCAGCCAGGCACATTGACTCATATAAATAACAGTTTATTGTATGGCTATTAAGACCAGAGATTGCTTTTATTAAAGTGCAGTTATCATGATACATCAAATTAAAGAACTTTTAAAGCATGCTTAACGGCCTCTGATATTCCCTGTTCGGTCATGTTTTACAGTACTTTAAATGGGGGAGATACAAAGACTCTGTCGGCTCTAGTGTCTAAAGTCAAAGCCAGCAAAGATGCAGAGAGGCCAAGAGGGAGTAAAGTAGGTTTTATAGGGACAGTGACAACATCAGAGGAATGCACAGTTGGTCACATTACTGTTTCTAAGGATTCCTTCTTACCAAAAAATTATTAGTATTTCATGCAAAGCTCTTTTCCCCCAGAATTTACATTCCATACACAGCTGGAAAAAAGTTGTACCATGTAATCATGGAATTGTTAATGTTGGAAAAGACCTCCGAGATCATTGACTTCAGCTGGTAACCTAACACTGCCATATTCAAGACTACACCATTTACCCAAGTGCCATATGCCTTTTAAACACTTCCATGGATGGTGATTCCACTACTTTCCTAGGTAGCCTGCTCCAATGCCCAAACACCCTGTCAGTGAAGAAATTTTTTCTGATATCTAACCTAAACCTGACCTGGTACAGGCTGAGGTGTTGGAGTACCCACACATTGAAATGGAGAAGGGCTGCTCATCCTCTGCTCTCATGCAAAGACTCCCCATGAGTTCATGCCAGAGCTGTGCCTTGCTTGGGGTGACAGTGGGTGTGTGGGCCCCAGATTCCTTCTGCAAGGGGAGGACACTGGTGCTACTCTTGGGGAGCACACTACCGGGCAGGGTGTCTGCCCTTCAGTGGCTCCCTCCTGAATTTCTGCATGGTGCAGCTCCAAGAGTCAGCAGAGCTCTGAAAATCCACTCAGCATCAGCCCCGCCAACCCAGAGGGCTCACGGCCATCTCCTCTCCTGCCAAACCAGAGCAAGCTGGGATCTCCAAGAATGGGTCTTCCAGGAGTTGACGGACCTCCCGCTTGCTCTCTCACTGCAGGAAACTGCAAGCCTCCCTGCAGAGAGACGTTGTGCTGGAGAGCCGTCTCCAATCTGTGTTCCAATTATTATTCACAGATGTGAGGATGATTTTCTAAAGCACTCATTGTTTGGCCTAACACAGCTGCCAGAGACAGCCACAGCATATCTTGCCCTGGATTTTACAGAGCAGTGGATGAATTGTGCAAGGGCTATGCATTTTTGGGAGCCATAGTCCTGAGGGTGAGCTCTGATCCCAGCTTCTGATACTTCAGAAAGGGTAATACCATCCTCACCAGGAGGATGTGTTTTTTTTTTTTCATCTGCAACTTTACAATCCCACAGGATTTTACCTGATTATTGCTGACAGTGCAGGCTAGGTTAATTTTTACTGTGGGGTTTGAACAAGCTGAACTGAAGCTCTGTTTCATTTAGAACTGTTCAATTAGGGCTAAGCATGTGATTTCCAACTTAGCTGTAAACTGACAAGCAGAATCAGGCATGATTTTCCCTTTGTTCATTCCAATTTGATGACAGCATGGCTTACGTTGACTATTTTGGTGTTGCTCCTGATTTACACTGGTGTGAGAAGAGATACAGGCTTGTTAGCAACCCATCCCTCGTGGAGTGAGAACATTTTGCAACTTAGCTCAGAGCAGCTGAGAATATCAATATATTTGATAAGCATTTATGAACAGAGCCTCAGTGCTACCCTCAGGAGATCCTCTATGGTGGAAAAAGGTCATCAGCTACACCATTAAAGAAGCACTACTAGGTTTAGACGCTTTATTTTTCATTGCCAACTTCACATCCTAGGTTGGGAAAAAAATCCTTCAGCTTTCCTCCTGCTGGTGATCAAGGCTGCTGAAAACCCCTCTGTCATAGTCCCAGTGTATTGGTAAATGTCCCTGACAGCCAGGTGGTCTCCAGCAGGGGACTTGTTCTGGCAAGACTGGTTCCAGCACGTAGAGCTGGCCATACGCAGTTCTATGACTGAACCACAAGACTCTGCTTTCTTCCCTTCAGATACTGCAGGACAGCCTGTCAGCTTTCCTCTCTCTTTAGCCCTTTGTATGTCACCTTATCTCCGATTTTCTTTCCTGGACAGGAATAACATATGCAGAACTTTTCTGTTTCTAGCAGGCATGGCCGTGTGTTTTATGTTAGACTCACATCTACACATATGCTCACACAAACATGCATACACACATATCCAGATATACAGATATATATCTCTACACCCACAGATGCATGTGCCTTCGTGCTCACTTGTGGAACACCACCCAGATGCAGTGGTTCCAGTTTGCCTTTTGAAAGCAATTAGTATTTATTATTGTAAGCATTTTCAACATAGGGAATACTTTAAAGACAACGGCCCTGCTAATTACTTTCAAATGGTGAATATCAACATTTTCACAGTGGTGCAGCATGGGCTAGGATGCATGGATGCAGAAGCCCTCAGCCTCAACATAGATAAGTGCACATTCATTCACATATGGACAAACTGACATATATCTCACTTCACCTCCTCACTGAAAAACCCACAGACATTTCCCAAGGAAGTTCCTTTATGATTTTCAACTGCACAGGACATCAGAACCTTTAGCTTCCCTCTGCATTTTCCCCATTAAAAAAAAACCCCTTTTTTTTTTTAATTTATTTTTTATTCTTATGAGAATAGTGTCAGGCGCTTTTGTTGTTGTTGGAAAGGCTAAGTAGTTGGAAAAGTGCTGATTCTCTCTAGTCATTTTACACCTACAGCATTTAGGAGACCTTAACACAAAACAGTGCCAGGTCTCAGTGCTGGGCTGCCTGCTTCATTCTTTGGCAAAATGATAATATTTTGGCAGAAGTGCCCTATGTTAACAAAGAAAAGTTTGATTAATCAGCAGGAGGGAATACTTGGGCAAAAAGGCAGTGGGAAAGGGAGAGAGCGAGAGACAGACATATTCTAAAAAGCCTAATCAGTTTTAAAACAGCTTTAAAAAGGAATAAAAATTCTTAAATCTCTTTGATGACATTCAAAGAGCCTTTTTTAATATATGAGAAGGCACATTCTAAATTCTTAACACTGCAAGTGTCACCAGTCCTTTTTTCCACTAAACCATTTTAATTCCATAATTTAGAAGGTCTTGAAAAGTAGCAGGATCAAACTGCAGTGTAATTGGATACACTGTGCACTTCCAGTGTGAATTTGGGTCCCTGGTAGGCACATGAGATTTCTTTCTTTCTTCTAAGATCACACAGAGTGTACTCATTTGAAAGGAGAGAGATGCAGCAGCAAAGTAAGCTTTTTATAAGGTGGATTAGCTAAGTGTGCTGCTGGAAAACACTTGGCCATTTATTTGGCACTGATGGTTTCTTTGTGATTGGAGGGAACACTATTGACAGGGAAATCAATGTGGGTTTACTAAAGAACGCTGAGTGATCAGGGAGCAAAGAAGCAGCCAGACAGGAGTGGCAGCCCCTCTGCACTTCCTTCAGAAACAAACAGATCCAGACATTTTAGTTTCTTCTACTGCTCTTCCCGCTTTTCACAACCAATATAAAGTGTCTTTATGCTCAATTATTAGCTCTGCTGATCTGAGCACTGCAATAAGTGAAACTTCGGATGTCGTCTGTTTCTGAGAAGCTAGGTACAGTTGCAAGCCTGGGGTCCTACAGGGCTTTTAAAGACAGAAGGCAACAAAGACAGAGAGTGGGAGAAGAGAAACATCTGAACATCTGCTGGAAAATCCTAACTGGCTTGTTCAGCTGAGTTCAGCAAGAGCAAAAGCAGAGGAGTTGGCAGGTGTCACCATGCTGTAGATGGAAATCACTGCAGATGATCTCAAGATATAAATCAGAATGTTCTGGACATTCCATATACCTCCTTCCCTCCAGACTTTTTTTTTGCTTCTCAGTGACAGCAACTTTATTGTGTGATAGTTAGCTCTGGGGAGGCATTTAAAATAGCTAAGAGCAGGCTGCGCATGTAAGCAAATAGCTATGTGTATCAAAGATGCCCTATCATAGTATATACTATTTTCTTTAAAATTATTCTGGGAGTGAAAAGTAGCAAAAGCTACCAGTCTTCCCTTCAGGAGTGCAAATATTCACCCCTCAGATGAACTTATTTAGGATCAGGGTAAGAAGAAGAGTTAATAATGTTGAATCCTTTTTCCTCCAGAATTTGTACAATATGAAAATACTAGCTGTGTCTTCACTAAGTGTTCCTCTCCCCCAGTGCCACCCCCCCCCCCCCCCCCCCCCAGCCCTGCCTCCCCCCTCCTCCCCTGCTTTTCTCTCTCTAATTCTCTCTGATTGTACATATTTGTTCACCTCTGTCTCAGGTTATAAATGTCCCTGCCACTATAATATCAGAGGAGTTCACACATATATACCTAATTTTAAACAGAATCTCTTAACTTATTCATTCATTTTCCCTAAACTTACACTATTCCTGGCAGAAACTTTCAAATCTAGTCAGTCAGCAGCACTAGTCAGGGCTTTTCACCATTTGCTCAGCAGTTCGCAGGTATGTTGGCTTCATATACTTTCCCACTGTACCATCTCTGTTCCACAGCCTAGCTGACAGGCTCTGGACAGCAGGACAGCTAGATCCAATAAATCTGAGACCTGTCTAGGTGCTTCATTTATCAAGAGGCCTAATTTACCCAGGCCCTTTAGACTAATTGCAGATTTGTAAAAAATGCTGATAATGTAGAACAGTGCATTGTGAATGTCCCTTGCCATATTTCTGCTAATGTGTTTCATCTGGAGTACATAAAGAGACAGGGATGCTGATTTTAGACACAGCACTTTGGGACTAATCCAGTTAAATTATTATCCCTAAAAATCTGCAGTGATGTCATTTTCCCTATAGAACTCTGCCAGTTGCCTTGTTTGCTTTATTGTGAGAAGTATGTGATCCCGGGCTTTAGAAATTCCCTCTATATTTTTTTTCTAATGCATTGTAACTCTCTCATCCCACTCTCTCAGCTACCCATCCCTTCTTGTATATAATAGCTATGTTGACAGAAATTCTGGATTGGACTGTTGGCTTTTGTGTGTACACAGATAAGGAAGAGGTCCACTCCTTTGTTTGACATACGTAGATATATGCAGGTATCCACTTAGTTTTTCTCTAAGTAAAATTTCTTGTTTTCATTCCCCTAATTTCTCATTTTCCTCCAGAAACTACTATTCCACTGTGTTTTGGTCACTTTTACTTTGCTTGTATTTGGCCCCCTTTTCTGCACTTTGCTCCAACATTCATTGCCACGATTTTTTTCTAATCTTCTTGTCTTCCTATCCATCTTCTGTAATGCCAAAACTCTGCTCCATGGATTTGCGGCAAACTCAGCTTCTGTGTTCTTTCTCAGATATCTTCTTGCTTTCCTTTGGTCCTGGAATTCCTTTGTGCTTTCATTTGTGTTCCAGGGAACTCCAATTGGGCACACTCTGACTCTCTTTGTTGTGAGAAGAATCCAAATTTTGTTTAGAAAAATCTCTCTGTCATGTGAGTGATACAGTGCACCCATTGATCCAGGGGCCAGCTGACCTATAATGCAAAATACTAACAAATAACTCTATAATAAAAATAGTAATAATAATAATAATTATTATTACTTAAAAATATAATCTTTATAAGACATTGACACAATTTGCACTAATAGCTGAGGGCAGTGGCTAGGCAATTCTAAATGTGCTTCACTCCTCCATTGATATATAAAATTTTTGCAATGTGGATTTTGAAGGGAGACCAGGATCTGGAATAAGAAAAACATCAAGAGATCCTTATTTTTCAGGAACTGGCTGTACAGGTCTAGGATAAGGCAGCCTCAAGATTGGCAGTATAAATATTACAAAAATTTTAGAAACTGTCCTATGATGTTTGTTTATCTGACATAAGGTCCTTCAGAAGGCTTCCATGCAGGTAGAGGAAAGTAATAGGAATGTCTTCTCCAGCATCCCAGCAAGGCTGTATGTGATCTATCAATGTTCAGCAGACAGATGCAACCAATTCCCACTGCTATGGTATTAACAAGGAGATTGCTTTAAAAGTTTACTCCTGTTTTTTTGGTTTTTTGGTTGGTTCTTTCGTTTTTGTTTGTTTGTTTGGTTGGCTTTTTTTGATGCCCCTCAAGTATAACCTAAGAGTTCAATGAAATCAGTGTATGATGAGATAAACCTGTCCAGACAAGGCAGGTGGATTGTCAGAGTAGAACACAGAGAGACCTTTTAGGACAAATAATGTAAGAGGCTGTTTTCTCTCAGGAGGGGAAGATCCTCTCTCAGGGAAGTCCCTAATATTTGGAGACTGTCAACCAAGGGCCACCCAGGACTCTCTGCAAAGATCCTAGGTAAGCTTTTCTCTTACTATGTCACTTCTAGTATTTTAAAAAATGGTTAAATATTCTTATGCAATCATGCTGCAAAATGGAATAAACCAGCAGGATTCTTAACTAGAAACAGTGAAAGAAGAAAAGTTAGAGGCATAATTTACCATAATTTTGTGGTATTAAACACCCCAAAATATCCTGCTAGCCAAAAGTTCATCTCTGCCAAGCTGAACTCTGCCAAGTCATTAGGCTGATGCAATGTGTATCCTACGTAGCACGATCCCAATATGGGTGTCAGACAATATATGTGCACATGCACACAGTGAGAACCTCACAGCTCTGATTAGTGTTACAGGGGTGAAAGAAAATTAGAATCTTAGAAATATCTTTTGCCCCTCTCCAAAAACTGTCCTTGTAGCTGTGTAATCTGGAGAATCTCCACTTCTAGACTCTTGCAGGTAACTTCTAGACTGTAGAAGAGCATTCAAGGGGGAGATAGAAACTAATGAAAGTCTGGCTGACATTTTGATCATACTCATGCATTTATCAAGATTATCCCAAAGGCATATGTCACAGGAAGAGAGTAGTTTTTCCATATTAAAGATGGCATTAACCTTCTATCCTGTCTTGCTCCCTTTGCTATTCCCAAACTCTGTAAATATTTCAGATGTCTTCTGACCCACTCCCACACCACTTGGCTGTAAAAAATGGCAAGACGATGAAAAACTCAATTTAATCCACATCGTTTTCTGGCTCTAAGGTAATTAATTTTCATTAATTTCTTTGTGCTTAGAGTCAATGGTAGCTGATTGGTAGCTAAACACCCACTTCAAGTTGCTCTTCTGCCTCCCAAAGATGCACCAGAGCTCAAAGAATCCTGATCTAAGCCCCTCAGAACCTTGCATCAGTCAGTGTTTGTTCCATTCTGTTTTTCATGTTGCTTTGTCATTCACAAATGTATTGTGGGCAAAATTAAATAAGTAAATGATCCTCTCTCTTTTGAGGAAGGGTTGGGACTTTGGGGAAAAAGCATTTTTTTCAAGTCTGAGGTGGTGTCAATCCACACTGATAGCTGAGAAATGTTCACTACTGTTCTTTTTTACCCATTTGCCCATACTCCACCTGTGGGAATGCTGCATTAAATAGTTGTAGGGGAACTGTTGTTCTGTACCAAAATATTTCACCAGGACATGAGAGAAATCACTGAGCAACTGACTGAGAGTTTTGGTAGTAAATGATATAGTAGCTGTCATGGAAGGTCAATAGGAATCTTATTGTAGCTCTCAACAACAACATATATATATTACTAAGTCCTTATCTGGCAAATACTTTAATTTTTAACCTACCAAGAGGAAGATATTCACCCTGACTAGGGATTTTGACACACTACCCTGCCTTATGTAATCTTTACCAATCAGCAGCTAGATCTTGGACCAGAATCATGTAGGGCCAAGTCAGGATGCTTTAAGACAAGTTTTAACCCAACCACTCAAAAAACTGTCACTTACAGATGAGAACAATGGCTCTCATCAGAACGGAGATGTGAATATTTTGTGCCCACAAAAGCACCAGTAAACCAAGCAGACTAAAACTGTGTCTTAGAACGATTCTACCTCAAAGTAAAGTGAGTCCATATGTCAAGAAACTAGGTAACAGAAAAGAAAAATTATCATTTGAAGCCTCAGAAGTAGTTTTCCTGTGAACCTTTTAGGCTCTATATAAGTAGAAGAAAATCATAGCAGCAACAAGAATTTTTTTTCTTATATTGATTTTTGTTACATTTATGGTGACCTACTGAGTAGGTAGCCAGAAGCAATTTATAAATACAGTAACACCAGCAGATTCCAGAGCACTAGTAGAGAAGTACCACAGGTTGTACACAATTCAAGAACAATTCAGTGCAATTGCTCCACCTTACCTATGTGGGTGAAATTCAGTACTAGCCCCCTAATTTCAGTGACTTAGGGCATTTTATACTGACTGAGGAACTGGGTTGAAGCACTTTCAGCAGTAGACTTCAGTTAATTTTTTTCTGGTATGAAAGTGAAAGAGGTAAATAAAATGCAGGTTATCATTTTACACCATTTTAATAAGATTGTACTTGGTAAGACTGTAATATTTCTTTGTACCTATTTGTACTCTCAAAATTCTTAAAATTCCATCTGTCCTTCAGAAAGCCCACCCATTACCTTACCCATAAGTTTACAGCTCAAGTAGAAAAAAGTCCAGCAAAATCAGTAAATTAAGTTCCCTTCATTCTTTCACTGATGGAAGTTTTAAGCAATTTCAGAGATGAAATTGATTGAAGTTATAATACTATTGATGAGCTTTTCATACCTTACAGAGATTATATATTAATATAAGATTATTGCCTTTCATGTGGATTTCTGTCGCCAAAACAAGTAAAATACCTTTACTCAAGTGTTTGTTAATATCATTCATTTATTTTTCTTTGCAAGACATCATGAGAAAAATGTTTGGAAATGCTTTTTTTTTTACATCCAGAACTCAGAAAATGGAGTTGTCTTTTAAGACTGGTTGTTAAATTTGAATCTCCTAAATTTTAAGTATAAATAATATATGGGAAATTTGACCTCCAGACAAAAAAGAAGGATGCGAAAACTCTAGAGACTGAAGCTCAGGAGCTCAAGAACTCTGCCCACACATCTTGGTGAGCAGGTTACAGAAGTTGCTTCGTCTGAGAATGAATCCTTCATAGCTTCTGCTAGTAGAACTGACCATAGAAAATGAAAGAACCTTTTCTTTTAGAGGGCTGAAATGCATGTTTTGGCAACTCTTACTATCTCTCTTCTTACTGAGAAGAAGACTCCCTATTGCACTTCTCCCTGAAAACTGTTAATTGGTGTTAACCCAATGTGGTCATTCCCGTGCTTACACTGGTTGAACTTGACTCCAGCTCAAATGGGGAAGTACCGAGACAGACTTGTGTCACTGCTGAGTGACACACCCTGTGTCACTCACAGGGACCAAGTGCGCTCCAAGACTTTGCCTGCCTGAATCCAGATGGCAAGGGAGAAGGCAACAGCTGGCATGTGAGAGCAGAGGGCATGAACCACAGCCAAAAGTTCAGTAGAAGAAGTATCTATTATTCATACAACTGTTTCTGTGTTGAGGTTTTGGTACCTTCTCAAACCCTAAAATTTTATGTGTTCCATGCATAGCTCTGGGATTAGCAATGGCCAAATATTGCCAGTTAGAATATCCAACAAACTTTTCACTGATTCAAGACATTTTGGGAGAAGGGTTCAAGATAGCTATGCTTCTGACAATACAGGAGATGCAAGGCTGTTCAAATAAGTTCTGTGACTACTCACAATACCTGACTAAAGGATTGAAGCTGAATATGCGTACAGGTGGATAAAAAACTTTTATCCTGATTTAGTGACTTTGTTTCCATCCTTAGTTAAAAGAAACAGGTATACTGTTTCAGGAATTCCATTCCTGCTCTTTTGGTATTTCAGCTGGGTTTGTCTTGATATGGTCTGTTGAGAACTTCAAAAGGAACACTGTATTTTGAACCTCTAGATGTCATTTGTATTCAAGGATGGCAGCTGATGGCATTTCACCTCCTGAGCTAGAAATTTTCAGGTAGCTGAATTTCCTACTATCGTATTTTATTCTTACCAGGAAATGCATGAAAAACCTAGAAATTTTGTTAAGGACAGATACAGACTCAGTTCAAAACTCCTGGAAGATTCTCTCTCCTATAGCTCTCCTGTTACAAGAGACCTTTATCCTTGAAGGTGCTGGGGCCTTGTGCCTCAAAGGTTCTTTGACATGTAGAGAAGTCTCTTTGTTACAGCTGGAGCAGTCTCAAAACCTACCACCAACTGGTCATCAATGCCTTAGGCTTTGGACCCAGCCTTTAAATCTTTGCTTATGTGTGTCATCTTGATAAAGTTCCATGGGACAACTCATATGAGTAAGTGTCTGAACAGCTCACTTTCTTTGTGTTGCTTGTTAGTGCTTGTGTGCTTTGATATTCAATGTGTCTAAATCACCACACAGCATTTTATTTTTATTTTCATAAAATACTTGAATTAAATTACACTGATATGAAATATGCCTCTGGCCCCATGCAGATGTTTCCAAAAAGCCTAATAACAAACAGATCACAGGGCAGAAGATCGCATATTCTTACAGTCATTTCCAAGCCTAGCTGCTTTTCAGAGTTCTGATTACAAGAAAAGCCATGCTGCCGAGGTTGCTTTAACTGTGATGTTAAAATGAAAACTCATTGTTGCATCCCGGGGGGATTCAGGAACATTGACTTTGCTGCCCATCTGAAATGGTATAATGTTCACTATTTCTATCATGTGGGTATCAGTTCCAAGTTGGAAACTAGCCTTCTCTCATAATTCAAGCTGGGGCTATACTGATGCAAACCTTCTCAGATATTATAAGCCAGTATGAGCTCAAAAAAAGAATTCACTGCTCAAGGCCAAATAGCTTCAAAGCTAAAAATCCTCCAGAGTCAGTGTGAAAGTGTTGAAACTGTCAATGTCAACTTACACCATGCATAGTGAGTGTAAAACTTCAATAATGACATCATGGAGAAAAGGACAAAGGGCAGGCACTACACAGAAAAGTGCCAGTGCTCTTCAAATCTTTGAAACCTTCAAGGATTTATCTGGACTAACACTTCTACACATAGTCATTGGGGTCTTAGGCTATACTGATTAAGGATTTAGCTTATTCAAAGGCTCTCACTGATAGCAAGGATGACAAGGTTTCAGCAGTTATATTGGATTCCATTAACTTTCACTTAAAAAAACATACCCCAAAACCCTCAGGAACCAGGTCTTTTTTTCTGCCTCTGATTTTCTTTCTTTGAGTCAACCTTTATTTTTTCCCTTAATACACACACATGCACACATGCATGCATGCATGCACACACACATTAATATATATTAATGTTTGGGTTTGTATCACAAACAGGTTTTGCAGCACTTGTGCTCTCAGTTCTCAGAATGCATATCCCAGAAGAATTGAATCAATCCTTCAGGAATTCCCTGAAGCACCACATAACATGTTCACTCATTTCAGCTGCACTTAGGGCAACAGATACACTTTTAAAAGGGGAAAAACATATCAGAGAAGGAGGGAGAGGTGTTCTAGTTTAAAAAAATCAGATAATCAAGAGAGAAATTAAAAAGTGAGACTCTGTGGTTTTGATATAAGTACCTATCCTAATGCTTTTAGTGCAAACTGCAGAAATAAGTGTTATGGAGGATAGGCATGCTTTCTTTCTAACTAGAAAAGAAAGAGAGCCAGAGAGTCAGATGAAGAGGAAAGAGATGGAACTTGAAGAAGGAATTGTTCCCTCTGTCCTCCCTCTCTTATTTGTGAGAACTGTAAAAGAATCCATGTTGTACTTTGCAGACACGCAGTAACAGCTGGAGCCCCAAACTAAATATCTTCTAAATATCTTGGAAAGAAATGACAAGTATCACCCGTTGTTAAACACATGGCAAAAGAAGATGAAGAAAGATTATTTAAATATTATTTAATAATTTAACTACTCTCCTATTATTCAAAAGCTTGTGACAGGGTACTGGATATAGGCCACCCAACTCTTAACCCAACACTTGAAGCCCCAGCTCCTTCCTCATTCTTGCATTTCTCATTTCTACTTTCTTCTAGTTCTGCTGTAGGTATCACCAGTTTCTTGTCACCTCAGCAGCCCCAGCACCCCTGGCACATTTCAGTTGCTTAACACAGGACTTTCTGTGGTGCTGTGTAATCCATTCTGGAATCTGTGCAACCCATGACATCGGTAGGGAGCTGGCAGAACTGACACAGGGGCTATGGAGACCTGGGACCATCTAAACCTGCAGGTGCAAGCCAGACAGTGGCTGAAATGGCACTAGATGTCCCCATTTGGCAGCGTAAATGTTCCATACATACTTCAATGCTGCTTCCCTGAGAAGCTGTAGGAACTGTTGCACAATATTACCTGCTGCACAAAGATCCTGATCCCACCCCAAAGTCATGAGGGATGGATAACTGCTTTTGAAATATTAGCTCAGGGACCCTTGTTCCCACTCTTGCTCAGGGACCCTTGTTCCCACTCTTGCTCAGGGACCCTTGTGCCCACTCTTACACAATTACCTAGGATATTCTTTTAGGATTACCTACATTGTCATGGAAAGAGAGTGTACTCATTCCAGAGTCTGAGCCATTTAATGATATAGTTGACAACACAGCACAAAACTTTTTTAATCCATCAAAGGCATCTATGTTTACTCTGTTATTACAGCCCGAGTAATTTTCTGTGTATCAATTCCACTCATGCTAGTCAAAAAAGGCTTTTCAGGAAACAAACCAGCTGAGAGTTGTTTCTTTGTACACAGAAAAATTAGAGGTGGGAGACAGTGGAGGGATCTTCAAGTTATTGCAGCCTTACCTAGCTCCAGAATGGAAAATAGTAAAGCTAGATCTGTGTGTTACTCAGCTCAAACTAGTAAGTTATACTTAGAGGCAAGGTTTGTTTTTTAAATATAATTATCCTCTTTGAAGACCTGAGGCAGTAACACTCTGTGGGATACATCTGCAGGCCCACACTAGCACAGAGGGGCTCTCTGATACTCTGTGCAGCAGCAGCCTGGAGATACTCTGTGTGGTTTGCAGGTTCACCTGGAAATGGAACCAATTCACAGTCACAGTGGTCACCTTTAAATCTGGAGTTTCTGCAGACAGATCCAGATCATGGGATGAATTCTGCAGCAATTGGACTGAGGGCTTCCTGCCTCCTGTACCACCATCATTCTCATCTTGGCCCCACACAGAACTCACAAATTTTCTGCTGAGATGTGGACTCCCCTACTCCAGGTGCACCAAATGCCATTGTCATGGGGCTTATGACCTCTGGGTTTTAAGCAATATCCCAAGGGTTTATTTTCCACTTTCTTGTTGTTGTTGTTGTTAACTTAAAACCAACTGTTTATTTTTCTTGGTGCCCTTAAAAAAGAAATTAGCATGAAAGGATTGAAGGGGCGAAGGGTTGTCACAACCGTGAGAGTGGAGAAGAACAAGGGGGAGGAGGGAATACTCTACCTCTTTTACGAGCTGCTCTCTTCTCTGCTAATGCCCTGGTTTTGCTGAAGGGACTGTACCACAATGCTCAATTTAAACTTTTATGAGAAAGGTTTCACGTATATTCTGCGAAGTGATCTCCTCAAACATATTTCCTTTTGGGGTCACTATAGTGATTGTGTACCCAGGCATCCACAGAGCTAGGTTAGCTGCTGCTGGACTGTTATTTCACTCACTCTGACTTTACATCCACATTAGGTCACTGACTTCTTTGGATCTCTCCCCAGTTTGTATAGCGAGATTAGAATGGGGCTGTTCTGGAGGGGGCTGGTTTTTCATTTTTCAATAAGGCCTATACAGCATGATGAACCCACAGCAAAATCAGAACACTGGTCTTGCAATTTAAAACTGTAATAGTTAAGTTTCATTATGAGAGAAGAATTTAGACACTTGGGTTTCTTTTCCTGGGGTAATTCTTACATTTTCTTGACAAAGTTATTACTTTGTGGCAGCTATGAGCCTACTTGGTGGACCCCCTCTTACCAGAGCTTGTCACTTATACAGTTTCATTGTTGGAGGACTTGCTGAAATCCTCTGCTATACCTCTGCAAAGAACAAAATTCTTCTCAGGGCAAAGAGCAAGCACAATGTGAGACTGCACTCAAATGCCACAGGAGGATAAATACTTTTTTGTGACTTGCAGATCTGTACCCATTTTTCCATAAAAGGCATCAAGCATATTGTTTCTGCCTAGGTAGCATTCCATATTTCCATCCAGCTGGAAGAAAAGGAGACCAGACAAAACCAGTCAAACTGAGGGCGTCTGCTTCACTGATAATACCTCACCATTAATCCACTAAAACAGCTCAGGCACATCAGAATTTTAAGAAACTCCTGCCCCAGCTAATGCTTTGTTCTGATCCAAAGTTTTAAAATAAATGCTGCTCAATATAATTCAGGCTTCAGCCTGAACTGCCCCCATTGTCTGCAGTTTTCCCAACATTTGGTGTAGGAACAATCCAAATTTTGAAGGTGATCTTTCACTAGCAGTGCCTTCTCTTCTTACCACAGGTCCAGTGTGACTACAAGAAATACACTTCACATGCGATAGAGGAAGGGTAGATGGATATCTTACCTCTGAACAGCTGATGGAAGTCACCCACTTTCTCAACGAGTTAATATAAGAGGGTAAGCATAGATTAAAAAACCCTATCTCCTTGTGGCCTTTCAGAAAAGGAGGTGACCCATGCCACAGTAAGCCCCTGAGAGAGGGCAGTTACTTTTTTCTTTCAGTCCTAGATCCAGTGCTTGCTGGTTTATTTTTCTGTGGTTAATGTCCATCACTGCCTTATCTACCTAGCCGGATCTCCTGTTACTTTTCCAGTCATTTATGAGCAATATATTCTCTCATACACCTCACAAAGACACACTCGTCTGGAAGCATTACATCAGCTAGGGATTTTTGAGTGACAAAGACTTTGCTAGGATTTTAGAAAGGGTGAACTGTGGAAAGCATTGAGAAGGAGTACCACAGACCAAACACATGGTCTAACCTTTAGTTCACTCCCTTGTCAGTGGAATGATACTGAAATTTACAACCTCTCCCCACTGCCCTAATATGTTTCCTCTGAAAACTCTTATTAGTCTTCACAACAGCATGGCAGTCTCTATTGAGAAGGCAAAATGAGAAGGCCAGCTAGATAGTGTCTATGAAAAATAGACATGGAAGAGATTAAGATATGGTGCACAATACCAGAGAGGATAGCAAAGAGCTGAGAGCGGCTGTATAGCATTCTACATCCACTTGAGATTTCAAATCTTTGCAACAGTTTTGCAAAGCAAAGCACTCTCCCCTCAGAATGCAGTAAGACACAGGAGTATATTCACAAGACTAGTCTTATGACTCTAAGTAATCACAGTCTTGCCTGTTGTGTAATGTCATCACTGAAAAGGCTGGTTGTACTAATAGGAAGTGATGGCTGATCCCATTTAGAGAAACATTTCTGTGAAGCAACAAGCGGTATAATATCAGGAGGACTTTTAGATTTCCACATGTCTTCTCCTGGGGGCGCCTGCAGATAAAGAAGAAGCAGGCAGGAAAAGTAAATATTTACTTACTTTTTTTTTTACATCACTTAGTACAGTGCTGCAAATGCAGTTGCATTTGTTCTATAAATCACATAATGACTCAATAAAAGCAAGAAAGACGTGTAGCAACAAGGGAGGATGAAAGAGTGAAAAATTCTGTAGGCCAATTATGGGAATTTTGCCTTTCTCCTTTAATATGGAGGCCATCCACAGCATGTGGTCACGGTCTGTACTTAACTCTCCTGAGATAAGCTCAGAGAAGCTCAGCTAAAAGAATGATTTCTTCAAATTTGTCCCCTTAGCTGAACTAAGTACACAGTTCTTATTTGTAAAAAGTGATTAGCTTGCAGATCTTACCACATCATTTACAGATGTTTTGCTGGAGGCCAAATTCTGCTTGATTTGCATAACTATTTCCACCATTGTTAGCTTTGGCTTTTCCATGACACTGAATTATGACTGTATTAGAATGTCTTTGGTCCATAACCTACCATGAAGGCCCAGTAAAATATGTTCTGTACTATATATGTTATCTCATAAACAACAAAGAGTCAATGTGGAAAAATGAGTTGCCCACAGTCACAAGAAAAATTATCATCTGTGAGGACCTGCCAGTTCCTAAAAATCATGTTTATACTATTCTTTTCTTGATCTCCCATTTCAAAGTCTAGCTGAGATGTGCACTGGTGGAAAAATCTTGTGGCTTCTCCTTTCCTGAACGTCCATCAAAACCCACTATATTGCTGTTGGGAGAACGTGTCTCTACAAGCTGTACTTAACTATCTTCTGCATGTAAATCATCAGCAGCATGTGACCCACCCAGAAACAGCTGCAGCATGCATATGATCTTGGAAATGGGAATTACTCCTACCGATCAGCTTTGTTCAAGAGTCTGTGCTCACTGAGAGCAGTATCTTTGGATACAGCTGAGTTCTGTGGTGTTGGAGCTGAAAGGCATGCCTACCTTTGTCTGGATGATATGTATGAAGTACTCAGGTTGCAGTCAACATCTTTCTGAAGCTCTTTCCAATGTGATGTCTGCATCAAGTGGTGTTAGGCCCTGATAACAGAAACCTGAACCAGAAAATTCTTTCCCCAAGCCTGGACTAATCCTCCATGTCCTTTCAGTGCCATGCCTGCCAGTTTGCTTTCCCCAGCAAAGATTCTATACAGAACAACAGCCATAAAGGCTGCTGTGCCTGTTAACTATTCAAACTGAATGTGCTCTCACCCTCACACCCACCCCAGGGCACACATATACCTCCTGCATGGAAGGAAATGCTTTGCGCAAGGAATTGCAATGGAGATGTAGTATTTCATACTGACGTGTCCAAGTTGCCATCTAAATCGGATATATCATCTACTCACTCCAGTGCTCTAAGTTACCCTTTGAAACAGATGTCTTCCCTCTTGAGTTAGGTTGATGGCCTGCTTGTGAAGACAAGAAGATCATCAAGACCTATGATAACTGCTCTGACAGATATTCTCTCATAAACCTACTTGCAGTAGTTTTACAGATAATCACCCCCTCCAGCTGCAGGGATGTGTGCCCATACATCAGGTGTTCCAGTCCATGTCTGGCATATTAATTGCAACCACTAAGCTGTGAACTGCATCAGCTGAGGCATCGGCACACCCGTTGTTTTGTCCATTTTGCTGACCCTGCAGTGAGACTATCTCCAGTGGCAGGAATGGCACACATAGTGAGGCCTGTATCACACTTAGCAGATAGAATTTGATTTGCCAGGGAAGGCCTTTCAGGATCCTTGGGTACAAAGACCAGAAATTTTTATTCAAGAAAGATATTTGCATAACGTACATCAAAAGAGGAATATAAAGATATGCTTTTCCCCCATACAGTGGAAATAATAGATAGAGGCTCACCTGCTTCTTGTGCAGGCCACCTTCAGAGGCACCTGCTGATACAGTCTCATTCTCTTTTCTCTCTGAAACTCTCGTCACACAAATGAGGGGTTTTTTCATTCCTCACTCATGCCCTTCATGAAAGACAGCAGTAGTCTCCATGTGCTGTAATTGGACTGACTGGCTGACTGATTCCTGTTCTCCCCTTGTGCAGCCCTGGAAACCTGGGAGAAAAAAGGTGGAACAACCAGCCACTCAAAAAAACCCCAGTCTATTTAAAAGGTTAAGGAGTAGAGCATGAAACTTCTCTCTGTTACGGACGACTGGACATTGCAATTTGGATGTCTTGTTCCTAATACTTCCATACTACGATTATCACAAGGATAACAAAGGATGGGAAAGACAAGCCATTCTCATTGGGAACTTTTAAAGGAGGTTTTTGTGAGTTGAGTGTTACACTTTCTTTTTTTCTAGAATATGACAATGCTTGAAAAAGCAAGGTACAGTATGCTTAGCTTAAACTGTCTAAAGGATCTTAAATGTTGTGCATGTTCAAAAAACATTCTCAGTGTGCACACATGCATCTAAGTCAAGAAATCCTTCTATCATTATCCTGGGTGTTGCTTGCAGTGAAAAGAGAATGCTTACATAACCTCAGTGTCAGAAAGTCTGAATTGATAGTGATGTTCTCGTGTTAAAATGACAATTACAGAAAATATGAAGTTAATCTTACAGGTCAGTTTCTCCTCAGCTCAGCACACTTCTTTCATTTACATTTGCTTCATCCTCTCTCAGATCATAAACAAAGGAGCTGCTGATTTTGGCCACCATTACCAGAGCATTTTAGTATTCTAGTAATTCTGTATATTTATATCCTTACTGAACTGTCCTCCTTTTTTTCCCCCCTCTCCTTTTTACTAACCCAGCCTGCACCAGACCTTTATCTATTCTCCCTTCTCATTCTGGTCTTCTGTGCTTCTCCTATGTGGGTTCCTCAGCAAAAGGAAAACATCAAGAAATTCCTCTAAATTGGGAGCACAGACTCAGCTCTCATTCATTTGCAGCAATCCTGCTGCAGTGCTCTTGAGCATATATGTCCTCTGTGCTTCCCCCTTTCAGACAGAACTTCGACTGCCTCTTAATCATGTTATTGCAGGGGCTAACTAGAGTTCCACCACTCCAGAAAACTAAGGCAGATATGTTCTTCTGCCAAAAATGTGTCAGTCAGTCACAAAGTCAAAAACTCCTCCATCTAAATATGATGCTTTCATTGTATGATTGGTGCAACATAAAAGAGGATGAAAATTATAGATTCACTAAAAGTCTGCCTTCTTCATTTTGCCAGTCTCTAAAATGGGATTGTCCATGTTTTTATCAGAGGGTCAGGAGTCAGAAAGAGTAATACTTTGATTTCTTCCCACTGCTTACAATTCCAGATAAGAAGCAATAAAAATTATTAAAAATGTCTGATAATAAGGCTGTTTCTAAAGCTTACAAAACATTTGTAAGCTCATAATAGCTCATAAAAGATTATATCTTCTGAGATCTGAGTTTGACTCAAACTACATTCCAGAGCATAGCTCTGTACTCAGAGTTGTGTTGTCCATTTTTGCTTTTTGCTACCCTTACAAACTTTGCCTATCCCAGGAATAAATTTTGTGCTAAAGAAAAAACAAAAATTTAATAGTCTCTGCTACAGCCTCAATGGTGTTGGTGAGACTGAGAATCTTGTGAAAGATGGAAGGTAGTCACTGTATTAAGCAATGGGCTTAGCCCTCTCTGAGTCATGTGGTATAGCTGTTAAAGATATTATGGAGCACCCATCATACCTTATGCCTTGATTTTGTCAGCATCTCATGGCAATATTATTGAATTGCATCTTGTTTTCCCTCTTAGTCCTTCTTATTTTGCCTACTCATAGGTTTAAAATATCAGAAAAAAAAAAGAAAATCTTTACAGCGTTTTTACTGGCTCTGAAAAGTTGATCTTTCAGGACTGGTAACTGACATATTGAATTTGGCTCTTATGGTAATTGTTTAAATGTTATAGAAGCTTTAACATGTCATCTGTTAAACTTATTGGTGATGCAGCTGTTCAACGTGCAGTATGGGTAACATTTACATGATTTACTGGGTGACGTACAGTTTTTGATTCAATAGTAATGTATTTGATTCAATAGGTGATGCATCTAATTCAACTGGGATTCCATGTAATTCAAAGGTGATGCATTTGATTCACTAGCTGATGTACCTGATTTAGAAGGTGATGGATCTAGTTCACTGAAAATGATTCCAATTCCCCCATGCAAGGTATTTACTTCAGTGTGTGATGAATGAGCTTTAATAATAATACATGTTTCTCCAATAGTGGATGTATTGACTTCAATTTATATCCCAAGCTTCCCAAATCTGGAGTGGAGTGGAAGTGACACCCTGCAGCCACCATTCAGGTGAGGATCACCAGCAGCGTGAAACATTAGCCACTAAAATAATGGGAGCAAATTATGTGGTAAAAGCTGTGTTTCCCAGATGAAATATTTTCACCAGATGTGATGTGAGGATACAAATGCCCTGTCACTGCTGTTATTGCTACCACAGTACATGACAAAAATCCCCAAATCCATTTACCTTTAGTGTCATTGCTGGGATTACATACTGAGTACTTATTTCCCCAGAGTTATGTGAGCTCTCAAATAGCAGCATCTGAACTAACAGCTCTGCTTACCTCATTTTTGTGTGTGCTTTTATTTTGTTAGAGGTCGGCAAATATTTAGCTCTGGTGCAAATGGGGAAAAGGGGGTTGGCAAAGAGCAGTATCACATGGGGTAAGGCATGTGGGAACATAGTCCTGCATAGCATACTGCTGATCACCATGTCTTCACTGGAATTATATCCTGGTAAAACTTAGGGAAGCTTCTGCTTCACAAGCATCGATTCATTGTTTTTCAGCTGGTTATTGCCCACACTAGAAACACATTTCTGAATAGGTCAGTCTTATCATCCTGTCCCCCTTGGACTCCACCTCCAAAATCAGTGGAAGAGTCTTCGGATGATGGTTGAGTTATTTTGCACATGCAGATTACATTTTCAGCCACAAATATGGAACCTTTGCTAGCACTCCTACAAAAAAACCCCAACAAATCAAACCAAACCTAACCAAACCAAACCAAGCTAAATTAAAAAACAAAAAACAAAACAAAAAAAAACCCCAAAACAATAAAAAACCAACCAACCAACCAAAACAAAACAAAAACCCAAACAAAACAACAAAACACCCCCAAACAAACAAGCAAACAAAAAGCAAACACCCCGCCCAACAAAAAAAAACCCTCCAAAAAGCAAACAAAACAAAACCACCAAAAAAAGCTCTTGTTGGACTTGTGTCTCTTATCTGTGCAGTGTCCAGCTCCAGAGTTGCAGATATTGTTTATTTTTTTGTACTGCAATAGCGCATAGAGAGGGTGTCCCATTTCAGGTGGCCTGGGATCAGTCATGAAAGAAGATACCCTTTAAGTTTAGATGCAGGTTTGGTTGATGTGCATCCACCCATGCACACATACAAACCTGAAAGATTTTCTGTGGCATCTGAGACCCCCCAGAAAGCCAGTTCATAGCCTAAAGCAACTCTCTCCTACTTTCCAACCCTACTTTGTGGCTGCTTCTTCCCTATAATATTTCCCTACCCTCATCCCCAGTGAAGAACTTCTCCTGTGGGGCAAAAGCAAGAACTACAGTCCGTCCAAATACATGCTTCCATTTTGTGCTCCTCCCGATAGGGTTCCCAGAGCATATGCCTCATTCTTTGTGCCCTTTTTACAGATCTTTGAGGTGTATTCATTTTCTTCTGTGGACGCAATTTTTCTTCTTGTGGCTGATATGTCTGCCTTTTAAAGCCTACTAACTGTACAAGTTAGAGTTTCCAAATGCTAAAAATAATGTGCTAAATAGTAGAATAAGTATCTAATATTAAAATAAATAAATAAATGAAAATTCTTTCATACTTTATTGCTCCAGGCTGTGTCTAGAGATGCACTGAAGTTGTTGCAGGCTTAAGCAGTCAGCTTTTTTTCTATCCACTGAGTTTTCAGGATTGAGATTCATGCACCTCCATTTGGTATCATGTTCAGAGAGAATACATTAACACATTGGTATCTGATCTGGGGGAATAGGGCTCTTTTCCCTCCTCTCATTCCTCTCTTCATATTTCTTTCCCTTGCTTTCCTTCCTTCTCTCTAGTCATGGCAGTGACTGAAATGCAGATACCAATTGAATGAAATTTAACAAGAGCCAGTCCTGAAACCTGCACGTTCTGGATGCCAGTCCTGGATGTTTGGAGAGACTGGGAATGAAATGCTGTAAGCAGTGCCATGGAAAGGGACCTGGGGGTCCTGGTTGATGGCAAGTGGAACATGGGTCAGCAGTGCCCTGGCAGCCAGGAGGGCCAACCCTGCCCTGAGGGGCATCAAGGGGAGGTGATTGTCCTGCTCTGCTCTGAGCTTGGGCAGCCTCACCTCGAGTGCTGAGGGCAGTTTTGGATGCCACATCTAAAACAATATTAAGCTGTTAGAGAGCATATAAAGGAGGGCATGAAGATGATGAAAGGCCTTGAGGGGAAGATATATGAGGTCACTTGATCTGTTCAGCCTGGAGAAGAGATGAATGAGAGGAGACCTCATGTAGTTTATGGCTTCCTTACAATGGGAACAGAAGAGAAGACACTAATCTCAGTAACTAGTGACAGGACCTGAAGGAACAACATGAAGCTGAGTCAGAGGAGGTTTAGGTTGGATATCAGAAAAAGTTTCTTCACCCAAACGGTGGTTGGACAACAGAACAGCTCCCCAGGGAAGTGATCACAGCATCAGCTGGACAGAGTTAAGAAGGTTTTGGACAATGCTCTTAGGCACACGGTGTGATTGTTGTCCTGTGAAGGGCCAGGAGCTGATAGTCCTTGTGGGTGCCTTGTAACTCAGAATATTTTAAGATTTTATGGTGCGATGAAATCTATCTTTTCCATTTTAAGATATGAAGTGACATCCATTTACTACACCTTAATGCCCAGTCAGTAAAATATGTATTCTCTGCTCGGAGAGTAAATGTATTAACTGCCCCTTTCTGTTTTAATGAACAAAATGAGGAGAAATAAGTCTGGAAAATTAAATGGTTTAGAGTGACAGTGTCAGCTCTTACATAGAGTTCAAATTTTGGCTACTGCTTTGAAGATTACAGATCTGCAGTGACAAACACTGCTGAAATACTTGGTAAGAGCATCTCTTAAGTTCTTGCAGTTGACACAAAATACATTGACACCCCTTGTTCAACGTAACCCTTGGTAACTTAAGCAGACTTAATTTCTTAGTGATGAGAAAGCAAAACAATTCAGTCTCAAGTCCCTGGAATTTTGAAATTACCCAGATGTTCTAGAGAATTTAGAAGAAAAACCCTGCAAATGTTGCTTTAGTTAGAGTGTCTGCATATTACAGGCACGTATGTCTGTATAGGCAAAACAAAACGCACTATTCAATTTTCATGACATCAGGTACCTAGTCTGACCTATCCTGTCCAAAAGGATATGCATTTCCTATTTCAGCTTTAGGTGCTGTGAAGATCTCCTCTAAAATTAAAGGAAAACAAGCAACAGTTCTTGTCTTGAAATTTTCTCCAATATTTTGGTTCTTTCTTTCTTTGTTTCTTTCTTTCTTTCTTTCTTTCTTTCTTTCTTTTAGCTTTGTTTTTTAACTTTATTTAAAATATCAAACCATGTAGCAAGGAACTCTGAGGACAAAATAGGCTACATTGCAGGAAACATTCTGTCTGTCTACTCATTCACAGACTGTAAGTGTTCAGGTGGGCTTCAAGGCCCAGATTTCTCCAGTTAATGCCATTTTATTTACATGCCTCTATTTTTATTTTTTATTTTTAATTATTATTTAAAAATTATTACTATTTTTATATTTTTGGGTAACAATTGAAATCTGGGTAAGAAATGGGAGAAAAGGGGCCAGAAATGACTAGATATACAGCTAATTGTTTTGGCTACTTTTTAAAAACTTCTCCCAGGGGCTGAAAAGCTGATCCCACCAGCAGGCAGATAACCAAATTAATTTGTCAAAGGCTTGATCTGTGCAGACTCCCGGAGTCTTTGCATCTTATAGGGCTTGGAAGGTGATATGCATTCTCTCTTCTCAGCACTGTGGTTAGTTGAATGCTGCCATTTTTACAATTACAAACCCTGCCATATTGCACAGAGGAGCTGCAGCTGCTGCTTCTTGGGATATTGAGTAAAGCATGCTCCTGCGACAGCCCCCAGAGACCCCTGCACAGCACAGCTTATTGAAACAGATGGGGTGAGCGAGGTATGCTTCATCAACAAAGCACATTTGTCCAAATACAAGAAGAATGAAAACACAGCACTTACCACTGGTGCATAATCTTAAATCTGGTGAAGTTTGGACTGGGGGAGATGAATGCTGTGCTTGTCATGGTGTAATACACAAACACATTAAAAACCCTTTCCTCATTTGTCCTTCATTTTTGAGTACATTTGCCCACTAAAAGCAGCCAGGCTGCTCATATGAGCAAGCTGAGAGATAAAGCAGAGCATTTAAATAACTGTGAACTCATTCTAGGTATGTCCTTTCCCACCATGTAGCAGAGGAACTATGCAGAGTCCTCACTATGATGTGCAGAAGCTGCCCACAGAGCTTCTTATTTTTGGAACCTGGAACAGAAATCCATTTTCTTTTGTGTTTCAGAGTCCATCACTTGAGACTATGACAATTTTCATTGGCATTAGAGGCTAAGCTCTGTGAGGTGTGGAGACTATCATCCCTATATGGATGTGGAAACTAAGGACATACAGCATGGTAGTTTTAATAGGAGCCAGAAGTAGAACCTGCAAATAAATTCTGCTCTTCCACCCTTATTTTGGTCTTCAGCATTTATTTTTCTGCCATTAAGTGAGAGCAAGTCCATGAGGTATTAGTCAAGATCAATGAAGATCAGCAGGTAAATCTTTCCTCTCTCATGTGGTGCATTCTGTTTTGGGAACAAAGAGCATTTAGACTCATGGAAATTCTTCCTCTCACATTTTTCCTCTAAGGTAAGGGAGAATTTTCATCTTTGGAACAAGATGCTTTATGATCACTGTTATTTTTGGGCATGTATTATTTTCTGGGTTTGGTTAAGACTCATTGCTCTGTTGTTGCTGCTAAAGACTGGTTGTGTTAAGTGCTGGTCTAGAACAGGTGGGAAGATGCAGTCTAAATCAACCTAAAACAACATGTTCAAGCATGATCCTAAATTAAAAACTAAGAAAAAGTCTTATTTTCCTAGATTGCTTTTTTAGTTTCTCTGGTCCCATGCATGATAACATAAACCTTCACACCTGGACTGAGATTTATCATTTGTGGGGCTTATTGGAAATTCTGTGCTTTCACTCTTTGAGTGAGTGGATTAGAATTTCTTGGGACACAGGCTCAATCAGGTCATAGAAGAAGGAATTTGATCAGATGGAAGTCAGAACAGTGTGAAATATCTCTCAGGTAAGGGGGGCTAAATGGATGGCTCTATCCACAAGAACGGCAGGATTTTGTGCTGGGTGTCTTTCCCCACAACTATCCTTACCTTCCTGGGGAGGGAGAGTAAGGATATGAATACTTAAAAGGACTTGGAGTCCTGTTAGACTTAAATATATCCCCTTCAGGTACAAAAACCGCACAACAATAGGCCAAATTATATTTGTCTCTGGTAGACAAATAGCCATTGTCCCAGTTACACAGATGGTAGTCATACCTGAACTAAACACATTTTCACTCTTCTGCTCATATCACTCCTATACAAACTGTCATCTTCTTTAAACTTGCTGAGCAATTTGAATGGCAAAATAGTATATTTTCAATAGGAAAATTATCAACAATGGTATAAGGATAGAAAAAGTTCCATAAAACTAGCTCAACAAGAAAGCTGAGAATTTCTCTGGGGAATTTTCCCAGCTTTTGGCATAGGGGACATCTCAGGGATATGTCCAGGAGGCAGGGAGGAAAGGGGTGTGAACTGTGGCATAATCCTGGGGGCTATTGTTTGTTAAAACAGCCCCAAGGTTCCCCTTAATTGTGTTGTGGGCTGAACTGGCTCCTAACCAGCTGCTGGGGTGTGAGAACTACAAATATGGCAGAGGTACTTTTCTTTCCTCCCGCTGGCAGCTGCAGAAAGCACAGTTCCACACAGAAAGCCTGGGTGCACGAGTGAGCTCCCATCTCATTCTTGCAGTAGAGCTTTTGTGCAGTGTTGTGATGGTGGATTCTAGCTCAGCCCTGGGATAGCTACCAACCAAACAAACCCAAATATCTCATTTCCTTAACTTACACCCCTTGATAAGTGAGCTCACATATACATGTACACATACACATAAAATTCTAATGTGGGTGTCCACATGTGCACTTTCCACAGCAAAATAGAAATAAACAGTAGGAGAAATAAGATCACTTAATATTTTATAACTGGTGTATGTAGGGATGTGTTAATTAAGTATAAAAAAGAAACAAGTTTTTTTATTACACAAAGAGAGAAATCACACCAGACATAGAATTTTCAACACTATTCTCCCAGATAGTGTTTTTTGTCATCATCTTTTACTTCATTTTGGGGAGCTATTTATGAAATAGTTTTTGAGAAATTAATTTTTTCACAGGCTCTACATTTTGCAAGAGAATAAATCTAGACCACACTAGGATTTTGTACAGGGATACTTGCATGACATATATAAAAAAAACTTGTCTCCCCAATAGCATGTCCACTCCTCTTCCTTTTAACCTTTGTAGGAGGACATTTAATGTAAAAACAAATCCATTCAGCAGAAAGTCTACCAGTGTGCTTTGCTGCATATGCAGATACCAGTCAGCCAGAATTTCAACCATGCCATAGGATGGAATGTCACAAGCAGAAAGCCCAGTTTCACCATCACAAGTCAACAATCAGAACAGAGTGATGGCCCAGTTCTCTAAAGTCCTCTCTGTCCTGTATCAGTTACCATATTTCCATGAAAAATAATTTGTATCTAACACTTATGCCTTAGCTCAACCAAGAATGGGAGCCCAAAAAGGAAAATTTGACATATGCGAACTTGGGGTACCAGACACTGTATACAGACAGCACTAAGCACACTAGTTTGAAAAGAGGAGTGTCATGGGTCATTACATCAAAGGACCATGTCAGAGAGCAGAACTTCAAATTACCTGACTTAACAGAGACTAATACAGAATGATAGTAGAATCATAGGAATGTTGAGGCTGGAAAGGTTTCTAAAATAATTGAGTCCAGCCATTGACCTAACACTGCTAGTCTACCACTAAACCATATCCCTAAGTTGCATGTCTGGGTCTTTTAAATACCTTCAGGGATGGTGATTCAACCACTTTGCTGGGCAACCTCTGCCACTGCTTGGGAACCATTTTTCTAAAGAATTTTTTCCTAATATCTAATGTAAAAGTTCCCTTCAAGCTGAGACTTTTTCCTCATCTCCTGCAAGTGAGAAGTACACAAGTAACCTACCTTGTTAGTTTGAGAAGAGATAAATCCTACCTTGCTACAGTCTCCTTTCAGGTAGTTGTACAGAGTACCAAGATCTCCTTTTACTTTCTGCCCTTAATTTTGTTTTGCTTTTTTTTTACAGGTTTTACTGAAAAGACTTCACTATGAGGAAAATAAGAAAAATACACAGGGACTGTTTTAATTTGCTAAATTTTCTGACCACTTAGGGTAATCTTGCCTGAACATAGTCTAAGGCAAACCTGCCTAAGTTCGTCTCTCTTACAAGTTTCCTGTAAACTCCTGCCTACCTCCACTTTGACCCAGCAGAGGCCCTGCTGTTTATGCTACACCCTAACACAGAGCTGGAGAAAGATTATGAAACAGGGAATCTATCCAGGAACAAAATTGCAAAATTTTTTTCCATCTTCCAGAGGTAAATAAAAAGTCAAGCCCATTTGACAATGGGAAATGGGATTCAAAGCAAAAATAGAAGCCTATATTTTGTCAGATATCCAAGGTTTTTTTCTGGTGAGAGATTTTCACTAGAGTTATAACCCCTTTTGGTGGGGTTACATCACCATTTGATCTAAACCCCCACAGTAAGACTACATCTGCTACTAAGCTGTGTTGTAAATGTCTTTAATTTTTATATTTCATCTGAAGGGAGTTGTTAAAGTTGGTTTACAGGGTGCTGGATCTTTGAATAAAAGACATCAGGACTGAAGCAAAGCTCTGCATGACACTTAATTTTCACTCTAATAAGCCCTCCTAAAACATTACAAGATTTTGGCTTTCCCTGAACTTGCTCTCTCTTCCTGCATGATTAGTTTTTTGGTTTTTTTTAAAATTTTTTTCCCCCTCCTTTTTTAAGGACACATTTGAGAAGAATGGTTTTATTTTTTGCCCAGATGACACCACTTCTCTTTTCACCCTAAGCCAGATGTTCTCCTCTCTCTAAACAAATCTCTCTGAAGTCCTTTTTCAAAGCCATTGCTTTTATTTAGTTTTTGTTGGGTTTCTCTTTCTTTCTTTCTTTCTTTCTTTCTTTCTTTCTTTCTTTCTTTCTTTCTTTCTTTCTTTCTTTCTTTCTTTCTTTCTTTCTCTTTTTTATTTTTTTTTTATTTTTTTTTTAAACTGTTCTCCTGGACTCTCTGGGGCCTTTAGTTTGACTTTTGTCCTTAAGGATGAGAAGGGATCCTCCAATATGTCTGTGCTTAGATTTTCGCTTCCTTTGGATGTGTTCTCCAATACATGAAAATGTTCTTTGCTGGCTGAGCATAACTAAGTGTGGGACCCTTCTTGATCACTTGGAGGGGTCATTGTAGAGCAAACATGAGGTAGTATCTTTCCCAGTCCAAAGCACTTTCATTGGCTCTTTTTGTCCTGTATAACAGACAAAAGATAAAATGTGGAGTCCAGGCTTTTGGCCTGACCACTCAGATCTGAGAATATTTCCACATAGCCATCAAACCTGGCTGGCTTGGTTTTTTGTTTGGGGGTCTTGTTTGCATTTTGGAGAACAAAACAAATGATTACAGATTGTGGACCTAGGTCATATAGCAGATAAATGCAAAAAGAAAAAAAAAAAAAAAGAAAATTCTGTCTTACTAAAGAAAAGAAAAAGATGGAATAATATCTGGAATCCAAAAAATAGAACATGGAAAACCAAGCACTCTATCTGCAATGTGATATTCATCTGAAGAAAGAAGGATATTGTCAAAATGTAGGGAGATTTTACAGAAGTTACAATAAAGGGAATTACATGTTTGTGTCCCTTTGGAGAAGTGGGTTTGAAAAGAATTCAAGTATGTAAGAACAACATGAGTCGTGTTCAACAGGCAGGTCTGAACCCAGAATATGATGTTGTAATTCAAGATAGAGCTCCTGGATTACTTGTTGCATAGAAAATACCAGCTAGATGTGAAATATTTTGCTCTGTTTTAAACCAAGAAACTGTAACAAGGTTCCTAAAGGAATACCATCATCACTATTATTATTATTGCAAGGCAAAGGTATTGAAACCAAGCACTCAAAAGTCAGTAAATTGCATAAACAGATTTTTTTTCTGCAAGATTTATACAGCCATATTGTGTATCTATTTTTGATTCGCAATTTCATTGTGAAACATATATTTTAACGGATTATATCTGTTGTTAGTGCACACCATAAATACAATAGTAATCATCTGTTTCATAGCTAGCACTCATGCAGAGCTGTACATAATCACAATTCTCTACAAACATACTTGCCGTGTGCTCAGAGTTCAAGTGGTAATTCCTGAATAAAGAACAGAGAGATCAGACTTGTGTAACACTCAGAACCATCTGTGCTCTTGGGGCTCCAGAGTGCAGACAAATGCCTGAATAGCTACTCCAAGTACTTCTTGTCTGGACTATTTTCCTATGCCAGTATATTTATGCTTTCATTAAAATCAGCAAGAATATCTGGAGCCTAATGTGTGTACCAGTCCCTAAAAATGCAGGGGCTTACTGCCCATTTCTCAGTAAATAAAGTCTGTAGAGATACAACATTAATTTTATTTCTAGCATAGATATAATCTATTTAGATTCAAGCTATTCTCTTTCATGCTGTCCTTTTAATGTGTTTGGATATACACCCTTCCCCTGCTTCAGAAAACTTCTGAAAACCCACCTTTCTGTGAGGCATGCCAGGTGCTGGACTACTCCCGCTCTGTGGGTGTTCTTCCTTAAATTATTTTGTTTGTAATGAGTTGTGCCTTCAGGGCCTTATCTCGCATTCCTTGCACACCCAACATTCACTGTAGTTGATGGAGGTACAAAAGGCAGGCCTGTATATTGTGCTGGGATCTACTGAGCTTTCTCCTAATTATGCCTCCTGTGTGGGCTCTGTTGTGTTTTCCAAGTGAGGTGCAGCTCCTCTTCCTGAGTTCAGCACCCTCTTTCCTCTCTCTCACTTCCTCCCCATTCCCCCCACCCTCCCTCCTTTTTTTTGGGTGGCATCTAAGATGTTGCATGTGCTACTACCATGGACACATCTGTTTCCTGAATACAGTAGGCACTAATGTTTGTTTCTCCAACAACCTGTACACTGCTATCCAAGATGCTGAAAAACTCTCATCCCATCCACTTACAACCCTACAAAAAAAAAATCACTGCTTCAATGTTTGTGGTGCATGTAATATATTATAGTCTTAGTGATTCTTTCATATCTATCCTTATTAAAAACAGACTTAGCAAAGTTAATTAGGGGTAATTTGCATTCAAGCTATTCATTATTTACTTAGCTTTGAACTGCAAACTTTAGGAATGCCATTTGTTCATTAAAATTCCCAATCTTTGCCCACTTTCCCTTTGATAGCATAGTGGTTAAAGAAAGCTGTGCTTAGCTGCTGACTAACTATTCTCTGCACACTTCAGAGATGGCTGGAGGCCATTATTTCAGCATTAGAAAATAGTTAATATTGAATGGCATGAAGTTAAATTTGTGTTCATTTACTTATTATGTTGAAAATCAGATGTTTATTCTGTGTAAATTTCTCAGCACTATCCTCTGCCAAGCTTTGCAAATCTGAAAAAAAATAGAGTAAACAATAATGAGAAGGTGAGGAGTTTTGAGAGATGGTAAAAAAGACAAATGAAACAGATCTGTGAAAAAGATATTGTTGCTTTCCCTCTCCCCAGACAAGTCTTAATTCTCACAGTTACCACCCTTGTTAGCTGCTTTTAATAGTGTAAGGGGAAAGTAACTGCTTTTTACTGTTAACCACTAATCTGAACAATTACACATCTGTAATTCCTCAGAAGCTGTTGCTGTGTACCTCTAACAGATACTGTAAGTTGAAAAAAGATGTAATGACATTTGTCTTGAAAACAGAAAAGAAAGATCCATTTCTTAGTCACTCAGTGGGAATTGTTTCTCAAGTACTTCTTTAGTAACTTGGCTATGCCTGTCTAGGAAGCAGGAATGATCCCTTCATAGCAAGAACCACATAGGTTAGAAATATAACCTCTGTAGAGTGCTGCAAGGCTGGCCAGATGCTGCTGTGCTGTGTGGGCTGGGACAAATAACCTAGAACAAGTTTGGGCAGTTAGTGCTTACTCAGGGATTGCTATTTGACAATTCCTCTGTTTGATTTTTCTTCTTCCAATGCAACTTAAAAATGATTAGATCTTCTAACACTCCCTCCCCCTTCCCTCCATCTCTTGAACTAATGAGCAAATAAGGAAAGAAAATTAAAGAATAAAAAATGTAAGCAGTGATAGGGTGAGATCAATAAACTGTGGATTGCTAGCACTGAGTAAGCTTGACTAATCTTCTGCATATTGCATGTTGAGTTAACTTGCAAGAGAAATATGTTCCCTCTTATTGTCCTGTGTCTCATTGTGGGAAGGGAAGCAGGGACTACAAATTAAAATACCCTTGATTTAGGTTCTGCAGGGAGTGCCCAGGAGTTCTTCCTATATTGCCACATGCTAGAAATCGAACTCTCTACACCCTTACAATATAATGAGAATATTTGATTATTGTTTTCAGCCTGTGACTTCTTTTGTGCTATTCCCCCCTGCCTCCAACAAAAAGTTTGCTGAACATTTTTCTGAGTAGCATCAGCACAGGACTCCGCTGTTTCAGACTCACTGCTGCAGGGCAGAAGGTGAAAGGTGCCTGAATAGTAACCCAGGTAATACTATACAACATGCTGGCATAAGACTTCTGGGGAATTCCTGACTGCAATATACTGTGCTGAGAATTATTCAATGGGTACATAAAGGCCTAAGAGGAGCTCAGACAGAAGTGGGCAACTAATGAAAGAAAACCATGCTTATCGATGTATTTGCTTTGCATGAGTTTTACACAAATAATGAGAAGTCTCTGAGTCACCAGTCCAGAGAAAATACTACTCTTAGGATGGCTTCTTTTCTTCCACCATCAAAAATTTTACGTGGGCTAATGCTGGTGATTATCAGTTTCCCCAAATCACAGAACAAGGTTGGAGGTCTCTTCAGTCCCAGGGGAACCTATAAGAGAAGTTAGAGCAAGAATTAAAAGAAAAATGCTTGACAAGTTATTAATTTTATGTACAGAGAGTAAATTTATATAGAATGTGACTACCAGAGTGACAATGGACCTAAGTTTGTGGTGGACCAGGCCCACAGCTGAAAGCAAATAAAGTTTAAGCGACTCTCAAGAATAGACTACTTAGTATACATGTAGAGTTTCAGTTCTCATTGTAGCACATACAGAGATAGAAATATCCTCTTCTTTTGAAGTACAGGTATGATAGTGAAGGATGTGAGAAATACCACAGACTTCAGTGTAATTACTCAGATGGGAACCCATGTTTACAACTCCACCTGCAAGGATCAAATTAGTAAGCTGGATTTTCGCATCTGCAGCTGAAGGAATTGTAGACCTTACACTATATATGGTGCTGATAGTCGGTTATGAAATAGGCTGCAATTTTTCCTTCTTTCTGAAAGAAGAAATGTATGCTTGAAGAAAGAAAACTCATTCAAACTCTGCATGTAAGACAATTTTCAGCAAATGGTGTCTACTTACACTTTATTTCTAAGCTCTCTCATGTCAGAAATCACCAGTTTGTCACAAAGGGGAACTGTAAAGGGCAGCTGAAGAAATTAAAAAGTCTGTGTGCTGGATATACTTCCGTTTGCATAAGAATAGGCTACATTTTAATCTCCTGAGCTTCCAGAGAAAATACTCGTGAGAGTCAAAAGAGAGTAATTTAATTACCTCAGAGATTCACAAGAAATTAGGCTTCAGTGATGCCTAGGATTGGTTAAATTAATAGGGAATATGCTTCAGTCAGAATATTTGACAGTTATGCAGTGAATTTCTGGTGCCAGTGCATTTCCAATGGCTTCAGTAGGGTCAAGATTTCTCTCATGTTAGCTGTGAACTGAAGATCATGATTGAATGTGATGATTCAGGCTACTGTTAGTGTCCTAGAAGAGGATAGCACACTGAGGTCAATTCTATCTGCTAATGTACATGGAGCTACAACTCTCAACTAGTCAAATGAAAACAATATAAAATGCTGAATATAGTAATATTTGATTGAAGGCTGGGATTTTTTTTTAATTACTTTTTGGGTTTTGGTGTTTGGTTTGGTTTTAAGATTCTCTTTGGCTTTTTTTTTTTTGTCATTATGGGTTTTTAAATTATTATTTTAAAAATTGCTTAAAACAAATTTTTAATGTCCTGGGAATTATAATGTTCAAAAGAAGACCTTGGTAATAGATAAAAAGAAAAGGCCATGTAAAAGCCTGAGAAATACACAAATTCTGATCTCTGAGTACAGAACATACCCAGTGCTGTGAAACACGTTTTCTATGGATTTACACTGACATAATGTGACCCAAAGTGTAACCATTTGTTTTTATCATAAGCCTAAAACCAGATCATTTTGCTTTGACACCTAGTTTTGACTGCAACTGTGCATGCATGTACCCACATACATGCACTCACATTCTCTTCAACAGCCTTATAGCGATGCCACAGAGCAGTATGGTCTCTCTTGGATAAGCTGTGTTAAATTAAAATTAAACATCACCAAGCTTTGTGCTCAGCCTCCCCCTGTGAATGTTCTGCTGTGGGTGTACAGGGGGTTAATATCACAAATGTTCCACAGGAGGTTAGTGGGATTCAGTTTCAGCTAACATTTATTTTGCCAGCTCCTGTTCACTTTCATCTCTGCTTATGAACACTATTATCTTGTTTGTAATAATATATATAGACCACTGCAGCTGCGCTCTGCAAAATTCATCCATGTTTTGAACTTCGCAAAAAAAATTTAAAAAAATTCTTCAAGTGTTTTAGCATTACTGACCCACCTTCCCAGCCTTGTCTCTCATTTAAATTGTAAGCAAAACTTTCATTAAGAGCCGACTATCATGTTTCTGATGTAACCCCACAGCCAATGTAGTTTTTGTCTTTTCACTCAAGAATAATTGCCAGCTTTTTTTTTTTTTTTTTTAAGAGGAGTTGGTTACTTCAGATCCTCTGCTTTGTTTGTTCCTATTGTTAATTTTCTGTTGCAGGCATTTCCTTTGACACGTGTGATATGTGCAGCAGGTCATCACAGTTTGCCTGAACTGTTCTGTCACGTGCTCGGTAGAGTGCCAGCAATAATATTGGTATCTATACTCTTACATAGCACTTTTCCTGTCTTGCAAACATACAGCTCCCTGTCCTGGAATCAGTGGTGCTAATAATTGATGAACACTGGAAGGGCTATCAGTGTATTTGACACATTGTTTCACAAACTTACAGGAGCATGCTAAGTGGCATGATTTTCCATAGACATGATGTAAACTCAGTAATATTTGTACTTTAAAATCCAAACAGACTAAAGAAGGAAATGGGTCTTTTTAAACAGCCTGTACAGTATAGATACATTGAAAAGCAAATGGAAGACTGTAAAGATGACTTGAATTTACAGCAAAATTTAGAGCAGAAGGGCCTCTTCTTGTATGCTTTCTATGGCCTGATCCTATGGCTTCTCCCTAGAAAGGCACACAGAGCAAACTCTAAGCTGTAAGTTCTTAATGTTTACCTATCTCCCTATTACTATAGGACAGCTTACAATGGAACTATTATGCCAGAAATTGAATGGTGTGGTACAATAATTGCCTTCTTTACCAGTTTCACAGTCTTCTTCCTCTTCAAGAAACAGAACTCATTGAATGACTAGGTCATAACTCTATTCTGCTTTTCTCATTTTGAGACAGAAAAAGGCAGACTAACTTTCAAAGCCCCAACTCTGGGCTTTCAAAAAGACAGAGCATGAAAGGAAGAATAGAAAAGGAAACAAAAAGGAAATGAAATGGAGATTTAAGTGGTTAGGCCTTGTGCTCAGCAGTCCTCAAGATCAAACTGACTCCTCTCCATGCAGCAGCTGGTATCAATGATCTTGCATTGTTCAAACAAGTTCCAGCATTTAGGGAGCTGGGATGCTGCCTTCTACTGCACTTCTCCAGAGGCCGCCTCTCTGCTTGCAATGGAAGTGTGCCTTCCAGAAACAGCTTTGCATTACTTTGACAAAGCCAGGTATCACCTGTCCTCAATGTTTTAAAAAAGGTAGTAAAGGGAAAGACAGAGTAATCTCTCTTAGGCGTCTGCTCCTTTTATATTTCATTTAGAGCACAATATGAACAAAGAAGGAGTGTTAGACGTGCACACTGTAATGAAAATCCATGACTTGACCATGCATTCATAATTATTTTATAAATAAATGGCTTCTGGAGAGCCACATCTGTCTCTTCCAACAGAGTGTATGTCTTTCATTAATGTATTACAGGCTGAATGAAGCCAGCCTGAGTGCTTTGCTTGCATCTTCCTCTTCCTCTCCATCATTGTTCACGGATAGGTTTTTGTGGTTCAGAGAAAGCTGCATGCCCCACACGTCTCTGCAGGACTGATGGCTCGTCAATAACATTAGCCAGCATTATGGGCTGCATTGGTGTAGAACAGAATCAATATGGCCAAGTAAAAAGTCTAATCAGTTGACATGACCATCTTCAGTAGAGCTTATGTTACAAGAAATGAGTTTTCTTAAGGAATCAGCATCACCACTGGTTATTCACCCCACACCAAGAACACTTGACAAAGATTTATTGTTTCTTGTTTTATTAGCACTGCCATTACTTACACTGGTAATAGCAAAATAATAATTCAGATGAATATTAAAAGAATAATAAAGAATGGACTCTGAAAACACTGCCCACATTTTCCTTAGAAGGTGAAAAGAGTCTTTATAGGGTATTTTGCAATGTGTAAAGGAAGCTATGTCACTAGGAAATACGATTAGTTTAAGGACTTGGACAAAAGGATTCATGCCCTTTGTCTGGCTGTGTTGCACTTGGTTTTCTCACCCTCTTTTTTTTTTTTTTTTCTCTGAAGGGGCAGAGACACCTCTTACTTTTACTTGTACAAATTGAAGACACTTAACTGAAAATAGGATTTTTCCAGGTTTCTATCAGTGTAAGTGAAAACAGACTTTGGCAGTCATGCCTATGGCAATGTACATATTTTAAAACAAGTTTCTCACTGATGCATAGCTTCATCTATGTGGTAATTATGGAGCTGTTTTACAATCAACTCCCTTTCTCTTCCTGCTCACCCCTCTGCATGCAGATTCACCCATAACACGAGACCAACAGGGGTGCAGCTATAAGATATTTCACTTTTATGAACTCGGCTGATCATCTGTTCTCATTTGTCCAGTCATCTGAGGGAAACCCTGTTCAATCATGTGAAGGTAAAGCATTAGTGAAATCATTAGTGCAGCATGGTCAGGTTAATAGGCCCATGCCTCAGCCATTTTTTTGGAGGCAACCTCTCCCGCCTACATCAGAGATACTTAGCAGTATTATTTCCTAACAGGTAAAAGAAAGTAATTGCATTTTGGAGTCAAATAGCTTGTTTGTGAATGGGCAAATGGACATGTTAACTACTCCCATCCCACTTTGTTAGAATGAAATAGCTAGGAAATTCTCTTAAAAAAGATTTAAAAATCATGAAACATGTTAAGTGCCTGTTTAAATTGAATTCACAATCAGAGGAAGCTAAAGAACCAATGGCGTAGAGGCCTTTACAGACTGGACATGAGGACAGGAACAGAAAATTTGCTTAAGGTTTTTCTGCCACTGCTAGGAGAGCCTTGATGCTCACTGACCAGTCAGTGGTATTTAAACACATCGGTTTGATGTGACAAATCTGGTTACCTTCTGGGCAGTGGTACACCTTCACTCTCAGGGATACCAGTCCATGCAATACTGTCACTAGCAGTGAGCAGCCACACTGCCAAATTTTGTCTCATTTTCTCCCTCTGAGTCATATATGGAGACACACATACTCTCTATTGATTTCATCACAGGGGGCACATTGTTCTGGATTTTTAATATTAGAATAGTAACTATGGGCTTCAGTCAAAATGGAGATCTACATCAATGGGCACAGACAAGACAAGTTCTTCATCCCCAGGAGTCAGGGTCAAGTGCACATCCATACTGAAGTAGTTTCTCAGTTGCAGAATTCACCTCTAAGTTCCCAGTAATGTTGATTGACAAAAATAAGACACAACAACAACAAAAAAAAAACAATGTAGGAAAAATTAGCCTAGGATCTGTGTGTTTTGTGATTGTCTTTTTTGGTTCAGCATGAAGAAAACAAAGGGGCTTTTAGCCTAATTTTGATTCTAAACATAAAGTCAGTTAGATATTTTATACTTTTTTTTTTAAATGGAAATCCTGCTATGGAATATTAATACTGTGACATTAATTTAAATGGTTTATTAAAGTAAAAAAAAAAAAGAACAGTCAATTTTTTTAAGATTCCAACATTTATAGTGATTCAAGGGAATATTCTACTCTCAGAGCCCCAGGATCTTGGTATATAACATCCTCATTTGTGTTAATGGAAACTTTACCTCTTTGAATTCATGAGGACTGAAAAGTTTCACCAGGCACACAGGCTCTGTATAAATAAGCAGCACACAGCAAACATACTCTCTTAAAAGGATTATCACTTTGACAGCTATTCAGTTGGGGTGGCTTTTTCTGTCCCCTGGAATTCCCAGCTTGCCCTCTTAACTACACAGAAGGTAAATCTGTATAATACTTCACAGCTGCCTTTACTGGGACCTGACACTGAGCTTACTGGATGTGCTTTCCTGGTACAAAGCACCTTGTCAAGTTTCCTGCTCTGGATGCAGTGAACGCAGCTGATGAGCTGTCTTATTAAAAGTTATGAGAAAAGGATGTTCACTCCATTACTTTCTGAACTCCTGGATACACACAGTGAAGCTGCTGAGCCAGTAAGTCCCTCAGAATCATTCCTTCACACAGAGGCTGCATTATGACATTCAATATCACATTGCTCCCATGGTGGTCAGATTTTAATTTTAGGTTTTGTCTTGTTTTGTTTGTGCTGGCATTTTTTGTTCTGATAGCCTTATAATGAGGTTCCCACATCATGGCAGACCAAACCTGAGCCTCCCTGTCCTGCTGGCACTAAGCACATTGACAAACCTCCCAGGAGGTTTAACCTGGGACTCTGCCATCCTTCTACCTGTAGGGATGGGATCAGGGCCAGGATCCAGACTTCCCTGAACCCTGCCTACTTCAAAAGGAAAGGGCAGGGCTGTACCATGTTTTTTTGGGAAGCCAATCCCTGATAGCCAGAGAGAGGATAACACACAAGGGGCTGCACACAGGAAGGTTGATGAGAGACAGGTGGTCAAGGACACCAGAGGTGGGTATACTGCAAGGAAAGCTGAAATGTCAGTCTGCTGCATTCCTGCCCAGGTTCCTGTTGAGGGTGAGCTTGGGAGAAGGGGAGCAGGGACAGAGCTCCAGCAAAGAGCAGCTAAGAGAGAGATAAGGGCCATAAGCAGGATTGAGAGAGGGCTAATCTAAGCTGCTGCAGCAAATCTGAGTTGGAAAAAACAACATAAAACCTTCTTTTTGAAGATGAGTACAGTTGATACAACAGTTGCGGCATTCAGGGTTCAATGGGCCAGCCTCAGTAATGCCATGTATGGAGCATACACCCATTAGTAAAAGAATGAGCTATCTTATCAAGTAATTCAGGTAAAAGCTGGAAACAATTTTTTCCTCCAGCACCTGCTTTGGAAAACTGCTGGCACTTGGACTGGAAGAACACAGTTAAAAGATGCAGTAAAAATTGACAAATCTTCATATGGGAAGCTGAAAATACATTACAATTCCAATAGAACTATAAATTAAAAACACCTAAATTAAATAAATCTTGCACAATTATAGATTAAAATATATTTGGCTTTAATGACTTAGCACATACAGGCCTTGATTCTTGAAATCATTGCTGAGACACTGTGGCTTGCATAGGGATGCAACAGTAAGCAAGCTGCCTGATGCTGTAATGCCATGTAGTGGTGACTAGGGAAGGTGGACCTGCATTTTGTTGGTTTTCAGGTTGTTGGTTAAAACTCCTTCATGGGATCTACTCTCCATGCAGAACTGTGGCCATATAGATTCAGTAACAGCTAGCAGTGTCAATAATGGACTCAATAATGAGTAGAAAAGAAACCCAACCCAATAGCAACAAAACCTCTGGGGGAGCATTAGCAGCAATTGCTGTCAGCCAAAGCTGGGAAACTGCCAGTCTTCCCTGATGGAAGCCTGTCAGCCACAGGATGCTGGGCTGGGTGAGATAGCAGTTGGGAAACCTTGAAAGGGTCAGGCTTGGTGGATGGCAATGTGCTACTCCACCAGAGCTCAGCTGAGCTGGATTTGGTGGCTCAGACCTGCCCAGAAAGCTGTGAGGTATGGAGGGAGGTGGTGGTAGAAAAGGCAGGTGACCCTTGTTCCTCTGCCCCCTGCTTGCCTCAGCTCATGGCAGTGGGTCTTGGGTGTGAGTGCTGTCCTCACCTTTTGGATGATAAGCAGGGATCAAAACATTTCAATAGCCAGTCATGATAGCCTAAGGAGCTATCAATTCCTTCTTGCGAAAGGTGGGAACCAGTTGAATGACTCTGATATAGCTGGCCCCGGATGTCCACCGTGCTGAAATGATGGTGCCCAGAGCTTCCCAGACTTTCTGGATCTGCGGATGGCTGCCCAAGCCCTAACTACAACTAAGCAAGTAGCCTTACCACACCACTCCTCAGAAGAGAAGGGCTGAGCCTTAACACAGAAACAAAAAAAACCAAACCAAAACAACCAACCAATCAACCAACAAAAAAACCCCAAACAAACAAACAAAAACCCCCAAAACAAACCCCAAACAAAACAAAACAACCCAGAAAAATTATTTTTATTGCCTAAGTCATCCAAGACGTTTTCTATCAGGCAAATAGCTCTGTGAGAATTAACTCAAAGTCTATTTTCTCCAAGGTGTTATTCCTGGATTGGAGAGTAGCAGAAAAGAAAGTTGTTCCCCTTCCTGTAATGATTCCCAGGGTAAAAAACTCTCTTTCTTGTCCTGTCCTTTACTACTACACCTACTATCTTGGAGTTTCTAGCTTTTTACTAAATTTTGTTGAAATAAGTTGTATCCATTCATGTTACTGGGGAGAAGAAATGCACCCAGCCAGGCAGATCCAGATGCATGCAGTCAGATGGTGTAACTCATTGACTAGGTTAGAAATAAAATAGCAGTCTTTTTTTCAGGCCTTCCTGTTCTCAGTTTCTCCTACTTTTGAAAGTTATGGTAGCTTAAAATAATCTCTATGCAATATCTAGAAATGTTCATGTTATGCTTTTGTTGGATAATGTCTCTAAACAATCTCCTGATTTAAAACTTAACTGTGAATGATCATTTTTCTCCTCCAACAACTTTCTTCTAGAAGATCTGAAGCTGATTATATTTGGATTGTGATTACTTAGTATTAGACTAAAGCTATTTCACAAGTCAGCACTGATGTGTTACTTTGAATTAAGATGAGAAGTTTTCTCATTTTATGTTTTACAGAAAGAGTCATTCTAGAATACTGGAGTTCAGTGTGTACAAAAATTCCTCCTGAGAACTTGTCTTAACATGATATATGATTGTATTTTGCAAGCTCTTTAGTCATGCATTATTTTTGTTTTATTAGCTATAGTTGACCCTTTGATCTCAGTGAATTAATTCTTTTACAGAGTCCATGAGTCTCTCTTGTGCTTGTTGACACTGTTTTCTTGTGACCTGGCATTTTTAATCATGCAAATTCTTGCTATAGCTTATTCATTTCAAATATGTGCATAAAATTGGCATCCCTGACATCCTCTTTGTGACTTAACAGCTTTGTCTGACTTTTCTGTATGACTTAGCTCTTGGAGCTTGCAATAGTGTAACAAAAGGTTCACCTGCATTTTGCAATTTACCGTCTTTTAGGTAAATATCTGCTTTGGGGTCTTAGACATCAAGAAGAAGAAAAAAAGAAAAAAAAAATTATTGTGAAGCTTTTTCTGGGCTGTGGCCAGCTTAAGGAAACATCAAGTTCTCAGAATAAAGTGGATTTGTAGAGAAACTTGAAATACTGTAAACTTCCTGGCCTGAATTCTTGTAAACCAATATGCAATGCATATATACCATAATGAAATTCAGTTGCAGTTTGCATTTCATTCATGCAGCATTTATCACTGGAATCAGTGGACACTGACTGCTGTAGCACATCAAGGGTTTGACCATTGTTATTTTGATGTGAATTACAAGACCAGGGGTAGGATACTAAGTACAGTTTCCGACCAGCTCCAGGCATGTCAAACTGATTAGAGCCTTTCTTCACCAGGCTGTGTTGAACACACCCAGGCCAAAATGGAGCTCAGTGAGTGTAAAGTTATGTGAATGGATGCCAGAGGCCATGGGAACAGGACGGAAAATTTTATACAGCAACTGTAATGTTTTACATAATGCAAAATAACAGAGCAGCTAGAAACATATTTTTTAAAATACAAATTTCAAGACAAACTTTATCTTTTCTCAAGTCAAGGAAGATAGATCAGACAACCTGCAATACCAAATGTCTGATTTGATGACTCTCAGCATCTTTTCCATATCACTGGAAAAGATATGTTGTTAATTTTGTTAATCTCCAATGAGAGAGAATCTATCTAAAGTATATTCCAATGCAAGAAGCTCCTGTGAAACACTGAGGACAGGACTTCTAGAGGAGTACAGTCTATGTGGAAGTCCTTTGCCTTAGATATCTTAATTCTAAAATTTCACAAAACTATGGTGCAACAAAATTCTGCAATTCTGTTACAGGGGATTAAAACATATGGGACAAATTAAATCAAACGTTCTAACCAAGAAAAATTTCAGTGATCTTAAAATGCATTGTTAAAAAGGGTAAAGATAGGAAGGAGAGAGAGCTGCATAAAATACCATCTAGGAAAGAAGGAGAAAAAGATCTCATATAGCAAGGATACTTTTACTGACCCAAAAAAGTGCTGATAAGGAGCAAAAATTACCATCAGATATGGTAGAAGTGTAGATATTTCTTTTAGACATGAGTTGGCAAGATGAATGCATTTACTGTGCACTCTGGTACAGATGGGAATACCAAAGGGCCTTGAACTTATCCTTGTAACAGTCTGGTTACTTAGTTAAACACCACTGGGTATAGATAAAATAAGACTGAAAGGAAGTCCAAGCCCTGCTTTTGCAGATAACCATATTTTAAATCTCCTGATAAACTGATTCTCTATCATCTAGCTAGTTCTCATTTTGGCCTCTTCTGCTGATATTGGAGTGCTGGTCTGTGCTCCAGCACTTAAACTTGTTTCCACTTTCCAGCATAACACTATATATAACTATTTGTTCTGGTTAGCATACATAGGTCTTTCGTATTTACACCCTAATCCATTATTATATGTTTCTACAGCACAATCATTCCTCTCTTTCAGCTCTCATTTATTTGGATATGGAAAGCAAGCTCTCTTAAGTTACCATTGTAAAAGTGCCTATTTTGTTCTCTTGAAGCACCCACAGACTTTCTTTGAATTTTTCTTTTTTGTCCATGGGCAACTGAAATATATGCAGTGCTGTAACTGAGTTTGGGAAGCTGTCGTGGTGCTGTCCAGACTCTCATGAAGATGACTTCTCTGATAAATTCTGGAATCATATTTGATCAAGAAAGCCTTTGCACTTCATCCGAAAGAATCTTCATGCTGTTGCTTGGTCTCACTTCATTTATCCAGTGAAAGAATATTTTGCTATTTGCTTTAATTTTGCAAAGCTCGAGTCAGTTTGACTTCTGGCAAGTTCCTAAGGTTTCTAAAATGTGCATTTTGGGCTTGCCAGTTTTGGTCTTCTCTGTAAATTCCTTTCAGGCTTTTTTTTCTTATTACTAGCATTCCTTTTGACACATACTGGTAGGTGATATTTTCTCTAGCTACTGCTACAGTGTTTAGGAATGGAGCTGAAAATGGGGATCTAGACCATACATCAGTAGCACCCTGCTCTCAAGAACTTGCCTTGAGAGAGCAATCCAGAGCAGTTCAGGAAATGTCAAAAGGGGCATTCAATGAGTTCCATGTGGCATATTGTTCAGATTGCTTAAACTTCTTGGGAAGCCAGCATTCAGGACTAGTACTGCACTGCATTACCAGTTCAAAGGCATTACAGTCACAGGATATTTTGCTGAACTCTGTGTTGGTTGTTGTGGGAGGATCAGCAGAAAATTGCTGACAGAATGGAAATCTAGCTGAAGCACTAGAGCAACATAAAGGCTATAATACAATTTTTATTATTTTTGCTAATTACTGGAAGATGCAGGGCTATTCCATGTACTGGGATCCCATGGAAACCACAGCACACATGCAGTACCTAGCTACCTTGGCTCTGCCACGACAGACAGGAGTGTAAGCAGCAATGCTTATTTTGTCTGTCATTTCATGTTCTTTACAGAGAGGTTTCAGCTAAAGGTCACGGGAGAGCCACTGTATATTTTTTCTTCAAATAAAATCAATTGAAGGACCTAGAACACAGTAAGTTATGTTCAGGGCTGCACTTCCATGTATTCCCATTGGAGACCTATCAATGTGAACTAGCACTGTTGGGAAATATCTCCAGCTACCCCATTTAATCAATATCTGTTCATTATACTGTCTCTGATGAATATGGGTAAGGATTGGATAAGCATGAGTCAGGTGACTTAAAAATAACTGTACATCACATAAGATCAATAGAAGGAGTTGGTTTTTTTTTCCCAGTATCACTTCAGGCAAAATAATGTACCTTTTATCCTCCTCTCTTCTTACCACCCCTTGCTCATTGTTGGTATATCAACATCAGTGCAGGAGTGGCTTTTTAAAATTAGTAGCAGTTAATCTACTGTCATACTGCTGGTTTGCAGGGAGTGAACAAGCAGACAGCAAGTTTCAAGTGGCCCAGTGTACTTCAAAGGGCTCTTACCCAAGCAGTCAGCTCAGAGCTTGCCAAAAGCAGTCTTTCTGGATGCCTGGTAATATCTCTTCTCTGAGTATGAAAACCCTATGCTAGGAAAAAAATTGGTTTAGGGGAATTCATGACAATTATAGATGTGTTATGACAGATTAAAATATTATAATTATGCTTGGCTTCCATGCAGAACCACATTAACACATCTATGACATTTAATAACACGGGAGGATAACCACATGCCTCAACAAAGGTTGACTTTCACCCAAAGTTGCTCAACTTTTTTTCTCCCTTCTTCCCTCTTTTTCGTGCCTGCTGAAATAAGGAGCTGCATGTTCTTGCAGTATTTTGGAAAAAAAAAAAGGGAGAAAGAAAGGAAAAGTAAGGAAGAAAAGAAAGGGGGTAAAAAGACAAAAAATAAGGGGAGAAAGAATGTGTAAGAGGAGAAGAAGAAGGAGCAAGGTGCAAGGAAATGAAGTTCCGGGAAGTTCCGGGAAGGGACGTTCCAGGAAGGGAAGTTAAGGGAAGTTCTGGGAAGTTCTGGGAAGCAAAGGGAAGTTCCGGGAAGTTCTGGGAAGGGAAGGGAAGGGAAGGGAAGGGAAGGGAAGGGAAGGGAAGGGAAGGGAAGGGAAGGGAAGGGAAGGGAAGGGAAGGGAAGCTGACAACTGCAAGTCAGTAATAGATTAAAGGCATTCACCCTGGTATTGAGCTGTTTATGTCAGGCTGATTAAAAACAGGCAAATGAAATAAACATTCTCAAGACTTTATTTAGTGTACCTGTGGCAGACGTCTTGTATCATCATAGCTCATGACTCAACACATGAACTAAATTTAAGCTGTGAAGTAGCTGGATCAGAAGGTGAAGTCCTGTTTTTAGAGCTAGATATTTTGCAGAAAAATGCCTCCTGGGGAGGGCTGGGGGTCTGAATTGAAAACACTTTAGGAAAATCCTAAATGTATACTCATACATATGAGTATGATGAGTATGTATTACTCACCAATAACTTTTCACAATTCACAGTGCTTAGCAAATTCTGGTTATTTGGCTTTCACATCCCCTTCTTTCCCCACCCCCACATTCAGCTGGTGAGTCCAGTTTCCTCCATTTTGCTGATCAGGAAATGTGAGACAACCAAAAAAGTGTTATTGACTCTGGCCAAGCACTGAGTAGGTTCTTTAGACGCTGTTTGAAGAGGGGCTCATTTGCAAGCAGATATCTGTTCCCATTGTGTCCAACAGGACTGCTGGAATTTCAGCACATACCCGCACGCTTTGAGGCATCACCACCTCAGTGCTCAGCATTTTGTGGCACTTAACAAGCTGAGTTTTATTTCGGTCTTCCCTTGTAGAATGAATGAATATGAATCTTATTGCAACACGTTGTCTTCGACATGCTTGTAACATGGCCTTTTTGTCTCTATGAGGGCAGAGCAATGGACAAAACTATCCTATTATGAGGCTACTTTGTTGTCTTTATTGATAAGAGGTACAGTATGTAGAAAATTACTAGCACCGTAAGAGTGGAAGCTAAACCAAAAGTGTTTACCCCAGAAGAACCTTGCACACATTTTCCTAGCTGACACAGATGTCCCTTAGAAGAAAACCAAGATTTCTTAGCCAAAGGAAGTATTCAGCCATGCAAATGGATTTTTGAAACATCTCCTCACACTGCACCTTCTTCTAGTCAGCATGGAGCACTAGCCAATCCAAAGGACTCAAAGTTGAATCCTTTGGTGATAAATTTTTATGTTACTGCCCTAGATTTACAGATAAAGTTTGGTGGGGTGATACATTTGGCCAGTGTTCTCACCATTTTAAAGCATGAGAGAATTCTTACCCAAACACTGAGATTAGTGAGCTGTGTACCTCTGCTTTCTAAAGCAAAAACTAGGATTGAGCTAGGACACCAATTAGAGTTTGTCAAGACCTTTCACTTCATCTGTCAGACATATTTAAGTGTGAGCAATGTCCATCTTAAGGGTTTTTGCGGACGGTCAGATGACTAAATTAATGAGGCTGTAGGTTTCTGGATGCCACACTAAGTATGACATTTCTAAGAAATGTGTAAAAGCTAGGGGGTAAAAAAATTATCTCCTTTCCAAAAAGCTTTAACCTATTCAATTTCTGGGAAGTATGCAAAACTCTCAAATGCAGTGTGCAGCTTTCAAACTGCAAGGGGCCATATGCAAACCTTGCAGGTGAGCATCCCTCTGTGACCATCTGTCTTTCCATGGAAATATGCATTGCTTGAATCAGTAAAAAATGAAAAAAAAATTAAAAGACAGACAAAAAGATCAGTGAGTGATAAATTTTTAATATAAAAATTGTACAAGAATTTTGATACAAATTACAAGAGGTATTTGGACAAAGTATGAGTAAAACTCCATTTATATCCCCAAAACCTTATGCATTTTATGCAAAAGACATATTGTAGGACTGTTACAGTACAGAAAATACAAGAAAAGAAATGTCAAATTAAAGCAGGACTTTTAATTCCCTCAGATTACTAATGGAAAAAACTTGTTTAGACTACATACAATATTTATGAAGTTACTAATGTCACGATTATTAGATCAACATGATGCAAATTTTTGTATCCCCTTGTACAGCTATATTCCATAGTGCATGCTTTGGTTCTGCAGGCAGGACAGCAGAGCATTCACTTTTTGCTCACATTGAGATCAAACAGTGAAAATTAAAAACTTCCTCTACTCCAAATATAGAAAGACCTTTGTAAAAAATGTCCATCAGGCCTTGACTCCACTCTTTCCTGGCTGTGGCTGGCTGTGGGTACCCCAGGAGCACATCTTGACAAAGTCCACTGGACCAAGCCCAGCTTTGCCAGCCATCAGCAAGCTCTCCATTCTCTACACAGCAGTCCCCTTGCTGCTGCTGATGCATCACTGGTTGGCACAGGGGGTTGCAGCCAGGCTGTGAGAGCCCTCCCATGCCTACTGAGAGAGGGGTTTCCAGGCTTTATGCCTCTGTGACTGAACACACTGCCAGACCACTAAGAACTTCATAATACATGAAGGTTCAAATCCAGTTTATCTCAGCTTACATCTTCACATGAATCCCCCAGTCAGGTTCCGATCTTTCCAGTTCAGGAGAACTGAAACACAGCAGACAGCTATAGAGGAAATCACTGTTCTTGACCTTCTATGTTAAAAGCTGTTAGAATGTCAACTGTGACAGTGAGCAAGAGCCTTCAGTCAAACAATGAAACTTCAAATTGCTTCAGCCATCTCTACAATGCATTATTTTTATAGGTACAAACAGGTTGCAGTGAGCTGTCTGTGGTAAGTAAAAGTGTGTGGAATTTCAGCCAGGGTAAATTTAGATTGTGTTCAGATTCAGATCAACTTACTTGCACACCTGTTGCACATACATTGCTCTGGAACGCAGATCACTCTTATAAACTGGAGGCAGGAGGCATGAACTGAGAACACCAATGCTGCCCATCAGAGACAAGCCATGTTCTGGGAAAGGAACCTCATATGATATAGGAACCAAAGTTTGCACAAGAAAAAGCAGCATGCTGAATTTTTTATTTTTAAATAGCTAAATGAAACACACACACATAATAGTGGCCATTTTATTAACTTGCCACTTTACAAACAGTAACCATTTTTACAGATGGAATGCATAAAACCTTCCAAAATGAAGAACACTAGGAGGATGTGTTACTTTTCTGAGAGAATTTTAATGTGACACTCTCCTGGAATGAAAGGAAAAGGGTGGCAAAGAATATGGGAAAATTAAAGACAATGGCTAAAGGGTGTACAAGTATTTGTTAAAGATAATACTTAAAAAAAAAATTCCAAAATGTAAAAGTATAATTGAAAAATAACTAATAAATCTGCCTGTGTACAGCTTAGGTGTCCCTATTTATTTTGTAGGTCATGGGGTAAACTAAGAAGAACATCCTTAGAATCACAGTTCATGTGGCTACCGTACCATTTCATAGGTGTAACTGGGACAGGATGCATTCCGCCCCATCAGTACAGGAGGTGGTGGGGGGATGGGGATGTGAAAATGTCTTGATCTGGATGTGACGACTGCATAATGGTTTCCACACTCAGGCATGAACACATGCATGCACAACTGCCACTGGTGCCCCAGAGCTGCTGTTCATAGCTTCTTGCATTTCGTGGCAGAATTGGACAGGTTGTAATTAACTATTGATGTGTTTGCCATCCTAACTGTACATTATCCTCTGATCATTTTCATCCCTTTGTTTGACAATGGATGCCTTATAAAATCTTTATGCATCACTTAGCTAGTCTTGCTCTCTCTTTCTTCTCTAGAAATATAATTGTCCTGGATGCTTTTCTTAATCTTCCTAAAATATTTGTCTCCGAACGTTTGAAGGAAGCAATGTACAAAATCTGTAGAACACCAGAAAAATCTCTCTACACATTAGATATTTGCTACGTGACTCTTCCTGTTCTTTTAAATGCATGAGGAAATATATATATATATACACCTATGTAAGTGTGATGGAAATTATATAATTTTGCTCACTTGTAATCTTAAGGCTCCTTGTTCTGACACTCTGTTTCTCCTCTGTCTGTCACATTCACACTCACACACATATTCAAAAACACACACAAAGGACACAAATTATTTCTTCAATCTGAAAGTCCTCAGTTTTCACAAAGAGCCTTGGAAATGGTACAGCAAGAAAGGCTGCCCAAGCTCATCATCGCAGGTCAGCTCATCCAGCTGCTTCAACCTCCGTCAGTGCCATGCACACATGGAGTTGACAGGGGAGCAGAGTCTGGGCTCAGCCTTTAGACTTCTGATACAAACAGGCCTCAGGAATTTGTCTGCTGGTTTCACCCTTGTAGCTTCTGATGAACTCGGAAGGAAAAGGAGGGAAAAGATCAGTGACCTTTGACTGGTAAAAGACCTTAGCATATTTACGGTGGGCACCATCACCTCTGTTGCAGCAAACATCAAATTACCGCACAGCACTGTTGACAGCATTAGCATCTGGAAGCAGCAAAGAGGTGCTGCAGCCAACCAATGCCATTAATTGATCCCAAAATGGCTGCGTTTAGATCTCTTGGTCTTGGGCTTTGTCTGAAACCTGTGTTTGATTTTTTGGTGCTGCACTGGCTGCCAGCACTGTTCAACCCATAGTGCCCAATGCTCGCAGGTACACACAGGACCGGCGTTATGATCTTGGCATGGGAATGCTGCAGACCCTACAAGGAAAGCATGCTTCAGCAGCTCCTCTGCCTACCTGAATTTTTAACTGCTATTCAGCAGTCAGAAAGCACACAACAAAATGGAAGGGGAGTGAATGCAGCCCGGTACACTGGCCTTCATGCACTTAAAATTTCTTAAAACATAGCATGTGCTCTCAAGTTACTTCACTATATAACTCTCTCTTCTGATGGTCTATCTGAGAAGCACTTCTGGAGCCTGTACTTTTAGCAGCGTTCTTGCAAATGAAGGTATAAATGAGAAAAAAAATTCCTCTTTTCATGAGATCAGCAGATTGTGTCTCAGATACATTTATTTATAAACTTTACTGAATTTCATGGTGACCTCAGCAGGAGATTCTCCTATGACAATAGAATGGGATATAGGAATTGGCATTCATGATAGGAACCCAAGAGGATGAGATTGATCTAAAATTTACCCAGGGATGGGCTAAACCTGTTAAAAAATAGACTGTGCATCTTGTTTGACACTGAACCTATGCAGCAAGACATGTAGCAAATTCAAACAGCTATTTCTAGCAGGCACAGTATGGCTTATGCCAATACAAAGCAATTAGTTGCTACATAAGCAGACAAAAATGCCATTACAGACAGTATTTCTCAGCTGACCTTTTGCTAAGAAGCCATCTTGTTACTGTCTACCTGATAGCTGGATAGAGCAGCCAGTGGCAGCCTTGGGCTTCCCAAAGACAAATCAAAGTGCTCCAGATGGGACTTCCCTTCACTCACTGCAGATGTGTGTGCATGTTTGTGTGTGTGTGTGTGTGTGTCTGCGTGCGTGTGTGTGTTAGGGAATGGGGAGGGAAAGCCTGGTTCTTATACTCAATTTTGCCTTCACAGGGGATAAACAGGCAATTACACATCCTTTTATATTTGATGGCCAAGTGCTGAACTTGAAAGCACACTATTAGTTTGTGTCCCTTCAGGGCCAGTGCAATAAGTAGCCAGGAGAGCTGGGGCTAAGGAAGAGAGGGTGTTGTCTGCTGTTAGTGTGACAGTCTTGTCAGCAGCATTCACATTACTGGAAGGTAATAAAGTGACAAGTAAGTTATTAGAAAGATATGAGGTGAAATTGAACTGAAGCTTCTTTCTGCTCAGCTCAGTTTTTTTCCTGCTTTGTAATGGGCCACTATTTGTTACAAAACAAGCCTTGTCTTGAGATCTTATATAAAAAAAGAAATATTTATTCTTTGCAGGAAAGGTCACATGAATTTACAACATCACACTTTAAAGGAGAGGAATGGGAAAATAGTTTCATGACAACTACAGCTGCTATTTAAAAAAACACAGTGTCATCATAATGAACAATAATACTGGCAAAAGTCAGAGGACTTGTCAAAAACATGTCCATTTTTTAACCCTTTGGTGGTCCAGAACCGTTTTCATTTAAGTGTCAGTGCCAAACATAACAGCAACAGTATTGGGATATACATGATCAATATACCTTGATCAAAAAATCAAAGCTGTCATTCAGTATCATGACTTGAACAGAGAAAACAAGCCACACAAGACTGGTTAACTACAGACTCAAGATAATACTACTTATGTAAAATAGTTGCTACTTCACTCTGTTACAGCCATTTTAAAGGCAGTGATAATGCTGCAGTGTTGGCAGGAAGAGACAGAAACCATGAGACTGGAACAGACATGTATTTGGGCGAACATGTGGGTGAAAGGTTCAGTCCATCATATGATGTTGCTCTGTTCCTGAAGTAGAAATGGGCATGGAAAAGAGTTCCTTTTATGTCCCTACAGAACGGGAGAAAAAAGCCGAACTCATCATGTGGCAACAGCAGGATATGCTGATGCTTATCTAGCAAAGTAGCACTACAGTCACTGTTTTGTTGAGTTACTATAGCAGCAAAGTCTTTTCCTTATGTCACTACATAAGAAAAAAGACAAAACTAAGAAAGAACTGAAATATACCAGCTGCCATCATGTGTCTGCCACTCACCTTTTCCCCACAGAGAACCCCTGCTGCCTTCTTGCCCTTAGTACAGACACCTTTGCTTCTCCTTTTAAATAAAAAGAGTGATTCTGTTAACCCAAAGAGAAAAGTGACAAAAACATTCTGGTGACTGAAGAACAGTTCTGTTCACATATGTGGCAAAAAAACTTAGAGGAGCATGTGTCCACTCCTTGACCACACACTTTCCCTTCCTTATAATTTACTCTGCCACCAATGTTGCTGTGAAAATGTCCTGCAGAATTGAGTACAAATACATTTCTAAAAATATGTCCTATTTTCTGTCAGCAGCTGACACCCTTAATGACCACCATGTGAAAAATGGGTCCACATCAAGCATTTTGATTACAAAATATCATACACATTGAAGGAGAAATTTTTGGAACTAAATCCCTGGTCTTGAAAATGGTTCCTATCTCTGGAACAGATCAGACCTCGAATTATCATATTTCAGAGCTTTCATGATACCCACACAGCTCTTTGTCTTGTTGCTTTTACATTCCTACCCCATATATTTAGCTATGTTAGATCCTCAACTGGGTTAAAAAGGCCAAAACTCAGGGAAAACTCAAGTGCATCCTGGGAGCCCCACTTCCTATTAATTGTACTAGACCAAATCAACTGAGGTACTGGCCACTGCTGGCAGCTACTTCACAGAACCTGACTCGACTAATTTTTCCTAAACAGTTCCTTTTTTGGGGATGGAATAGGAGACATATAGGTGACGGAAAATGTATAAACTTGTAGAACAGGCAGAAAAAGGACACTTTCAGTTCCACAACAGGAGGAAGGGAGACAGGGAAGAAGGGAGACAGAGAGGGCAGAAGGGAGGTTAAAAGTGAAGAAGGGAGGGAGAGATTGAAGAAGGCAGGAAGGCAGGCAGGTAGGCAGGAAGGAAGGAAGGAAGGAGGGAAGGAAGGAAGATACACTGAAGTTTACCCATGGCAAACGCTACAGAATTTCTTCTGGGTAAAATATCTACAGATCCCTAGGAAACATACAAATTTTATGAGCTCAGACATGAAAAGCCTTTGAGAGATCTTTAAGAGCAGTGTCCATGTGCTATTAAAGTTTTTAACCTATACCTTTCACATTTTGTCGAATTAAGTTGTGACTTGGTGACAGTGCTTATACCTTGTGTGCACATCTACAGTGTCACCACAGCATCAGCTACAATTTAAAAGGCAAGGTTAAAATCTCATCTACATAATAAAATGTACCTGATTGAAATATAGCTCAGAAAAATTGACTAAATATTTTAAGGTGTGCAAAAATATTTATGAGTTAAATTAGCTCTTTACTAATACCAGCTAATTGGTCCTCACAGGAGCACACTTATGGGCAAAATTATATTAGTGTTAGTGATAGCCTAACAGACTGAAACACAAGTGGGTAAGTGATATTATATGTATGAGGCTAAAAAGTTAGAAGGGGCTACCAGGGGTATTAAAACTCATGGTTTCCATTCTTGTGCTTTGATTGTGCTATTTTCCTTCCAAATTTTCTTACGTTTTTTCAAAAGATACCTAGTGATTAACCATTAACATATGCTTTCCCGACCCACCATACCCTCCAACTCTCACAATGAAAAGAAAAATCCTAAACAACCTCAGACAAATAATTCAGTTTCTAAAGGAGGTTCAGTACACTTATTTTCTAATCGCAGACAAGGTTTTTTGATATTTACAGAAAAATACAACTACCTTGAATAAAACAGTGAAACAATATGGGAAGAGTGACCACAATAACTACAGGAACTGAAAAAGAAGGAACAAACTCAACGTAAAGGAAAGAGGATCTTCCTCAAAGCTGGTCTAGTTCTTGCAAAATGGTTTAGACTGACAGGTTTGGAAACCAAAGGGATAGCCACAGATTTGTCATAACATAAGCAACTGCACAATACTTATCATGTCATCACTCCATTACAGTCCATGTTCTGTGCTGAAGAGATGAGATGTTTGGTCATTATTACTGCACTCTGAGTCTCTGCTGAGATCACCCAGAAATGCTACTTTCAGTAAAACCAAGCTGCTATGCCAGAGCCCCTTTATGAATTTTTCAGATAATGTCAGATGATATAAATTCCACCACAAGAACAATTCTGATAAATACAGATTCTCATAAAGATGCATGCTAAGGTGAAAGGAGGGAAATGCCATTCAATTCAAAGTAAGTGTAAGTGCCCTTCTAAAAAAAAGAATGTCACTGTTCTGACATTAGTATCACTAACACTGAAGAAACTACTTTTGCCTAGATTTGCCTAAAAATAACAGTAAGTAGTGTTCTGTCCACAAGACAGAAATTATATCTTCTACATAGCTTAAGCAAAATCTGAATGAAATTAAAAATAGGACTTGTGAGGTCCTAACAGTTTTTCAGAGGTTTGTCCCTTTTTCCTTACCTTTTAGTATGTGCAGTCCAATTTTATGTAATAAACAGATTTTTATTTCTTCTATATCAATGATCTTCTGAATTTATCTACAGGTGATGTGTAAATTTTCAAACAAGCTTATCAAACCCAATTGACCTCTGACAGAACCATAGTGAAATAAGAATGCTGAACAGTGATTCATTCAGTGAGGAATTCTTATATATCTCAAATGCGTTTTTCATTAAAAAATTATATTTATTTATACCGTGCATACTACAAAAGAGTGGGGTTTTATCCTGTATATATAATTCCATTTTAGTTCTTTTCTTTTTTAGACTTTCTGTATTACTTGTTCCTATTAGCCTGGGAGGAGAGATGAGAGTGCAGTACAGGTAACACTACAAAGGTTCACGTGTTTTGGAAAAATGCACCCTTACTGTTCTAATTTCCCTTTCTCACAAACACACTGAGCTTGCACAACATAAAACAAAACAAAGCATATCACTCAATTTAACAAGGCAAAGTAGTCGAGGTTTTGAAGAAAATAAAAAAGATGAAAGAAAAATGTCAGTGAAACAGCTTACTTTTTTGCTATAAAGTTTCTTTTTGATAAACCAGAAGGTAAATTTTTCTTATCGTTTCTGTGGAATTCACAAATGTTTTCAGGGCTTCATGAGTGCACAAAATAAAAAAATGATCAGAGGCTTGTAACTCACAGGAACATAATGAGAATTCATAGAGAAATACTTTTCTTTTATTTTCTACAACTGGAAATACTGATATATTAGATATTGATTCCTACTTTTGGAAACAAAAATACTGAAATGCATAAAACGTACTAAAAAAGAGGAAATCTATATTAAGAGTTTCCTCTAGAAAATGTAATAGGAGTTAAGTACTCAAGTGGACCTAAAAAGTAAGAATAATCAAAATGCACAGCAAAACAATACAACGACAAGCTGAAACAATGGAGCATTTCTGACTCTTTGCTAAGAATAATGTTCTGGGTCAGTAAATACAGAAAAGGAACACATTCTCACTGAAGGAATATTTTATTGTATGCTGAAATATCCCTTAGGGGTTTCTTTGTTTGCTTGTTTTTGATTTTGTTATTATTCGTTTTGTAAAGAAAAGAGTCTACAACACACATCCTAATGGCTTTGGCTGTAGATTGAGCTTAAGTAAATACCATCCCTCTGTCAGTATGTTGTGGTGACTAAGGCTGCCAGTGTGGTTTACCAGCTCAAGCAACATGTGTAAACACAGGAAGCAAAAAAATTCAGAGGGCAGCCTCCTTACTCTCTGCCTTTCATAACTGCTTGCTCCTTCTCTGTCTCCTGGTTGGGCTCACTCTCTTGCTCACTATATTTCTTGGACTTTTGTTATTTTCTGACAAATCATGCGAGTGAAACACAAAACATTAACACAACTAGACATCCTTTTTCTCTGTCTTCTAATTTTATCCAAAGGGAAAGTTACCCAATAAAAAGTCCAGCATATATTTTCAGAGCTACTAAGTGCTTCTGTCATTAATTTGTTTCGATTGTTTCTATAAAACATGCCTTAATCATACTACAGCACTTTCCATTGCAAAAAAGACAACTTTACAGAACAACATAGTTAACATTATTTCCCTGTTCATTTTGTTTTTTTTTTTAAACACCACAAAAATCCAGGCTATAATAAGAAGCACACAAAATTATATTCATCTTTGTTCTGTGACAAGTAGTATCAGCATTTGTATCCCCAAATATTATGCATGTTTGACAAAACAAAATTTCTACTGGTTCACATGACAAAATTCTGGGTTTTTTTTTTTTTTAATTTTTATGCAATGTAGTATATAAGGAATAAGGATGCACTATTATTTCTAGTAATAATTGGCACTTGCAAAAAGCACCAAGAATTCTGTATTTCACTTTACCTCTGTTCCCTCCCCAGTATTTTTCTTGTGTAGTCCAAAAACTACAACTGTGGTTATGGTGAACAACTACATTTTCTTTTTTCAAAATGTGTGCAAAGTTGGCACTTTTGTATTAACACTAAACACTAATACTCTTTGTTTGGCATTCATGCCCTCATACTGACCAGATCACTTTTATCTAAGTGTATTTTTTTAAAGACACTTACTGAAAATATGGCAATAGTTTAAGAAAAAAAAAGCATGGATATTATTACACATCCCCTTGTAGTGTACGAAAAAGTGCATGACTGGATTTATGTAATAGTACAAGACAAAAAAACTGTATCAAATCAGGTACTGTAAAGCATGCCAGCACCTCTGTATTACTTATATCTAGCAGGTAGTTAAAACAAGACCGTGGTTCTTTTAAAAATGTGCATTAAAGCTAACATAAATGAGTAAAACTAGGCAGCAAACTATTTTTCCTGCTTATCTAACAGCTGAAGGTAACTGTAAAAATTAAGCAAAAAAATTAGAGTTAAACCACCATCAATACAATTGTTTTACATCATAGGCCTGTCAAGGCTCAATATATATATACAAGTGTAACAGCCATGCTTAGTAGAACGTTATCCCCAATGCTTAGAAGACACAAAGACAACTAAGTAGATTGTTTTTTCTTTCTCTTTTTGTTTGTTTGCAATTTTTTTGTGTTTTTGGGGGGATTTTTTGTGTGTTTTTTTGTTCATTTTTTTGTTTTGTTTTGTTTTGGGTTTGGTTTTTTTTGTTCTTTTTTGTTCTTTTTTTTCTCAGGCAAAAGTTATGGGAAGAACAAACTGGTTCTTTGGAGATGACCAAAAACATTCTAACAGAACTAGGGACAACCGCAGTTTTTCTATTTGTTTTTTTGTTTGTTTGTTTTATTTTGTTTATTTTTTTATGAAGAATCTCTTCCCCCAAATTAAAGGTCCTATGTTTTTATTTCTATTAAAAAAAAAAAGAAAAAAACCCCAACAACCAAGAAAGGGGAAAAAGCACCTGGTGTTTTTTTCTTTTGCTAAAAAAGAAAAGATTATATATATATGTATATTTATGAGTGTGTGTATATATATACATATATATATATATATATATATATATATATATATATATATATATATAAAGGGAGACTGTATATGGCAGTTCAGATGTAGTGGGCCCTCTCTGAGAGCTGGCATTATGCTGTGTCCATCCTTGACCTCTTGACCTAATCTACTGAAGTGAAAGGAATGTTTTTATGCAGATTGGGGTTCTGGCTGTGCCGGTTTCGGCTACGGACAGAGGAGAACATCATGTTGCACCCAGGGACTTTGCACTTGTGCATTTCTCGCAAGTGCACTGTTTTGTAGTGCACTCTGAGGGTTCCCTTGTTGCTGTACATTTTGTGGCAAATGTTACACATTATCCCACCGTTGCTCACCGAAACACTGTTGAACATGAGGGATCCTGGGACATCGGTGCCCATACCTACAGCTAAGGCAGGGGCATCTGCTTTGTGGGCAGATTCCCCGCTGTCACTTGCCCCATCGACGTCGTCCAGGAGAATACCCTCATCGCTTCCTGCATCAGATTCTCTTGAGGAATGGATACTGCTGCTGGACTGGATGCTGGAGGTGGTGCTCAGGTCTAGTACCATATAGTCTTCTGCCATGCCCCTGCTGTACCCATTCATATGGGAATCCTCAGTGCCAGCAGGTGAGGAGGTGTCTTCCCTTATGTCAAGCCCCATCTGATGCTGGGCGCCATATATCTTCACCAAAAATTCATCACGGAGGTCCTTACTAAGAGAAGGCTGTGAAGTGTCCAAGCCCATGTCATCCAGTTCTTTGGTCAACAGTTTACGGTGCAGGTTTATGTTAGCACTGTGTCTGGGAAAGGAAGAGGGAGGGGAGAAAAGGAAAAATGTACAGTATTTTTGATTAAACATACAGTCAACAAGCACCAAATCCAAATTATGATTTACTGATAATTTCTCATAAAAATATCCTCTATCCATGTTGCTTGGAAATTTCAGTCTTTCTATAAGTGGGCAAATTGCAACATAAAAACTAAACAAAACAAGCAAATTCCCCCCCTTATTGTTTTTCTTGTTAGCTGCTGCTCCTCAACATTAGACTACAACAGCAGCTACAGGCCTTTTATTTGAAATTTAAAAAACAATAAATTGTACTAGCAGAAAGTACAAAATGATCTTCTTGATTCCTGAATCCCTGCTGACTTTCTTTCTCTTCAAGAGGCAAAAATATTAATATATGGAATGTGTGTCTAGCCATGTCTTTATATACTTATTCATACATACATACATACATAAAAAGATGTTTATATATATATATATATATAGATATAGATATATAGATATATATATGTACTCACATAACTCTGTAAGTGAAATACCTGAGCAAAGTAAAATAAAGGTAACCAAATAAGGCATTGTCAGAGGTCCTGATTCTGGTAATTTAATTCTTGTATAAAGGGATCCAGAATCAGGCCAAATCAAGATGAAGAAGACTTGAGGGGTTTAAGAGAACAAGTCTTTGAAATCTTCATGTAAGTTTCTGAAAATCTTAATCAAAGTTAGTGGTTTCATCCTTCTAAGTTGTCACTGCCACTCCTCCTTTCCTTTTCCCTGCACTGTCTGCATGCAGTGCTGATTGACTCAAGCAGTGTAATGTCCAGCAAAAATCCCTATTATTGGCAGTGAGAATTTTGCCTCAAATTAATCAAAAAACTTAAGCATGGTTTGGTTTAGGTATTTGCTGAAGTTACTGCAGATATTCAAGACAATGGAAAACTGTCACTGATGGAGGTAGATTTTAAATCAGATCCCAAGAGCTGCAAATTAAAAGACTCTAAAGTGTTTTACAGGATCTGGGCCTTTGCTCTCAAGAAATACAGCTCTACGTTTGCAAACAATGTAAGCCTTTGGGTTAGTAAATGTGCAAAATAACCTGTTATTTGAAACTGCATTCTACTCTCCACTTTTGGCATAGGCTTTATTCATCCACTGCAGTAGAACCTCACTGATTTGCAGTAGTGTCAGGAAACCCTCTTTGAAAATCTGCATTTTCTGAATTAATGATGCAACCAACAAACATGACAGACACCAAAGACCTCTGAACACAGAACATGCTCATTTTGCTGAAGTGCTTAAGTATACGAAATCAGTGTAAAGTTTTCAGTAATAGAAAACTTTAGGGTTCAGTTTTCAGAATGTGCAGTATTGCTAAGGAAATGACAAATATTTATTCACTTTCTTTGGAGGGTGACTTGAATTTCGAGTCAGCAAAAAAAGAATTAGCGAAGTTCTACTGCATAACATTCTTTGCAAGCTAAGGACCCAAACCCGCAATTTACAACATGCAGACTCACCAGTCTGTCTGCCCATTATAAATTGCAGATCAGAGCCCAAATGTAGGAGGGAAAAGAAGAAGGGGGGTGGGGAGCGGGAGGAGGGTGGGGAAAGAGAGAGAGAAAGAGAGAATTTTAACATAGGAATAGCTTAATTTGCAAAAAGCACTAGGTACAAAATTGGCAAGGGAAGACATAACAATGATCAAATATTTTACAGACATTCAGGTCCTTCATTAACAAAAAAGGGAGAAGAGGAACAATAGCTATTAGCAATATGTCCTTATTGGAAGCTTTTATTTTAAGAAACCCTTTAAAACATACCTCTCAACCAACTAAAGTCCCAAACATGGTACAGCAATACAATGCAAATAAATAAAACAAATGCAAATGTAGGAAGATTAAATTGATGTGGAGTAAATCTCTGTAATTTTCTGACACTTTGTGATTAATTTATCTGTTGCACATAACTTAAGGGAATAAACAAACAGCAATAGAACTAATCTGTCCCATTCATCTGCAAATGCAAGTAACTGTTCTCTGACATAAAACTGATACTAAAATGTAGTTTAATTGAATTGTGTGTACTTGCAATTATTCCAGTAAGGGGGTGATCTAGAACAGAGGATTTCTCTCCTAATGAGAGACAGTTGAGAGGTATGGGCAAGGGCGGAAAAAAAGTGGAGAGTATTTCTTGGTTTTGTCCCACATGGGAAATACTCTTTTCACACAAGCAAATATAGCACCATTGCTTTTTTGAGGCATAGAAGTGTAATTATGCATATCCCCACACTGCACTTAGGAAGGCTGAGCTTACCTTGTGATAAGATCAGCTTTCTAATCTTTTGCTAAATTGAGATCACAAAAGAGAGAGAGGAGCGGAGAAAAGAGAAAGAAAGGGGAGGGGGAGGAGACATAGAGAGAGAGAGAGAGAGAGAGAGAGAGAGAGAACAAATTCACATTCCAATCCAGACATATCTGGTTAAAAAAAAATCTGAAACCAATAAAACACAGACTTAAAAAAAAGTCTTGATTGTGAACCTGGTTTTTGTCAGCTGTAATATCATTTATACTGTTGTCCTGATGGATACTGACTCAATCACACAATACAGAAAACATAAAGCAAATTAATCAAAGTATATTCACACCATACCGATTATTATCCACAAATGAGTTCTGAACAGATGCATGCAGTGCACATACATGAATGATAAACAGTGGTCCTGATGGTCCCTTGCCTTTCTGGTTTCAGATGGAATATAGCTCTGTGTAAAGTTGCTAAGTGCAGTACAGGAAACGCGTACTGTGAAGGCCTGTCCACACTGACCTGAGTTATTAAATGACTGTAAAAGCACATTTGTGCTTATCATCATAAGGCTAACTGAAAACTACTCATAAAGTACTCATGTGTGTACTTATAATTTCTCCCCTTCTCTCCCCTCTTCACTCCTGTGTTATGGGAATTTGTTTCAGCATACAAGCTAGTTAGGATAACTGTAATTGTTGCTTCCATGCATTTGTGCCTTCTATTTCCTTGGTTTTCTGCTGAGAAAAACAACAGTCAGGCATGCAGTGAAAAAAACTTCAGCATTCACTAAATGAAGAGATGAGAATAAAGTGCCATGTTAAAGAGGGGCACCAAGCCCCAGATAGATAAAGGCCATTCTGAGAGAGACCAGTGGAAGGATACAAACTCTGCTGATGCTCTGATAAGAAGAGATGCCTCCCTTATTAAATTCTCACTTACAGCAGTAACAATCAGTAATCTAGTTAAAGTATGTACCAGCACATAATATCTGTCAGGCAAACGATGTGCAGAAATGTGTGGACCAGTTCTGGCACCCTGCTCAGTAGTGTCCCTTTTCCGCTGTCAGCAGTACTGTTGGATTCTCCTAATATAATTACATTGACTTTTATTCAATTAAGTGCCATTCCTAGCCTTAAAAAGAAGCTACTTTATCAATTGATTCAGGTGTAATGCAATAATAAAGATGAACTCATGGCAGTGCATTAGCTCTGCTGTTCATAACTTCTGAACATAGGTTCATTCATAGCAGTCGATTTCCATTATGCAACCACAGTTCAAAAGAATTGATTCTTTTACATTCATTTCTTAATCTATTTCACTTGTGCTTAATACTGTCCCTAAATATCATATGTGAAAATATTCTAGTGGAGAAGGAGGTATAAGTTGTGAAAAAAATTCATTTATTTAGATACTGAAGTTTTGAGATCTTGTTAAAAACCCCAAAGTCTCAGACCCCCTTTTGCATACCAAACAGACATTTTCCATCCTAATCCAACCCCTTCTCCTCTGCTTTGTCACTCCCAAACCCTAGGAGACCCCTATGAGCCCTCAGCCAATGCTAACCACCTGTCATATTCTTCATCCGCTCCTCCCCATGACACCTAAAGTTTCTTGCTTCAGCTATTCTGTTCCCTGATGTGATTTACACAGTTCCTTACGTCCTTCTCCTCTGCTCCCCGGTATGTGTAAACAGTGGTCCCAAAGTAAGTCGAGGCACAGCTTAGGCAGAGTGATTTGTGCCAATACATGAATACTGCCATCAAACAGACAGAAAATCTTGAAGCAAAATGTGCCAAAACCTGCTGAGCTTCATCTTGCCATGGCTTCATTACTTCTCATACCTCAGCTAGCTAATTTAGGGCCATCTCTGGTGTCATTTGCAACACTTCAACTGCTGCTGTATCTGCAGGGAAAAGAACTTAAAGAACATAAATGATTGGGAGAAATAAATATATGTGTATGAAACAAAATATTTGACCTAATTAAATCCTTTGAAAGCCTCTGGACTTCCCAGATTGTTCATTTGTGCATCAACTACCAGAATGGCATTTGATCCTCACAGTGGAAATGTTGTGTAGAGAGAACTGGTGATTGAAGTCTTCCAGACAGAAATATGCCATCAAATGAGTTTAACTAAAGGCATATCTCACTCTGCTTCAGTTACTATACCCATCAGTTCCTAGGGAACAAGGGATGGTGAAGAGGGTTGGTTCTGAAAATACTGTCTGGGGCAAAGAATTTCCGAATACCTGCTGAGGTCTGTACTACATGTCAGATACCCATAAAAATGAAGAGGGTATTTTTTCCAAGATGCTTTGAAATGTAGCTTGTTGTGGCAAGGAAGTTTGAGCAAATTCTAGGACCCAGAATATCTGATTTTTTGACATAAATACCACACTTTCCAAGTTACTGTTAATTAATGACTTAGATGGAAGGCAAAAGTGTGTGCAAAGCTCTCACTAGACTGAATTTGGCCATAAGAATGGAGCAGTTCTGCCATGAGGATGATAATGATAATGATAATGATCATACACATAAGATGTGCGGTTGTGGTGAAATGTCAACCTCTGAGTTCACCGCTGCCTTTTCAGACAGGAATATCAGCAGCAGTGCAATGCAGAATCCTACAACAGTTACAGAAGCTCCCTGATTCTGGGCATGATCCCACTTGTGGTACTATTTTCCTTCTCTTGCACAGTTCATGGAAGTATTCTTTCTTTAACAGAATTCATTGTTGGTTACACCCCACCTACTACTTGCAAATTTCTTACTGACAGATGCACTATGCACCAACTGAAGGAAGGGGATTATAAACCTAGGAAATATGGTCAATTAAACGTACATTCTATTTACACAGATAAAAATCCTGACTGGGATCTTTTTAGCAGTTTCCTTCTACACTTGTCAAGGAATCTGATTTTGTAAATTTACTGTCCATTTGTTGGAAAAAAAAATGTAATGGCCAATTTAGTTTAGTTTTTTTATTTAGTCAGTCTTTTAATGTCATTTTGAAGTGAGTGAGAAGGAATTTATCAGAGTAGAATTTGTCCTGGTATAGAAATTGGCATGAGTTCTATGGATGACTCAAGGCCAAATTTGGATGCGCCCATAGCTGCAGTCCTATCTGCACCACGGCAAACCTCATCTCTGATGCACAGAGCAGAGAGAAAGAATTCTGATTAAGAGAGATGTTTTTTTTAGATGTGAGCATTATAGAGGGCACAAAACCAACTGCATGAAAAATTAGGTTGAATATGTTCACAGCTCAGAACAGGACAGGCTGTTGAAAATTAAGCATATAGTATTATTTTATTAATTATTTTAGCATGAGGAAAGTATGATTATACTTAAATATTATGGGATGAGGGAGAAAAAAGGAGTGAGAATGAAAGAGATGCACATTTGTTAGGGACTGTGTAAATCCATTTTCCACTGCTTGATGCAGTGAGACAGAAAAGCCAAGCCAACTGATGTCCCAGTTAAATGTTCTAGCTACTACTTCTTGTCTGACTGTAAATGACAAAGCTCCCTGATAAAGATCTCAGTCAATCATCGAAGTAAGCTGTATTGTTCATTAAAATTCTGAAACTATCTCCACATTTCTAATTGTATCCAGCCACAACCATTCTTCCTATATTTCCAAGAAAGCCACCATCCCAATTACGTACATTTCAGATATTCTGAATGTGACTTTTCTGGCAAACACATGATTTGATAAATTAATACCACCTAGCCCTACCATTCTAACACTGCAAAGAAATCACAAACAGAACATGACAGCAGGAGGCCATCAGTCTTCGGCTTTGTTTCAAGATCAATAAGTGATCCCAGCATTAAGTAACACTATAAAATTATATTTTGAGACTTAATGCATGTAAAGAAAGCATAAAATTATTTTTTGTCTAACTATGTTTTTTCCAAGTGATAGTAGATTTGTTTTTTTTAAAGAAGACAGAAGTTACTATTGGGTTATAAAACCCGAAAACGCAAAATCTTCAGCAGTTTGAGAAGATATTGTTAGAAAATCAAAGGCCAGAACACAATTGGCTGGTGATTTAAGTACAAACTGATGAACCTCTTATTAAAGCTAGATATGGAAGTTACTGCTCTGGTTGTACAGGCCCCATAAAAGCTATCCTCCTGCTATACTTAGTCTACAACTAAGCTCTATCAATCTGGTTTAAAATATAAACAATGAAATTTTCATTACCCCTCCTGTGAGATTTTTTTCTTCAGCTCAGTATTCAGCCTACATTTTTACCTATAATGAAGTGTAAAAGGAAAGTTTTCTTTGTTTCTCTTCACCTCAAAGGCAAAGAGAATTAAGACTTTTGGTTTTGTTTTAAATTTTCACATGATTTTAGTTGTGAACACAATTTAGTAACATGTTCTTACCTCAATTTCATGTACCTTTCCTGCTTGTTTAAGCCTGAAACTCATAGAAAGGCCCAGAATAGGTGAACACTATGGAAAACTGGAATTTTATGGAAACCCAGAATTTTATGCTTTCTCAGAATCTCGGCAGACTGAAAGTGCTGAGTTTCATGCAGCTAAAATCAAAGAACCAGAAAGTAAGACTCTGGCTAAATATAACAGTGTACATATTTATGAGAAAGAAATGGCCTCAATTCTGATATTTCTTCAAGAAAGAAGCAGCAATCATTTCTCCCATTTGTTTACGAGAACCAACAATAAAACAGTTCCTGGAATTTAATTAGTAACAGAAAATGTTAAAGAAATTATTGTCTCACTTACTGTTCTAATTTTGGCACTCTATCAGCAGTCTTTGATACAGGATTTGTTTTATTTTGCATTCTTTTAATTAAAAAGAAAAAAAATCCATAAATCTAAGCAAAGATTGTAACAGTTTGAGATCCTGATCTGACCTAAATTATAAAATTCACATTTATCTGAACAGGGACAAAATTTAAGTCTGTACATTAGTGCTTCCATGTATTTGATCATATTTAATTTGCCTCTGAGTGTTAGGGGAAAAGTAGGTATAGAGGCTACACTTCAGAAAGAGTCAAAGCAAAAATACTACACTACCTGATAAAACCACGGCATTTCTACATGAACAAGGTAATAGCATCAGCTCTTAAGGCCTAAAATTGCATAGAATCTGAAAAATATTAACCTTTCATAGGAAGAAAATTCAAAAGGTAAAATACAGTTCAGCACCTATTAAAAAAAGTAAAAAACCCCAGTGCTTATTAAATACAGGAAATAAAGGACAAGTAAGTTCTTGCAAATTAAAGATGTGGAGCCCAGTCATTTCAATCCCTTTCAATATGAAACAAATCACTCACACTGGTCACGAAGACAGCTCCCTCTACACTCAAATTATTCACTTGAAGATAAGCTCCTATCAAACTCTTTAGGGGTTTAACTAATTTACTGCACAGATACGGCACGTCTGTTGTAATAACAGGTAGGATGTATTGGGGTCGACCATTTATCAGAATTAGACTTCTTTTTTCAATTCACAGTGAATTATGCTGCCTACACTGCTCCTCTTTCTCAGAGCTTCCCATCCCCTTACGGCCCCTAATGTGGCAGGCAAACAAAATTGACAGTCTCATCTTGTCAACAAGGGGTGATTCTCCTGAGAAGCCATTTAACTTTGCAGAGGAAGCAATGTATTAATGTGCCTGTCCCAGGAATGTTAATCATCTTCAAGCTCCCTCTAACTTTGACATGAACAAAATCACCAAATTTGTTTACTAAATGAATTGTAATATGCTAATAAGAGAGCATGACATATATGGTAAAGCCAAACAGATGGTTTGTTTACTCCACTTTGCAACTTTATAAATGTTGTAACTCTGAAGATGTTAGTGAGAATTATTGGTTTGTTGGCAGTGGCAAACATGCCTTTTGCATACTTAATCCACAGTTAGAGTCAGAAAACAATTTATCATCACCATGGAATGCATAAAAAATGTTAATGCAGTGATAGCATTTAGGAAGGCAGGATATTTGATTGTGTGGGCAAATACTCAGGTTAAATATGAAACTGATATTTGTTGGCAATTTTTGCTACCAAATAATTAAAAAAACCCAATCTGTCAGGCTTGGGACTTTTGAAAGGTGCAATGATTCAGTACACACCTGTTGAGGTGTTTAATGAAATGGTCCTTATGGCGTGAACAGAATTACGCCTTCACAACAGTTGTGCGTGCTCAGAAGCATTGAGGTTATGGTGAACTCTTTAATATATTACTATTGTTGTCCATTAAAGATCAAAAGATGTTACAAACGAAAAGCACAACAACTGGCATACTTGCCAAAGTTGCTGAGAAATGATCAAAACTGTGTTGCAACACTTCAACCTCTCACTTTACTAGCTGCCTGGAAGCAAAACAGACTCATTACAAAATAGCCAGAACTCTTGTCTAATATCTGGACTGGCTGAGAAAGTTTAGAATGAACTCTTGTCTAATATCTGGACTGGCTGAGAAAGTTTAGAATAAGAGGATTTGTCTGACAGAATATTTTCTAAGTGAACTAACGCAGTGTCACAATGTTACAGGCACAAGAAGTCGTTATACATATGACAAAGTCCTTTGATGGGCAGAACAGGTGCTTAGCACTGCTGTCTATCACTCAAAAGCTTTTTCTACAATTTACACAAGCTCTACAGAGAAGTTTAGCTGGTGCAGTGTACTGCAGTCATGCATGAAGTGCTCATATCCACTCTGTTGAAGTATTTGCTAGTCCTTGACACAAGATGCATTTTCCCTTAAGAAATACTGAAGGGATGAAGAATACATGTATTAATATTTCTTTTCAAACCTAAATTATCTAAATTTTACATGAACCAAGTTTTGCAATCAGAAGTTTTCATCCTTCATTTAATTTTACTGCTAGAGCCAAAAGTGATAATTTTGCAAGTTTTGACAAACAGACCCTAAAGTTCAGCATGCCACTCATGAATTTTACTGAACCCCAAGTTTCGGTTTATGCAGAAATAAAGAAAAAATTCAGATAGATTTCCTAGTTTTCCCCTAGCTCTTATTTCAAACCAAATATTTTCTCTAGATGTTGATGCACAGCAACATATTATCTCATGGTTTGCTTAGGAGATTTACAGATTCTTTATTGATTGAACTTCAAGTTCAAAATAATAATAATAATAAAACCTGAGGTCCAGGGATAGTTTTGTACAATTTCAGGTGCCACAGCAAATCTGTAAACCATTTATTTTGATGAAAATGCAATAGTAATTCTCATTCCTAATGTTTGTTTGTCTAAAAATGCTGTTTTTGTTTATATAATACCAGAGGAACTATAAAACCAAATATGATGTGGCATTTCAATAGGGTTCCTCTATTAGTAATTTTAAATTACTAAATAAGGACCTCTATCAGGTCCACAGATAGCTGATTATCCTAAAACCTCCTTTTATTGATGCCCCAACTTCTCAATAATTTCAATCCTCTGAGATCCTTCCATACGTGCTATTGTCAGCATTTATTAAATTCTCAACTTTTTACTCATCCACAGGAGAATGTGCAAAGGTATCTAAGTTCAGCTTGCTGTCCAAGGATTATTTTGGAAGAAACATTAGCGGCTGTCCCAGCCTGGCGCTTATATCTCATTTGAAACATCTACTCATTCCTGACCAACAAAGAAAATTTCAATAAAGTACTTTTACTGGTTTAACAGCAGTGAGCTCCTGGGACTGTCAAAGTGCTCAGTCTTTTCCGAGGAGAGAAGGAATCAGCAGCTCAAATATAATTAACCTTCCATTCTCAATGCAAACTGCCAGGCACAGGAGCTCTGCAGTCTATTAGTGAAGTTATAACGGCCAACAGGCAGAGGCAAAATTGGTCAAAAAGTTGGCTGCTGCTGTCATATTTTTAGAATTATGATTAATGACACTAATAATGTGGATGATTACTGATACGTGTATCTCCTGCAGTTTATCATATTGCACTGGCTGCCTACGTCCACAATAAACATGATGCTATCATTTACCTCTTTATTGAAGGCAATCCTTCTCTTGAAGGAGCACATTCTAATTACTTTGTAATGTTTTATGTCTTAAACATTTTGCAGCTCTGGACCTTGCCAACTGCTTCATGTCTACCATTGATTAATTACAGAATGTTTAATCAAAATTTAGAACCTAATGCAGTCATTTATGAATGCGCTGCAGTGCCAAGATAGTTAAGCTGCCGTCCCAAGCTTGGAGAGTGCTGGGTTCAAAATTAAATCCCAGAAATCTGGAAGATGCCAAAGATTTTACCTCGAGTGATTTGAGTTTAAAAATCTTACTTCAGTTGATGAATGACAGGCACCCACTCAAAATGAAAGGTCTTTGTTGTATATGTATGTATGCTTGCATGTTCCTATCACATTTTTCTTCTTCTTCAAATGTCTTAATTTTTCTCTTTATGCCATTGTTGCTGCAGTTGCAGCCCCTTTTCAAGCCTTCCTTGCTGCTAAAGCTCCTGCAAACACCAGTCAAGAGAGTGTAGTTTTGAAGTGGTTAAACGAATGAAAAATAATTTGCAGGGACAAATACATACTTTTTTTTTAATGTGGATTTTTATGGTACTGTCATACAACCATTCACCGTTGAAGTTAAGTGTTTTTTTAATACCATTACTGAACTGCTGAAATGGATGCTAATATAGCTTGGAGTGCTAATGTCAAATCCTGGTAATAAAAAAGACAGACTGCTGAATGAAATAATTTCAAGTAAAAAATAGAACAAAAGTGCTCTCACTCTCGCTCTACACTTTTATTGAATTGGGACTGACTGAGCCAATTGCTTTAGAAGTCTGTAAAACACAATTACTAGTGAGCTGACTGACCCAGCAGTGCCCCTTCTGTGACAGAACAGACTAAAAAGGCTACAGAATTAGTGCTGTTCCCCTATCTGGCTATCAGACCTGAGAGACATCCAGTGCAGGATCTGTTATCATTCCTGCCAGGGCCCCTCCTCATGAAATCTTGGTTCTCAGTCTTGCATAACATATAATATATATATATTGTAGATATATCTGTATGCATCTTCATCTTGAAAAAGGGCTCATTTACCATCTGAGAGGGAATCCAAGTTCTCTTTCTATCCATTGTACTTTTACATCCTTATCTAATAACATAATGTATGTCTTTCTTTCAGTACACACATCCACAGGCACACATACGTCTGGTCTATTTTTATTTCCGCATATTGTGTATAAAACACAAAACTACAACCTAAGGTTTACAGGCAGCAAAATTAACTATGTCCCATTTGTATTTTCTGTTGTAAGTGGCTGAACTGTAATTACTTTCTTTATTCCGGCATAACAAAGAAAAGGAGAGAGGGAGGAAGAGGGAAAGAAAGGGGAAAAAAAATGTATTGAACTGGAAATGTGAAACACTTTTCCCTAGTTAATAAAATAAGCAATAAAGTTTGTAAAGCACTGAAAAAAATTTCAGTAACATTGGAAATAACAACTTATAAACCCTATAATTTACATTTTGTGTTTTAGCCTCTTATAGTTTGACACAGACATACAGCTTGGGACTTTCTTACCCCTCTTTGCTCAAAAGAAAAAAAAAAGAAAACCAAAGTGACATAAAAAAATATCTTCTTATTACAATCTTATTCTTTCCTTCTCTTCCCCTGCCTTCCCCACACAAAACAAACCATTTTACATTTATTCACAATGCCAACAAAGTCCTGCAATTCTTTCTCCTTTATGGGAGCATATATTTCTGGCAAATCTAAAACCCTTTCATTTCTTTTCCAGGTCCATTTATATGAAGCTTGAAGGTGCCTCATGGCAAGAATGTTAAATTATTTCTTAGACAGATCTTTTAAAGCAATACTATTCAGGGCAAGCTTAAATGTGAAATAGACTCTTAATTAAAAAAAATAATTTAAAAAATAGTTTTCTTAGCACATGGCAAACTGCTCATTTAAAAGATGTTGCTGAAAAGCAGGAAGCACTACAAAAAGCCTTAGATTTTTGTTTTAGAAGCAGTGGGCTTAAAACTGTTGTCAGGAAATATCCAATGTTTGCCATTAAAATTTTAACTTGTGATGAGCCGTAAGAGGTATCTCACCTGAGATATTCCTATGTTACCTCAGGTCCCAAAAGACCATCTGAGGTACCTCTAGAGGTACCATTAGAGAACATTTTATGCGTACGTGCTGGACGTGAATGAGTGGTTTCTACTGAGGTACTACAGCATAGCATCACAAATACTGGTACATGATGTGTGGCACTGCTTGCCTGAAGAGACAAAGGATAGCAAACTCCTAGTACTGCTAGTCAGGATTAAGGGGTAGTAAAAAGCTGTGCACAGTGTCTTGCAGTGCACTTGCAGTACCTATACAGTGCTCTCTTCCTTGACACTGTGGAGCACTTAATTCTCTCTCATAACTCTTTTTGTCTTCCTTCGGGATCACTCTGAGATAAGCAGTGAGCAGTATTTTTAGCTTTACCACTAATATTTTCTAACTGAACAGTATATTTCTGAAACTATAGGCTCTACTTCACAAATTTGCTTTTACTCCCTGTCATATTTGCTAATGACTAGCAGCTTGTATAATCATAAAAAATGTTCCAGGTTTAGAGAAGTTGGATTTTGAGTTTCTTTTCCCCAGAGCCCATAAATTGACAACTGTTTTTGAGTAACATATTTTACTATGATGTATTTCAGTGGAAAATTCTCCTGTCTCACCTGCCTCAGTAGTCAAAAAGCAATTGAATAGAAATCCAAATGATCTTTGTTTTAACATACTGATCACCTGCTACATAATTCTACTTCAAAATACATTTTGAAATGTCAACCTCTGTGTAGATATACTGACAGAACTGGCACACTATCATTTAACAAAATGTTATAGCTATTTTGAGGCATCTACACATGGTAAATTTTCCCTCTTTCAGGTTTGTTTGGGGTTTTTTTGTGTGTGTGTGCTTGTTTGTTTGCTTGTTTTTTTCATTCATAAGACTTGCCTCACCAATTTTCTTACTCACATTAATTCGTATATGTCCCAACACAGTCACTCAGTTCATGTTCCAATGAATGAAACAGCTCAAATCTAGGGGAAAGAGCAGCATTGTCATTATGGGGAAAAGAAAATGGTCTCAGCTATTAATAAGCTTTGGTCAGGGTATAAGAGCTGATGAAAAGTTTACTTCTTGAATTGAGAGTTTCTCTTTTCAAACAGACATGCACAGCTGACAAATGAATGGATCATGATTGTATGTATGACAGCATTTACCTGCCTGTCTCTGTCCTTCACTGAAAGCTGTAAATCCAAAGGGCAGTAATAAATTTGTTTCCCTCACCGTTCATTATTTCTCCCCACACTCCTGCACCTGAGAGTGTGCAGTGTCTTGTTCCAACCAGACTTTTGGATGCAGTGTCCTGGTGTTATCTTCTATGTGTAAACTCCAGCTTCTTTCACTGTGGCAGAAATCTTACAACCTTCTGCTCTTAAGTATAAAAGAACAGCTAGAGGCTTTCCCTGCAGGAACTTATGTGGGTAGATGTTTTATTTAACCCACTTCCAAAAGACTTGAGGGAAGATGAGGCATCTTCATAAATGGGCAACAGCTTTACATTTACTCAGATGAATGGAAAATAATTGTCTCCCTCTCTCTGGAAAATCTGTGGTTCTTCCAGTATTTTCTAGGAACCTAGGGGCAACCAGGATATTATGATAGGCTGTTATGTTCCCTGTCCTGTCTTCCCAGATAATCTCATTCACCAAACAGAAAACACACAGAACTTATGCAGGAAACTTGGACAAAACACATTAAACATTTACACTATTTGTCACAATAAATACCAGGCAAAAATATTGCTCAATACATGTTCTGCTTTTGGCTAGTCTTTTCAATGTTTTACTTATGCTTCCCACCTATGTTAATCCTGGTCTAGCAGTTTGTTTAAATAAACTTTTCAGGTCACTGAAAATATCTTGGCTCATTTGCAAGTTCATATAAAAATGAGGCTTCTTGAACTGCATAAAAAACTGTATCCTCCCTCTCTTAGCGACATAATTTTGTATACCAAAGCAGAACAAGAAAATGTAGACAGCAAGTTGTTTTAAAAAACAACCACCACCTCCAATTCAAATCCCAAATAAATGACTGTATGTAGTTGGGAAAAAGTCCCTCCACACCAGAACTGATGCTTCAATATTTGCTCACATAAGTAGACTCATGCTTCAATTTTTTTATTTTCTTTTAAATTTAAAAATCTTATTTAAAATCTACTTAAACATCTTGTGAAGACATTTTTATATGCATTCTAGTTTTAATTCTGCTTCTTCTGTTCACATTGGTGAGTATGCAATATGACAGGCAGTCTGTGTTCAACATGACTACTCATGGAAGAGGTTAGATCAGTAGATCTGTGTTATGGGTGGCACAAAATGTTTCTTTATGATACAGCTTCTCTTGGGTAAGGAAGAGTTATGTGAACATTAGCAATGACACACATCTTAGTGTCTCTGCAAGAGAAAACCTAATGGTTCATTCAATTGTATTGGATATGCAGCTACTCTCTTTGTGAACTGCATCACATCCAGAAGCAATAGTACAGGTGTAAAATGTGTTTATATTTTTTAAAATGTATCAGATACAATTTTTGTCTCTTTACAAATGGCTCATCAAACACCCGATGTCTTAAAACTGGATTTTCTTGTTCTTATTGGAGGAAATCCAAGTTGTATGTGACAGCTAATTATATTTGGGGAATACAGTAATAATTATCATGGACTGATGTGAAGTCTTATATTTCTTGGAGCTAGAATTGAGAGCATTTATAGAAAACAGTTCTCTAAAAACTTATTTGCAGAAGATTCCAAGCCAAATAGGATGATTGTGTCAAGGAGGTGATAACAGGAGGCAGGTAACAGATTTCTCACATCTTCACCTCCCTTGATAATGTTTACAGTGGCTCATCATAGGTAACTGATGTTAATTTATTCAAGCACACCTGTACGAGGGCCGGAAGTCAGGTAACCAGACAAAAAGTATTTCTCTGCTTTTTCCATACAGCTACCCAGAGGCCCATATCTGCACAAATTTAGTTCTGGAAACATCAGCAGGTTTTAATAAACCACCTACAGATGTCTTGCTCCATACAAATCAAGGAGTTTACGTTTTTAAATCTGGACTGATTTAACTTGCAATCAAATGGCACGATCACACTTGACATCAATAGTTGCCTCATATTTATTTATAAGTCACCCTGAGCAGATATTATTTTGTTTTAAAATTTATTCATGGGGCTCAATTACCTTTCCCATCTTGTGGAACACACACACATGCACGCACGCACACATACACATGCATATGCATGCATGCTCAGTTTTTGAGAAAACTTAAACCTAAATGACAAACCTAAGTAATGAATAGTCCTACTTAAGTAGCAGACAGGCAAAATGAAAAGTTTGGGTTTGTTCTTCTGAACAGGTACATTGAGAATTTATTTATTTTCCATACTTTGAGAAAAAGGAAAACATAGTCACCTATTGTTATTGTTGTGTCCTAGCTTAAACCCCTTATTTAAACTGACTTTAATAGTGTCAATAGTGAGGTGCAATGGAGATTTAGCATGCACTAAGTCCAACTGAGAAGATGGCTCTATTTCTCCTCCAAAAAAAAAAAAAAAAAAAAAAAGTTTCTCAGCAAGACCTAATGAAGGCAAAAGGTCCACCTACCACCTGTTTCATCACTGTTTTTGACCACAAAATTCTTGGCTCTCATAGGTGATAGACAAAAATGAAGCTAACCACTCTAAGTTGTACCTTTCAGACCTTTACTTAAGACGTAGAGGAAACTCTGGCATTGCTGTCCCATTCAGTCAGGAAATAATTCTTCCCTCCTCCCATCCAAATGTCTCATCCACTGTTCAGGATCATTCTCTGAGCAGCTGTACCCTGTGCTAAACTCAGTGTGTGCTGGGATAAAACTCATAGATGAGGCTGGGAAAGAGATCCCAGGGGAATCTGACTACTGCAGCCACTGGCCTTTTCTTCTCACTTGCAGGCAAGATCTTCTCTGACTCCAGAGAGAATTCAATCCCCAAGGGCAAATCATTCCATTCAAATGGTCAGTCCTCAAGGGAATGTACCTTCTTCCCATCTCTCTTCCATCTAAAAAGTTACTTGAAAAGATGTCTTTCCATTCAAAAGGAGGCTTATGACATTGTTTCTGACAAAATTTTTAATATTGTCTCTTTTCCTATTTATTCTCTATTGTCTTTTTGCAACAAGACTTAGTCTGAACATCATGTCTTCAGAAGAAAGGACATCTGAAGTAAATACAGGAACAGAAATGGAAGAACAGCTATTCAGGAAGTGGTTGTTGAAGTATGGATGAAAAAGTGGTTTACTCAAGTCTAGTGCTTCTAGGTAAAGAAGTCAGAAAGACTACTCTGAGGAAAAGACCAAAAAATCTAGGCATTAAGGGTGATTCAATGAGTGATGCTACTTGTAACTCAGAAGAATGATGAAAATAGGTGCTTTTAAAAATATCTAGGCTAAACAGAGCTTGACTATTGGAAAACAATACTGTTTAATTTTTAGAAGGGATAATAGTATTTCTGGGTCTTTGATAGTAAGGAAAAGAAGTCTTTGCTTCCCTTCCTCCTGAATTAAAAAAAAACATATTCAAAGTGGTACTCTAAAATCTTCTGGTGATCTTTACCATAATTTGCAAAGATTAGCACTGGTTGGCCATAGATCTCAGTGGATATTCCAACACTGCAGGCAGAAGGATATTTATGCAGGTGTTGACCTTGGCAGGAATGATGCAGGACTGATAAAGGTAGATTTGGTCAACCTTAGCACAAATTGCTACATGATGCTTTCTGCAAAGGCAGAGTTTGCAGCTCTGACACAGATAAAACCCCTCCGTTGTCCAAGCAGCACTGGTTTTTCTCCTGATGCGATATGCTACCGCTGGTAACAAGCAGTCGGTATCACAACCCCTGCTTTCCAAAGCCCCTTTTACAGTAGCTCCACCTGCTGTCAACAATTTGGGGTTTTGTGTATGTACAAGGGGGAAAATTTGATTAACCCTTGATTAACTAGAGTTGCATTGGAAAAGGACTTAAACCAAATCAGATGCCTCTAAAGGAAACAAAAATAATCAGCCAATGTTATCTATCTCCACCTAAACTTGTATTTTATTATAGAACATAGCTGGAGTTGTGAGTTTTAGATATATAACTAGTTATACTAAGATTAACAATGTAATTAATATAATTAATTAGGCTTCATAAAATGACAAAAAAAAAGGATAAAAACTTCACAAGACTGTAAGCTATGGAATAGTTAGAACTCTGATTTCATTACAGAGATAGTACAGGAAGTACTGAAAAAAAAAATTCATTTTCATTTTCAAAGCAAAGACACTCCAGCTAATCAAAGATTATATGACTCATAGCACAAGCAAATCACAGAGACTTTTGTAATGAGTGCAAAATGGGATGCAAATCCATTTCAAATATTATCCATGAGTTATTATTTTGTGCTGTAGGTAGCTAACCCTTATTTCTCATACAGCAATTGTTAGCAAAACACTCCTGACTTTTTAAGTGAAATTGATTTAAGTGGCTGGAAGAAGTTCTCATTTTGCAATCCTGTTAATCTAATTATCTAGTTATCTTTCTGGTGGTCTCCATGATCTGAAAAGCTGGGAACTGCATATACTCTCTCTCTTGGAAAAAAAAAGAGAAAAATATATATATTCAAAAGGATGATGAGAAAAAAAATCCTAAAACAAATTTAATTGAAAAATTTTGGGGGTAATTAAACAGTTTGCAAAAGACCCCCAAACAAACAAACAAAACAAAGAAGCAAACAAACAAAAAATCACTCCCACAACAAAAACAAAAAAAAACCAACCCAAACACACCCAAAAAAATAAAAAAAAGGGGGCGGGGGAGAGAATACATTGATTTAACTTTTACTTCCTGGTTTTTTTTAACAAAACTGCCAGTTTTTGGACAAAGTATTAGAAAATGTTGCTTAAATCTTTCATTTGCTTTCTTTGACATACTGTACCTATGCTTTCATTTCTGCACATTTCTAGATGTTGCACTTCTAGATAAAAATGGATAGCCCAGGGAAGTTTTGTATATGTTTCTTGCTCAAGTATCTAAAAGAATTATCATGAACCATGAGAGAATTTCCTGGTTCTTTAATGGGATTTCCTGACTACTGCTATGAATCAAAACTGATAACAAATAAAAACTAGTAGGGCACACAAATTGTACCATGCATGCTCATTTTTTGAGGAAATTTAAACCTAAAAGACAAACCTGAGTAATGAATAATCCTACTTAAGTAGCAGACAGACAAAATGAAAAGTTTTATCTTTGAATTTTTGAATTACCTGTAAATTTTTTGAATTACAGAACCATTAAAAAATATAATATGCAAAAAGTCTTTTGTCCCAGGTGCAGCACATAACTGAACCATATTCTGAATGTTACTAATGGAATGATGAAAGAAGAGGGTCTTGTCCCTTACACAAGTCAAAATGATATGGAAATAACAATTTTATCTTTAAATTAGCAGCCTGCAATTTAAGACACTAAATCAGTTTTTTATTTCATGTTTCTTTCAATAAGCTTAATAGTAGTATCCAATGTGTATCACAAAAAAATTCAAAATGTGTCCTATATGGAGGTTTGTGTCTTGGAAAAATTTTATGCATGTCATCACAGTCACTCTTAGAATATCTAAAACTTTACTATGCTAACTTTATTACTACCTTGATCTTTCAATGTATTACGGTTGAAATTTAATAGACTGCATAAAGTTCCACATCCTAAAGCTAATCAACTCTTGTATCTCATGCTCAATTCAAAGCTGTTTTGTGGAGTACATGACTGATTTTTCATAATTCATTTAAGGAAACAGACTGACTAAACCAAATTCTTGACTAACAAAGATTATGATTTCAGGAACTGAAAGGGGTTTCACACATCTAAGCTTAGCATAGATTTTGCTACTGATTCATATACTTCCCTTGTCAAATTCAAGACTCATAAAACTTATCAGCACACAGCAAGAAATTGAGTCTTAATTTAGATCTACCTGCTTTGTATCTAGTAGTTTAACCTACTGAAATGCAAGCTTCCTAGATTGTCCCTCTTCGGTGTTTTGAACTTGTATTCTTATATTTGTTCATATTTTTCTGTTTAATGGATTTCATAAATGATAGGAGAAGACATGAGATATTTAGGGACAGTGCTCTTCATCAAAATAGTGAATTTTGGCTCCTCAATATCCTTAACACTAACTTGCTTTCATGCTTTCATTTTAAAGGATGAGAAATATTCCCTTTCAAACCACATCAATTTCAATGAAAAAATACAAAAACAAATTAGGAGCTGTGTATGAAATTTTTAGCTAGTTTTAATTTCCTTACTGTGTCTGCTGAATTTTTACAGCCTAATGAAAAAATATGAAATGCAAGTAAAGGAAAAGAGGTGAAGCAATGTCACCATTACTCCATGAACCAGAGAGATTTTGTTATGGTGACAGTATGATCATCAAATGAGAGAGTTGCTATCCACAAGTATGAAATACCTGTGTTATTCTATCACTTTGACAAATTCCATTTGTATTACATTCTCCTCAGGAATCAAAAAGAACAGTCTATAAAAAAAACAACCAAAAAAACCTCCAAACAAAACAACAAAAAAAGCAAACCCTAAACCAAAGAGTTTATGGACCAGCTGCTTCTGTTTAAGCCCAACTGCTTTTGTATTGATGCAGCATAGCTCAGGCATGATGTCATCTGAAGGGCCAGCAGAATATACCCTGGTTGATCTTAAAAATATGTAGAGGAGCCTTTTCTCTCTGAATGTGCATAAGTTCAACTGGTGGAGAAGGCAGTTGCTCACATGCAGAAAATAGTAACGTAATCTAAATGACCATAGTGGATAGAGATGTGTGTAGGTTCTACTAAAGAAACAGACAATGATTTTCTTAATTCTTGATATTTACTTGTTCTCACTACAACATAGCGCCTAGTTTTAAAATTTAAAAATAGTAAAGAACAACCTTCTAATGCTTCTTGTTTGCTTTTGTATGACCCTATGAGGATGGAAATAATTCCAGTCCTTTATTACCTATCTCCATCTTTTCATTCGACCACCCATCCACCTTTGCCCTCCTTCCTAGTTCTATGGTTTGATATGCATGCAATGGAGATATTTATATTGTATATAATTTTCTATATTTACTTCTTAATAGAAGATGTTCTTGTTTTAAATGTTACAGGAAGAAGAAAATAAATGTAATGAGGGCTGTAGCTTACAAACAGAAGTACAATACACATGTTCACAGGAATATAGAAAGTATAATGACATTTATTATCTAGGCAGTCACTTAAGAGGATGGCCCAATATATACTATTCTGAATGCCAAGGAACAATGAAAATCTTAGTGATAAATCTTTTTCAATGTCATGGGAACACAATTGTCACTTGTCATTACTGTGCATCTCTCTATTTCTTCATATAGCCTAAACTGCCTATTCTTCCATAATTCAACACATTTAATAATGCAGAAAATCAATTAATATTTACTGACCTGTCTCTGCTTCTCCGTGATGGGAACGCAGCGTTACAGCCAGCCACTGTGCAGACATGCATCTCTTTTAAATGAACATTTCGGTAGTGAAGCTTCACACTGTAGGAACTTTTGAAACTTTTCTTGCAAACATAGCAGATCTTGGGGTCTGGACTGGAGCACATTTCACCTTCTGGGGAGAACTTCTGAGGGCTGCTGTAGTTGAATGTAGAAGCAAAACTTTCATGAAGAGCAGCCATACTGGCACTGCCTCCATTGTACAGTCCATATTGGCTCATATAGAACATATCATATGTAGGGTCTGTATACTCTTCCTTCACCTTAATGACATCCTGGTTGGAAGAGTCATTGTGGTTTTCATCAGGTCGGTCACTGTGCATCATAGATTTTTCACCAGGTTCATGGAGGCGATCATCGCCTTCCAGGGATTCTTCACACAATTTGGGCTCTGATGACTCTGACTCATTTTCATAGTCTCTCTCATGCTCCTGGTCTTCTGATGTCATGCTGTCTGCCCTTCTTATGTCTGGTCTGGACATACATCTGCCTCTATCACTTTTGGAAAAGTCTTTAACAGACAGGCCTGGGCTCATTTCCTCCTGAGAATGGCAGTGATTGTCATGACCAATGTCATTCACCATTGTGCTCCTGTCATTCACCTCTTCGTCTTCGTCATCAAACTCATCAGCAGTGTCAATAACTTCCTTTTCAATTTTTACTGGCATGCTTGACTTCCTTGGCTTCTTCTTGGGGGCAAGATCTGCATTGGGCTCCGGGGTGGGCATCAACACTGACGGTACCGATGACTCTGAAGGAGGAGGGGGATGCTGCTCCATGCCACTCACAGCTGGTATTATGGGACTGGTCGGGAGTGAGGTTGGAGGACTCACCATCTCGCCAGGAGTAAGTAAATTTCTGTAAAACGGAGGAACAGGTTGGACAGTCTTTAAAGCCGGGAAGACCAGCTGACTGGGAAGAGGGTTCTGTAGTACTGGGTCTAGAGGGGGAGTGGTAAACCCCATCGGTGGACGCCCAGGGCTTGTTAAAGTGAGGTTGGACTTTGTACTTGCTATGACAGGAGTGGCGGCACCTGATGTAGCACGAATTAGATCTTTGTCACGGTTATTCCTTAGCATAGGCATGTGGAGGCGGGGATTTGGGTTAGCACTGTGGCGATTGCGGCTTCTGAGAGAGCTGAAGACCATATTGCAGCCTTCAATAGTGCATCGATGCTTGATTTTCAGGTGCACAGCATTGTAGTGGATTTTAAGAGTACCTTTGTCATAGAAAGTTTTGCCACATGCATTGCAAAACACTCTTCCTTTCCTGGAGGCTGACCCCATTCTCCTCATTCTGTGAATTCGGAATGAGCTTTTTGTATGCTCAGTTTTCGATAAATCATTGACTGGTGTAGGTGTTTGAACAGGAGAGACACAGGCTGGCTCAGTTTTGGGCTCCACATTTGTGATGCTGGTCAAAGCATTCCTGCTGGATGCTTGCTCATTCTTGAAAGGTGTAGGGGAAACTTCAGATTCACTGCTCTCATTATATTCATTTTGGGTTGTAAGGCTTGGTTCACGGAGCCTCATTGCTGGCTGTTCCAGCAGGAGGCCATTTGGAGGCAGCCCCAGAAGTGGAGCAGAGACTGGATTTATGTACTGGAATGGAAGCAGGAATGCAAGGCTGTTCGGGATGTTTTCAAAATGATGAATGCTGGAAGGGTTGCTATTCTCCAGGTGAGCAAGGAGACTTGGGCTCCTGGTGCGATTATTGCTTTCAATAAAAGTCCTTATATCTGAATCTGTCTTTGAAGATGGCACAGCCACAGCCTGCCCTTCTTTTTCTTGAATTGCCATCAGCTCCACAATAGATTTAGTTTCTCCAAATCTCAGGAACTGCTGAAGGGTAATGATCTCTTCTTCCCTGGACATGATGGCCCAGCGGTCCAGCACCTTGCCTGCAGCATCCTAGAGGCCATATCAAAGAAACAACAAAGACAAAACACAAAGAAAAGCTTATTGATTCTGCATAATTATTGAAGAAGGTGCTCTGCAGCCTGAACATGAAACACTAAGCTCAAAAAACAAGATGCAAACAGTGTTAATAGAACTTGACCAAACAACACAAACTTTCCATCCATGCAAATACTGTAATTAGAGTCATAGTTAAAAAAACAGATTGAGTTTAACAGTGTCAGAGTACACAAAATGTAGACCCTGGGACTCTGTGATCTAAAATGCTTTCAGTACTTTTATTTTAAAAACAGTGATCTCTGTAGAATGCTACTGTTTAGAATAAATTAGTAAAACATGAACTGTTGTGCACACCACTCTAAAATACAGAAAATTGTAACTTAATCACTATTAAATGGTAACACTATTAGAAAGAGCTAAATAAATACAATTGATGGATTTGCTCCTTAAATATGAGCAGATACAAGACTGAACCTTTTCATAAGAAACTTTGATGCAAGGGAAAATGTCTTGGAAACAGCACTTAACACTTGCACCTTAATCCCTTTTTTCCTGGACTATTACTGGCAATTGATTGGTTGTAAACTTGCAACCTTGGTATGGTTTAGACTTGAAAGATTACTTTTTTTGTAGCCTTCTTATAAATGACAGTTAAAAATATGTAAAAAAGTAAGGATCTGATGGATGTAAATAGCATAAATGTGTAAAAATGTTGTCTCTTAACATTGCCTTCTGATAGCAAGGGAAAAATCCAGAGAGAATACACATCAGTAATCACAAGACTATCTGTTGTTAAATATACATTAAAAAGCATTTCACACTTTCATTTTTGCTAGTAAGCATGAGATTTGCCTGAAGGTAGGACTTAAAAATTCTGCAATGTAATGTCAGGCAATCCATTCAAGCAAGTATTGATAAAAACATATTAAAATACTTATATAATGAATATATCATTTTATTGGCATCTTTCCTTTTGGGCAAATGCTGGACATAAAATTAGCACAGTAACTATAACCAACAAGAAATGTGGAAGGCCATCAAACCAGAATTATTCCAATGCTTCCTCATGCATTAGACAGTTTGAAAGCCTTACAAGACAGACCAACATACTGCCTCTGATATTTTTACATCTTGAATCTCAGGTTCAGAACCTTACCTGAAGACTTTGGATTACACACTGCTGCAAAAATCATTAACTCTTGTTTGATTATGAAGTCTGAAATACCTTTCTTCCCCTCCAGACCCTTCACCCCCTGGATTTATTTTTTTATTTATTAAATTAATTAATTATTTTCAGTCTTCAGATGATTGATACTTCTCTTCTCTCACATTTCCTAGAGTACCAAAAATATAATTTTGCAATGTCAAATAACAAAGCATGTATTTAATTGATTAGAGTTGGTTTTATTATTTCAGTTTGAAAATGTTCAGTTCAGTTCACCTCTCTGGCTGAAGATTAATGCCATGTATGTTTCAGTACCTTAAAAACAACTACAACATCTTTATAAATGCTTCACACATGAACTTTTACAATCAAACCCTGAAAGACAGTAAAACCCTCAACAGTAATTAACTTGCAAAATCTTACCCAGTTAACCCAGGTTTTGGGGAAAGCCCCAAAACCCATATATATATAGAAAATGTTCATTCTGTATTTATGGTGATGAATGAAACATCATGATGCAGATGCTGGTTTTGGTTTGCTGCATTAGTACGGAAATGTGTTCACCTTTGAACACCCCTAAGCACGGTGGACATGTCTGATTTCTATGTCCTTACAGTTCTTGATGTAGCAGTAGTTTACAGGCAGTCAGTACTATCTAACAGAAATCATCTGGAACATCAAATATCACCCCCAACAAGAAAAGTAAGTGAAACAAAACCAAACCTAAATAAGGTGAGGGGTGGGAGGAAAAAACCACCAATGCCATAAAAAAAATTGAAGGACAGGTTCATATTTTAAAGATCCAAAATTTATTTGCTTTTTTCCACCTAAATAACTTTAGCTACTTTCCCCTTGGGTAAGATCTAAAGTTTCTTACATCTAATTCAACAACTTCCAACCAACCATAGCAGCTCAACATATGGATAATTCCTACATGGAGCTTCAAAACCAGATTTGAATCAGATTTTGATCTCCAGGCCTTTGCTGTCATATGTGACCTCATCTATCTGCACACATTTCCCATCCCAAATCACAAATATTAATTCCTTCTAACTGTAACTCCCATAGTTTAAAGATGGAAATAACATTATCTAATTCACAATGCTTACCTGCATTGAATTAGGATTCCTGTCTGCCACTGGCTGCAGGCTGCTTTGTAATGTACTACTGCCACATTTTATGTTGGTTTTGCTTTCATTGTAAATCAAGCTTATATAACAGATGGATGCTTTACAAAAACTGATATATAAGTAATTAAAAGTTAATCACAGCTAGCACAACAATAACTCACGAGAATAGTAGGTAGAGATCCTGTAACGGACTCCCACATGTAAGGGGAAGGTGGTGTCACACAGTCCCTCCCTGACGGCAGCTCTCTGCCAGCTCTCTGCATACACAGAACAGGCAGGCAAGCCTACAAATGCAGGGGTTCCCTTTGTGCTTTCAGGGAATTACTCCACATCTTAACTGCGCAAAGCTGGCATTTAGCTAGATGAGTTACCTCTTGATGAGACACCATCACCCTTTGTTTCACTTTGTTTAAGAATTTACAAGGAGGAGCACCAGACCTTCAGCAGCTGCTAAGTCCCACTGATCAGACAAACTGGCAGTTAAGGATGTGACAGTCATGGGGTTACCCTTGCTGTCATAGAAAAAGTAGGGAACGAGAAAGTTGCTCTTAAATACTCCTTGTGTACTCCTACTAGCTATATCAAGCTTTACCTTTTTTTATTTTCAGCAAGAAGTTTTCTGGCCTTTTTTACCCAACAAAAACAGAGAGAAATATGCAGATGCCTGTATTTCATAAAACCCTCTCTGCTTATGGATACTGTCTAGCATATTCTTCAATATTTACACAGTGAAAACTTTCCATAAATCATTGTAAGCATGTATTATGCAAAACTAGATAAAGAGTGAATAGGAATGTCATTTTTTGATAAAACTTAAAATTAACAAAAAAAAAAAAATCTAACCATTATCCCATTTGAATTTAGCTATAACTAGCTAGGGATCTTTCTGTATATGGTAATACTTGATTAGAGGTTCAAGTCCTTTCTTACATGTAATCGATTTCTTGTTTCTTACAATCTCTCATGCTAAATTTTCTCCCCGAAGCCATTAAAGCATATCAACATTTAAATACTTCATGACAAAGGGTTCCAATTTATATTACTTTTTTCAGCTCACAACTGATTAAGCCAAGCCTCCAGTGACAATGTGTACAAGGAACTCAGTGAGTACAGAGATATCACTGCATGCATACAGCTCTAAGCCAGGCAGGAGACAAGTAAGCCAAATCTGTACAGCATACACTAATGTTCTTCCTACTTGTCCAAACAGCCTTGCTTTGATTTTTAATTTAATAAATTTGATTTTGTTTTATTTACTTATTTATTTATTAAATTTTATTTTACTGTTTAGATCTCTTTCTCACAATTTCAGTTGGAGAAAATCTTTTGATCTTTAAACTATATTAAACTGACCTCCAAAGATCCAGGACATAACCCATAACCTTTTCTAACTCTAACCACGCACTCAAGCCTATTTGAATAAACAGATCCACATACACACATGCAACATTAGATCTGTAAAGTAATGCCATGGTTTATCACCCTGAACCTGCCTCCTGAAGTTTGGTGACCATATGTTAGGAAGAAAGGTGTGTGTCATGATATGTTAGAGTACATTTTGTCTTAAACTTCTGTGTCTAGAAGAACACATGGTGGGATCAAGATGATTATCTTGAATGACACAAACTACAAGAGAGGATGGACACAAAGATCATTCTAATTTTTAGGAGCTTAACTGGGGAGGGGTGTCAAGGTGAGTCTTCATTTCCTGAAGGCCTTCAGCCTTTAAATCTTTCAACTGAGCTTTAAAACCTCCCAGTTTAAAAACTGCCTATTTAGAAAATAAGGGCAGTCTACACAAGCATACACCATAAACATACACTGTAAACTTGGAACTTCTATTATGAAATCAGTTGTTTTAAATTTAATTTTGTGTGAGAAGCTCCCATGACTGCATTACAGGCAGAAATCTTATATGTTTACACACAGACAAACACATTGGTGTACATACACAACACTGACTTTTTGCAGTTCTGTTCTATCTTACTGATTCACTTAGAATAGGAAAAACCGATATATACACCTGACTGCATACACAGCGAGAGATGCCCATACAAGGCTGAGATTAATAGAAAGGTTAAAAAATAAATTGCTTCTAAAACTAGCTTTATGTTCTGGGAGACAAGGATTATTTTCAGGCACTACTGTGATAACTTCTGAGAACTACTCAAACTTGTTCAGAAAAAAGAAATAATTGCTAGGCTTCATATTTTAGTAAGTTTGCATATGCACCTAAACAGTGGATTTTGATGCATGTCAGTGAAGTTTCCTTGTTAAAAAATATTGCACAAATACATATTTGATTAAATTATTAGGCTAGCTCAGGGTATAGCCTGAATTTTTCTTCTAAGGATCTGTGTATTTTCTAGCTGATCTCAAAGAAACATTTTGAATGCAGCTGTAACAGTTGAAAAGCAGACTGAAATATATTAATTTGGTCATACTATAATTGCACAGGATGGTTTTAATTAGTGTGTAGACCAAAAAAAAAAAAATCCACATTTGTTTCCAATAAAAAAAAGCCTTCATAATTTCCATGATTTAGGGTTTGTTGTTTTTTGTTTGGCTGAATTTCCCAGAAGCATCTCTTTGCTTCACAATTAAATTTCAAGCTGCTACACTCTGGGTAGTCCTACTACTCCTGGAGTAAGAGTTACCAAAACTGTGCAGCACACACCAACTCACATTAGTACAGATGGGACAGTAGGCAACATTTCTAACTCATTTTGGCTAACTCCCACTGATCTCAGTAGGACCAAAGTAAGCCCTCTATCTAGTTTTCCATGGAAATATACACTCACACAGGCAATCAGATACTCTTTTTCTTGATAGGATTTTTTACCATGCTGAATCTCCCTCACCTTTGCTCCGGTAAACATGAAGAAAAGATGTGCATACTTGCTCACTGTGATTTCACATGTGCAACTAATATGAGATTTAACATACTGAGTCTGCAAAGAGGCATGGTTGAAATTTTTTCCCCTCAGCTGTCAGTTTTCATCCACCTCCCACCAGCCTCCCTTCACCAACAGGAACCGTATGAAAAAATGAATGTTTAAGTGTCAGCAGCCCTTTCCTTGAGTTATACTGCTGCAGCAGGAATAAACAGTGCAGCACTACTGAGTTCTTAGTCAATAATGGAAATCTTTATCTTTTGACTTCACTGCAGCCTCCATTTTGCATAAACTGATAGATATTCTTCCCTTCTGGCACCCCCTTTCTCTTACCACTTTTTTGCTTTGCCCCAAAGACACAGGGTAGGCATAAGGATATCTCCTGCATGCTACAGGAGAAGAGAAGGTGTCTGTCTCTCCCCAAAGTTTCACTGAGAATGACAGTAGCAGTGTATGTTCAAATGAAGAGTAGCATGAAGGAGACTTTATTTACTTACATACATACATATACATACATACACACACATATATATACACACCATATATGCTTACTTTGCTGTCGGGTTTGTAACAGTACTTGCCGTGGTTCCTCTTTCTTGGCCACATCCCTTTATGCATTCAGCAGCAAAACATTTTGTGTTTTCACCAAAAGGACCCCCAAAGACCTTTGCAAACTTTATGAACTGATATTGTAGACACTGGGGCAAATCTGGCTGCACTTTAGATCAGGAATAATTGCACCATAAACCTGGAGTACTTCCACAGACCATGCTGGAAAGTAATTTTGACCTAACTTAGCCCTGAAACAGTATGTGGAGCCAAATCTGTGTGAATATATAATGGGGGCGTACCACCATGGTGGAGCACAGCAGCTGTGTAACAACGCACAGGAGCGCTGCTCAATGGTTTTGGAGTGAAAGTGAGGAACACCATGTCCTGCTGAAACTGCAGATGAAACATAAGGCAGTGGAATGCAATAACTGCAGCGGAAACCTGGCCAGGACACCGCCGTTAACCACCCACACTCTCACTTAATGGCCTTCAGGGTCTTTATTGACCAAAAGTATGCAGGTCTTCTGTTTCATATCTTATCCCAAAGATGTATGCCAGCAGTGCAGATCCCTCCCTGCACAAGCAACCTGCTGGGGTGCTCGTTCTGGACTAAGCTGCCTGGAATGGTATGAAAACACCAGATCCTGAATACATGATTCCTTTTGGGGACTGAACTTACTCACTGTGTACCCCAATCCCAGGATGCCTTTTCATTTTTTGGGTTCATCAACTTTAAAATGCCATTGAAATCATTGCCCTGAGAGAGGATGAGACTCTCGTTTGCCAGCTGTAAAGTAGCCACATGGATTGGGGGTAATGTCTCTTACTGATTCCCGAAAAACCCAGTAATTTGAACTCTTTCCCCTCTTCATTCACCTCTGCAACTCCAGTGAAACTAATACGATGCAAGGACACTAGTTTTAAATGCTTTCTCTGATTTTTAAAACACATTGTTTGACTTGTGATAAAATATTCTCTTTGTTATGGATGATTATGGACCAGATAATATGTATAAATGTATAATTCACAAGACAGTGAGTATTTTCCTGAGTAACACTGCGCAGTGTTACTCAGGAAAAAACAGTATTTCTATTTTTAAAATTATAATAGATCACTGTGGGGCTACAATGTACTTAATCACAACAGCTTGAGCTTTATTTAATCATAGCAAATACATCAAGTCTCTTTATATTTGGGTGCCAGACAACTTTTTTTCACAGCAGGTGTCTGTCCATGCGTAGAGGAAAAAAAATCTAAGCACAACCAGAGTCTGATACTCTTCTTACATTTACTAGTTTTCACAGTGGTATAACTGCTCTGGTTTAACCCCAGCTGCCCCACACAGCACCACACAGCTGCTCACTCACTATTCCCTCTGTGAGTGAATAAAATAAAATATACTAATATTACTGGAAATGAAAAGGAAAGAGGAATAAAACCCAAGAGAAAGAAGTGATCCACAATAAAATTTCTCCCTGCCTGCTGCCTGATACCCAGACTGTCCCCAGGCAGGGACTGGCCCCTCCCAGCCAACTCCCCCAGTTTATATATTGGGCATGATGTTCAAGGGTGTGGAATGTAACTTTGGCCAGTTCAGGCCACCTGTCCTGGCCAAGCTCCCTCACAGCTTCTTGGGCACATGGTTGCTGGCAGTGCATTGAAAAAGCTTTTGGTTTAGGGTAAGCACTACTTAGCAACAAATAGAAATCGCTGTTGTTCAAAAGATTCTCCTCCTAAATCCAAAAAAGAGCACTGCACCAGTACAAGACTGTTAACTCTATCCCGGCCAAAGCCAGGACAAGGTATTGTGATGTCAACAACATTTGCTTTGATTTACAGCTGTTGTGTTGATGGCAGTGTTATAAGGCAGAAGATCCCACTATGTGATGACAGAAAAACTCCTATTAGCATGGATATAAATTGACACTTTGAGCTTTAAGAAGATCCAGAGCAATTTTTTAGCAGTTCTCCTAATCTCATTTATTTTGAAGTACCAGGGACATTTCCCAAGTATTTTGTCCTTCTAACCCCAAGAACTGCACAAATTTTCAAATGCCAACATTTATTCCCTTTACCATCTGTTCTGGTTGTGATGTCCAAAAGACTTTTGCAAATGGGAAACTAATGTGAGGTGAATATATATAGTTTACAGAATCTGCTCAAAATATTAAAATATTTTTAATGCACACTAAGGGTAAGCATTTGTTTTCAACATTCCTGAATTATTGAGTTGTTTATTCAAATTTCTTAAATGGCTTTGGAGTCCATAACTTTGGACCCAAAGTACAGAGAGTATTTTGATGGCTTTGCTTCTCTGCAACCTGCTAGAGTGGAAAATTCATTGAAGTATCTGAAGAAGCTTTGCCACTAATTTGTGGCAAGTAACAGCATGTTTGTCCTTAGGCCAACATGGCTACTAGAGGTAATTAAATCACTGAGCGCATGGTGTATGTGTGTAAAATTTAGAGTGCATGAGGTGCCACAGGCACTTTTCAGATACCATGTAAACAGAGACATGAACATGGCAAGCCACTGAAATAATTTCAGCTACAAAATAATTTTAGAACACAATTTTGCATGTAAATAATGGAAATAATCATCATTCATATAACAATAGCATATGTAATAATGATTGATTTTAATTCTCACTTTCCACAATTTTTGCATATATATTTGCCCATTTTGGTATGGTACATAAAAAATTTTGCCTTGATACTATCAGTCACCAAAAATCACTTGTGTTTTTACTTTTTGCAAAACTCATTGAGAAGTAAAATTATATTTTCTCTGGTTTTCTGTGCTCTGGCAGTGTTTCAGTAAGTGTACGAAGCATTCTCCTAGCCTCAGTTTCACTAACACTGAAAGAATGGCACATAATTTTTATGAGAAACAGGAAATATTCACAAAGAGCACTCATAAGGTATTGTATTTGCAATACACACAGCCACAAGAGACACCCAGCCTCTTTTCAGCTGAGACTTTTCCCAATGAGCTATGTGATAATATAAACAAATCGTGTCTGATATCTTTGCTCTACTAACATGGACTGCACCAAATGCACGGCAAGACATCTAACCAGTCAAATTATCCGTCGGTCCTTTCCTCACTTTAAATCTAAACTGACTAAAGCCAAAACCCTAACTGGAAAACATAACCAAGAAAGTTGAATCTTTCTGGGCTTCTCAGTAAAACTTCCAGCTAAGTCAGTAAGAAATTTGCCTAACCAGGAGCATTGCAAGGAATTGAGAAGTTGTCCAAGGCCATAAACACTGGAATGAAAGTGCCAATGAGTTATACTCATAAATTGGATTTCATTACATGCTTGGTTTTCTGATTGAACCCAAATTGTGTCTCAATAAGGGGATTCAGCTGTACTATATTCAGGATATATGAATGGCAGCAGAATCAGGAGATTGATTTCCATCTTTACTATTCATTAGGGGACTATGCATTATTACTTGCAATATATACTACAAGATCTTAATGAGGCTTTTTTTCTTTTATTGCTTACCGAAAAAATTTACCCCAATAAAACACAGGTGTGTCATAGGTGACAATGTGATGCAAAAGGGAGGCAGCAGGGTGCAAAGTGACAACAAAACGGCAAAGGTCACTGGAATATAAAAGGGCATGAAGCGAGCTATCAGTTTGAACCTATTAGAGGCAGTGAAATGCAAGAGAAAGTGGGGAAATTATATTACAGTGTACAAAGTAATAATAACTGTGCCTTCATGTCTTAATACCCTCTTGTCCCAGCAGTCCTGACTTTCTAGGCAGCCCACTTCTCCACATTAACAGTAGTCATTTGGAGAGCAGCAAACGTGCCATTAGAAGCACTTTTACAAGTGTATATTCATCCACCAATTAGCTTAATGTGGCTGCTTTCTGCATATTTTCTATCCAGGCTTGCACAAATCTTATTAATATTTCCCCCTAGCGCTTTGACAGATTACCTTGTCATTATGCATCCTGGAGCCTTTTAAACAATATGGGTAAACTACTGTTTGCGAGGTTAATGACAATTATCCCCTAATTACTGCATAAGTCACTCAGTCCACTTTATCTCATAGGCAGGGTTCTGCTCTGTGTATCTGCCATTGTGTCACTGTAAATGAATCTTGTATAGCTATGTTTATCTGTCGTTGCCTTGTAAATTACACTGACAGAAGAATGAACAAATTACTGTGTATCATCACTTAAATACAGCTTCTGATAAAAAAAATGTCCCCCAAGCATAGCACTTGAATTTCACCCTGATCACAATTAGCAAACACATATTGAATGTTTTGGGAGATATATTAAGACATGGATGGGACACTGTGGTGGAAGGTTCTGAAGTGCTAAGTCTAAGAGCACTAAAACAGAAGAACTATGGAAAGCTACACTAGTAGTAATTTGATGATTATCTCCTGAGAACTCTTCTGTTAATTTAACAGTTGATAGATGAGCCTGTGATGTTTTTCAAACAATCTCATATTTAGGGCTGTGCTGAATTACACAATTTCTATTTCTATTGTTTCTGACCACAGCCACATGGGATACTTTTTTAGCTGAAAAATCCAAATAAATTTGGAAGAGAAGTAGCATTCATAAAACCACAAACAATGCTAATTTAATGCATGCATTTCAGAACAATATCTGCATCAGGAAAGGAACGGAGAATTGGCAAATACCAACTTCCTTGTATATTCCATTTGTCTGAGGCAACTTCGATGACACAGTTATGAGTACCCTACTGGTAGAACATTGCTGTGATAGGTATGTTCCTCCTTGAGAAAGAAGGTTGAACTTGTTATTGTGCTTGATCCCTTCTCTAATCAAAGACATCTCAATGTCTTCAACCAGAAGTGCCTACATAGTGAGTGCTCAGAGACAAAATTAGCCTATGGTAAAGAACATTAAAACAGCAGCTACTTTTAAAAATAATGCCTCTTCCTATATTGGTCTTGGGAGGGTACCCTATTCATAGTCTTAGGAAACACAGTCCTTTGCAAACCATATAACAAAGACAGGGAAGTTCCACTCTGTCTTGGGAAGGTCCCTCCTTGAGTCAGAGAAAGCCTTTTAGTACTGGCTTGTATTGCTAGCAAACGTGGTAATTGCACAGTGTTAGTAATGAGATTACACATTATACATTTTATCATATTTGGGGATACACTTTATGCACTTATACAACACATCCACAAATATAATGCTACAATATTTGAAATTTATATGAAATTTTGCCTTATATTTTGTATAGGTCCTCCTGTAGTAAACCTTGTCATTCTACACATGTACTAAAATATGCCCAGCACCAGCTCCTGACCAATGTGGTACAAAAAAAAATCTGAAGCAAGGAAGACAACATGGAAATTGGAGCAGAATTATGATTCCTGAATGGCAGCAATATAAGATAGTTTAAACCACTGTAGAAGAAAAAGAAAATGTCAGAACTCTCCAAATATGGTGATTATTTACTGCAATTCAGGAGGTTATACCAACACTGAAAACCCTTTTATCAATGTAAAGTGTAAATTTCTTTTGTTGTATTACGATAGTGTCACATCCAGAAAGAATGGGCAGACTGAAATGTAGCAAAATTACTGATATTACAGGAAATCACTGCGGTTTGAATGGAACAGAGATGAGGGCGGCACCTTTGACCATGATCTCAATATAACTTGGAAGAAAAAGCTGTAGTGAAATAGTAAGAAAATGTAACAGCCATCACTGCCAGGGACAACTGAAAGGACTGATCAATTTTGAGTAAGCACTACCTCAAGGGTTTTGGTCCCACTAGGATTGATCTTTGTGTCTGTCCTGTGCTCAGTCAATGCAACTTTCAGCAGGGTATCCACTGCAAAAATAAATAAAAGTGCTGTAGTAACCCTTCACCCTCCCTCTAAGTATATTATTTTCTCTCTATGCTGAAGGAAAAAAATCCAAAAAATTATGTGGTAGATGTTAAAGTGCAACACATGGTTAAAAAAACTTAAGGACACAGAATGCTGTCACTTCCATGTACAATCTTATTTGGAAAAAAAAAGTTTCTAAATTATCTATATTTCTCTTTGAATTTTAAGCTGCTTTGGCCTCTGACTTTTGCCAATAGCAGAGAAACTGTCAAAAGCATTACTGAAAATCAAAATCATTATATCAGTTGTTTTTTCTTGGTCATCTAGGTGGGTTACCTTGTCATAAAATGAACTTAATGACACATGTTGACAGTGTGGATTGAATGGAAGAAAAAGCAAGAGAATGCTAAGTGTTGGAAATAAACAAGCACCATTTGCAGGCCTAACCCCGTATACATGTAAAACTTCTTTTTTCAAAACATGGTGGAAATTCTGACTGAGTAAATTCTTTCAATTTGAGCCATGCTGAGGCGTCTGCCATCCCTCTCATTCTTCCATTTAAAGAGCCCGATATATGATGGACATGAGCACAGAAGGGAACTTAACTCTTGTGCAAAAAATGTTTGTTTTGGTTTTTTTTTAATGAGTTTACAGCTTCAGATTTACTATTTTGAACTATGTGTGCAAATGACTGAGATTCATGGAAATTCAAAGTGAGCAATCCATACCTAGTCTTAGGAGGGTTTAAAGAAGGATCTAAAACATAAAACAGAAATCTCATAATCTGTATCACATGAAAAGAAAACCAGTATTTTTACGTTTTTAATGCCTTGTCATATAGTAATCTCAGAGAAAAAGGTGGAGGTGGGTATCTTCAAGGAAACTGAAGCTCAATTGCTGGACTCACCGGCCACTTCTTGTGTATTCTGGACAAATCATGGTCTTTCCATATCTCAGATCCTTGTTTTTAAGATGGAAATAGAAAACATTTCCCCTTACTTTATGATTGTAAAAAGACAATATGCCACAGACCTGTGAAGACATGCCTTTGAAAGGCTGAAGTCTATGGAGCACTACTCTATGACTCTATATGTAAGACAGAATTTTGTCCTTTCTCACCAACCTGATCTCCTTTTATATGAGGTGACATAACTAGTGGATGAGGCGAAGGCTGTGGATGTTGTCTATTTGGACTTCAGCAAGGCCTTTGACACTGTCTCCCACAGCACTCTCCTGGAAAAGCTGGCAGCCCATGGCTTGGACAGGAGCACCCTTCACTGGTTCAGAACTGGCTGGGTGGCCAGGCCCAGAGAGTGGAGGGGAACGGTGCTGCATCCAGCTGGTGGCTGCTCATTGGTGGTGTCCCCCAGGGATCAGTGTTGGGACCAGCCCCATTAAAAATCTGATTGTCTGTATGGGGAGATCAAGTGTGCCCACAGTAAATTCACAGCTAACACCAAGCTGGGTAGGGATTGGTGCTCTGCTGGAGGGCAGGGAGACTCTGTAGAGGGATGTGGACAGGCTGGGTTGATAGGCTGAGGCCAATAGCATGAGGCTCAACATGGCCAAGTGTCAGGCCCTACACTTTGGTCACAACAACCCCAAGCAGTGCCACAGGCTGGGGCAGAGTGACAGGAAAGCGGCCCAGCAGAAGAGGACCTGAGGGTGCTGGTGGCAGTGGCTGAACATGAGCCACCTGTGCCCAGGAGGCCAAGAAGGCCAATGGCATCCTGACCTGTACCAGCAAGAGTGTGGCCAGTGAGACTAGGAAAGGGATTGTCCCCTGTCCTTGGCACTGGGCAGGCCACATCTCCAATCCTGTTTTGAGCCCCTCACAACAGGAAAGACATTGAAGTGCTAGAGTGTGTCCAGAGAAGGTCAACAGCGTTGGTGAAGGGTGTGGTCTCCCCAGCATGTGAAGTGGCTGAGGGAGCTGGGGTTGTTTAGCCTGGAGAGGAGGAGGCTCAGGGGTGACCTTATCACTCTCTACAGCTGCCTGGAAGGTTGCAGCCGGGTGTTCTTCTGTCTCTTCTCCCAGACAATCAGTGACAGGACAAAAGGTCATATCCTCAAGCTGTGCCAGGGAAGGTTCAGGGGGACAACAGGAGAAGAGGTGGAAGAAGTGTCAGGCATTGGAATGGCCAGAAAAGTGGTAGAGTCACCATCCCTGGAAGTGTTCAAGATATCCATTTATAAATGGATCTGGCATTTGATGTGATGTTAACAAAGTGGTGGTGATCAGTCAAAGGCTGGACTTGATGATCTCAGAGGTTTTTCCTAACCTAACTGATTCTTTGATTTTGTGATTCGAGGTAACCTCAATAAAATTCTATATTGTGAACTTGACCTGCCTCTATGAGTATTCAAAAAACTCTGCCCGAAATCAAGGTTATAAGCAAACTAAGCTACAGAAGAATTTAAGAGAAATGAAGACATAGAAAATGTTACTAGACAATTTCAGTAACATTCACACTCCTTTTTTCAGTGGAGGATAGGGACACGGCTGTAAGGATTCACTTCTATGATAGGTAAGCTTGCATCAGCCGGTGAACACCCTTTCTAGTTCATCCTTTCAGAGAACAACCTTTATTACACTTTGTTGCAATTGTTTCATTCATGCCTATTATGTTCAAGGCTTCCCAAGTGAAATAATTCTCAAATAAAAATACCAATCCCTCTTCCCCAAACGGACATCAATGAACTGTCATTAGAGTATCTCTAGCACAGCAAATTCTAAAGGAAATAACAGTGCTCATACTTACAAGTTTCTTTTGATAACTTTACAAGCTGCCCTCTTACCCCAGAGGTAAGACTCTGCCTAATGCAGAAGATACTCCCCTGAACAAAAATATTTGTTGCAAAGCAAATAAAATTAATTATTTTCATTAAAAAAGAGAAGTAGGCTACCTTGGCAAAATGCAAGCAGAAAGTTAATTTTAATGTCTTTGGCACATCTACAGCTCTTAGAAATGGCATCCAAAGTCAGTCCAAGTGTGGTTGATAAAGCAGACTTAGACTTGCCTTTCAACTTTCACTTTTTAATAATAAAAAAATCAATATATGGAGGATTACAAGTCTCTTGGTTTTGATTTTTTATATCAAAACCAAAAGATGACAAGGTTATGGCGGTATATGAAGTTCAGGCCACAGCCATGATGATGCAAATATTTTATATCCCATTTATTTACTGCATTTTACAGCAAGACTGAAATAAATTATTAAAATAAAATTAATTTTCTCACACACACACACACACGCATATATATATGTATATGTATATGTATATGTATATGTATATGTATATGTATATGTATATGTATATATATATAAAAACACAATCCTGACTATGCATTCTGAAACCTAGAAAATTAACAGATTGCACTGTTTTAAAATAAAACAAGGAATAGTCTGGATAGCAACATGCCAACCACTGTAAGCACTTACATGGAGTCAAATGCATTGTAAATTACACTACAGAGTGAAGAGAAAGTATCATGGTGTACAGAAGAACCAAGCAAATATCTCAGCAATCACAGTCTCCCTCAGCTGTTCCTAAGTGATGACAAAGTTTGAAAAGAAATTGTTTAAACAGTTTTGTGAGAGATGTAAGATTCTCTATTTCATTGTTTTCAGGCAGACCAACTGAGCTTGGCTCAAGCATGACAATAACACAGAAGATTCTGTATATTCAGTCCATATTCCTGCAATCTTTAAAAGAGGCAAATGGAAACTGAAGACTACAAGCCAATGTCAATTTTGCCCACATAGGACAATAAGGTCAGACGTCTATAAGGATTTGCAAAACTCACAATAAACAGTTATAATTTATAAGCATTTAAAAGCATACCTGTATGTCTTGCACTCCTCTCAGCACTACATAATTGCTGCCAAGTCATTAGAAATGCAACATAGTATTGTTATGTGATCAACTCCCAGAATTTTTTTCTTAATTTTTTTCTTAAGTGAACTACAGTAATTAATTCAATTTGGTGGAGCTAAACAAGCAAGGTTACCTATAACATGGTTGTCTCAAACCACATGAGTTTTAAGGAGGGGACTACCCCTTCAAAAGTCCATTAATCAAATCAAATTACTATGCAGGATTCACCATAGGCACATCACAGCAGTGTGAGCATGTTTAGACAATTACATTGTGGTACACTCATAGCAGCAAGGACATAGCCAACAGCAGCAGCAGTAGGCCAGAACATGCAGAAATGCAGTGGCTTACACTTGTCCTTTCACTGATCTGAGGAAGTGAAAAGCACTGAATTTACACAAAAAGGCACTATTGGTTCTGCATGACATACGAACAACCTTTAAACACAAGATGTTGTCAAATCAAGTTAAAGCCATTTTTCCTTAAGTGCAGTTGTCACAAATAACTTAGACATAAGCAGACATAAAATTAAGCTGTGCTTTTATAGAAACAGGACAGGTGAGGTTTGGAAAAAAGAAGTAAAAAGCTGTGTGTGAGAATTTGGAGAGAGGATAAAGCAATAGCAAACCCCCTTTGCAGTCAGGGTTTTTTTCCTGTTTTGCAACCAGAGCAGCAAGCGCTGTGGCTGAAGAGCACCCATCTATAGTATAACTATCCATAAGTGAACACAGACTGGGCTGATGCCAAAACAGTAAAAGCAGCACTCACTTTTTATTTTTTAAGCACTTTGTATTGTACAGAGCCCTTTAGGAAGATTGATCTCCATAAAGCCTCATTTCCATCTCAAGATACTGATGATGCCATAAACCACAAGAGTTTCTCTGCTCAAAATCCTGCAATGGAATTTCAGACTCACCACAAGAAGCCCACGTATTAGCCAGGGCGTAAGGAATACAGGCATGTACTGCAAGACATAGTGTTAAGTCAGCCACAGAATCGAAGAGCAATAAACTTAGACAACAAAGTGTCTAGCTTTAAAGTAATTGCACATATATGCATATACACACATTTCACGCATTTTGCCTACATTTTCTAGACAACACTACCTCTTATTTGAAGTTTTTTGATCATCACATCATCTTCATTGTCCAAGTTAAGCTGTCTAGTTGAAGAATGTGAGGCAGAATTCCCTGAAAGAATTGTAATTTTTTCTTGGACTTTATTATGCATGGATGTCTTGGTGTTTGTTTGATTGTAGGGTATACAGTGGCTTTTAAAAGTGCTCTTCCATCACTTCAACTCTTCAAGCCATATCTGGCTTGCATTTTGTCTTGTAACTTGTCTGCTATTATATTGGAGTAAAAAAAGTCCTTCTCCTGTCTTGTGCCATACTTGGCTTTGAAACAAGACAAAACTAATTGACAAAAGAAGGAAGAGAGAAGGAGGGATTAGATATTAGGCCATGTTTCAGATAAACTGAAAACACAAGAGTCACAATTGACTTCATGTATTTAGAAATTAATTAGCGTTGGCATGATGTTATCATAAGAAGAACCAGTCTCATTTGGAGCATGAGCACAGAACTCCTAACACTTGAACAGACAACCCAGAACTCGCTCTCTAATGACTCCTTCCTCTACACTCAATCAACATATAAAAGCTGTTGTCTTAGTTTTCAAAAAATATACTTTTCAAAGCTGGTGATGAAGTCTCAGTGACGCACAGCTCAGCATAACTACGTAAGTGTCCCCTGAACCTCAGGTGCAGCTGCTTGTCAGGAATGCAGATGCTAGTGACATCTGCCTCACTAGGGACTGAGCGCTCCACTGATTCAATAAGGCTACACAAGTGCAACAGGCCTTGATGTCAGTTACATGGTTTTACATACCTACCATGTCAGTGGTTCTCAGCCTCCCTGGGAATTTATTCAGATATAAGTGTATTCAGCCCATAACAATGTCTTCTACCTGCCAGAGAGCTAGAAATATTCCCACCTTTTATGAATCTACAGTGCATGACTGCTGGTATTTTATATGTTGGGAGGGGGAGGGAGAAAAAAATAGACAGAAGAAAGAAAATGAAAGAAAAAGAGAAGGGGAAAAGATGGAGAGAAAGGAGGGAGGAAGCAAAAGAAAACCAGGGAGAATTAGAGTGAAAATAAGAGAAAGGGGAGAGGGAGAGGACACTCTTCTAGACTTGCCTTTCCATTTCCATTTTATCTATTGCTCTAAGAATAAATCCACTTACATACCTAACAATATTTGTCCAAACACTGTTTCAGAAGTGCTGGAAGCATAGAAAACTGGCTATCTATCACAGTGCTTGACCCATTAACTGCCTTTTCTTTTTTTTTTAAAAGACAGCATATTAAAAATTCCAAAAATCAAAAATTCAAATTTTTTGCGCATTACGTAAGCATCCAATGCAACTACTTGTTGATGTAAAACTGCACAAATTATATGCTCTGAGGTAAAACTGCACACAGTAGCTTATGTAACTATGACCCAAACCAGTTAATTTTTAGCTGCAGACATAAAATACAGACATAAGCTAGGAAAGGCACAAGCTCTGGGATCACATTAGATTTCTCTACACTTTGCATAGTGAGGCTGGGTATCAATAGAAAACATGCTAATGGCATGCATTAGTGGCCTACAATGTCCTTTACCCACTACTGACTGATAAATTAGTACATGGAGTTTACACTGTGTTACAGCCTCTTCTTTTTCTGCAGGTTAAATTCTGATAGTACTGTCAGGAACAAAGACTATCAAAGTGTCTTGTTTAGGGATGTTCTTTTTTTTTCTTAAAATCACTATATATCTATGAGATAAAATTAATATGAATAAGCTTATCTAGCCAAAAATATACTTTTTCTCATTAACACTCCACCCAGATGTCCAAACCTTATCACATACTGATACAATGAAACATTCAAGCATATTGACTTTGCTGTTATTATTTATGATGGGAAGATAAACAAAAAATAAGTCCTACTTTCAAGCAATAGCTGTAAAACAGTCTTCACACATTGTCACCTCAAATCATGCAATAGTTAAGAAACAATGCATCTTTTTGCAAACACTATACAAAAAAGTCTCTCACAAAATTGCACGATATTTCCAGTATCAATACAGATAACTTGGTAGTAATGTAGGAATCCGGAATGCTTAGCAATACAATAGGAATGAAGTATTTTAGTATTGGCCCTTATGCATACACACCAAGACCTAAGTGTGGAAATACAGAGGCAATCATAAATGCTTATCATTAGAAATGTTATGTGGCAAGAGACACAGCAGTTAAAAATTCAACACTTTGAAAATAAAAGAAAAGGAAAGTAGCAATCTACAGTCAAAATGATGTAACATGAAAGAATTTTGTCTGGGTTTTATGAGTGTTACTGACCACAGTCTTGAGGGCAAAGAGGCTTTTCTCATCATTCACTAGTGACTGCATGTAGCATATGACAGCATGAGAGTTACCAGTGTGCAGAGAAGCAGGAGCTCTCCTTTCTATCAGGTCTTCATGGAAGGAATTAGGGAAGTCTCAGAGTCATTCAAAGACATACTCATGTTAGAAATCTAAAATGGCGAACAGGAGTTTTTTGAAAGCACATCCAAAGTTTAAACACATAGGAATACATTTTATATGATGAGTAGGCAGTGGGAATCAGTTTCCTATATGCCTACAAAGTAAAATAACCCCTTTACTCTTCCCTCCCAAGGTGAGATCCCTTTGAAAGTGTGAACCTTGATATCCATTATTTCATAGCTGCACACTCAGGATGCATAAGCATTACTTACATTTCGTATGCGTGTCAACAGAAAATAAGAAAACTATTGCACTCATGCTTTTTGTAAATTCCTCCAACTTTTTTTCTTTAAAGTTTTTTTTTTTCTTTTGCAAGCTCTAGGACAGATCTGGATCTCCTGAACTAATATATTAGTGAAAAGGTTTGGCCCATAAAGATAGTAAAAGTGATACCAGTTAGAAATCTTACCCATGCTTGGTATTTTTTGGTTGTCTTGATGTTTCATTTTTGAATAGGTAGAATTATGGCATGTGGTGGCCAGAAAATAATTTCATTCTCACTGTTTCACTTAAATAATACAAAACTAGTTGATAAAGAAATTGCAGAAATATGAAATGTGTAGTACTTTGCAGAATTTTATAACCTATTATTTGTCAGGGTGCATTGTTTTCTCAGGTATTTTTTCTAACACCTTCAATTCTGTATTAAATAGTAAGTACTCACAAAATCTCAAAATAAATTCTTGTAATTTAGCTGAACTGGATAAAATTCTCTTCCTTAGAAACTATACATATATATTTTTTCAATAACTTCTTTGTTAAGAATTACATTTCTTTTGGTTTACATAAATAACCAAGATATGATTTCTTCACAAGTAAAAGAAGAAAAATGGGACTTCAAGTACCACGTTAAACACTGCATATTTAATCTGAAACAATGGATTTTGTCTTTTGTTCTGCACCTTAATTGTTAGATGAATGCAAATGGATAAAAAGTTTCAAATAATCAAAATGTATGTGACTTAAGACATAGCTGAGCCATGTTCTATGTCCATGAATATTTCTGAGGTACAACATGCCTGTTGTATTTCTGAATACAACTATATTCACTGAGGCAGTCCATGTGTACAAATGCATTATGGATTGGACCCTTCAGATCCTTGTTTTTGTTTCTTCTGCTATCTGTCTGAATGTGAATTTCACCAAATATGGCTAAATAAACTTATTTCCTTCCAGTGGATAAAGCAAGTTAATGAGAATGCCTAAACCTGATTTGGAAGACTGGTCTCCCTACAACAATTTCTTGCTGCAACTAGTATTCATTTCAAGTATCTATTTTTTCCTGTAATATAATATTTGTGATGCAAAAGAAATAAAACACTCTACAAACCCAGTAAGTGAAACTAAAATTGGTATCAAATGGAATCAGTCATTTATGTGGCAAATGATTTATAGATATATTAGGGAGATATGCAGGATATAGTTCTCTGTGCAGACATAAAACACAGTTTTATTTAGTATAGCCTCTTTCAAACAAGCTGTATCCTAAAATTCTGCACAGACTTATATTCTAGTGTTACACTGAAATTGTAAATAACAGCAGAGGGAGAAATTAAGAGTCACAGGTAAAAGGAGTGTTTTCAACTGAGACCTGAGAAGAAACAGAGATGCCAACAAAGCATAGACTATATCTAATAGCAAAAGCTAGAGAAGAGGTTGCATGAGCCATGACAAGCAGCCTGTGGCGGGAGATAGAGGAAATCATTTGCTGTTGAGCTGAGCCAGTGGAGAAAGAAGGAAGGAATACAGTGGTCAAATTTCCCCAGCACAATAAAGACTTACAGTTTCTACTGAAGTAGACAAGACATACATGTGAACATGCAAGGCCAGAATTTGTCTCTCTCCTCAGAATTCAGCTTATTCTCTGGTATAGATTGTGAACAATTCTGTCATCTTCACAGGATCTCAAAATATTTTTCCTGTGAAACTGGATCTAAAAACTGAGTTTTGTGGAACAGTCTGACTGAACAATGGCATGTTTTACTGTTGTTTTGGATTTGTTTGGTTTGGGTTGGTTTTATGAATAACCATCTAGTCTATGGTATATTCTGAAGGGAATGCAAAATGGATAAAAAGGGAAGGTTGATCAATTTTGATTGTAGTTTTTTCAATGCACATGTAATAACATAAAAGCAATGATACACGCTGGAACAGGTTGGCAGAAAAATAATTTCATAAACGTGACTGAAAAAGTCCCTGCCCTCAAGTTCAAATTCTGTAAAAGCTAATTTTTCAGGTACAGTCAGTCAAAGAATCACTCTGTCTCACAAAACCGTCATGGATTCTCACTAAAACCACCTAAATCAGGCAATAAGTAGAAATTAAAGTTCTTAAATTAAATGGAAGCTAACAGAGGCTTAATTAAGTAGATGCAGAGGAAGCTCTCCTAGGTTTAGGGATTTTTTTATTATGAGGCTTAATACCACACCCTCCTTAAGTCATAGACAGCAATCCTTTTGAAAGAAATTTCCAGTTATTTCAAGGCTCACAATATGTTGCTATGGTGCATGCTGCCGAAGAGAATAAGCTAATGGGCTCTCTCTTTAATGTGATTAGAGCTATTATTGACATAATGCCAGAAGACGCAAAACCATTAGCATTACACTACAGCTCACTTCAGTCACTACTCAGATTTAGCATTTGATCCACAATTTTAATTTTGCTCTGCTCTATTCAGGGCTGCATTACACAAAATGCATAATTAAAAGCTGATGTGATTCTCTCTACTTCTCAAATTAAAAACATAGCAAACATTTGTAGTTCTAATCCACTAGAAATTAATAAACCAAACATTGTCTTTTATCCTCATTCCTCAGTGCAACTCAGGATTCACGTTGGGAATATTTTACAATGCAACAGAAAACTACACTGAGAGTCACTGCTCAAAAGGAAAGAACAGTGTCTAAAGCCTGTAATGTACTGCTGTGAGAACCTTAAGGATGGCACGATACTGACAGCCTCACAATTCCTGAAGTTATACTAGGAGATGTTTCTCAATGTCATATTCCTGTAAGTTCTTACAATTTTTCATTGTTAGCTTTCTGTGGTCACTTAAGAAGAGTAAAGTTATGGGTGGCTTTGATTTTGAATAATCACACAACTTTTGAATGTAGAGCTTGCAAACTAAATTGAGAGTAGTGCTTGTCCTAAGCAAATTCACTAATTAGTCCATATTGCAGATCAGCCCAATCATCATAGTGCACAATTTCTCCTAAATACACAGATAGGTCTTCTAACAAGACTTAAGGCATACTGCATCCATACTCTACTGTCTGCCTGTGTTCACAATTTCAGTGTCAAACTGTGACATTATAAATAATGCAGGACAACTCACTGGATAGGAAGCTAGAAGTTTTCATCCCAGTTTAGCAGCAATGTATGCCAAAGGAAACTGCACTCACATTTTTCTAGCCCTTATTTTTTCCCCAGATCTTTCCAGGAACAGTAGACATGGGTGCAGCTTTTTTGCTATAAAGTCAAATGTTGATAGTGCAGGTGGCAGCAGAAAAGGTTTAAAAATTTCATTCTGCTTGTGGAAAAAAATATCAACCCCAGAAAACGCTAACTACATTTCATTTTTTTTAAAAAAATCAATGAGTGGTGTAAAAAGGACTCAGAAAAAATGACAGTTCAGGCATATATAAAATTTCCTGATAATGTTTCACAATTGGCTCAAATCTTTACTTACATGATACAAAAAAGTAAAAAAGGTTGAATCCTAAAGCTTTGGTTTCAAATTACAGATGCAAATGTACAGATCTATAGAGACAATTATCAAGAGTACAAACATATACTGGCACCTGGATTTTATATAAACAGTAGAATATATATTTTAATAGCATATGATTATGAATTCAAAGTCAAAGCTAAAACAATATATTTTAACTACTCTTCACTGTTAATAATTGTTTTAATGCTTATCACTACTCAGTCCTTTAAGCAAGCCAACTGCATGTGGTACAACCATAATTTTAAAGACATCTTAAAACCTGTATATTAGATAACTGGACTATTTTGTAACTAGGCAAAATCTGAAGACTTAATCTTTTAAAATTTGAGATCTCTTAAACAATTAGATGTTTTGCGGCAGCTTATCTGTCATTTTTCGGCAATGGGAGTCTGGGTAGACTGACAAAATGCTGACTAAAACTATATATCATCTCAAAAATCTTGCTATCTTATATATCAGAAATTAAGATCATTTCACCTCACCCTCATAAGCATCAGAGCTGTAGAGTTCATTATTCTTAGGATTTTTTTCTGCTGCAGTTGAACTGAAAATTTCTTAACTGAAATACTACTATCTAGCATGTAAATATACTTACTACTAACAATCAATCCTGATAGAATCCAAGTAATTTGGAGTTGATTTCTAGACGGAGTTTTTGTGTGTAAATACTACAGAAAACACTGGCAAATCATAGGTAAAGTTAATATAAATGAGAAAATTTTCTTGTAAAAAATATCTAACAAGACGTGTATTTAATTCAAGCTTGTATTAGGAAGGTAAGGGAAACAAACATTTAAGATACAGTTTATCAGTATTCACATACAGTTAGCACTTAGATCTCTAGGAAGAGTTCTTGAGCCATGGCTATATGCTTTGCTAAAGATTTTACTTAGTAATGACATGAAAAAATATTAGGAGTGAAATCTGGTATTAATGAAGCCAATGGAAACAATTTCATCCCCTCAGACTTACCTTGGATAAATACAGAAGAGCAAACCTGAACCTGTGCTTTCCTGAGTCCAGGCCCAAATACACACTTTTCTACATAAACATAAACACTTTTCTTCTGCCTAAGTGACATTCTGTTTTTACTGTTCTGAGCAAACAACTAGAGAGCATATGTGGCAATTTTGCATGGGCCAAAGTAGGTAGAAATAGTCCTTTTGGGCCCCTTCCAAGAAGGATTCAACATCAAGTGCACTCAGTTTTAATGGAAATCATTGTGTTTTCACCTGCTGTTGTGTCACCAAATACAGAACTTCCAAGTTTTAGTTTTCTTGTGCTGTGCATAAGGGCTGGAAGACTTTCCCTACTAACTCACATTTTATTTAAATATCTCCAAGTAAAAGGTCTCCATATAATATTTTATTTTCACTTAATTTTAAAACTAGAATTTTCTGTGTCTTAATCATAAAAAAAATCTAATCTGATTAGGTTCAGATCTCTTATTCAAAACCACTCAAAATTCAGAAATTTTTCAGCTCATGAGTTCTGGGAAAAAAAAATTACTATTTTCAAATTATTACTTTTTTTTTTCAGAATTATAAGGGATTGGCATAGGATTCATACTGCATATTTTGACTGCAATATCCCATATGTAGACACTGCTGGGCTTTGTAAGTATAAAAATCTTCTGATGTTTGAAGTCCTTATTGAAGATTCAAAAGAATGTCATTTCGCCTACAAGGACATATGATGTCAAGTTCTCCTATGCTCCTTGTCCAAGTCCTACTGATATTTGTGTGCAAATAATGAGTACAAGGATGTATGCCAAGTGTATTTACCCTTTCTCTGATAACAATCTTTACCATCATTACAGTCCATTTCCTTACCAGTATTGAATTAATGGGTTTGGATAAATCTTCTGCCAAATGTATCATACAAAACCAATTAGGAATTCTTAAAGGATCAAAAGCATCCTCTGGTCCCAGTGAGTCTGTACCCACTGGCTGACAATATGGCTAGTAAACATTTTAAAAGTATAGCAATGAAAAGGAAAGCAATGAAGGAAAAATGAGTGTGATATCTGGAATGAAATACCCTCATCAGTACGGCAAACAAGAGAGATTTATTTCAAAATCATGTTTCATCTGACTCACCTAATCTTCTTTTTTACCCCCTGTCAGTGAATCAGACTACATTAATCAGGTCCAGTCTAGATCACGCCTTGTGTCTGAAGGAGAGGCAGGCCTGTGTGGAGTGAGCTGCTGTACCTGAGCTATGGTAACATCCATACCTACTGCTATAGGAAAGGCAAAGAAAAAGTCATCCAGCTCCTCCCTGACAAAAATAATGTCTAAATATCTTGAGATTTCCTACAGGCAAAAAAAAACCCTCTCACACTGGCAAAGTGAATGGCAATGCAGATAAATAATAGATTAATTAACAGGAGATAAGTACAATTCAATAGTGTAATACTCTTCCTAAGCTGCATCTCCAGTTATCTCTGAACCGCAGTGGACTAATTGAATCCTAGAAGTGTCTCATTAGATAAAGAATAAATGTAATAGCAATACTGTTATTTATAAACTTTTTATTCTTCATTCCTTATTTTTGATCCTGCTGCTGCACTTTCCTTACATCACATTTCTTCACTATGTTCTGGCCACCTATTCACTTCTAGTAGAATAACTGACCACACCTTTCAATACAAAATGTATCTTGATGTGAGAGATGCTCTTCCCAAAGTTGCCAGGATAGCCACAGAGATGTGCCAAAATGAATAAAAATTGTGCACTCATTCATAAAATGGAAGGTCACCAGAGTGATTACCAGACTACATTATGGGTTGCTTCCAGCCAACATTGATTTCCTTAAAGAGATTGCTTGCATTTTGTTTAAAATAATAAAATTCTGCAAGCCATGGGAACTACTGAGGCTAAGGTGCATCGCACTTGCAGACATGTGAGTTTTTACTGTTTCATAGCAGCACAAAGGAGAAATGAATAAGAATGGAAACAGTGGAAGACAAAAAGGAAAAATACCTAAACTTAGTACACTCAGGCAGAAAGAGTTTAAATTGTGACCTTTTTCCTGGATGGTCTATTACTTAATCTCTGTTTTTATCCTTCAGTGAACACAGAATTTTCTGCCTAAAAACATCCTTTAATGCAAATTATAAGATGAAAGAACTGTTAGATCTAATAAGTGCAGATCATCTCCTGTACAGGTGATTTTTAGCTGAGGAAGCACAAGACCTAAATTAGCCACATGGATGCTGGTGTACTGCACAAGAGCACATTTTAAGTATGCAATCATGGTTTCGTACCACCAAGATGATAACATTATGTATTAAAATAAATCTGCTTTTGCATTATGAAAGGAGAGCTTGTCACTTAGTGTAAGGGAGAAGAAATATCATTTCTGGACTATTGACAGCTATCAGCTGAGCTAAGCAAAATGAGCTGAGCGCATAGATGAAGACACAGGTGAGTTTCATTCCACTATGGGGAACATAAAAGCATGACCCTCTACTATTAGTCATGTGTGTGTGTAAGTTTATACATCTTTATATACTAGAAGAAGAACTTAGTATAATGCTTGAGGGTGCAGCAGATTTTCAACTCTCCTGACGGTCCATCTGTAAAGTTAAAGCCATATACTGAATTGGTTTTTTTGTTTAGGAAAAAAAAAAAAAAGGGGAAATTAGTCATGGTGTCATGGTGTTTGGTGATGACAAAAGGGAATTTAAAAAAACCCCAACACTTTTCTCACACAGTCTAAGACCATTTTTCCATTGCAAGTTCCCAGAATCCAAGTCACAATGTGTATGTGGATGTTTGGTGTCAGTCCAAGTTAGCAGAAAGGGAAAGCTCAAACTAACTAGAGGGAAACTGATTGGAATCAGAGTCTCAGGGCCTGCATCATCTGTGCTGTGCTCAATGCCATGGCAATGCAAGTAGCAACCTGTCTGGCAAGAATGAGGCCCAAAGCATGGGTGGGTACTAACTGTGGCACTGTCACCTGTACTGAAAATTTGCCTGGGATGGCCTGTAGTATTCACTGCTATGCCTCAGCCTTGAGGTTCTACTGTCAAAAAATGTTGCCAGTTAGAATCAATTACGCCAGGCCACTGGATCATGCTGATGAACACAAAAAAAACACCCCTAGCTTTAAGGATCATTTTTGTAGGTGTACCACTGGTACACTGGTTCTTCTATTGAGAAGAAATAAAATCCCCACAACTTTATAATAAGACAGTAAAAAATCACAGTCAACATGCAAAGAAAAGACAGTTCAGCACTAAGCTCTTATCAATGTATATTTTGTTAATGTTAGTTTATGCTAGTATACTAGCTTGAATACTAGCTACTACACAATCAAGTCTGTATTTTGCTATTGCAGAAAACTGTGCTTTTTAGATAATCTCCGATAAGACCAACAAAAATAGACATGATTTAAAAATTAACTGTCATAAAATGAGAAAAAAGGGTAAAACTCCATCAACATCTCCATAATAGTCAATGAAGACTGCAATATCTGTTTACTTATGATATTAATTTCACAGAAACACAGAATTTTTAGGGTTGGAATGAACTTTTGGAGATCATCTAGTCCAATCTGCTGCCACAGGAAACTGTCCAAGTGGGTTTTGAATGTCTCCAGAGAGGAAGATTCCATGAGCTACCTCAGCAGCCTGTTCCAGTGCTCTGCTACCTTTAGTGTACAGAAATTCTTCCTCATATTGAGGTGAAAAGTCTTGTGTTTTACCTTAGGGCTATTATTCCAAATTCTGGCTTTGGGCACCACTGAAAAGATTCTGTCACCATCCTCCTGACACCCACCTCTGAGATATTTCTATGTATTGATGAGATCCGTTCTCAGTCTTCTCTACTCCAGACCAAACAATCCCAGCTCCCAGAGTCTCTCCTCATGAGAGAGGAGCTCAGACCCCTGATCATCCTTGTGGCTCTCCAATGGACCCTCTCCAGTAGCTCCTTGTCTCCCTTGTGCTGAGGAGCCCAGAACTGGACACAGCACTCCAGGACTGGCCTCACCAGGGCTGAGTAGAGGGGGAGGATCACCTCCCTGACCTGCTGGCCACACTCTTGCCAGTGCACCCCAGGATGACATTGGCCCTCCTGGCCACTGGTGGCTCATGGACAGCTTGTGATGCACCAGGAGTCCCAGGTCCTTTTCCACTGAGCTCCTCTGTAGGAAGTCAACCCCAGCCTGTGCTGGCACTTGGGGCTGTTCCTCCCCAGGTGCAGGACCTGGCACTTGCCCTTGTTGAGGCTCACCAGGTTTCTCTCTGCCCAACCCTGCAGCTGATCAAGGTCCCATTGAATGGCAGCAGAGCTTTCAGGTGGATCAGCCACTGCCCCCAGTTTGGAGTCACCAGCAAACCTGCTGAGGGTGCATTTGATCCCTTCCTCCAGGTCACTGATAAACAAATTCAATGAGATTCGATGCAGTATAGACCCCTTGGGGAACACCACTGACTGCAGTCCACCATTTGGTTTCTACTGGAGTAGAATTTCTTGCACTTATACATATTAACATATATGTAAAAAACTTATCAAAGTACTTACTTCTGACATATGTAGGTAGACCTGTACTAACTCTATCTCTGCATTGCTTTTAGCATAGGCATGCACAAATTCTGAGCTTGGACCTCTGAATTTTACCATAATTTAAATTATAAATTTAGATACAGCAATGAAAATAATACCCAGCAAGTTTTGCAATTAAAATCTGTTGCCAGTTAGTTGTGCAGAACACTAAAAGAAAAAAAAGGAGCTACAGAAAAGAGACTTCCAAAATGTTTTCTAAACCACAAAAAGCAGTTAATATAGCAGGCAGGAAAAGGCGGATTTGTTGTATTGGAAGTAAAAGATCACTCAATTGTAAGGAAATTACAGTAGTCCTGGTCTCAGATGGGTTTTCAGTAAGTTTGCAATGTACTGTACACAGGTCAAGGCTATTCTTACCCTAGATATGCTTAAAATACCAGAAGTACTAAGCTGAAAGAGTGAAAATGTTTGCTACCATAATGCAATAAAATTATTGTAGTAACAACACAACCAACAAATCACAGAATATTGGATTTAATTCCTTACTTTTATGTAGGTGATTGATGATGTGTCAGTGTACAGAGTACCTACATTTTTTGCAGTCTCTATATCATCACTGCTCTGCTCAATCAGCTAGGTGATGAGACACGAATTTTTAGTGGCTGTGAAATGATGGTCTGTGGTCAAACTATAGGATTTGCTACTTCTGTTACAGTTTGGACACTAAAAAAACCCAAAAACCTATACAAAAACATGCTGAGAAGAACAAAGTAAAATATTTACTGCTGGCTGTTAAAAAACATCCTTCAAGTTAAGGCTAATGTGCTTTCCAATATAGGAGCATTTCCAAGGGGTCAGCATTACAGCATTAAAATTTTAGAAACCAGGACTCTCAGGAGCAGTCCACGGTCTTACAAGCAAAGGAACACAAATAGAGTGATGGAGCCACTGAACCACAAACAGTAGTTTTTAAGTGAAAAGTCATGCAAAGGTACAAGGGCCTCAGGTCTCTGGTGTAACAGGTACATCTATGTCTGCCTATCAGCTCACTCAAGTGCTATTAAAGGCCAACCAATCCATCTGAGTGGGCCCATTTGCTCCTTGCAGGTACAAATGGCTATTTGCTGTACATATGCGATTACACACTCACTTCCTTTGCCCTATGCTAACAGCATGTAAAACAAAAAAGTGCCATTTTATGTACACAAAGGCACTTATCAGGGGCCCTTGGGCTCTGAATACAAAGCACTCTGAATAGATTGATGGTACTGCGGTGGGGACAAACAGGAAATGGACAACTGTATTTCCCAGGTTAATAGCGTAATGATTCTCTATTACTAAAAAACTTGTGCACTTCACCACCTTTTGCTACTGATTTTTCCAGAGCAGAAAGATATGCTATAATGGAAAACAGACAGATTCTATTTAGGCAAAGGATACCACGAAAGTAAAAAGTCTTGGTGAGTGATTCTGGACTTCTCTTCTGATTGCTGTTATAACTTTGCAGTTTCTGCTACTGGTTACTGAAATGTACCAATGCACAATTTTCTTTCTTTGTAAGAATTTTCTTGTTGTGTTTTTTCGTTGTTGTTGTTTTTTTGTTTGTTTGTTTTGGATTTTTGTTTGTTTTTAGTTTTTGTTTTGTTTTTGTTTAGTTTACAATATAGTACAATAAATGAGAGCTTTCTAGAAAAGGCTGGATTCTATCCAGAGTTTCCAGTTCCTTAAAAATACACTTAAATGTAATTAGAAAAAGCTTAGGTGACACATACACTGGATGGAGTATTTAACCCACAAACCTCCAGAGACTTGTGACTAAATTGCATGCACCATAGCAGGTGCAGTGCATTTTACTGCTTGTATCAGCTCAGATCCCTGGTGAAAACTACGGGAAAGCAACTCATTAAAAAAAAAAAAAAAAACTAAAAATAAAAACTCCCACACAATAATGCCTACACTTTTTTCCTGCTTATCTTCTGCAAACACATAGTACTTTTCTCTTCAGAAAATTAATTCTACACAGCAGAACATCAGGACTGTTAAAGTGTCACTACACCCAACAAATATGACTTGTGCTAAGACTCAGACTACACTTTTCAAAGAATGAGGCATTTATAGACCTTGCGACACAGACAGATTTTTTTCTCATCCTCCCTCAAATGCATTTGTTACTTAAATGAAATACCAGTGTGAAAGGCACTTTTAGAAATATCTGCGTATCCTTGCCATAAACACCAAAACTATCTCCCTACTAGGCAGTATTGAAAAGACTAGGAATGTAAGCTCATAATTTGTGAGTTTTATTGTCCCTTGGTGTCTCATACTCCAAATACCCAGGTAGTTCTCAGCATTTTGAAATTTGGCTTTGTGTTAAATTTTGAATAATATCTACCATTTTACACCTCAGAGCTCAGAGAAGGCAGCACAGTAGTTGGTGTACAGATGTGACAGAATGTTTTTATTCTAGAAAAAAGCTCCCTGTTTTTGACACACTGGAAAATGTACAGCCAGAGAATGCTTGAGGCGAAGATGCCACACCAGCCTTACATCTGTCTGCTTTCATTTGTCTACAACTGTGCTTATAGATAAAACATGCCTTCCAGATGTCATCACAAGCAGTGTTCATATGCTGACTTCACTGAGATACTATTGTTTGCTGCCAGCATAACAGAGTTGTAAAACTAAAATATTTAAACTCTGCACTTCTCAACACAACTTTGAATGTCACACAGGATCTTATTTCAGGATTAATTAATGTACACCCCAATAAAATAATCATGTGTTGAAAAAAAACCAGAGTTAGCTGGCATATACAGTATGCTGTCCTTTTTTCTTCATTTCTTCTTTTAAAGACACAGTTTGTGGTCCAGGAAGTACAGGAGAGGTAAAGAAGTTGCCCACAAAGGAAAAAAGCATATACTCCTAATATGTTTGAAATGGGTGACTACATCCCTATAGCATGATAACATTCTGTATCTTACGCATATTTGAAACTCTCCATATTTTTTGGAAGGATTGTAACTGTAAACTGGGACTTATATTTTAGAGGAATATCTTCATCTATAGTGGTTGCAATTAAATCTATACAGTTAAATATATACATCAAATGTAAAAATCTATATATTAAATCTAAATTATTAATTGTGGGGTTTTTTTCCCTTTATCATGTCTTCTGAAACTTCACCATCATTAATTACTTGCAATCACAACATTTTGAGAGATTTCTCTGGGTGATCATTCTGTTAACAGAACATCTATTCAACTCCACTAGTTCTAAGTTAAAACAGTATTAATAAAAAAATCACAGTTTTACATCCATGTAACTACTTGTAGAGAAGAAACAGACATTTTCCTCCACAAAGCCGTCTGCTCTCTTGAGCAAAATCTTTAAACTGTTGAGTAATTTCTTTTGTGTTATTTGAACATGAGAGAAAGTAAACTTGTACCACTGAAAATATCTGTTTCACTTTCAAACATTTCTTGCTATTAATGAAATAATGATTTAGGCATCTTAAAATGTTTCATTTCGTGACTTTTGTGAAAATTATTATGTTATTGTGAAAACTATCATGACAGACAATATTCCTGTCATTCCATAATGAAAATGATCAGGTATCTCTATTGTAATGGGTTAAATATTTGAAAGTTTCGAGTTATTAACTCTTCAAAAAGTATGTTTGCAAAAAAACAAATGAAGTTTGTAAACTCTCCAGAAGAAATTGTTTTGGAAGAGCCTTCATTTTTAAGGAGTAGATTTCAATAGAAAGAGGGCTGTAAAACTTATTTGACTCTACATCTTGAAGGGTTCTTAAAATTTCTGCCAGCCTTTGCTCAGGTTGGAAGATACTGTATTTTCAACTTGGTGAACTCCATAGAGAATATTTTCTAGTCCCCCTAACTTTTATGAGACAAATATTTTTATTCTAGAAATTTAGATATTATTTCAACAGACCATAAGAAATCTGTGTGCTCTAATGCTTGTCTAATGAGGGAAACTATAGGGTGATATTTACCTAGTAAAATTGTATTGTACATTCTCACATGATCTACTGAAGGATGAACACAGTCATATCACTCATTGCAATTAGCATTAAATTTTATTTCTCCTCTTTTTTTTTTTAAAGTCCTTTCAAGAAAACCAAACCTTAAAAAGTCATTTGGTCAAACAGTAGAAAGTAATTGAGAGTTCACCAATTTCTATCAACGAAACTTAAAGAAATCTACAGAAAAAAAAATCAATGTTGCTACTTCAAAATTAAGTGGGAAATTTCATCTGTCTTAATTGGTGCTGTTAAAGGACTGTGGTCACAATGCTAAAAGCATACTCAAGTCAATACTTCGCAGTTTATTTTTTATTACAAATTAATCTAAATACAAATATTTGAGAGTGAAGATACTAGGACTGAATGCTGGGATGCAGAACTCCATGTATATTGCAGAACTTTGTATTCATCCACCAACAGTGAGAAGCATCCTGTTATTTGTCATCCATGTGTACTTCAAAAGAATTCAGGCCATACAGCCCTCATTCCATCATGAACAGTAGAGCTGAATGAGTTAATTGTCTGGAATATCTTACAACTATTTTAGTTAACTACTTTAAAAAAATGTAGACTGTGGTTTATACAGTAAGCTATCAAGTAGCTTTCAGGAATCTCAATAATTTCCAACTCCTGAGTTTCCTAACCTGGAAATTGCAATTTTATAGAAAGAAAACATATATTTTCTTGTGTTTGTAAACATACACATGCACACACACCCATACATAGATGTATTTCCATACAAGAGTTGGAAAAAAGACTATTTGTAAATAATCTGTGAATGCCTTCACCTTTCCTTATAAGAGATAAATCCCGTTTAAAGATACTGAATTGCCCTTCCTCTCCATTTCAAAGTAAAATCTTTCTAGTTATCAAGTAATGTTCACTTCTCTTTCAAAATCTTTGCATAGTGCTTTTGAGCCAATAGATCAGAACCAGATACACTGGTCTCTGGTCATCCTGCACAATTTTCTTCAAGCAAGAAACTCCACATTGTACTCTTAAGTAGCAGTAAATATACAGATCTGATTAGGGAAAGTGGTAACAGAAGAACTTAAGGAGCTTTCAGAGGGATAGACTGACATTATGCTTTACAAAACCTGCTACCTATTCTCCCCAGCTAATGGTTTTTGAATTTTACTTTTAGGGGGTAATAACAATCTAAATTAGGAGCTCAGTAATTTTAATGTCATTCCTCAAAACTTAAAAATGTCAGTACTGTCAACAAGCTTTACTGTAGTAGCAACAGCATTTGGTCCAGAGAACATATTCTGCTTCATTTGCAAGGACAAAGACATACCCAGATGACACAAGGAATTCGACAAGAATCTGGGCAAGTTAAGTTACTGTCTAAACAGCTGCTACTGAAAAGAGGAAGAAAAGAATGAAGGGACTTGCCTATCAAGAACTAAAATGTTTATCTCAAGATTATTAGAAATTATATGGAAGAAAACCATAAAAAAGGCCATAAAGGGCCTTAATTTAGGGATCTAATCCTCACCAACAGTGAACAGGAATTTACCTCTCAAATGTCTAAAACACTCTCAAAAATGAAACTCAATGAAGCTCCCATTTCCCTTTTAGAAAAAAATAAAAGGACTTATTTGCATAACCATCCATATAAGCTCTCATCTAGACCTTGCAGATTTTACTTGTGAATTAAAAATTGAAGGGTAAAAATTTCTATAGTTTTCAGGCTAAAATTACTTCTTTCAATAGAAAGAAAAGAGAGGAAAAAAAGGCAGAGTAGGTCCGAGAACTCTGAAAGAAATTCCTGCTTTTCAGACTGACTCACAGAGCAGATATATTTATGCTCACATGTTGACTGCAAGCCACACATATGCTTTTTCTCATTGTCTCTTTACCTATGTGATATTGGTTTCCTCAGGTACCACTCCTAATTAAGAATCAGTTTCCCCTATTATTTCACTGGGAACATTTGCCTTGCTGAGACAATCTTGTTTCTGGGAGCCCTGATGCAGTATCACCCCTACCCATGTTTACTGGTGCTCCCTCTGGTCTGTAAACAGAATCTGCTGCTCCGAAATTTTTAGATTTCTGACCTAAAAATACTGTGGGTACACTTATAATACCTGTTTCATCCAGTCAGAAGCCTAATGTATTCACAGACTGCCTTGACTTACAGTTTCTAACGCGTTATCTAACGGCTTGTAAATCTGTCACACCCTTGATAACCTGTGCTCTTCTGTGAATGACTGCCTGTAAAAATACGAAGGTTCTGCAGCTGTAGTGAAATAATTTGTAGAAGGCAAAGTCCATGCTGGAGTCACAATGTCTTTTCCCTGCACATTGCCTGAAACATTCGTATCTTTTCTGGAGATGATTTTGCTTAAGCCCTTTGAAAATAAATCATTCTCAAAAGCACTCAAGATTTCCCTGAAGACTTTGTAAGGCTTCCTGCTTCATAGGTTTCCATTCCTTTGCTGTAAGGCTAATGCATTTTAGGGATGTTTGTTCTGATGCGAAGCTAACTTACGAGTAAAAATAAACTATACCCGCATTTATAATGCTGTTGGAAGGCAAAGAATGCCAAATGCTAAACTTAAATTACCAGAGTTGGTAGTCATTCCTTAATAACCTTCTCTTTAGATAGCTTTTTGTGTCTCAGAGGAAAAGACATTTAGTAAGAGTGTAATGATGAACATTCCATCACTTAAAAAAACCCAGCAAAATCCCCAAACCTGCAATAGCCTTCCTTGAAGACAAAAATAATAATTTTATGGGAGAAGATGATGGCAATCCACTTCCAGCTTGATGCTTGAAACCAGAGGCGAGTCATTGCCATTATTACTCACATGAGCTGTATGTTTATTACTCATAAGCCATCCTGTTTACCCTTCTGTGAACACTAGGAGCTACACTTAGCTTGTTTCAGATATGCCTGTCTACACAAAGATTTTACTAGTGTTCACATAAATAAGTATTTACAAAAAAAACCAACCAACTAAAAAAAAACCCTACAAAGCAATGTCTAGAAAAAAACCCACTTTTGGACAGAATATTTAACCTGCAAGATCAGCAACTTCCTGATTAAAGAACACATCGTTATCTTAGCATATATTTACGTAAGTAAAATAGTTATTTGGTTTTAAATTTTGCTCAGCAGACAGGGAATTAATGGTGAAGTACTAGTATTTTACAATGCACACAGAACTGCAAACAGAATTTTGTTTTAGACATATGTTGGAGCACAAATTCATTTAAAAAAACCCACACAATTTAACAATTCAGAAATTCTCATATATGTTTTATAAAAATGTATGAGAGACCTAAAAACCATGGAGAGTCATAACTTCGAGTTGGCTCATTTGTTTCTGTTTTATTACAGCACTACATGGTGGGTATCAGATTTTTCACAGAGAAATGCATATTAAATCTTTATTCTAATCTGTTTTAGCAGAACTATATTATAGCTTATACTATTTTTTCTGACTGATAAAATATAATTTAAATAAGACCAAAGAGAGCTCTGAAACTCAACAGAGACCTTTCCTGAAAAAAAAACCACCAAAAGTATTACTTCAAGCTATCTTGAAGAAGAACAGTTGTGCTTTATTGATAGGTAGGCTACTATACTATTTATTTATTGTTCTGTTGCTGAATTCACTTCTTGCTGAAGGCCACCACACAACTATAAAATGCATTGTGTATATTGATATTCTTCATTTTTGACAGACTAGTCTTTTGTTTAGGGCCTGTAATGAGGATATTGACAATTTTACAAAACTCGTCTGCAACTGCTTGAGTATATCCTAGCAGTAAGCTAAATGGTTGAGGCATACTACTATGAGAAACTGAAATAATATGACCAAATTATAGCCTTACACTGTACCCTAGATATAGCCAAAATTAATTCCATTTCTGTGTACCACCTGCCATGACATCATCTAATCCTTCTAGCTGTGGGAAGGTCGGGAGCATGGAGCACCAACATTTCTCAGGCCTTGTCTTCTTTTCAGGGAGCTCAGAATTTATTTGCACATATACTTCTGCTCTCTTCTGCAAAAAAGGAAATTTGTGTATTGAAGGTTTGTCCCAGCTGACTTAATGAAAATGGGAACTACTTCCCCATATACATGGTCCTGTGAAACAAAATGACAAAACAACATACAGACATGTGCTTTCCACTGCCTGTAGTATCTCATTGCCTGTCTAGGTCCTACAGATATTTCCACCCCAAAAATTGATATGTCTTCCTAAGGTCTTCTGGTAATTGTGGAGACAGAACAAACTTAAAACGAGAGGAAAATAAGGGCTTAGGGTAAGTCAACTTCTGCAGAATACAGATCTCTTTCTAATCTGTGTGGAAAAGCTACATCATCTGCTGTGAATCAGTTTTCCTTTTCTCATACATTGAAATAAAATCCTGACATTGTGCGAGATTGCTTTTCCTGTCATCTTTTTTTGTTTCATTTCATTAACTTAATGTCATTCATTTATTCTTTTTATTAAGTGATTGGTATACATGGCCCACTAGGCTGTTTTGGGGAACACTTTACAGGGTAAAATCTTCGCTCCAAATCTTATTAGTTTTAGGTCCCATTTGCTCTGTCATCCAGTATTCTCAGTATGGTTCAGCTACAATATTCTTTTATTTAATTGCGTATTTTTGCCTATAGTGCCACCAGCAATCTGTCCTTTTTGCACGGAATCAGAAACCAGCCACAAACTATCCCCTGATGCGTTTTAAGTTCAAAGAACTTTGTCCTGGCCTAGATTTCAAAGAAAAAAAAATTACAAACTCTTCAAAAGTCACAATTATTGATCAAAAGTAAGTGTACAAAATAAATGCAAGATTAATATTTAATTTTTACTGAAATATGACAATCTTAAGACTTGTGGGAGAAGAGAGTAGGCCAAAGAGGCATTTCTCAGGCATTCCAGTTTTAAAATAATAGCATTACCATACAGCATTGTCTGAGGATTTAATGTCACTGTGCAGGCTTACTCCACAAGAGCTTCAAAATTTCCCAGGAGAATATGGTAAATCTTAGCTCAAGTCAACTTTCAGGCAAATTTGGACAGACCTGGGTAACTATTACTACCAGCAAGACACAAAGAATGTTGTTATTTAAATAATCCAAAGTAATCCTCTATGCCACTGAGCATGACAACAGTCTTCCTTTGGATGGCTCTTTTTTATTGTTGCTGTTGCTGTTTAAATATCTAAAACATCTGCAAAATCATGAAATTAATTTAATCCTTTTCAACTATTTTTTTCCCCAGTTAACTTTAACCACCCATGGGATGGTTAATTTTAACCATCCCATGGGTGGTTAAAATTCCCACCAAAAATATGCCATTCTGTCCAGTTCAACACTTGTGGGAGCACAAAATTAGGTGGGAGAAACTTGGTAAAGTTATGGTTTAGAATTTTCTCCCCATTTCTTAGAAGAAGTAGAAAAAGTATTAATAAAGGACTTGGTCTTCAGCTACACTGAAATGTGGGGCTTGGAAAGGAATTTATCAGGTCTACAAAAAACCCCTGCCATCATTTGACAAAACAACCTTAGAGAAATCAGGCCATTAGGGGCACCTAACTCAGGTGATTGCTGCTGTCTCTCCACAATTTAGGCAGGCAGAGCTCCAGCTGTAGCATCTGTGTCAGGTGTCTAAAGTGAGCAATGTGAACATCCCATGACTCACCATCATAGCTATCTAATTTCATTGGAATTTGGTTGCTTAATTCCTTCAAAATCTTTCAAAGATTCAATTTTAAGTTCTCTGCTTAGCCAGACAGACATGACAATTCTCCATGTTTTATTAGAACTTTTGGAGTACATTCTGGCAGTCCTTCCAGAAGGCACATGATTCTTGATATCTCTTTCTAAATTGAAGCAAAGCTTGACAAAATGAGGGTGAGAAGGCCTTATACACATGACTGGCATGCAGGCAAGCCATTCACCCTAGGTAACAAAGTCAGAATTTTCTGTTCTGCAGTGTTTCCAGATGTATTATATTTAAAGCATTAATTAAAAAACCTAAAATGAAAAACCCCTCAAATACCACAATTTTGTTCACTGTATCAGCCAAGAGAATGTGATAATTATTAAGGCATGGGAGCGGTAATTGGGAATACAGAGGTACCAGAAGCATCACAGTGAGAGTAAGTCAGTCTCTAAAATGCATTTTTTCTTAGTTCTACACAGTGTTCTTGACAGAATAAAACATTTGCAAATAGAAAAAGGTACCTTCCTGTGTGACAAATAGATAATTTCTCAAAAGAAAAAAAAATTGTGTGAAATTACCCAACTGCCTATATAACCACTTCCCCTCTGTGGGTTGAATGTGGTAACCCAAAAACAATAGGTTTTCTATATACACTGACCAAAGAAAAGAAAAACATGTATTTTAACTGGGCATTTTTCTCCTACTGATCCATTCTTTGTACCACTCAATTTGTAACTTCTGCCAACTTTATCATTTTATCATATATTTACAGGCAACCAGAGTATCTCCCCAATCATTTTGCAAGACAGTTACTCTTCCTCACACATTTTTAGGAAAAAGGGCTTGATTGCTACACAGGCTTCCACCAATGGAAATATAAGTCCTGCAGGATGCTTGAAAAATTGCTGTCTCCAGCTGTAAAGGGTATGGTGATGAAGGTGAGACAGAAGCACAAGCCCTAATGCATTCTGTGCTCAGAAGGATTTGATGTAGCTTGCTAATCTGGCATTCCACACAATAGAGCCCATTTCTATCATGGTTTACCCAGAGGAAGGAGATGGTCTTCTCCAGTTTTAAGGCAAAATGCATGGGTAATTACAAAATGGCAGCAGCAAAATGAGAGATTCAGTAGAAAAATTTGTTTTAAGTTGTTTTAGGCAGATGTAGTATGTTTTTTTTTAACTTAACACTTCCACACAGTCAAAAAATCCCCCTCAGACTTAAAATATGGTCACTGGAATAGTTAATGAAATACATATCCATCACAACACACCTTTTCCAAAGGAATTTTTAAAACACGATAGAACACACCACTTCAATGACAAAAAAGACAGGCGGTCACATTCCTGATGTTTACATGACTCCCTAAGCAATATTGATAGGGGAATCTTATCACAATACAGCTAAATCCCCTTTGCAGTCAATACATTATATATGCACAATTTGGTAATATTTGTATTGGTAATATATTATACATAATTTGTACAGAATATAACAATATATAATATCTATTTGCCTCAAAATTAGCAAATGGTTAATGTACTAATGTATTTTGACATTGCAATGATGTGTCTGTATATACATCAACACAGTACTGTGTTTATAAATATTTATGTATCACTATTAATCAATTAAACTGGCCAATCTATGTGCCAATAATATGTTCTATAATTTTTAATATGTCAATAAACCCATAAAATATATTTAGAAAGAAGCTTATTAATTTCTGTGGGTTTTATCTAGAAAGAGAATTCAACAGTTTCAAGTTGAGCTTTCAAGAAAGGGATGTTCAGAAGATTCAATTAGGAAGCATAGAAGAAACTTTTCCAATAGCCTATGAATAGGAAAGTCCTTTTAGTTTTTCTGAACACTTCTCTAAATAGTGCAAAGGTCATTTAAACCCAGCCACATTTCTGATTAACAATTCTGTGCCAAATTTAGAAAAGGCATCTCTGGAAAGCAAAACTTCTCACACTTTGAAAAATCCAACCTCCAAGATAATACAAAACAGATCTTATTCTTCTGAGAAAAGCAGAAAAAACTGAAGAGGAATTCGCACCCTCTTTGCTGCTTTAGTCACATTTCACAGCAGAAAACTCACTACTGAATTTCAAGTCAAGAGTGTTACCAAAAATGAGCTGAAGAGGGGAAGATTCTCATGTCTTTGGCTTCCATCATGAACAGACATCTTCAGGGATAGATTGCTATGTCACTTAAAAATTCAAACCCATAAATGGTTAACCCAGGTTTGTGAACTCAGTAAGTAATATTGGAATTAACTGCTACTGTAACACACATCAGCATATTTTCAAAACTGAAAATATTTTGACTTCTCAGCATTAGTTTTTCTGAATATTTGCTGATTTACATCAGAGGAGGAGACGCTGAAACACAATGGAATATTATCAATCTATTGGAACTAAAATTGGCCATGAAATCTCATATGATATATAATATGAAGAATCTCAGTTCAATTAGCCAAATAATGGCTAATTCATCAAGTAAAAAAATCCCAGTTTTGTGCAGTTCCTTTTTTATACATATAACACGTCAGTGTTTCACATCTGACAATTGAAGAAAAGAAAGGAACAAGTGGTTCTACAGTTATAAAAGTCTTGGCTATTCTGTCATAATTCTCACCATCTGTGAAATATGCTGGTGTTAAAAAACAAATGTTCTATTGCCAGTTGTGTTTTTGAAATGCAAGCAGCTTTATGCAACACACGACAGTGATTTTCCAGCAAGTCTGACAGTGCATGGGCCCCGTAGTTGAAATTTTTTGCTCTAATCTTTGTTTATAGTAGAAGTAAATAATCCAAACAAAGAACATTCCACTATGCAGGGCTGATGGCTTTGTGATAAGGCAGAGCCTGGCACGAATGACAGAGCCAGCAGTCTATTGAGGTAAAAAACAGCACTCTGATAAGTAAAACTGTCTTCTGATTTATAGACCTTAAGTTGGCTTTTTAACCCTTGAATCATGAAAATCTGCACCATACAAAGGCCTGTGAAAAAAAGGCATGTAAAAGAAAAAAAAAAGAAACACTTAAAAACATTTTTTTAAAGAAAAACTGTAGTGGCTAACATGTTACTTTTGTTATCAGAAGATCACCTTACATCTGAATTTTAAATATACTACAAGTAAGAATTTTTCCTGATCAATTTTTGTATTGAACACAGAACTTCAAAAAGAACATATGAAAAACAAAACCATTTAAGATCAATCCTTTTTTTTGTTTACACAGAAATAAATGGGCTTGAAAAAATAATGAATATTTATCTTATAAAACTTACGATGCCAGATACAACATGATACATGGCCTTTGGTGTCAGTCATATCTTGTGTATACAAGTCCTGAGAGACTCTGGTCCTCAGGCAGACTGAAAAGACTTTCAGTTCTTCCATATAGTATTTCCAATAGTTAATTCAATTGTTAATATTTAATAGCAAGCAGCCCTGAGAACTGCTGCAACCCTTTTCCAAAGAGCTCCTAAATGCAGAAGACAGTTATATATTTGCATATATGAATAATCACTTAATAAACAATGTTATTTGATTTTCAACTCTACCCCCAGCACTGGATAAGTACCATCTTGCTCACAGAATTCATGTGACTTTTTGACCAGTGGACCTGGTCAAATTGTACAGTCCTGCTACTGTCTTATTATCTGAAACTGGTGTTGGACAATTCTTTTTGCAGTCTAACTGTTTTATTAGCTGACAGATAGACCTGTACTCATAAGAGTACATTTATGAATGTATAAGCTACCTCACATAAGAGATTTGTGGATGTGCTTGAAAGGAAAAAAAAATACTTGGAAGGATAGTTAATAAACAGTGCCACAGAATCAGTTACATTCCAGAAATGGAACTATGAATTTTCAGGCCATCAAACTCCAGCAAGACAAAAATCCACATAACTGAGGTTCTTTAATTACAACATCCTAGTTCCCAAATGCAAATATGCTTGCACACAAAGTACAATCTTAATTAAATCCACTTTAGGTCTATGAAAATTTGAAGGCATCTCAGAAAACTTTCCATGTTATTAAATCTGTGCAAATTAAGCATTTTTCCAGTGAGATCAGATACCAAGACTAGAAATCATTCCCAAAAACTGTAATTTCTACAAGACCTATTTCACAGTTCAAGTTCCTACTACATCTATGCCTTCTGTAACACTAGAAAGGGTCCTAGGCACAGAGAGAGCACAGGCTTCTATTTTTGCAAGCTTTTCATAATGATCAAAAATGTAATAGGCTCCACTCAAGACATAGTTCTTTCCCAAATATGATTTCACAGGAGAGGTGGTGAAAGAAATTCCAATATGAACTTCCTTCTCACTTACTACAAGCCTGTTGTAGATGGACAAGTCATTGCAATCTTGAGCCATGTCAGACCAGGAATGGAAAGCTGGTATGTTGGCCTCAGTGGCACTATTTTTCAGTGTTGCCTTTAGTTCACTAGTAAGCTCTGGGATTTTTTATTCATAGAATTTTGAATACAAATTGTTCATATTTTAGAGCACTATTTTAATGATCATTAATATTTAAACTACTAAAATCTGCTTGCCAATATTTGACCAACTAAAGTGACCAAATTTTTCATTATAAAACTTGGCCACCTGAATATAGTACCTCCCTTTCAAAAACTATTCCTGTTAGTTATCTGAGTGCCTACACATGGCAGTTACTCATTGAAATGTAATGTAACCCTACATATAAACCCCCTTTTTGAGACAGGATATTTCTTTCATTGTTGTACAGTTTTTTTGAAAGAATCAAAACCAAATACATTATTTTTAAAATTATCTGTCCCCTTCAGCATATCTAACTGGTTGACTACAGCACAGAAGATCAGCAGTCAGCAAGGCATGATAATTTCTCAGTTCTTTATAATCTTACATGGCCTTTAATAAGCCAACATAGCCAAAACCCATGAATTTATGTCAGTACATGAACACAAATGTTATAGTAAGGTTTACTAAATTATTAAATTTGAAATAAGTGGAAAACAGTTCTTTCAGTAGCACAGGATGATCAAGATATATGACCACTAAATCAAAACAATGCCATACAAGCTATTATATAATTAAAAATTTATCTTCTATGGATTTATAATTCTATGGATTTATAATTTAATATAACTATTAAATGCAGAACCTACATGTAAAACTTCTATAACACAGTTTTGATGTAGGAAAAATTATAAAACAGTATTTCTTCATGAAGTTGATATGCTGCTCCAAAAAAAAAAGGTGCAAACTTTTAAATTGGGAGAACTTCCTTTCCTTCTAAGATTTGATATCTCAAAAAAACCTGTATTCCATTTTTACTAAACCCTGCAAACCCCAAAAAGCAATTAGAAAGCCAAAGACCACATACAATTTCAGGTGTAACAATTTAAATTTAGTGAAGCCTCAGCACTAAAAAAAACCCTACCTTGGCATCTGGTAAATTTGCTACTATTTAAAAAAAATATTTTAGTGAAAACTGATTTTGCTCTCAGATATAAAATAAAGGAATTAAAGTATGTCTTGATAGGACAGACTTCCACACAAACAGAATATTGATATTTAGTTCTGCAGAGGGAATGAAAATGAAACCTCCTTCTGCTGTCCATAAGGTAAAAAATTAATGGACACCGAAAAGGAACCATAGCCTGACCAAAAAAAAAAAAAAAAAAAAAAAAGGAATTAAAAAAAAGTCTAAAGAGAGAAAATAGAAAAGCAGCAGAAATAGCACCTGAAGTAAAGTAAGTAAAAGGACTGCTTGTGCCCAGTATTTTGGAAGTCACTGTTCAGGAACAGTTCATCCATGTGAAAGTACAAGTCATATAAGGCTGCAAAGGTCATTGAGACTCTGCTGATCAAGTCAGTAAGTACCAGCCACACATGCTATACTGTCTTGAAGTAAAATTAAAGTGTAGACACCAAAAATCCTATTATTTATATAGAGTGAGGAACACACAGCTGCTTTTGTTGTAATACTCCTACTGCACTGCTTTCTTATTGCTCTCCTAAACTCTCCCACAACTCCCAAAGTAAGCAGTTCTCAGAAATTTATCACAATATTGAAAAATTAAGATGCTATCTCTGACCCTCACTGATACCAGGAGCACTAGCTATGACTTTGGAGGTGATCATATTAAGATCTTGAAAACTTCCTGTTACAAACATCTGTTTCATTTTGCCTGCCTTGAGCTTCTGGCCCGTGCCAAGTGTCAGTTTCACAACAATTAATAATAACTACTGCAGTAGTGGAAGCAGTAATAGAGGTTCAGTATCAATAGCTAATTTATTTCTTGTTATCTACTGAACAATTTATATGAATGTTGCCAGTATGTTCCTTGTGGTACCTGTGAAAACCAGCTCCAGTATTGTCAAGCCAGGACATAAGGCAGTTTGCAGCAATGTTAGAACTCCAGATCTACATTCCCTAAAGCTTCAGTCTGAATAGAAGCTGCACCAGCCTGATGTGGCTGAGGTTGAGGAGGCAGTTGTTTGCAAATGTTTGTTCTCACAGCCAGGAAATGAAAACTGATGACGGCAAGACAGATGAGATTTATGGCAAATACAGAGACCAGGAGTTTGGACTGACACCACTGTCAGGGAAAAAATAGGACTGGAAAAGAGCACTAGTGGTGAGGACAGTAAATTCAGTTGGAGATTCAGTAAGTGGTTTGCACAATGAGCATGAGAGAGAAGATGCCAAAGACAAGACAGGGACAAAGCTCAGATGGAACAAAACTGTATTGTGGCTCTGAAGGTTCCTCTATACACACAAATCATGAGGATAAGAATTTCCTGTATGTTCCTTTAAAAATGGCAACATCTTTATAAAGGGATGTTAATTCTTCACAAGCATATACTCAGCCATGGCATTTCCTCCCTTGTAAGGCTCTTGGTAGAACTTTAGGTTGTTGTGATTGCTTCTTTCTCTGTGATTCAGGTAAATAGTGACAGGGATGAAGTGTTTAAAGTAGCATTCTTTTCTCCTAATCCCTACAAGGTAAAGAACTTGATGGAATAGACTCCTGCTCATGTCCCTGCAGAAAATGTGGCACTCCTAGATCACAATTCAAACTATTATTTTATAGATCTGCTGCAGGATAACAGAAATCTCATTACAGAAGGACAAGGTTTTTTTCCCTGACAGGAAGAAAAGTGTGCATGATCAACTCGTGTGGAAGGACTATCACAAACACCTCCAGAGCTAGGCAAGCTGAACTGCACTCTTTAGGACAGAGTGGGAAGGTCTACAAAATGCTCACAACTGACATCAAACAAACTCTGAATGGACCAAATGTTACACTATTTTATGTTTCCTGAAGATCTGGCAAAATCAACATCAAAAGAAGGGGCAAAAATATTTCTCTTTTCTAAGACATGTCTTAGAAGTCTTTTCAGTATCTTACAGAGCGGAAATAAAACCAACAATCTACGGAAGTAAGGCAAAATATATCATCACGGTTTTGGAGCTACTTATTTGCTTGCTACCTATTTTAATGATCAACACAGAAAAGACCAAAAGTGAACCTGTACTTCTGCTCCAGAGGTTAATTCAATTATGAAGCCAAGGAACTCCCAGAACCATCCTTTAAAAGGACAAAATAAATACTGAATGGCCACTATTGACAGGAAAACAAACAAAGAAAGGAAAATCTACCTCCTAAAAAGTAAATGAACAAACAAACAAACTACAAACACTACCACCATCCTCTACCAGCAGTATGTGCTCATGGAATCAAGAAACATATCATGCATTTATGTGCCCAAGGGAAGGGCATTGAAGCTAAGATGCAATCTCAGGGACAGAATTTCCTCACTACTGGAAAACAATTTGAATACACTCTAATTCTGCTTTGTGTGATACACACCAAACAGGCTACATGTATATATATATTTTGTATAACTTTCAAGGATAGGTTGCAGGTTTTAAATGAAATATGAAGCACAAAAATTTCAAGAAAGAGACATTAGCAGCCCAAACAAATTTTGTTGCCAAGTAACTTCAAAGTATTGCCTGTGGTTCTTTCTCTGGTATTATTTATGGCATCTCCATCAGCCTGTATACTATTGAAGCAAAAGAACTCACTTAGTGTACAAAATGTTAACACAAGGGGATACTTGTATGGCATGTTTGTGAGACTTAATGCCAGTATTAAACATTCTCTTTTTCAGAAGTCAACATGTGCAGCTTTCCAAATTTTTTGCCTATTCCCTTTGTCTTCTACATTCAATAACTTCTGAGAGGAAGATAATTAGAGCATGCAAAAGCGAGGTGTTTCATCCGATTTCTAAAAATGGAAGTTCCTCATCAACCCTTTTAAAACACAGTTATGTCAACAAAGAATACATCCCTTTCTCCTGATATCAAAATTCCTTTATCTTAAATATTTTACGCTACTTCCTCTCTACCTGCTTTTTTCTCCTAAGAAAAATTCCTAATCTTCTGGTTTGTTGAATACAATCACTGAAAATTAAATTATCATTAAATACATAGATCTGAAATTATTTTCAGGTAAGGAAATCTGAAAGGACAGAGAAGGAAACTTCATGATTCTTTCAAACACCTGCTTTCTTAGGACAGTCATATTTTCATAGATGTTTCTATTCTCTCAAGTTTAGTCACAAGGATAAGGTGAGGATAAATGTTTTTTGTTAGGTACAAATAAATAAGAGGTCCCAATTTTTTAGTCTCCACTGCAGAGTAATAATTATTTGAAACTTCTTCATAGTCTTTTTGTATTTTAAATTCTACCTTTTTTAAAATTATCTCGCGATGCTCACCACACTGCTACTATGTTTTTGTGAGCTGACTATTTTCTTTACCAAAAAAAACCCCTTTTAGAATCTTATATCTCCCTTTCCCTTTCTTAGCCAAAGTTGTAATCCAACATCTCTTTTCCCCTCTGAACTGTCTTTTCCAAAAGCAAGAACTGCAGATGAAACTATTGAAGAAATATCTTTGAATGTCCAAAAGAATGGTAGTAAAAATATGTGGATTCAGGTAGTGGCTCTCCTTAGGCAGAAGAAGACCTTTAATTCTTAAGGGGAAAGGTAATTTTGGCGAACAGGCATCTTTGGACATATTTAACTCCTTTTCAAGGCTTGATGAGGAGTCTTGGCCCCAAGTCTAAGTAAAAAGAGAATATTTTCACTAATGTTTTCACTCAGTCTTAACAAACTTGTGTGTCCTACTGAAAACATACTCTATTGAAGAACTACTAAATTTATTCTTGCATTCTGGTAGTTCTCCATATATATCATTAACCGTGAAAAGGAAAAGACTACATACTCTTCTGCAAAGGGACTTGGGGCTGCTAGTGCATCAGAAAGGTGCAAATCATATCATAAAATAATGCCAATTGCAAAACCAATTTCTCTTTCCATTTCACTCTTTTCCTCTCCCTTCCCCTTTTTACTGAATAATTATGCTGGACAGGCAGTCGACACTCTTGAGTTGAACTGAAAGATTAGTTAATCAATAAAACCATTTCACTTCTTCAGGTTTTATATGTGGGTCACTTGACAGCTCAGCTCCTTACCAAATGTAGTTCCAAGCACCCCAACCAATGCTTCCTGACAGTGAAAACAGTTGTCAGCACCCTGAGGTCACCATTTCTAGATTGTTGCATAAGTGACTAAGACAAGACAGGACGTATGGTATCAAGTAAAAGAACTGCACCCTGTTCACTTACTGTCTTCTCTTTCAGGAAGGAAGGCAGACAAACAAGAACAAACATGTCTTTTTCAATGTCCTTCCTCACAGAATAGTATTATTAATAAAAAAAAAAAAAAGAAAAAAAAATGTTGTTAAATTAGGAAAAATGAACTGTGCAGGTTGATGATTACAGGCAATAAGGGGAAAAATACAGAAATGCTTTACCAGGGACTGAAAAGAGCTGAGTTAATGACAAAAGCTAATCAAAAAAGAGAAAAAAGGCTAACAAGTGGTAATGGGGAATCATCTAAGAAACGGCGTCATGGCCCCCATAATCTCAATTTTTTCATTTTTATATGTTGGGCTGAAATCCTTGCAGAGAAGTGGTTGACTCATGAGGTCCAGACTTGGCTAGACAGCAGAAGCCACCTGTAAGTATTTTTGAAATAGAACTCCAAGGTTTTCAGTTCTGAAAACAATCACAATTTTATAATCAAGATTTTGTTTTCCAAAGTCAAATTTTCTGTGTTCATTTAAAAAAAAACAAAAAAGTAGAAAAGCTTTAATTCCAGACACTGCAGGAAACTTTTTTCTGAATCAAAGTATCTAACTTTTTTGAGGGTCGCTTACCACCATTAGGAAAGACTGAAACAAAAAGTCATGTGCAAAGCCTAACTACCTCACCATGTGGCCAAATAAACTTCATCCTCATCTTGCAGTGATTAATGGAACTTGATTGATTTCAGGAACTCTTCTCTTTCACACTGGAACAGCTACTATTGTTTATTCTGACTCAAAGCAAAACCAAAAAATTCTTACACTGAGATGGCTGACTTGACTCCTACTATATGCCACAAAGTAATGCAGTTCCTCTGTACTGATTTGGATGTCCATTGCTTTAGCATAAGCTCAGGAAAATTAAAACACTGTGAAATGTAAAAGGAACTTATTGTTGGAAGAAAGATTTTCACACAACAGAATTTTTAAGATTTTTTAAAGTGGATTTCTTAAAATCTGCTACAATTGCACTGGAAAATATTCAGAAATTTCAGCACAATGTACTGTCTTGAAATTCTGTTACAGTGACATTTGACTGATTTACATTCTTTTAGATTTTGCTCTAACCAGCACCTTTATTATGTGACCTTTATTCTGGATGGCCTCCAGGGCACTATATACAATAGCTGCTTCCACACCACTAGCTCAACTACAAGCCAGCTGATTTCTGTGCTAATTGCTGGATTTGAAACTTGCTTTCCTCTAAAAAGTTCCAATTAAGAGCAAAGTATTTAGAGTAGGGACTGTGGATCTAATCTGGGTATCTAACTTTTATTCTGAGGAAAATGTTACAGCCTGTTTTCTGCTCCTGGAGACAATTTAGCATAGACACAGTTAAAATACTCTCTAGAACTGTATAGTAAGGAGCAGCAAAAGCAAGAATGCATGAAATGGAGTATTGCTATCAGAAGTGCTAGCTATTTGCAGAATTCTTATGTCAACAGGAGCAGTAAACAAGTGTTAATATTTCTAGTGGAAGGTACATCCATAAGGAATTCAATGTAGTTAGCTGCAAAGAGCAAAGAATCAGATCGGAGAGGGAATTGTGTCAGCTCTGGCATGCCGGCAGTATGTGGCTGTCAGGAGTGTGAAATGGAGCTGCTTCAAAGCTGAGTAGGCTGTGACCTGAATGCTGCACGTCCATGCACTCAGTGTGAGAGGATCAATGACAGCATTTGCTGGGCTCTAGTCATCCCCTCTGCTAATGAAAGCAGTCCTGAAAGGCATAATGCAGGGCCTCTAGGCAGCCTAAAGCCTAGCATTAGCTGAGTTTGTTATAAGCTTGGCTGGCGAGTGCGCTGAGCACCAAAGGCCCCCTCCTCTGTTGCTCTATCCCACCAACTCCCCCCGGCTGTCTGTTTAGTGTCACTCAGCTGGGATGGATCCTGTTAAAGATCTGACGCTTAGCAAGGACTCAGAGGTGTCTGGAACGCCTGCCTCTAATCATAAACACCACAGCTGGCAATGATGTGGTCGAGGAAAAAAAATCACCTTGATCCAACAGCACACATTCCCTTTGATGTTTCTGCAGTGAGTTCACTGCCCAGAGAGAAAGGTACTGCTTTTAAAAAAAAAAAAAAATCAGGCTTGACATTCTCAAATCATAACCATATGACTCTCAATTCCAAGCTTAAAAAACCCCACAACCCAATCCATGGAAAACACAACATTTTGTTCTGAGAAACTCAGGGAAGAAGCATCTGACAATGATAACATGAAACAGGTTTGGAAGATAATGGCAGTTTGAGAAGAAAACACTTCCAAAAAATTCAGACTGCCACTACCAAAAATGGAAGAAGCCTTCTGCCAAAGATTGCAAACTGTGGTGACCTCAAGCAAGAGACTGTAGCTGATTCAAGGGAAAAATGAAACTTTTCAAAGACAACATTGCTTGTGCTCTGCCACTGTTTATAAGTGCCTTATGCCCTCTTGCCTTTCGGGGTGGCCTGGTAAATACAAGAGCTCTTCTGTATTTTACAGTCCTCTGCCACAAATTTCTGTTAAATATTCAACACCGTGAGCATGATTTTAAAATTTTTTCACCCAGTCAGGCTACAAAGAGAATTGTGAATCCAGTGCAAAAAGCTTGTTATTTATTGTAGGGTTTTTTTGTACTATCCCTCTGTTTCATATATAGCCATGTCCCATTTATTTTCATACTGCTTGGATTTCTTGATAGAAAAACTACACTGTTTTTCTTGCATTGATTTCTTTCTAGACACAGAGTGCTGCATATACCATTTGCTAAAAATCTGTGAAAACTGTTAACTTTTGTTCTCTGACACATTCATGCTACTGCTTTCTTATGCTATGCCATCTACACTAACACAGATAAAAGGCTGCATTTGAACAATCCTAACACAATATACAGTCTAATTTTCTTTTCCTTATTCACAGCAAGGGAGCATTACAATTAATAATGAAGCTCTTTCCAAGGCTATATGAAGAACATGGCATCATAGAAACACTGATGCAGAGACTTATTTGCTTGGTACAACTAGAAAAAATTAGAACTAACTTTGAAAAAGTCTCTAAAAATGCATCTTCAGAATTTACCCCTATTTGGAAATTTAAATATCTAGCATTTTTACATGAAGAATGAACAGCTGGAACAGTAGCAACTGCAAACAGTCATTTAGGAGTACTCAGGCATGTTTTTTGCCTTTCTGGATGTTTTTCTAAAATGTTCTTTTTCTTGATTTCATATTAGCCACAAGGTATACTTTCTTCTCCAGATAAAAAGGCCAGGTTATGTTCCCTCCGAGTCAAAAACAATACTAGCAGCCATTCCCTAATGAGAAAACGAAAGACAACTCCATCACCTTTGGTATTAATATGCCCTGTTTGTTACTGTGGCTCAAACTGATCAGAGACATCCTGACATGACTAAAGCAGAGATGTAACATCTCATATACAAAACACAGAGCTTAAGAGTGAGTGTTAATTGAACTACAATGTCACTGCTGGAAAATCTGGGATCTGTATTCCGAATCTATATGAAGTTTCACAGGCTGTTTGTGCTGACAGTCTTCTCTGCAATTCTCTCAAATGCTGCGGATTCAGATAAGATTCAGATTTTTAAGTTTATGTAGTGTTCTACAAACAGTGCTACGAGTGTTCATGTGTATGGGAGGGAGAAGGAGGCTAATTCAGCTGGGTTATGAAACATCAGCAATTTACATACCCCTACATGGCAATTTTTCTCTTATACTGTATGTAAGCAAAATACAATTAAATAATAGCCAAGATCTGCTACCCCAATGATACTTAAAAGGATGTGAGGGACTCAAATTTGTCTTATTTCCTTGTGCACTAATCTCTTAATTTCAACCAGAAAAAATTAAAATCAGTACCAGAAAACCGTTACTAACATACTGTCATAAACACAGGTTAATTGATTAAAAAAAATGGTATTTCCTTAAGCCTTGTGAAGAGCTATGGATTTTACTGCAATGGCAGTTGTTTACCTCTGTATATGCAAGAGTTCAGGAGGTGAGAGTCAAGATATGCACTGGATTCTTCAAGGAAAAAATCAGAGTTATCCATCCAGTCTGCTTCCCTTCTGCAATTGAATAATTCTAAGCTTACTGGCAAAGTCTATCATAAAATCCCCCTCTTTTCTCTACTCTCACATGACTTTCAAACACCACAGGATAAAAATAATGAGAAATCATTCTAATCATTAATATGGTTTTACTGCAATAAATTTTTTTTGGCTTCCACATTTCAAAGTGATAAAATCAGTGTGGAAATGTTACTTATCAGAGCATTCCCTTAACAAAAAGCATAAGAGAATTCTGTAATATATTTATGCCAGCTTGATTTTATGGATCAGATTTAAAAGTGTTTTATTGATTACATGTTCTTGCCTGTAATGACTAAAAAAGACCAAAAAAGAACCCCCAAAAGCAAGCAAGCAACCGACCAACCAAAAGAACTCCACCAAACACTTTCCTGGTCACAAATGGATATGTATCCATTATGGTTGTAGTTTGACTAGATAAAGAGGACAGCCATCCAAGAGAAGGAAAAGAAAAAAAAATGGTTCTAGGCGGTGGGCTTCATGCTTAAACTACAATGAATATAACTGAGCTGGTGACAAGTGAAATATTATATGACTGTGCCTAAAATGCATGTGGCCTCCACCTGTCACATTGCATCGACTGCACCAACATTCAGTTCATCTTACCAGCACCTAACACTTATACATTGCTTTAGTGGTCTATTATGAAATACAGCACTTTGCCTTATAAAAGGAAACTATTTTAATTCATATTCACCAAAAATGTAAAATATGATGACTTGTTACCTGACTTGATTTGCTAAATGTCTTAGATTCCATGTAACTGGCAGGGCTGGTATGCAAAGTATTAGACATGTGCAAAATTCCAGGATGAAATAGCAGTTCAATCAGAAAGCAAATGCTTTATAGCACTTACAAGACTGCAGTTCAAAGATGCCTTCAGCCCTTCATTTCTAAACCAGTCCAAAGCTGCCTTCAGACAGCTCACTCACACCATGACAGGGGAGGTTCCACCTCACACCAACTCTCTAGTGACCCCTCCAGATGAATCAGAAGAGAAATTGACAAGCTACAGCGGCATTCTCAGATGAAGGGAAGCTAGCTGGCTGGAGAGTTTAGGATGAGACACACAGGTCAAACAAAAGTCTTCAGGGATTCAAAAGCTCATGTTTCCTGTGCCACTCCTCCTTTAAAGATTGCAACGAATTCTGTCAAATTAAAGTGCTCAAATACTTTCATTTATTTTATGAGATGTAAATCTAAACCTGATTTAGAATTAATTGCACAAGTGATTATAAACCATTTAACTTGAGCACAACCATAAATTCCTGGCACTGAAGTCTGATTGTACAGATCCTTACCCACAAGAATCTCTCTACTAATACCAACGTCGCTCATGTGGAGGAGCAAGAGTTTCAGAGCTAGAACAGAAACCACAACACTGTGGCAAACCCTCCACAACTTTTTTGTTTCTCCTGCTTTTGAAATGAACTGCCTCCTGTTGCTTTGTTTCTTTGCTGATTTTGGAAGCCTCATTGGGAACTTAATTTTTGTGCATACATAGCCTTCATATCAATTTCCAAACCTTCAGTGCCAAGTTTCATTCTATGGCTCTTGCAGTACACAATCTCTGCTTGCAGAATGGTCTAAGCAAGTGGATACTGGAGTAGTTTATGCTTTATGAAGTTTTCTCAAGGTTTTGCTTTTTGAATGTTTTCTTACAAGAGGTGATTGAAAACAGAAAGGAAAAGCCTGGTTTTCCTTTTTTTTCCTCTCTTTTTTTTTTCTTTTCTTTTCCCTCCTTTAATACTCTTACTCTGAGACCATGTATGACAATACCTCGTGGAAAATTGCTCCTGTCCAATAACATGCTCAAAGTACTCCTTTGCCAGAGGCATTCACTCATTATATAAATCAAACAAGCATACAAAAACAGACAAAAAGTGACTGGTAATGCCCAGTGAATTTCTGTGCTCAGCTAAGATGATTTGGTGCATTGCATGCAGATGTCAGGTATTTTTATAAAGAGCTCCATTGTGCAGGGCCCCACCACTCCTCCATCGCTCCCAGCACTCCCTTAAAAGGGGGGGCAGTGGGCAGACAACCATTCCAGCTGGGCTTGGAACCTCGTCTGAGTCAGGAAAACCACAGCTCATAAGCAAAGAGGAAGCATAATGTTCTACAAGGACAAAACATTAGCAAAAATGTCACTCAGCCCCAGTTCCACATGTTGGCTGCCACGGCCTCTTCCTCCTAGCATGCCCGATTGATATAAATTCCATCTGCTCAGCAGCCAAGTGACAGAGAAGAAATACTGGCATCTGGTCTCTATTGCTGTCGGGTTTTTGTTCCATGTTAGACCTTAGCTAGAAACATATGAAGAAATGAAGGTGCTGGCAAGCGACTAAAAGGCTGCACTGGCACAAATGAGACTTTCTGATGCTTTTCACACTTCACTTTGGATTTTTACAGGCAAAAAGGTGGAGGAGACTTGATAAACTGAGTCTGGAGAGCCAATGGGCCTGGAGGTCATTTGGTGTTTCTAACTTTTTTTGAGTGTTTAAAACTGTAAAGCAAAACAATTTTTTTTAGCACAACAGAAGGTAACGAAGTCACACAAGAATGTTACTCTTCAGCTAGGTTTTTTTTCTCCTTCTCTTAAACATCCACTGGTTTGGACCTGATCCACTAGCACTTTATATTCTCCTGAGAAGCAGCTGGAAAGTGCCAAACCACTAATTTTTTTTTTTTTTTAACCCCACTGTGTCCAGCAGAAAGCAAGTACTTCAAACCAAAGAAAGAGAGCAATAGAGCAAACCAGTAACGTGCATAACTGTCTGAGAAATCATGCCTGTTTTTTTAAGAGCAGCCTCTGAAGAGATAGGGGAGACTGTGAGTCAATGTGATCTCATGTGGATGTGTGTACATTTAAAGATTTCTTTGATGAATGACTCCTCACACAAACAGAGGTGCAAGAAAAAATAAAGGTGTGACAGAGGGGAAAGTAAAAAAGAAAATATATTGGTAATAAAATTAGATACAGATGCTTTTCTCTTTGACAAACAACAACTGGAGCCAGACTTAGGAAGACATTTTGTACCTAAAGGGATCCACAAAACAACACAGGATAGCTGGTCTGCAGTAAGGTAAAAATATTTCTAAAATTTAAAGTGGAACCTAAATATTCCAAATCAATATAGAATTTGATTTTTTTAGAATAAAAAAGAGTGTTTCATTTATCTATGAGCCTCCAGGCCTTGTTGGTCTCATGATTTTCTCTGCAATACAGCATCCTTCTCTTTTGTGTGACAGGACCAGAAACTGACAGAAAGAAATGAAGCGAGTGAACAGCTATCAGAGCGACATTATAACACCAATGAGAGAGAACACATGTAAGAGAAGAGCTCTCAAGAACATATAAATATATAATAGAGTCCTGGAACACTTAATAATTAATTGTGAGGAAGAAGCTTTTATTTCAACAAAAAGAAAGGCTTCTAACCAGCAACCCCATGAGAGTGGAACAGTCCACTATACTGATGCCCAAAAGAACCATGCCAGTTCTTCACAAGGTGGAGTTCCCCTTTCATACTTGGCCAGGATCACTTCAACACACTGCCTGCATTGCATCCTCAAGTAACGTCTGATACCTGTCTTCTGTGGTGATTCCCTGCCTGCAGTGGAATTGCTCCCAGTGACTTCAATGGGCTTTGCACCTAAACCAATAAAGTCAGCAATCTAATTTATCTAGTAGGATAATGAGTATTAAAAGATGCCGTAACTAGGGGTCAAATATTCCACTGCTGGTTCACCTCACTGAAGTGCTACTTTAGGGAAGTTAATTCTGCTAAGTTAGTGTTCCTCACTGGATATTATCACTCAATTTGTAACCCAGATAAAAAGACTTAAGTACACACGAGAAGAATCAGTGGTGCTCATTGATTAATAATGTGCCTCCATAGAATCAGTGGTTTTCACTACTACAAAGAGTTTGAAAGAGTATTCCACCTTCAGGTTTCTTTGCATGGGATGCCTCCCTCTAAGAGTTGTCATTTAATCACCATCCAAACGAACTCAATACAGGCACTTTCTCCTAATAATGCCTTGCTCAAGGCAATCCTCCAGTGCCACTCCTGAAGAAAAATTCTGGTTTTTATTGATTTATTAGAAGGCCAGGTTGGATCAGGCCCTGGACAACCTGTTCAAGTGAAAGATGTCCCCACCTATGGCAAATATTTGCAAATAACTTTACATTAGCAAATAATTAAAGCTCAGTATTCCAAATATCACCATATTAATGCTGTTAAATGGTGCAAGTTGCTTTGTGTCAGTTTCCTTATTTAGGAAATAAGTAAAGAAGAAACTGTCTTTACCCACACCTAAAAAAATAATGTGGCAACTACCTACGTATCACTTCAGAGCACCTCTCCAAAGCACTGCCCTTGATCATGGGACCTGACACTTTTTTGCCTTGACCCTAATGATTTCCTGTTCACAGACTGCACCATGTTTACAGTTAAGTTTCTTCTACAGAAGAAGATCAAGTAACAGTAAATTCCCCAGTCAGAGCTTCTTAGGAAAGGAAGCACACTATTCTGAAAGGGCTTAGTATTCTGTTATGTAGAGTAATGGAGTAAAAACATAACCTTTTATAACAAGGTGTCAACCAAACTCAGTTCTATCTTCCCTCCCCTTCCACTATATAGGTAGATGGTACAGTCTCAGCTGTCTTTTTGTACAGATTTCTGGAGGATGGACATCATTGAGGGTGTTTTCACTACCACAGTAAAAGAAAGAGTAAGACCAATCTTTTAGCATTAAATGGAGGTGTGCACATACTTACTACATATAATGGCTCAAAATAACTCCAGGGTTACACTTTCAGTGAAATCAACATGGCTCAGTGAGACTTGACTTAAGACAGTTTGTGAGGTGTCTCACTGTCTGCAGCAGACAACATTATACTTCCTGAAGGCAAGGCCTGGCGTGCAGTCAGTGATGAGAGGGGACAACTGAGCTGCCTAGCACTGGAACCATCAGTGCAATTTCCCGCAAGTCAGGAATATGAAACAGCACAGCTGCTGGGATGAGTGAATAGCTGAAGGAGCTTGTGTGAGCTTCAATAGCAGGCAGGAGCAGTGCTCCACTGTGAATGACAAGTGATGGGCCAAATCACTGGGGAGCTACCGATGAGTTATTAATGGTGACAGGTACACTACCTGGGAGACAGGTTGAGAGGGGAAAAAGATTATTTATAAGCGAATAGTTAACAGCTGTACCCACTGCTAAGCATTACATGGATGCCACAAACTGTAGAATTCAAATCTTGGGTTATTCAAGCACGAACAACTGCCTGTCACCAAACTGCAACGCATCGGTACAAATTAAGGTGGGAGAGACGAGACGAGGCTGGAACGATGCCTTGCTCAAGTAGGCAATGTCATCACAGAGTGCAGATAAGAGCAAGAGAAGCGCTGAGATAACCATGAGGTGAAATATGGTTCTTAATAATAATGATGAATTTGCAAGAACAGCTTTTTAATTTTTCCTGAGGGCTTTTGGAAGAGAACAGATGCTGAATATGTCCTGTACTGACATGAATAAATGGGGGGAAAATATGATATGCAAAAGAAATATTTTCAAAGAAGTTTTCTTTTGAAATGAGAAGTAATACATTTCTACTGTGGAGATAATTTCTTCTATCTCCAGCCCCCTCCCAGGTTTGAAAGACGCATTGTTAAGCTTATAATATAACGTTCTTACAATACCTACAATAATATAGTCACCTAGTTTTTTCCCAAAGGAATGAAGCATTGTAGTACTGAGTATATTATGAGTGGCCTGAACAAAAACCTTTCTAAACTATTTCTCTAGTACAATTCTGAACAAAAAGAAGCGGGGAATACAAACCAAATAAAACCCCAAAACATCCCAAAACCCCCAAATGCACAAACAAACACCCCTCCCCTCATTAGGAATTTGGAAATGTTTTCATAATGTGAACATGATCATGAAAGAAACTGGTTTTGAGTCCTTTCCTATTCCACTGCTTTTGAGTCCTTTCCTATTCCACTGCAAAGATGTGTCTCTGCAGTAACTGCTTACATGCAAGGAAAAAGCCTAAGAAATAATTTGATAGCTTTTCTTGTGGGCTTTTAATGCAGTAGAGGAGTTAAATACCTGCAAGATCAGCCAGGTTCCAAGACAATAAGCAGGTGGTTCACTGACTTCTAGGTTTGCACAAAGCACAGGCAGAAATCTGAATATCTGATATCTGAACAGATATCTGAACAGATCCCACTAGATATCGGAACAGAGGCAACTTTTACCTGAAACAAAATGTGCCAAATGACTAATCTTAAAAAAAGAAAAAAAAAAAAAAAGAAAGAAAAAAGGGGCGGAAATGAGGAAAAGCATTAACAATCTAAATGCTTAAGCTTAAAACTTTAAAATTCAGTTTTACTTGAAATAGTCTCACACAGACTCTAAAATGGTAAGAAAAAAAGAAGGCTAGTCAGCAACACCTGGGTTCCTCCAAGGTAGAGGGGGAAAACTGTTTTTATCTATGGTTACTGCCTCTTCTCATTTCTATACCATAGGCACACTGTGCTCTTGTATGCTCTAGAGGAGGGAGATATGCGAGCCAGAAAAGGTTCACACTTCAAGAAGCTTCTAAGGCTTTAAAATATAAAGGTAGAAACTGATTCAGTATTGTAACTGTTTTCAGGATTTAGTCCAAATCTTTCAGTTTTAGCATTCCAAAATGAACATCACTAAAAGGCAAATAGTCCTCTGCATGTGTGTATTGGGGGTGGATGTGACATTAGTAAAACTTACTAAGTACTTTCTTCCTGATAGTCATAATATTTAAGTATTTCTCCTCTGTTTCATTCTGGTTCTTATGGAAAGCTGCTATGATTCCTCAGTGTCTGAACTTCTCACACTGTGAATCAATACTTAAATATATTATCAAAGCAAGTGAGATAGTTACATTTTATCTTTACAATTGATCATTATTTTTATTAAATACTATGCTTTGTGGAAACTGCTTTTCACACAACTTTTGAGCATAAAAGAAACATGACATCATTTTTAAAGGTTTAGTAAGAGATTCAGGAACTGAACATTAGTTGAATTTGCCATTAGTATCATTCTGAAAATACTACATTTATTTCCCTAGATATTGATTAAATCTTTGTTTCTCTTCCATCCTACTTTTAATTTTTTTTTTAATGTTTAAAAGTCGCATGCTAGAGAACCTAGTCTAAAGGCATAGGAAACCAAGTCAAATTTCAGAGAGTGAAATTTGAAAAGTTAATTCCCAAAGCTTTACTGTCAAAAAGCATGGAATTTACAGTGAGCAAGGTAAGCTTAGTTTTGATCCCTACATTTCAATTAAACAGTGTCTTACTGCACAAGTTTTTTTCCATTGGCTACAAGCAGTTTGCCTCTGAATGAGAATTTTCTTTCTTGTATTCACAGATAGAAATTGAAATATCAATTTCTTTAATTTCTCTTTAGGGGTAGGCCTATGAATTTAGAAGCCTGTGTTTTAATACCCAAGTTTGCATGAAGATATCAGTGCCTGTTGCTATTATGCCCAAAAAAGGAAAACTAACTTATTTTTAAAAACTGTAAATGCAAAAAGAATAACTTCAAGGTTTTGTTGTCTACCTTTCAGCAAAAACAAACCAAAAAAAAACAAACCAACAAAGTCACAAGGATTACTACAATGCTTATGGTGCAAACCATAAGTGTGTTGTTTTTTTTTTCAGTCCACATTATTTACCATGTTATTGGGTCAAAATTAATGCTCTAAAGATTATACAGAAAACTGTATTTTTTTCAGCTCCACACACTTAGTCCATCCACCAAAGAAGGCCTCCTTTTTTTCCTCCAAACATAATGCAGTACTATTTGGTTTTTTATGGATTCATTATAAGTTTTTGTGTGACACAAAGGACGAGCTGCCAACAGAAATAAAAAGCTAGGATACTAGAAAGGAGAGCTGGTTTCTAAACATGCCAAAGTTTGTTGGAAATGTAAGATTCAAGGACTTTTCCCTTCCCTGTGTTTGATTCTAGATGTGCTGTATACTCCTCATGCTACCCTGGTTCATCATGTATTAACAAGTACTTGCAAGCCTCCTCCCCTTTTTCACAGAAGGTATTTGGTAAATGATGTCCACATGTTTCAAAGGTAACAGAAACTCATACCTTAACATGTATGTACTATGTAATCAGATTAGCAGTCTGGTCACAGTCTTGGTTCACTGTGCAGCCAGAGTCAAAGAGTTGTGCTCTAGGGTGGCCTGGTCCCCAGCTAGAGGGAAAGGAATTGGGGATGCAGCAGCCATCCATAGCTGACCAACAGACACTGGGGAGGGGATAGCGGGGTGGGAAAGGATCTTGTGCTCACCATTATGTTTGCACTCACCCCACAGAATTCCAGTGGCGGAAGGAAGTGGCAGAAGTGGCGGAAGGAAGTGGCGGAAGTGGCGGAAGTGGCGGAAGTGGCGGAAGGAAGGAAGGAAGGAAGGAAGGAAGGAAGGAAGGAAGGAAGGAAGGAAGGAAGGAAGAAAAAGAAAGAAAGAAAGAAAGAAAGAAAGAAAGAAAGAAAGAAAGAAAGAAAGAAAGAAAGAAAGAAAGATTGATTTTCTACAGCGCAGTAGCTGCTGAAATTCTAATACAATTATCTTGTATGAACTGAAGGTAAACACTGTGCTGAAGTAAAAATGGGTACCTTAGTAAAGAACTTACAGAGTACTCCAGCAAAAAGCAGACTGGTGGTGGGGAAAAGCCTCACAGACACACACCTAAAGACTGATGTAACTAGTACTGGAAATTCTTACTGTGTTTATGAAGTTATTATTCAGGCATGTGAGCATATGTATAATTTAATTTTGAATTGTCAGGTTGAGGGACTTCTTAAGCACCTCAAACTGGATTGACATTAAAATTCTTCAAATGTGCTTCAAAGCCTATAAAATTTTCCATTGCACTGGTACTTCTCTCGCACTCGAAACAAATCTCATCATTGATACAATAATATCAGTTCTATGCTAAGGTACCATATTTTCATTGAATTATTTCATCCTGCAGGTTAATATTCACCAAAAGAACAACAAACCAAAGAAACTAAAAAACTTTGGCTCATCCTGTACAATCAATTTCCTAGCCATATGTGGCTGGGGGAACACAGGCTTCTCATGCCACGGCCCCCAAATGAAGACTGGAAATGACTAGGTCTGAGATTGTATGAACACCATAATGGGCTGCTGTTCTACCTCTGGACAGCCGCACGTCTGCTGGTCAGTTGTCCCAGAAGAGCTTCTTGCGTTCTCTAACATCCAGGTTCTCTGCAGCCTCACAACAAATACAATACCATGTGCAATCTGCTATGGACCTTATTAATTTCTCACTCTTTTTGTACCAAGAAACATATCTCTGCCTCCAGCTGTGGGAGAAAATTAATGTCATGGGTCTTATATGTATTACCTCACAACCCTTTGAACCTACAAATGAGAGAGAAGAGCTCTGTTTTGCATCCTGTGGTACAGTTTGAAAAGCTCCTATCAAGAGGAAACCAGTTCCCACATGGAAAGCAACAAAATTAGTACTAGTTAAATTCTCTCACCCCAAATTTAGTTTTATTTATGACATGAGATTAAATCCTTTCTAAAAGAGATGGGTTGGACAAAAGCATTTGTGTGGATCACAACGTTACATACTCAGCATGAACAGAGCAAGTTTTCCCAGACATTGCCCTAGCTACTTCTAAACAGTCTGAGAGCTTTTAATGGAAAGCCTGGTGCAACATAAGCTACATTAAAAGCAACCAGATGAGTGGCCTTATTTCTTCTATTCCTGTTTTCAGCACCGTATGTCAACTTGGACACAACTTACGGACACCCAAAATCCAGAATGCATGGATAAAAGTGTAATTATGTTAATTCTACTACCATATCTACATCACTACTCAAGCTACAGAGATACAAACAAACCCAGCAAGCTGACATATACTGGGCATATACATATACCATATACATATACATATACAAAAATCTACTTGTCCTACAAATTACTTCCTTCTGTGCAGAGAACTGCCAGTCAGTAACAGAGGTTTCCACACCCTTTTTCCACGCCCTTTCCAGCAGATGGAATGCAAGACTTCAGGGTGCAATTCTGGCAAGATTCATCATGAAGAACCCACTAAGATTGGATAGAAAAAGACATACCTTACCCTACTATAAAAAAAAAATGAACTAATGACATGGAATCTTTCTCTTCTATTTGATAAAAAAATTATTTAAAAAAATTTACTGAAATTACTGTTCCAGTGATGGTGATGCTTTAAAATTTTACTAAAGAATGGTCATAATTACACATTGCATTTCATTAGAGGATCTCAAAGCACTTCATAAACATTAATTAACAACATCCAAGTATAAATTGGGATGATTAGAACATTTTGTTAAAGCTGTGGGGGAGGAGAAAAAAATCAAGCTGAAGCACAAAGGACTTGTGCAGCAAATTAATATATTAGAGCCAGTAGAATAATACACACTTCCTGGATTCAAGCTAAGTATTCAACATTCTAGAACATGGTGCAAAATGACAGGTGAATCAGAGATTTTTCCATACAGGAAAGAAAAGTAAATTTCTTAATTAAAATATGGGAGTTCATCTTCATTAGAATCAAAATGTACCTTGATAAGTAAAAGGGGGTTGTCTGTCTATATTCAATGCTGTCCTCTTATTGCCTAGAAGGCAACAGTAAGTGTTCATGACATTTACCCCTCCTAATAAGAGTCACTCACACTTCACTGTTATTCCTTGTTATTGCTCAGGACAGGCACTAGCACCTCATTGAAAGATCAGTGCTGCAAGGGAAAAAAGTCCCCTTGAGATCTCTTGGACTTCAAGAAAAACAGTAAATCAACTGATGCTGGACAGATGACAAGTTTGATTCTCTGTGGCCCTTCTTGATTCCTAAATATCTGTGGACCTAAATTTCCTAAGTGCCTGAAGTCAGGGCTGACACACAGACAATCAAAACCACATCTAAACTCAAAGCAAGAGGTTTCTAAACTGGAAAAATCTTAAATCCATTTAAGTGTCATGGTCTGGACTCCATACTCTCTGATTGAGTTAATCTCCATTGATGTGTAGCTGAATGGTTAATATCACAACCTTATCACCTCCAGGACCATGATTTGAATTCAGCCCAAGGTTCTCTGCAAAGCGAGTAGCCTATAAAAAGCAGAAGTTCTAATCTCTGAGCTGCTTTTTGTGAGTAGAATTATGTTAATTCCTCAGATTCTTGGCACAACCCACTCCCCTCCACAGTCAGGAAGGGAGTGGGTTTCTTTATTTTGTAACAGGTCACTGCATTTCCCATAAGAAAATTGAGGTGAACAGTAACCCCAAGATCCTGTCCTCAACTCAGTGGTGATATTTGTTTGACATAGTGCAGGATATGTTCTGGTAGAGGCTTCAACATGGCATTGTCAGCAAGAAAAGTGATTTTCCAGGCTACCAGGAAAGCCCTTCTCTCCCCTCCCTTCATCCACAGAGAATCAATCTCAAACCCAGAGATTTTTGTCAAAGACACACACAATCACAATCAATTAAAAATATAAATACAATTTACAGATTGTGAAAGTACATGTATATATGCACAAATATACATATATATGCACAAACACACACACACATACACTCACATATTTGAAGGAAAATGTGATCATAAATGGTTAATAGAAATTCAACCACATTCTGAAGCAAGAAAGCTGGAAATAGTTTCCTCCTTGGCTTACCTGCCAAGACCCAAGTTCAGGGCTCTGTTTCTTCTGAAATGCTTGATGGCATCACTCACACCTAAAACAGCCTAGGGAATGAACTATTCCTCCCACCTCCTTCATTCTTCACTGTGCTTGGGGTGTTTGTGATTTCATCAACTATCACAAGAGAGACACAGGATCATGAACTCAGGCCTTGGCAGGTGAAGAGATTTTCAGCTCCATTTTAAAAAGCAAGCACACATGGTCCTGGCACATGCCTGACAGACCTTCACTAACAGACATTTCCATGCTCTGCAGTCTATTAGCTGTGCAAAAAGTACATCAGTAGGATCACAGCTAGTAGGATCACCCTAGTACTGTAAACGGTCAGTACACATTCCAGATAGAACAAAAACACACCTACACAAAAGTCTCTCTCTTTCTCCCTTTTTTTTTTTTGACTGACAGCCATAAATGTTTTCCATTAAAGGGCCACCTTTACATTTCTGAGCAATGTGAAGCACTATGGCTATAAAGGCTAACTATTTCATAGTAGTCATTAGGAACTAGCATGATGTATACTGCTGTTGATTACCAGGGGTTATACAGCCCTCTGCTTCATTACCCTTGCAAGATGCAAGACACAGAGCAGCAATAGCACAGCTCTCCAGCTGCACATATTCTGGAAAACCCAATGATCTTTGCATGTACTGAGACATCTGTTGTCATGTAACTTGTTCTGCTGGCATTCAGAAATGTCATCAAACTGGACTTTATTTTTGTTGTTGCTTGGTTAAAGTGTGAACCATGATACATATCCTGATGTGGTACTAGTGTGATCAGTAGTGTTACTATTAGAGGTACAGCACCAAAAGCATCAGAGAGGTGTTAGGCAAGATACTGCAGATACAGAAAAAATCTGAAAGTACTCCACACTACAGAAGAAGTGGCATTGCTTTGCTCAAACACACAACAGTGCTTCCTATCTCTCTTTTTAGTCTTTTAAGGTTTATCTGAGCTGTTTCCACCTTCTGTTTATGGTAAAGATAGAATAGTAACACCTAGATTAGAACAGCTAAGAAGAATGCAGAAGAGGAAGAATATAGAAGAATATAGAAGAGAATCTATAGAATATAGAAGAGAATCTCTGTTCCACAGAAGTGTAGGGGAATCATACTAAACTGACACACGGGGGAGAAGAGAAACTCTTCCAGAGTGTCAAATATTAGCATACAGGGATGCCATGGGAGGAATAGAATACACTCAGGAGATGGACATCTAACAGATCCTTTTCATCTTCTTGTGCTAAAGAGGCAAAATCAGAGAACAAGAGGAAGTGAAACTAAGGTGAGGCTGAAGACGGGAAGAAGTAAAAAAGGGAGGGAAATGGGAGGCAATGACAAAAGAAAAGAAAAGGAAGTTGAAGTGGAAAAAGAGGAACGAAGGAACAGAGAGGCTCAAAAAAAAGAAACAGGCAGAGCATCTACAAAAGAGACACTTTTAAATCCCATGTGTACTGCAGGACTAGATGTCTGGACAAATGTTACCAAGCTTTGAGTCTTGGTTGCTCTGAGGCCCCGGTTGAAAAATATCAGAACTAAAGAACACACATGAGTGTTAACAATAACTACAAGGAAGAAAAGAAAACAAGACAGAACTGTACCTAACAAAAATGAAAAAAAGTATTAATCTGTAAAAAGCTTGCTCTCTTCATTATCAAGTAATTAAATGTGGGTGGCAGTTACTAAGGGTAACACAATCTTGTATGTATTGTACACTGTACTTTGGTGTCATTAAAATCTTTACCAGATAAACTTCTTAATCTTTATCTGCATCACTTTTACAAGTATGGGGTTTTTTAACAAAAAAGGCATGCTACTCATAGAGGCATGGAAATACCAAGTGACTACTTCTTTAAAACGCATGGAAATCCTCCAGTGGCCACAGCTAAAAGAGTGTAAAGTATTAATTAAGGTATTGGCAAATAGACCAATGAGGAAGCAATGCCAATAAAATAAATACAACACCTTCACAAATAAATTTTCTTTTTTAATTATCCATACGTGTAACTGTCAATTAATATTTGCTGGGTTACAACAGTCAACTTTTTTTTTTTTTGTAATTTAGTTGCCTATTTCTCTTAATTTTCTTTTACAAATAATATAGCATACCAACATTTTAATGGTGTTCTTGTCGTGTTGTGTAAAATCACCTGACAGTACTTGGGGAAAAAACCTGACAGAAACTTTTCATGATTCATGATTATAGATAGCAGACTACATTGAACTGAAAGTATGTCATCACTACAGCAACCTCACATTCCATGCCTACATTGCAAAAGCTCATATCAGAGCTTCTTTTTATTTGTTTTCCTTTTAATGTTCTCTATGTTTAAGCATTGGAGGCTGTTAAATGAAATAGTCCTTGTGCTTGGGTTCTACAGCAAAAGTTCAAAGATCTTAAATTATTTCAGACAGAAAAACTAAGACTCTATAAAGTCTCTAAAAGAGGTTAGAGAGCGACAGAATCCATCCTTTTCTGAAATCCTCCACAGACAAGCCAAAGGTGGGCAATATTTAAGTTTAAGAACGGTAAAGCAATTTCTGTCTGTGCATATGGTTAATATTTAAAAAGTGAAGTGCTAAGGGATTACTTTGAGAAAGAAAAGAAAAGAAATTAGGAATGATATTATTGAATATGCTGAAGTTTCCTTCTTTGGTCTCTACCCAAATATCTTCATTTAATCTGGATGTAAAAATAGTATGCATGAACAAACAAGTGGTGGTAAACTAATACAGAAACCAAATTACCTATACTACCAAGAGAAAAAATGTTTTACAAAAATTTGAGAAACTGTCAAATATAACTGACAATATTAGTTATATATATGCTGATATATATATATGCTGATATATATATATATATCAATATATGTGAGCATGTAGTTTGAATATGCATATAGCTAATTTTTATTTTAAAATCTCAGAACTGAATTACTTAAACACTGCTATGTATTTAATAATTTCAATGAGTTTGTTTTAGTTATTGGGATTTTGGTTTTTTTGAAAAGATTTCTTAAACTGCCTGCACCTCCCCACTCTCTGCCCTGAGCCATGTATACCTTCTGAGAGCATGCCTTCCTAGCTGACTTCTTGCTTTACAGTTGCTTTAGGACTACAGAACAAGCACAACAATGGAAGACTAGACTAATTCTCCTAAAGCAAACTAATAAATTTGAATTTCGTCATTTTTCATAATTGATTTTGCTACAGAAAAGACCTTCATTTAGGATTAGTGATTCCCCATGCAATGTCCAGTAAATGAACTTTTGTGAGTGAATCTCCTTTTGTATCTATAAAATATCCATAGTCTTCCAGCTGGCTTTAGTTTTGACTTTGTTCTGTGTTTTTTATTTTTAAAAATTTCTCATAGCTGTGGGCGGCACCAGAGAGTCTGGCAGCTAAAACATTGCCTGTGAGCTACTGACTAATCTACTTTTTTCAAGGGCGTGATGATAAGAATGGGACTCCTAGACCATTTTTGCTAATTCTGCCAATGTTCTATTCTGTGCCTCTGCTTCCTTCTTTGTATTGTAAAGAAAATATGTATTTTCATCTTTTTCACTAAGAGAGTACAACTATTTGACCACAAAACAGTTGAAAAAGTGTTGAGCTGTTACTCAAACACTGAATCATTATTTGCACTGAGTCAGTTTATGGCCTCTAAGTTGTAATCACATGTCCTGTCTTCTGCAGCTGGACTAGCGTAAAAGCTGAATGCCCCAGCTGTTCACTGCTAGTGGCATAATTGCACTCTAGCCCTTTCCTCTCAGAATAATGAGCGTTAACTTACACATGCTTAGAAGGAGGATTTTTCTAACCTGGTTTGTTTAAAGAGAACCTGGCTAGGGAGCAATTACACATGTAGCTACACTAGCAAATGGATGGGGTAAAGTATTCTCCCCAATTCTGTGATCTCTGATGGATCATACAACAGCTGGCAAAGTTACCTCTTCTCTCAGCTTAGCTGGAATTAAACCAGGGTTGGAGACTCACAGTTGAGCTGCTCTTTACAGAAGATGTAACATCATTCAAATCAATAGAGAGACTAGTCATATACATCTCTTTGATGTGTGCAGTATCTGACCCAAAACACCCACTGTTTTTGACAAAAATAATTTTTTTGTCATGTAAAAGACATGGGAATTTAGGTGTTCCCAAAAGAGAAAACTTACAGGCTCACTATCGACCGCATACGGGTTGATACCAAATACAGTAAATTAGTTCCTTGAGGTAGAAAAAACAAGTCTAAAATCTGAGGCACTCTGAATTCCTATGGAGCAAACACAATCCAGAATGTTCCTTTATGCCATAAAGTTTTTTTGAGGATCAGTTCTAAAGATGAGAGAACAGCTCCTCTGCCAAGACATTAATCCTGTGGCAGTCTGATGAGATTGGTGACCAAATTGTCACTAACACTTCATTGATAGGCATCTATTCACTAGAAACTCAATTTATTGCATGGAGGCCAGAGAATCTTGCCAGGTCTTAATGCCTTTCAGCCATTACTGGCAATATTGTGACTGTGCCCAAATGTAAAAGGCGGTGTTATCAAATTACCTCCGCGGCTTCAGGGTTCCTTGACTTCCTGTGCTCTATTAATGCATCCACTGAATGAAGGCATAAATACTGTATTTTTCTCTGCCCATTGCTTTTTAATTTGCTATTTGGAAACATTATTAGTCAAAATGAAGGTATTACAAATGATCCCACCCACTGTGCAGCATTAATAAACAACTGTTTTTCTCTTGTTTCTCCAGTGGAGCAAACCATGAGCTTTTTCTGTAAAGTTACAAGGAAAAAGTTGTGAGGTTTGCAGGGTGGTTGCTCATTTTGTTGGTTATTGGGGTTTTTTTGGTTGGTTGGTTGGATGGTTGGTTGGTTGTGGAAATCATCTGACAACAGTAATTGATTTTGAGTGGATACATCTACCCTACTCCTCAAAACACCTCCATTTAGAGAAAATGTTAAAATATTTTAACACTTTCATCACACTGAGGACACATTCAGCACAGGTGGATGCCTTAGAGCATCCCAAAGCATAAAACTCAAGTTTTGTACCAGCTTTACAAATCTCTTGCATGGTGGTTAATGAACACTGGAACTCAAACCTGGACAAAGTATTCTGGAATCTGTTACAAACATTACCTTTTTCTATTCTATTACTTCTCTTAGTCCTTGCTACTAAGCTTCCCGTTTTTCCTCCCCTGAGGATAAAACAGGAGAACGGTGATTCTGTAAAGTTACAAGTGAAAAGTATTATTTTTACTAGATTGTTCTTCTCTAACTACACTACCATGGTAAACCTTTTTCTACAGATAGATATTTCTGCATTTGGTGTACAATGAGCATGTATGAATGTAAATTTACTAGAATTGACTGCAATTAGATGATAACGTGGGTGGGTTTGGACAGACAAGTTACAAAGAACTGCAGTTCCTGACTGAGAGTCAAATGTTCCTCAGTTCACTGCATGATAGCCTATCAACAGTCCCATAGTTTGTGATACTCTGGATGATTTGTTTTGGTACTTGATATTTTTGAAACTCCTGTACGATGCTTACAACATTTTATTCAGTTTTCTGTATGCAAAAGCTGAGTCTGAAAGCCTCAAACAAGTCTGAAAAGTTTCAGTCTATAATGATAAGCTTCATGAAACAATGTCTTTTGCCCAAAGAAGACATTACCTGTATGCACTTATACCGTGCTAGTGTTACTACACATTTCCTTTGAAATTTCCCTGCACAGACCTTTCTCCTTTGTAACAGATACTTTCAATAGAGCTATTTTTAAAGAAGACATTTTTATTATAATCGATTTAATTCATTTTTCCAATGTTTCTCTGCATGTATGTTTTACTAAGAATTTTCGTTTTCTGCTGTATACTGTGTTTTCTGCTTTAATGGAAACAACAAAGCACTTTTTGCTCTCTCCTGTGGAGACATTCAAAAGCCATCTGGACAAGGTCCTGGACAAACAGTTCTAGGTGGCTGTACTTGGACAGAAGGTTTGGACAAGATGACCTCCCTTCTAACCTTGAGCAGTGTGTGATTCTTTGAAATTAGACAGCTAAACTAACGGGATGCTCGACTACACACCTTTCATAGGTCTTCATTCACTCATTAAGAAAATCCAGAGTCGAGTGCTAATGAAGTCAATATGCGGCAAGTCTGTAACAGCTGCCCTTAACTTTCACTGATAATTGTTCTCATTTAAATGGCATAATATTCAATATACTGTTGTTGAATATAGTAATGGCAAAATTCATGCCTTGGAGGCTACAATGTGACTGACTTTTAGCTGGATAAACTGAACTGTGACCTAATCGGGTATTACAGGCCTTTACACCTTTCAGATTCATAGGTCACAGTCTCAGTCTGTATAAACATCTATGTAATCATATCACAAACCATTCTTGCATATATTAAGTCATTCCAAAACATAGTTAAAAAAAAATCAATATGAGCATGATTCAACCGCCTTTAAACAAGAAAACTACTGATTTCAGTCTGTCTTCTTGTCTATAAGAAACAAAGAATTACATTCCATGCTTGGAATATATTAACCCTAATTATTAATCACATTTATTAACCAGATTTCTAACATTATATCTTAAAAATTATATATTTTTTACATTAATTCCTTTACAAATCAAATTTCTTCAGCCCTCCAGATCAGTAGCATTCAGAATCCAGGAATCTAAAATATGATGTAATATGCACATTATCCCAGTACATATCTCTGTAGATATCTCTCATGTATCCATCTTAATTATATATCATATGTTAAATGTATAAATACGTAATATCATATATTTATATCATACAAACATCATAGATATCTGCTGTACAATATGATGGATATATTCTTATATGTTAATTTTAGATTGGTAATGGAAAAAATGGATTCTGTTCTATTTGAATAGGTGCAACACTTAGCACCTATTCAAATAGAACAAAACAGATGCCTGAGAGAACCCTGAAACAATTAAAGAGCTCCATTCCATATATGTCCTAACAAGAATAAAACAATTTCATTATTGAAGTGTAAACCTTTTTAGTTCTCCTACTCTAGGGCTGTTTTAAAATTCAGTACATTTTTCTGTGAAAATCTAAAATATAGGGCATTTAAGAAAATATTTACAAGCACAGAAGGTGAAGTTTTCCATGGAATCCACATACAGCTAATTTACTTCTTCCACACAAAGTACAGAAACCAGAAGACAAATTAAGAAATAGAGTCAGGATTTCTCAGAGCAGGTATAAATCCCATATTTTCAATAAAGTTCTAAGCATGCTATCACTGCCTACAAAAAAAAGAAATAAATCAGCAACTAAAATTTTCAGAATTCTTTAGGCATGTCCACTTCAATAACTGGATGCATTCTAGATAAGAAAGAGCTCCTACAAAGTCAGCAGCAATTAAGAGAATTCAGAAGTATGAAGTACTAGGTTATTAATCAGAAATAGTCTTACAAAATGTAAAAATTTACTATGGAATTTAATAGAGTATGAAATTTTTCAGATAAGCAGCTCTACGTATATTTATGACCATACCCATAAAACAAGTCTGTCCAGCTTTTTGTTGAACATATTTTACTTTTGATTGTCTATTTCAACTAAAATGCACGCAATACTTTATTTAAAGCAATATTTCAAAAATGGCCTTATTAAAAGGATTTTCCTGTTTATACATAACGATACTTTCCAATATAGTCATGGTCACAACCCCAATTTCATCTATACATTTTTAGGTATCTTTCTAAAGAAGGAGAGAGAAGATGACAGAGCTGCTGACTTGCATCTTAGTTTCCCAAGTCAAACAGTAGCCCTTGAAAACTTGCCAGCTGCCTTTGATGGCCAGATCATGCTTGCAGGTAGCTAACCTCAGTATTTGCAGTATTTAAGGCATTTCCTACAGTAAACATAAGCAAGTACAAATAAATACTATGGTATGAAGGCACCTGTATTTTTTTAGCTTAGGAAAAATTGAATATTTTATTTTGCCAGCACCATCATTAGGCTTCAACATGCCAGACTAAATTCACTTCATATCCTTCTACTTTCTACCTTGGGTGCACCATCACTACATCCATACATCAACAACAAAAAAATCAATCTACTGGGTTTGAAAACATGCTTTGCTTTATTTCCTACCTGAAGAATGTAGCCTCGAACGTAGTCTCGCAGTGTCCAGCCTAAGCCATGTAGAATATGCAACACCTCCTCTTGCTTCAGTACACTGAAGAGCCTGTCAAGCAGTATCTTCAGTCTCACAGGCACAGCCTGAGTACCGTAGAGCATCAGGCTGCTGATGTCAAACACAACATTGGACTGCACAATCTCCACTTGGGTTGGGTGGTAGAGGTGCTGAGTACTAAGTTTGTCCAAGGCTGAAAGAAAAGGGGTCAAGTATAAGGAAAGAGCAAAGAAAAGACAAGAAAACAACTCCAAAGAGTCATGTGGCAGATACACTTATTTTCCAGAGAAATATCACCTGGATGATTCATAGAAACATAGAGTCACAGTGTTGGAAGGGACCCTTAAAAATCAGCTAATCCACTCCCCTGCCATGGGGACATCTTCAACTAGATCAGGTTGCTTACAGCTTCATCCTACATGAATATTTTCATGGATGGGGCATCTACAGCTTCATTGGGCAACTACCTCAATGCCTCAACATTTTTGGAAAAATCTCTTTTATATGTAATCCAAATCTACTCTGATTTAAGCCAGTTTAAAGCCATTACCTCTTGTCCAATCACTACATGCCCTTGCCAAAAGTCTCTTCCCAGCTTTTTGGTAGACCCCCTTTCTTTTGAAAGCCTAATAAGGTTGCCAAGGAGCCTTGCCTAAGCTTTTTTTCATCTTTTCCCCTGACTGAAGGATTCCAACTCTTCCAGCCTTTCCTCAAAGGACAGGGCCTCCATCCCTCTGATCATCTTGGTGGTCTCCTCTGGACTTGCTCCAACAGGTGCATATCTTCCCTTTGCTCAGAACCCCAGACTACTAGTAGTAGTTGGTCACTGCTACCCCAGGTGGCATTTCACCAGAGGGGAGCAGAGGGGCAGGATCATCTACCACACCCTGCTGGCAATGCTGCTTTTGTGGAGCCAGGGTATGGTTGGCTTTCTGGGCTACAGGTGCACACTGTTGAGTCATATTCAGCTTTTCACCCACTGAAGCTCCCCAGGTCCTTCCCTGAAGTGCTGCTCTCCAGGAGTTCATCTCTCAGTGTGTACTTGGGCTTGTGATTGCCCTGACGCAGATGCAGCACCTTAACCTTGTTGAACCTCATGAGGTTGATATGGGTCCACTACCTCAAGCTTGTCCAGGTCCCCCTGTATGGCATCCTGCTGTGTCAACTACACCACTCAGCTTGGTGTCATCTGCAAATTTGCTGATGGCCTCACTATGTCTTTGATGAAGATATTAAACAGTACTGGTCCTGGTATGGACTCCTGATGGATGCCAGTCATTACTAAGGGATCCTTTTTCACAGATGCAGTCCAAAACAGCCCTAGTTTCCAAAGGTCACAAGTAATTTTAATTGCTATGGCAGAAGGGTTCTCAGGTGAGACTCAGAAATTACAGTACTCATAGTTCAAGAGAAATTTATGATTAACTAATGACCAAGACTGAAGCAATGCCAAATTAAATGGGACTGTTAAGGATTTGATACTTAATCTCTAGAGGAAAAAAATAAAACAGATACTCCCTTAACTCCAGTCTCTTAAACATGTTAAAACTAAAGCTCCTGATTTACCAAAAATTTGATCATTAATTCACTGCTACTAGAGCTGGATAGTTCCTTTTACCTGGCTTTATGAATTCCATGTTATTCACTGTGATTTGAATAATTCAGCGATAAGGGAAATTTGCAGGAGGAAGGTAATTCTTATCCCCTTGTGAAGTTAAAAAAGATGGAATTGCATATGACATCATGCATTCTATGATGTATAAATGTTTATATTTAATTTTATTTCTATATATGAACTATGTTGCAGCACCTAAGCTTCTCTTCTTCTCCAAACGAAATTTCTGGGCATTTAAAACAATCTTATAGGGACTTCTCCTGTACTTGGTTTCTTCTTGTCTTATGGTCACTAGAGAGTTCATGTACTGTTGATAAATTGCCTTCTTACAACCAGAGCGCAAAGGCCCTTATCATTTACTTGCTGGCTTCTTTCACCACGTTTACTCCAAGGACTACATTGTCAAAGACTTCCAGTTTCCTCATACTTCATTTCTTGCAACTGAATTGTCTGATCTTTCCTATTCTAGTGGCTAAGTCAATTTTGAATAAATAGCTTTAAATATTAATTTCACATTCAAACAAGATAAGAAATTGGCAAGCCTAGGGACTTCAGTCCTACGTCTCTCCACAGGACATTTATACTGCAGAACATGAAGAGCAGAATTTTTTCCTCCAACAGCTCTTCTTCCAAACTACTACACCTATGTAGGCTTCATGATGTAGGACTAATTTTTTTACAAGGTCTAATGAATGAGATTTGATTGAAGCTTAAGCAGGTTAAATACTGTTCTGCTTCCCCCCCCCCCCCTCCCCCCATTTTATGTATGATCTTTTTCTAAGATGGTTATTTTGCTACTGACATAATGGATGTGTCATGAAAGTTCTTGGCTGGAAAAAGCCAAGAAAATTGATATTTTTTTTCTGCAGGTTGAGCAGTATGTGTGGTGATATGTATATATATGTATCTGAGGGACTAATCAACCATTTAGAAGCAATAAAATAAGCATTACTCACAGTAGGAATGGCGTAAATAGTTTGGAGTATCCAACAGATACTCTGTAAGAACACCTTCTAACAGACTCTTGAAATTATTGAGCAGATCTGGATCACCCTGAGCTTTTCAACTTCAGTCTTACAGAAAAGGGTCCAAAGATATTAACTGGCTTCTCCAACTTTATGCAAATTTAGACTAGAACCAAGACATGAATGGATATTTTCTGAACACTTTATGTTTTTTAATGACTGAATTATACTGTATTTCTAATGTATCCAAATATTTGTTTCTCTCTTTGTAACAGCAAATACCATGCCTGCAGTGAGAAAAAAGAAGTTCTTTCATTTAAAGAAGACTTGTCATGCTGAGGATGTTAAGATCATTATTCTACTGTGGTCCAAGTGAGAATGACTATAAGACATCTTTATCTAAGGATTCTTGGGTGGATGAAAGATCTAATAGCTTTTAATTTCTCTAACAATAAGATTACAAAACTCTGTGGACATATATCCACTTCATTTAAGGTGACCATATAATAGCTTTGGAAAGGTTGAGGTGGAATGGAAGAGGGAAAAAAACAAATAAAATCTTTTTTAAATAACTAAGCACACTCTTTGACTGGCTGATAGAAATTTTTGCAATCTAATCTGTACTGTTCCATTAAACTGCAATATTAATTTTTTAGCAGCACTATCTATAGACATCTGCTTCTCAACACACACACACACAAATACTAATTAGCATAATATTGGAACAACATTCCAAGTGACAGTGATATTATCTCCAATTTTGATTTGTGGCCTTATTATGTGTATTAAATAATAAACAAGCAGCAAATTTTATCCTTTTCAAGTACAGGTCAGGATATGCATTAAAATGTGGAATTTATAACACAACAAAACATACATTATTGCAAGAACATTTGCAAGCTAAAGACAAACCTCCTGGTACATGAAAATAAAAAGGTTGTAAATTAAATGAAAGGAAACACAGTTGTGTTCATATGGGAAATAACAGTACTGTAAAATTCTGAAATTCTTTCAGAAAAATAACTATTGATATCCCTTCAAATTGTCAGAATGAAAATTCTCACTCTAATTTGTAATTTATAAACATTTTTGTGTTTCTTTAAAAGATTGCTACGAATGTAGTTGACAGAATTTTTGTAGTATTTCTCATTTCTCTTCTGATACCCTTAGTGAACTAATGCTAGTGTTCTAGGTGGATTCAAGATGCCACTTATGTTGATAGACACTTTTTCAGATAAGAGGTAAGGAAGTACCTATCTTGTTGGTTTTCTGTAAAGAAAGGAGTATTAGCTTTGGCCTTCTCGACAAATTTCTGATTCTTGTCAAATCTCTGCATAAATAGTTGTATTCTGCTGCCCTGAATTGCCCACATAATTTCATGTGGATAATGCATTCCTCATCACTTTCTGCTCTAAACCATTGGTTTAATTTATACAGGCTAGTGAACAATGAACTGTTTTACAGGTGAGTACATTCAACAGTATCTGCAGGAGTTTATGGTTTCATAAGCACTAAGAAGGTTTCAAGATTAAATATGCTATACAAAAGAATGTGCTCTATCCTACCTGAAAATGACATAAACAGATGTGTCTTTATTAAGAAGTTATCAGTGACTGAATATCACAAAGCACACATAAGAAGTCCATTCCTGGTGCAGTGTGAGGTATTACTGACCCTTTGTACAGTTCCAGTGGGATCAAAAGTTCACCTATGCATGTTTGAGACATTTTTAGTTGTAACCTGCCCAATCTTTTCCAAAACCATGACTGAGATCAGTTATGTATTTAAACTAAGACAGGCACCTTTTTTTAACAATGTAATTTAATTGTTAGCACTGCCCTGATAGTCTGATATTCTTTAATTCAGTATATGTGAAAAGGTGTTCTCTGATACAGGAAGAAGAGAATTCTAATCTTAAAATTACGTAGTTGCTGAGCAATCAACATTTTCATGGAGTGGCCTAAAAATACCCCTGTGTTTTACTCTGACAACACTCAGTCAAGTAACATTTCTGTGGTGAATTCCCAATTTCAAGTACTTGTTTCAGAAATTTAAACTGTTTTAAAGGGGGGGAGTAGCAAGGATTGTGTAGAGGACATTAAAGATTGCCTTTAACAATGAAAAATCACTAACTGGATAATTAGCACAGGAATTAGGAACCTTTCAACATTGTTTTTCCAACTCTGAAGTATCAAGTATGCACCATAATAATTGAGAACATTTTAACTGTAAGGGGCCAAAAATGACCATCTAATCCAGCTACCTGAGCACTCTAGGGCTGATCATCAGTTAAACCATATTGAGGGGATTGTCCAAATGCCTCTGGAACATGGAGTGGCTTGGAGCATTGACCACCTCTTTAGGAAGTCTGTGGCTTGACCACCCCTCTCATTAAAGAAGTGTTTCCTAATGTCAAGCCCGAATCTCCCTGTTTGCTTATTCAGTTTTTAGCTTCTTAAATAGAAAAAAAAAAAATCCCTCAGATTTTTTTTACTGAGCCTCTGCTCAGTATAATCTGAAATGTCAAAAAACTTTGGAATTGTTTCAATGTCAATATTCATATTACAGCCTTCAGTATTCTTATTATGTAATAGTTCAGAAAAAAAAAGCTTCAGACATCTTTGCAATAAATCAATGAACAAACTTTTATGTTCCATTTGTAGGGTTTTTTTTTGTTGGTAGTTTTGTTCGGTGTTTTTTAATGTTGTAAAGTAAGGAGGGGAAATGTACCATATTTATATTTTACTGGAGTTTTGAGACTATGTAATTCAAATGAATTTAAGTACAAAGGATACATTAAAATAAGGCACAACTTCTTTTTCAATTTATCAAAAGACAGAAAACAAAGAAGAGACTTTTTAATTTCATTTATACTGTGTCCAGGCTCAGCTCTGCAAATTTACTCATTGCCCATAGACCCCTTCCTTCCCAATATGCAGTGAAAAAGGTCAACCAAATTAAAAGCCATGCCTCAGAGCAGATTCCATTTTTGCTAAGTAAAAGAAATACAAATATGCAGTGATGAATTTTGTACTTTAGAGGTCTGATATTATTTTTTTGAACAGCTACAATAAAAGCATGACAATTTGCCTTTACTAAATAGAAAAGAATTTTAAATATCCTAGTTTTAATGCAATTGGAGTTGCAAATACACTTACCTCTTACTAATTTCCTGATCCTAGATAAATATTTTATTAACCTGAGAGGGATGAAAAGGTCTAGTGAAAGGTCTTGGCTGATTTGCCTGTCTGTGTATCTCATAACACCACAGAGAAGAGTCTATGAGTTGCAAGAGGGCATTATGGATCTCATTCCATTTCAGTTTTAGTTTTGAGCTCTCCAATATATCCACTCTGGATTTTCTGGCATACTGTCTAGCCAGTTTACCAACTTGCCAAAGTTGGATATTGTTGAATATGTTGGAGTACACAAACACATACAAAATTTTACAACCATCATCTTCTTTCTAGATTACTAGATTTGTTCAAGAACAGGAAGATGAAAAAAAAAAATGTAGTATCTGTCCAGACAATAACAAAAACCTTACGAGACATTTTAAAAACCTAAATAACTGGGTCACCTTTTGCAGCAAAAGAAACTAAAAGAAACTAAAATTAGAAGACAGATGAAATATAATATAATACCAATATAAAATTATTCCATAATACCATTGCAACAATAGTATGTTGAGTGTGGTAAAACAGGTACAGTACTATTAATGGCAATGTTGAGCAATGCAGTTTACTCTTGATTTTAGTGGTGAAGATGAACAGCATCACATTTTCAGAGTTCAAGATTTTCTTCTTTTTCATCAACCACACAAAAAAATAGCAACAAATCCTTAGTAATGACTAAAATGCTGCAGGGACCACTTATCACAACCATAAAAGGTGGTCGAAAGTAGCCTCCCTCAGTACATAGATTTAATACCACCTCCAACATGGTGCAATGTTGTGCATTTTGAAGGCAGAAAAAAATTGCTCCTCAAAAATATCGTGCTTAGAAAGTGACTAAGGATAAGAAAAATTTTCCACATCTATTGAAGAACTCAAATATTTTCATGGTGTATGAAATGATCCCGTTCATTCCTGGAGCAAGAGAGTGGGGGACATGAACACTTACATCAGTGTGTGAACATCCTGAATCCTGAGTACAAGTTCCAGCTACAACATAGCATCCTTTCGTAATCTCTTTTTCACCTCTCTTTTCATTGCTTTCATAATTAATTCCATATATAAGATAAATGTTCACTGAGACAAAAATCATGGAAGAAGAGCAAGTAAAGAAATTCCAATTCATAGGCAAAATCAATTGTTTTTGGTAACACTGTTTTTTGTATTTAAAAACTAATAAAAGAAACCACTTGCCAAACACAGTGAGTCTCTGACTGAGGGACACATATGTGATCTGCTAATTTACAGCTTGCATGTACAGATGTTCACACTTAGTAAAAGGCTTCTTAATAGCATTTTAAAATTAAACATGTGTTGATAATAGGTGTTCCAAACCCAAACAACACAGCAACTAAACTGATATGTTTTCATGCCTCACCATGCCTCATGCTCTAACAAAAAACCCCCCAGCACTTCAGTTGCATGTACACAAAATAAATGTTATTAAAAAAAGACTGAATGAAAACGTTCATTAATTTTTCTGCCTATGATCTGATTCCAAGTTAAAATATCTAGAATGCTACTAGGTTTATGTAGCCGAAAGCAGAACCACAGTTTGTTCACAGACGTTGCTTGCTGTCTGCAATTTTTTTATCCCTTTACAAAACTTTGAACCCCATCCAGCTTTGACACACTGCCTCTTCAGTTAATAACTATCAAGTTTCCCCTTGTCTCCTGTCTACTTTTCTTTGAGGCAATTGCACACTCAGCACCCCGAGATAATAACACACATCTATAAGATAAAAGCAATGGCATTAATGTAATTGTCTGCCTTTCTCTCTTTAGCCTAATCTTTTTTTTTTCTTCAGTTTTGACTGCCTCTGTGACACCTGTTTTTGTCTCCTCTGATCCTACGACAGGTTTTCCGCTGACAAGGTTTTTGCCTGACAGAGATTCTGCCAGACAAGAACATAATAAAATATGAAGAACTGCTTGTCAGAGTTTCTGCCAATGCTCACATGAAATGGATGGGGTGGGGAGGGGGGGGAACAAAAAAAAAAGTATCCTGACCTTTTTTTTTTAAAGGGGCCCTATGCTAGTTGCTTTTGGCCTGTCAGGAAAACAGCCTCCCTGGCCAATTCCTGCAAGCCAAACAGGTGTCTTCCTCTATGTTTTCTTTCTGTAGAAAAACATTTTTCTTTGATAGTAGAAAATATGATTGCAAAGAGAAAAAAAAAATAAAGGGACAAAAAAGAGCCCCAAATGCTTTTCCCCAGAAATTCATCTTATATCTAAGTTTATGCAGTGGTACCTCAAAAGTGTGTCTTTGATCCAGAATTGGCCATCTAAATTAATAATAAAAATAAAATGGTACACTTTTTCTCCCCCCTTCTTTTTCACAACTAATATGCTCAAAGGAACATGCTGAAAAGAACCTTCGTTCCAAGTTCTCAGAAAAATATCTGGGCTAGAAGTTTCCTGCATAGGCATACTGCAGGAATGAAGACACCTAACTATTGGGACCAGGGTAAAGAAGATAAGACAGAGACACTTGTGTGGGCTTTGGACCTTGTAGTACTCTCCATCAGTATGTGCATTGGTGCCTACACAAAAGATTAGTCTGATGATTAGTGATGGAGAAACACGTGTAGATTAATCATGTGAGCATTCCAACACACAGCTGCTTTTGTGTGTCTTGGTATCAACAGTCTCCTCTGCTGAAGACAGCAGCTATGGATCATGGTGTCACAGTCCTCAGTGCACCAATTTTGCCCACCAGCCTGGATTCGAAGTCCAGGGGTACAGAGCCCCTGCTAAAGCCTAAGCCTGGACCTTCACTGCCCTCCTAAACTGCATTGTAGGTGTGTCTGGCTGTAGTCCTGTCTTCTAGATTATCCTCACATTCATGTTACAGCCTGGTCTTCTATCCCACCTTTGGCACTTACTTCTTTTGCTCCTGATTGAAGCCTGTAGATGGACCCTTGACCTGACTATAATCCTTTGCCATGCCTGAGATTGTCAATGGACACAATTACCAGCTTCTCATTCAGTCCATCATGGTCAGACTTTAAGGAATTGTGCTCATGGTGCAGGCATGGCCAGTGCTCTCATTGCCTTTGACTGCTGGCTTAGACAGTTCACTTTTGCTGCTCCTTGAAACATAGATTAATGATGTCATTGTTGAAATCTATAATCTGTAATGGAAGATGCTAAGTAATCTCTTTCTATTACTTTGATTAATCATTCAACTTTGAACTTTCCAGTCTCTTGACTCCAAAGCTAAATGTACCCTTCCTATCAACCATTAACACCTTCTTAAAACTATTCTGTCTCTTAATTATGGTAAGATGGGGTTTAATATGTATCTTAATCATCGTAACATCATTTGGTTGACATATTATACACAGTAAGACATAAGCACATTTGGGAGTCCTGGACTGTGGTCTGTATTTGGAGGATTTCCATCTTAATCCTAAGATTCCATTAATTGTGATTCACAGTTTTGCAGAAATTCTAAGTGGGAAGGGATTTCTACAGATTGTCTGGTGCAGCCTTCTAATGAAAGCAGGGCCTTAGATTAGTTGGTTCTGCCAAGATTTGTCTTTTATATTTAAACCTGAGGAAGGGGGAGGGGAAATTCCACCTCTTCTCAGACAACCTATTCCATCTTCTATGCAGCCTTGAAAACTGTGATGAAAATGCAATAGGCACTGCCCACCCGTTAATATCATTCTGTTTGAATCATGTCATAGATGTATTTCACAAAGGCAAGCCAACACCATGGTGGTGTTTCAGTTTAGGGGGTAGCTCTGGTAAAAGCGTATGAAATGCTCTCCCACATGTGCTAAACCACCTCAGTTTTTCAGGAAAATCTGCTGTCTTAAGGTTGCTAACAGCTGAAGGTGTTCACACCCTGGGAAGACTGGTTCTTAAAACTAGTTCTACCATTCACATACATCAGTCTTACCCATTCCAATTCATGTACTCTGCCATTTCACAAAGTTCCTGTTAAATATACTTCAGAAAAATTTACTGTAATCAATTAGGATAGAATTAGAAAAGTTTCAGAGACTCACCTGTACATTTCTTGTATAATCTGTTCTCTTTCTAAAATCCAGATAGAAATGGGATAATTGAGTAACACTATTGTCTGCTAAATAAAACTGGGGCAAGTGTCCTCATAATGCTATAGCTCAAAATAAAATTCCTCCTAGTAGGAAAAAAAAATTTTTCCTTTCAATTTCACATTTGCAAAAGGGAAAGCTGAGGTAAAGTTACCCACGGTATTATCACTTAAACATCTGAAAGCAGTATGAATTTTTTATTCTTGCAGTCAAATCACATTTTAACCTTATGAAGTTGTATGGAATGAAGTAGTAGGGTTTGTTTCATTTAGAGCTGTTTCAATTTGTGTTCTGCTTAACCTAGTGAACTCTAGTTAATTAGGATGTTCCTATAAACAATTAAGCTTCTTGTAGGATCGTTAAGAAGATATAAAAATTTATGATGTAATAAAATGATAAAGTGGTTAGCACATCACAGCAATTCATGTGCAGCAGCATAGGTGTTGAAAGAGACAAGTAAGCAGGTACTGTCACCCAAACATCCTGGACTGGATGCATGTTGCAGAAGCCCACCACTGCTTCCCCACAAATCTGTTGGTGATTTGAACTCCCATGTCTCACAGAATTTATCCTGCTCATTTGGGAATCAGACAGCAATCACCAGACACTCTTTTGCTCCCATCTGAAGCTTCACCATGTGGCAAACTTGTTATCATCACACTTAAGGGGCTCAAAATCATGGATTTCACTAACTAACTTCCAAAAGGCAGCTGCTACTGCAACTGGAAAGAAGAATTCCAGGTGCTAATTTTAAATCATTGTTTTAGCCTTTTTTCTATCTTACACATAGCAAGTCTATTTGTTTCCTTCTGGATTCTCTCCTTAAGAAGAAAGGGTAAAACATCATCACCTGAGACATCTCCCAGAATTTTGTCCTATGGTATTGGGTGTATTAAGTGAAAATAAGCCTTCTCTGTAAACTGTAAATTCAATAATGATGGGCACCCAAATAAGAATATCTTGCAGTTTTGAAATACTTTTAGTCTAAATGTCTGTGGGCATTTTATAGTTTTACAAAGGCAACAATAATTTTATAAATGTATTTCAGAGTTGCCAATTAGTATCTGATTCAATTTAAAAGTTTTTCAGAATATAAAATGTTCACAGTGAGAAAAGATTTCACTTTTAGTTGTGAATATAGGGCAACCCAGCAGAAACAGGCACTGTGCTTCAGAATGGGTCATGGCCTGTTTAGAGCTTAGCAGACACTCAGTCCTTAGCTGAATGCTTAGTGCCTGGTCAGCTATAATCTCACCTGGCCATGTCCAAAAGACATGGGCTTACTCAAACCTAGGAATGTAAGCCAATGAAGTTGGTAAAAGCGGAAAGGTCTAACTTCTTCCTGACTGAGTTAAGATGTCCTGGGGGTGGCAGGGAAGAAGAAAAAAGTATTTTAAACTGAACAGATTCCTGGGGAAATGCAAGGAGGTGCAAGTGTGAGCAAATGTAGAGTAGAGCCTGTGCTTTCCCTCAGGAAAAGATTACTTGACACCTGAGGGTGTCAAATTTGCATGAGCATTAAACTCTTGACCACATGGTTATGTAAGTAACAGCTAAATAGAAGGATGAAAAAGGAAGGCTTCTTATTTGCTCTTGAGGCAGGTAAGCATTATTTCTTTTCTGTCACTTCTGTCTCATAAACTTTTGAAACAATATTATTTATCTTGGATGCCCTAATATTTGGATTTGGTTTCACCTCAGCTTGATCAACACTAAGGGTGATACCAGAGTAACACAAAGCAAACACTATGTCCCATCATTCCTATCAATGTGACAGGATTTAAAACCACATACTGGGTCAGAGTGCCCACCAGATAACAGAGTGTATTTTCTCTGTGCTGCATTGGCTGCTTTGGAAAGTCCTGCTGAAGGGAAGCATAAAGGAATTGCATAGGCAGAAGGGGGGCACTTTAGAAAGTATTTACCAGTAATAAAGGTTAATCTTGTAAGGTTCCTGGAAGCAACTCAGTAATGAAAATTATGCCTCCACCTTCAGGGTCAAAAGAGTTATAACACGTGGATTAAAATGATCTTGTAAGTAAAAGACAGGAAAATCCAGATTACATCTAAAACAGTTTTACTTTAAAAGTCATGAAAGGCTAGCTTTCATTATCAATGAGCTGCAGAGAATTACCTTGGTAAAAATAACTTTTTTTAGATTTGTTAAAAATCTAAAAATAAATTTGTTAATAATCTAAAAATAACTATTAAAATTCATTTTCTCAAGTAATTTAAAATAATTAAATAAAATTTATAGAAGGAAACAACTGTATTTGATATCATAAATGGTGACAATTTTTTTATATCCTACGAGATGATGCAGATATGACCCAATTATTTTACTAGTCAACTATAATTACATTTCTCTCTTATTTCCTTCCCCCCACCCTGCTTTTTAAAATTTTACTCTTTGCTTAAAAATCTCCATTTTTAAGTAAAGAACAACACGGCAGTTCTGCCAGCTTTTAGAGAGTGACATGTTTTCATTTTGTTTTACTTTGTTAGAGATGATCTTTGACTTTGCAAACCTTTCTTTCACTTAATATCTTTGGACTGATACAAATTTAGGAATTCAGATTAATTTAATTTCAACATAGCACTCATTCCCATCTCATTCCTGTGCAACTCACATTTAAATTCTAAACCTTCTTCCTAGATCAAGTCCCAAATCAAGTCAAAACTTCAGGGTGAGGGAGAGATGTGATTTCTAAAATTTCCACAGCATTCTTCTGTTTCTTTTCTTTATTTATTTCCACCTATCCTTCCTTCTGTTTTCATTTCAGGTTCCTTTTAACTGACAATTTCATGATCTAACATGCAGAAATTCAGAAAACTCAACCATTCTAAATGAAGTAGTCACAGTCATGTAATGCATCTGACTTTACGACATTCTCCATTTTCTAGTGGAGGTTGTTTCCATTCTTAGTCTCATTAACAGCAAGCTAGCACCTGCTTTATATAAATACTAGCATAGCACCAGAAAAATCCCTTTACAAGGTGAAATTGTAACTCACATGGCAAGTCTCTGACTACTACTCTTCACTGTATGGCAGCTTTAATCAGAAAAATAATGGATGGGCCCTATGTGCCAAAATCTACTAGTTAATGTTATTTCATCTTTTTTTTTTTTTTTTTTTTTTTATTACAACCTAACAGAACTTAATCTCAAAGTTACCAGAGAGAACATCTGACCAAATCTTATTTGGGACTGTATGTGGCCTCACCATACCTTAGAAGGGTGTTAAACTTCACTTGAATTAATAGCTGAGCCCTGAACTGAGCTGATTGGCATGATGCAAATGAAAAGACATCCAAGACCATTAGAAGACTAAGGACTACATTTTTCTATGAGGGGAAAAAAAAAAGAAAGAAAGAAAGAAGGGGGAGAGCAAAAATATTTAGAGGATGCTTAGTTTCCTAGAGTAGATTGATTAGTGTAAAATTCAGTTGGTCCAAGTATGCACAGTATACCAGACACATGCTGTTGATCTCTGAGATTTACCAGTGACCCATTTCAGGGTAAGAAAAAAACTTGTCATTTCTAATTTTCTGATTGTATCTGAAACAAGAAGACAATGATTTCACACAAACTTAGCAATATTATTATACTCTGAGGGGTTGTTTTGCTTTGTTTTGTTTGTTTGGGTTTTTTGTGGGGGTATTGAAACTAAAATAAGTAGAATGAATATCAGAAATAATAGCTTTAGTCCACTATAACTTATGCCACCTTAACATATTTTTTTGGAGCAAAACAGTTATGAGAGTAGGTAAGATTGTACTTGATTAATACTATATTGGGTCTTTTGATCTGCTGGACAAGATATAATAAGTATGTTCCTGCTAGCAGTATGGTAATTGTTATTCTGACATGAATCACAAATACAAAAGACAAAATGCAAAGTCAATGAAATTAATGTCTTTTTACTGCTGAATTACTTAATTTCTTTCCTCATAGGCTAAGATACTTCAGCTAGAGGAAATACATGGCAAATAGAGTGGGGCTTTTTCATTATTTCCAATAAAGTTTCCAATAAGGTTTTGTGCTAAAGAGGGTAAAATGCCATAATTATCTTCACAGGATAGTATGCTTCTTTTAATACAAAAAAATAGCAGGAGAACAAATTAAGAACTTGAGTATTATTTTTTGTAGTCACGTAAGTACCATATTATTTAAAAGCCACAAAATACCAATTGCCTGCATTAAAAAATGACTATTAAGATTTTAATGAGATTTTATTTTCCATATGGACTATACAAACTATCTTTACCATTATAAAAGAAAAGAAGTCACACACTTATCTGTTTGACTTCTTAAAGTTTAAGAAATGGCTTATCTAATTTAAAACAGTTAATTTTTGGGTCAGAAAATAAATCCCCACCCAACCTGACAATGAAAGACAGCTGAAAACACTTTATGTGTGAAACACTGTGTGAAAACACTGTTTTCACTTTAGCTGAAAGCAAATGAAAACAGTCTAGTCACCCAAATCTCTGAAAATACTCAGAGATTCATCCTAGGACTAACCCACTCTCCACGATGCACAGCAGTATTTGATAATGCTGTAAAGCTCTGTGCAGTTTTGGCTTTGGTGTTAAAAACACTGATGGTAGGATTGCTACTGTAGTACAGGAGTCAAAACTTGGTAAGCTGAACTTTCAACAACTGCAACATTTGACGGCCACAAAAGTACTTTCCAATGTAATATTGTTCATTTAATTGCAATTCTAGGTTTGGCAACTCCAGACAGGTGTATCTGAACTTGTAGGAAACCTTTTCTTTCAAGATGTGTGCAGCTTATTTGAGTGAGGGAAAATGTGAGAAAGACAATGGAAGCAGGAGAGAAAAAACAGGCCAGCAGCTGCTAAGTGCAATAGTACAGTGGTGGTTGTATGCCCTTTCCTCTTCCCTCTAAGAATTCCAAAGTTTTAAATGGCAGCTATTAAAATGAATTAACTCCACACAGATTAGTCAAGTACAGCATGAGTAGAATGCAGTTCTAAGCTATTTTTTTGAGCTATACAATTAATTATGATTCTAGGTTATCAGAACTGAACAAGCACAGTACTTCCTCTTGGAAACACCTATTCTTTGATAATTACATTCAGTAAAGCACTACATCATGTGTCAAGGAGCTGAGCTGGAATTCATTAATAAAAATTATATGGAAACCCTTTAATTAAAGCAGCAGGAAATATTCTTTGCACTCAAGAAACAACTTCTAAAAGTACTGTGCTAACATTTTTAAAGTAAAGGACTTCCGAGCTGCAACTTGATTTTAGTCATTTTGAAATCCAGGTGCTAGAGTGCAGTGAATTGATCTGTCTCCTGAATGCTGCCCTCATAATCCTCAAAAACAGCTAAGATCAAGAATTGAAGTAGTTACATAATTGTCTCCAGAAAATAATTTACAAGACCATGCTTGATGGATGTGAAACATATATCTGACTTGTCTCACTCTGCCATAAAATGTAAGTACTCCAGATGATTGTACACAAAGTGCGCTAAAAAAAAAAAAAAACGGAAAAAAAGAAAAATAAAAAGAAGAGCATTATTCACTTGGCACAATAGCAAAATAAACACTTCCTTATAATGCATAGCTGTTTAAAGTTTTTCTCTTTGGAATTTTAAGCATTTAGGTATGGAGCAGGTGCTGTATTCCAAATCATTATGTTCCGCTTTCAACTTTCTGGATTTGTAAAACAGGGACATTTCAATTATATGCACAGAGGTAATCTCAGATCACTGTCATAATATTCTGATTTTGAATTCAATCATTTCACAGAGAAGAATCATGTCACAGGGAGGAAAATCTGATTATTCTCTTCCAAACTCTTCCAAAATGTACTCCTTAAAAAGAAAATTCAGGATGGCCATGAGCCAGGATCTAAGTGCTAGACTCTCAGTTTCTATTGCTTATCAGGAGGACACCCTGGAAAATACCTAGACAGTGCTTCCCTATTTTCCAATCATCAAAACCTCAGATGCTGGTTCTACACAAAACCTGAAGAGTGCCTGAGCCATACAAATTTTGTGAGGTTTAGTGATTCTTCTAAGAAAGGTGAATCTGGTTATACAGTGACTGAATATCCTTTTCTGGGAAATAAGAGTAACAAAGATATACTATGTCCCTAGATAATCACGTATACAATAAACTTGTAACCAGCTACCAGATGAGTGGTGCTAGGGCATTTCTAGGCAGTCTGGAAGCAATGTTCGGCAGTGACACGGGACTCCATGGTACCTGTATACCTGTTTTTCTTTCCATACATGTGAATAAAAACTTCTCTGTCAATCTATGCTGTTGCATTTTTTCAGCGTTCATACTTACCATATGTCAGCATACTCCAGCACAAAACAGACATAACTAAATAAATAGAGATCAAATTTATCTTAGGCGGAAAGTACTAACCTTTCACCAAAGTTCTCATCAAAATAAAATCAAATTCACATAATATAACCCCCCAAATGTCTGGCAGAAATGGGGGATGAGAGCTGTGCTTGCTTAGGTACCAATATTCTAGATCATGAGAAGAAAACTTCAACAGCAATTTCTACCACACATATAGTAATCTTTCTTTCTCCCACCCCCAAACCCTCCCTATTTTTCTTTTATTAAATCACTTTAGGTATCCTTCTTATTTGCTTTCTAATGGTGTATATAGCTCTCTCCTGCTCTCTCACGCTAATTTAATAATAACTATCAAGAAAAAAACCCTTCCAAGAACATTAAGTAGAAAAGGATAAATAAAATTGAAGGTCCTTCTGTGAATTTTTATGCCTATTGTGCCTTTCATGCCTGATCTGGGAGTTCTAATCCTTCCTATCTTTATTACAATACTTAAACATGGGAAGAGAGGTTTAGCTCACAAATCACATATGCAGATTTTCTTTGCGATATGGGATACACTCTGAACATGTGAGATCTGAATGTTTGACACTGGTAAATTTAAATTTCCATTTGGCCCCATGACTTCTTGGCTGATGCTTCTTTGCAATACAAACTCTGCTGTGCAACCGTACTGTAAACCTTTTGCCTTTCTGTTAAGCCCTGCAGGAAATACATTATTTTCTGGAGGCTAGAATATTATTTTGAATTGTACACAAGCTTTTGAAAGTGGCACTTGAAGCTGTTGCCAGAATAACAGACTCTTACTTTTACATCCTACAAATTGCTCTAAAAAAAGCATGTGCATGCATACATAAGGACAAACACAGATTGTGCACACATGCATATGTAGACAAATAGGTACCACTATTGTATGTATCAATCCAGTTATTATTATTTAAAGATACTGGTAAGGATGGAAAGAATTGAAAAAACAAGCCCAGAACAGATATTTCTTACCATGTGCCACCCAGCCATGTTTACACTGATCGCAGGTTCTCAGGTTAATCTTCCCTGGCTGAAAACATTCACATGTGCAATTTACCAGTGTACAGCGGATGGCCTGGAAAAAGAAACAGAAGACACATGTTAATGTATTTCTTCCTGCATGTAAAAATTTGTTGTGATAGTTAGAATGATATGAGCTACACAGAAAACCCCAGCCTTCTAAGATTCAAAGCCTAGCTCCTACTTTAAGTAGAAATTAATTTTCTTTCAAGAACATATGTCAGTAGGTCCCATGGAGATGAATAAATTCATGAAATATTTTAAAAATTTCCTCTATTTTCTTTAGGAAAAAAAAAAAAGTTGGTAGCATGAGGATGGTGTAGGAGTTCCATAAATATCCTGGTTTTGCATTGACTTCATAAGGAAAGAAAGTAACTAGGGTCGTCTTACCATAGCAGCATACCAGTTTCAAATCCAGATAAAAATTAGGAAGCAAAAACATATGGAAAGGAAAACTACAAATATATCTCCCCTTCCTTCATGGAATCCAAAGGTTATTTTTGAATTTCCTTTTTGGGCTCACCAAATAGGCTAACACATAACTCTGAAAAAAGAAGTTGTGGATTTTATGTGTTCCCAAAACAATAAACTGATCAAGGTACAAGAATAGGACTGGTTCAAAAAACATCCTGTAACTTGCCTTTACATCTCTCACTTTTGCAATATTTAGGAATAGCCTTTTACCTCTTAAAACTCCTCATTTGTTAAACATGCATTTCTCTGTTTTAAAGTAGGAATAGTGAAACTCCAGTCCCATGCAGAGATCTCAAATTTGCTTAATAATACACTTTCCTTAATAACAGACTTTCTCATCTTCCTTTTTAGAATTATTTCAAAAATTACACAAGGTTTACTTTGACAAGGGCTAGCTACAGCCACAGAAAAGTGAATATAAATTGAATGAGACTCTTTCTAATGTAACAGACATATGTTTTTAAATAGTGTAGAAGATGACCTGTGCACTTCAAACTGCTACTGATAAATTTATGGCATGCATTTAGATGTAATTTGCATGGAGATTTCTGAGACAGAAAGGCCTATTCTGATCATTCACAGATTAACAATCTACTGTAACTACCAGAGCTGCCAGGAAAAGGTATCTCTATAGAATTAGATGCAATCAATGATTACTTGGGGGCTAAGGTGGGGGAAGGGTGCTTGGTAAGCATTGACACAGAGAAACCAAAGAATTATGAAGACTCTTGCCTTTTACGAAGAATTAATACACATATTTTCCATAAAAAAATATTATCTTAACTGTAGTGACTTTAAATAAATTACATTCAGCATTAGCTTGGCCTGGCTAAGCTCCTTGGCTGCTGAAAATGAAAAAGCCTCAGAACTATTTTAAATGTTTGATCCCTTCACTTATTTATCTGCATCAGAAGAAATGTAAAGACATTTATAGTTCATGGATACATTTAATATCTGTATTTCTCTGACAAATTTCTGTTAAAAGAGTCCTTTATTCCTCTTATCCTGCCTGCTCCTTTACAACCTTTTACTCTCAAAAACCTAGTGAGGGAAAAAAATCCTGCTCTATTATGCCTGACACTTCAGGGCCTCAGTCCCAATGTCACCTGTCCAATTACTCATTAGCCAGGTTATAAAACATTGCTCTATGGATGCGTGATTAAAAGAATTAGTAACACGAAATATAAGGGTACCAAAGAAGTGCTGACCATGCAGGAATAATATATGTGTTTGTGGGTTATGAGGAAAAAAATCTCCTGGAAGGTCCTGTTTCATGTTCAATAGTGTATTGACCTGGTAATATATCAAGACTACACTGGTCAGTAATGGTGTTCTTTTGCTAATATGTTCATTAATTAATGAACTCAGTAATTAATTGTACTGCAAGAAGGAGGTCTTTCAAAATGATATTTTTATTTTACCATAGAAAATTTTCTCACATTCACCACTTTTTTTCAGATCTCTGCACCAATATGACATACATTGTTTGTATTTGATGATATTTTGATTTCTTCATGTGTCATTTGCAGTACATGTAAAAGGTGTAATATAGTGCAGTACACGTACTAGATCAAACTCTGACATTTGGAAGAGTTGCTTTATTAAGGCTCATCAGCATTTCCATTACAACCCTATCCACTTTTGGCCTAGAGGTCAACAGGTTGCCTGTAAAAATTTGATTCAGCTTGGACCTGAAATACAGTGTTGAAGCTTAAGAGTAAGTTTCATTACACCCATTCAAAAATTACCCATTTAGCCACTATAGATTATAAACTTGTGGGGGGGGGGGGGGGGGGGGGCTGGGGGGGAAGTTTAGAGGTTACATGTTTCTTTTCCTCTTTTCTGAATTAAAGAGAGTATTGATGATGTAAAGTGTTGAACTAATTAATTGGTATGATTTCTGTCTTTTATACATATTGCTGAAAATATTCACCGACATTTTTTAGAAACATGAAAATATTAGCTATTTCCTCCAATAAATAAATAAATTAGAAAGTCTTCAAAAAGAGCTATGCATTTTTATAAATTCATACCAATTGGTATGAAAAAATCAAAACATAATTAGCATGGCCAAAATATTCAGCCTGGCCTTACTTGGCTGCTTTTTCTGCCAAGGGTGTACATTGATGCCAGGACGTAATTTGGTTTCAGTAGTTTCCCATTCCACTACAGAGAATCCCATGCATACCTCTGAATGATAAGGATTACCCCTCAAGCTGGAAGATGCTCATCTAGGACCAGAAATACTAATTGTAACTCATGTTCTGGCATGATCTTGGGAAAATTATTTTGTTAGCCTGATGCCCACATTCCCTAAACAACAACTAGACACAATGGCATTAATTGTTGCCAGGGCAGATGTGACATAAATTTGGAGCCATTCTGTAGTAGTAGAGACTACTGAAACTCTCCAATAGAGTTTTTTTCTTTATTTCAGAGATTATTTTTTCACTTTGCTTAGTTAATTCAGAATTACTGTAACTACCTGAGATCTCTACAATACCCAACATGAAGCCAATGGAACTCAGTGATAGGAAGATTCAAGATGCCAAAAACAGTGTGTGATCATATACATGGCATCAGAACGCTAACATTCATTAACATGAAAGAAATTATTGTGCTTTATGACCTTCACAATGAAACTAGCAAACTCACTGAGCCTTACAAACATATGCACCACCATTATGAACAGTATTTTCACCTGTTTTTCAATACTACTTAACTTGGGAATACAAGTCACTGACAGCTTGTGCAACAGGCTCAGGAAGGCCAGAAGGGCAGCTGAAGGTGAATGTGGCATAGATTAACATAAGAACCCAAAGTTTGTATGCAGACCTCCATTCCTCAGCAGCAGGATTTTAAGGTACAGTAGCTGGTGTTCCTGTAGGTAGCTGAGTGGGTTGGTGTAACTGTAATTGGACATTTGGAACTGCTCAGTTTTAAAGGGATGGGGTGGGAGGTGGGGATGATAAAAAGATCTTCAATGTAGCAGCTGAATATTGCAATCATTGTTCTAACCTGGTAAAGTGTAGGTATAAAAATCCAAGGGTGTACCAATGTTAGAATTTTGCCAGAAAATGCTTCTGAAAGAGTTTAGCTAGGCATTCCACAAGTCATGCACTGTAATTCTGCCTTCTCAAGATTTTGATAAAAATGTTTACGCAATAGGACTTTACATACTACACTATTTTCTAGGAAAAGAAACAGAAATTTTCCCTGACTGAGATTTTCCTCAGGAGCTTCCCCAAGAAAGCCACAAAGAAACCAGTGAATAGTGAAAGGAATACTAAAATCAGAACACACAGTCTCCTGTGTATTAGCTGATGAGCAATCATGTATTTAGATTGACAACCTGCAGGTTAACACCTTAAGTACCTAACAAAACATGTTTTCCTACATACATCTCCTTGAAACATACATGCTGTTATATTTTACCATGTCAATGTGTTGATGGCCTGCAGTTAGCAGGAGTACATATCTTTCACTGAGTTCCTAACATATTGCTTCTTGTATTTGTATCAAAATTACAGGGTCCTTGAGGACCTATGCAGGAAATGGCCTTGACTTCAGTAGAATAATTTAAAATAGTTTATACTGTTGACTAAATCCTAAAATTTTAAAATTGACATTGAGAAATATCCTGCAGCTCTCTTTGAGATGCTCTTCCTGTAAAGAGCATCATAATGTAAAAAGAAAGGATGTCTGCCTAATATTAAAGCATGATGTCAGTATACCTATGCATAAGTTTGTATGGCTATTAAAAAATCTGACTTCTCTGGGTTTCTCCCAGACCAAGGATATTAGTTTAATATTGTTTGGGTGATTTTATTATTTCTAAAAAGTAATTATTATTCACATGTTAATAGAAATAGCCTACAGCAGTAATGGAAAAATCAATCTTTCTGGCTATTCTGCAGAGCTTCCAAGAGATGAGAGTCAATAAGCTGCCATGAAAGGAACGACTGTGGGAGAAGAAGGAGAACATGTAAAGAACAGATATGATTCCTTCTCTGGATTACTCACAACTGATCACAATAGATGGAGGCCATTTTAAAGGGTCCAACATTCTGGAGAGATGAGTAAGTTTTGCAACAAAGCTTTGTAATGTAACTCATAGTGAGGCTTCAAGAGTTCTGTGAGGTTGAATAGCATCTTACTGAAGCCTCAACTACGTCTTTCTATGCAGTGGCAAGGTTAAAGAGTCTTATTCCTAGTGTCCTTGCCTCACCTTTCTCAAATGCCTTCAAAAAGGTATTTAAAAATTTCTTCTTTCTACATCTGTATCACTGCGCACCTGAATACATAATGGAGTGAAGTATACTCATTCTCTGCATTGATGTTCCATCTACCTTTCTAATGCATCTCCTGTACATTTACACCACAGAGCTACCTAATCTAAATCCAATGTTACCAGCCACAGAAGCATCAGGCTTGAAGGTAATTTAGTCCTGTGAAATTTTTTAGTGAGACTTGCAAACAAGCAAACTGGTGCATAAGTGCAGTTCTTGGCAGCTGCATTAAAATCTTTAAGACTAAGTGAGTATGCACTCTACACAAATATGTTAGTTAGCAAAGATGCCATGGGTTTTAAACACACACATATACACATGTGTATACTTGAAATGTAGATTTTGTACAGTAAAGATTTTGTATAAAGACAATTCACAAGTTCTATGTATTTTTGTAATACAGGCAAGAGCTTTCCACATTTAATTGACAGAGCAAATAGTCTCATTTATGTTTTTAAAACTAATAACAGTTTGGGTGTTGTATACCAATGAATGAAATATTTGCATGAAACTATGGGAAGTGTTAGAAGCAAAAAGCACTTTTTGCAGCTTATGTCTCAACTTAAGAGAAACCCAAACACAACATGTTAAATTAACATTTTCTATCCATTGTCAAACAGTTTTACTCTCTATTGCAAATAAAAAATTACATAATTTTCAATTAATATTTTATTGAAAGTAAATAACACTGTCATTAGAAGAACAATTTTAAGCTTTTAAATAAAGTAGATGATCTTGAGACATGATGGCACACAAAAATAATCAAAGTTAATGAGTAAGACAGAGATCCACACTTGTTTTGCTGTATGTTGACTCATGACAGAATAAGTTATGAAGTAGAAGACAACAGAAAAGTTCTTCAAATGTTCCAACACTTTATTAACAGTAAGTCTCCTATGCCATTAATTTTTTCATTCTGCTTCTTTGATATAAAGCTAAGAAGATAATGTCTATATGACAGGAATGTACCATACTATTGTTTTAGGTTCGGAGTTTTTTCTTTTCTTTTTTAGAGCACATATATGTTCTTTAAAAAGCTCCTATAAGATCTGTCACTCCTTTACTACTTTATGAATCCAAATAAACATTTTTTTCCTGCCAATTAAGTACTTATTTAAAAGATCACAGCAAAAATTCTGCTGTAGAGATAGCAAAAAGATCCAAATGAAATTACACTACTTTTAATAGCTGGCAAATCAAGGGCAGAATACAATTTATTTTCAAATGAATGCCAAAAGGAGGATCATTTGTACACTGACATTTAGGAAATGCACAATGTCACCTTCCTGTAATGCGACTAATATTATAGGGAACTGTTTTGGTTTAAACCCAGCTATCTAAGAAATCTAAGCCCCACACAGACATTTGCTCACTTCACTCACAGTGGGATAGGGAAGAGAAATCAGAATAGGAGGAGTAAAAAAATTGGTGGGTTGAGATAAAGACAGTTTGGTAGGTAAAGCAAAAAGCCCACAAGCAAAATTAAACAAGGGATTCATTATTCCCCTTCTCACCTACATTTTAACTTCTAAGAAACAGGAAAAACTGGGGTGGAAGTGCTTGCTGCACTTTCTCCAGAATGTAGCAGAAATACGCAGAAGTATTTCAGTCTCTGCAGGATGACAGAATGATGCAGGATGACTATTCCTCCATCATGCAATTCTGGTACAAAAATAACAATTTTGAAACTCAGCTAAGTGCCAAAACACTGGACTGGAAGAGGGGGAATGCCTCGATAGCGACCCAGGTCTGTCACTCCAATAGATGCACTTAACCACTCAACCTACAACTGCCCAATCTGAAAATAATGGGTAATGCTAATATTATACCTTTTCAGAGATAAGACTAATAAGCTGCTCACACAACATGGTGAGGAATGATGAAGCAGGTAAGGCAGAAACATTCAGCATTATTATTTTTTCTGTTGGCACAAAAATGTTACAGATTTTTTTATAATAAAAGTTCACTTTGATTTATCATTAGGAAATGAATGATTTTATAAATAGGACTCACCTAGAGACAGTAAGTGATACATGACCACAACTAACTTCAATACTACTAGCCTAACAATGCTTTGCCCAAAACAAAAAACAGTAAGGGGGGATTAACTTTGCATTTGAATGGTCTGAAACATTCATGTAATGCTATTATATTTTTTATCTCTCTCCCATTTAGAGATACTCAAATACCTTCTGAGTTATTCACTGCATTGCAGTATTTTATTAGCAATTTCACATCACATTACATTAGTATTGTTTCTTACTTGTATTTATTTTCAGTAAATACAATTTGAAATATTGTTTCAAATAATATTGTTATATTTCTCTGTAGCATTCAAGAAAACAGTTACTAATATAATAGGAAGGGAAGCATGCTAACAAGAGAGAAAGCTGTTAATAGGATAAAACAGCTTTTCCTGGAGTAAAGAAAGCCTAGTCTCTAAGCATGCTAAAAACTGTTTTCAAGTCTTCTTGAGAAAGAGCGGTTAAGTGAATGGGGAATAAGAATAGAAGAAAAAAAATTGTTTGTAATCTTGCATTAATTTAGGAGCTGCTCTTCATTTCTACCCCAGACACTCGTAAAAGTAGAAACCTGAGTGTTAAGGAATGCTACCTGGACTTTTCTAGAGAAATATAACTCTGAATATATGTTTTATTTTTCAGGAAGTGTCTGTAGAGCTTCTATGCTGCTTCTAGACATTCAGCTCACAGGGCTGCCTACAGATCCTATACAAAGACTACAGTAAGTATCACCCTATGTTTCTATAGCATGCAAAACTACCCTGAGCGTCTCAGGCATCAAAGTTATTTGCACTGAAAAAATTAAGACTGACAAGAGCTTCTTTGCTTAAAATTTGAAGAAAAAACACAGTTGATTTAAGAATGAGATTCCCTCTGCCCAAGAGCCTGTTAGCAAATACAGATATTTGTTCTTATAGATGAAAACCAGATTTCTGCTATGAAACCAACATTGTCAGTCACTGGAGTTCAGCCACGTGTGTTGCCAAGGCAGCAGTCAGTGTCAGATAGGTAACCATGCACGGATGTTTCTGAAACCCTTCTCTAACCATGACTCTTTTAGAGAATGACACCACAAGCTACACCCAGGCACTCATCTCAAGTAACCACAACTCACTGTCTCCTTTAGAGACCACAGGAGGCAAGTTGCTTCCACTAGTTTTACTGGCCTGCCCTGGACCTGTGATTTACTCTGCCCTGGTGAGACCCCACCTGGAGTACTGCATTTGTCTCTGGAGTCCTCAGCAAAGGAAGGACACGAACCTGTTGGAGCTAGGCCAAATAAGGACTACAATGATCAGAAGGCTGGAATGCCTCTCCTGTGAGGAAAGATTGAGAGAACTGGGATAGTTCAGACAGGGGAAGAGAAAGCTCCAGAGAGTACATATATCATCTTTCCACTACCTAAAGGGGCTTGGAAGAAGGCTGGAAAGGGACTTTTAACAGGGACATGTAGTGACAGGACAAGGAGAAGAGCTTTAAACTGAAAGAGGGTAGGTTTAGATTACATACAAGGAAGAAATTTTTTTTGAGGAGGGTGGGGAAACACTGGCACATGTTGCCCACAAAGGTGGTGGATGCCTCATCCCTGGGAACATTCTAGGTCAGCCTGGACAGGGCTCTGAGCTACCTGATCTGGTTGAAGATGTTCCTGCCCATGGCAGAGGGTTGGACTAGATGATCTTTAAAAATTCTTTCCACCCCTAACCTCTCCATCAGCCCATGATTCTATGAAAAGTCCAGGTGATAGTTTTCCAGAAAACAAGTGGATCTTTCTGGCAACTAAATTGTAGAAAGTATGTTCTCATTATAAGAATATATATACTATAAAGTATATATATTATTTTATATAGATTACTGTAAAGTAATATTATATAAATATATCTATATATATATTCTTATAGTGTGGTATCAGCCTTGCCATTCAAAACAAACTTCTACTGCCTTATAGGAGACGTTTCAGAATAAAGTATGTCAACCAATAATTTAAAACTTGTGATGTAAAAATTAAAAATAAATATGCTCAAAAAATTGGGTTTTTTTTACCTCTAGTATCTTCAAAAAGACATAGAACCTGTGGATCTAGCATGAACATGGAAGGAAATTGTCAACAATTTTTAACATTATGTGGACTATTGGGTCATTAATCCACAAAAGAGGATTTTTTCAGTAATTACTAAGTGGTTGAAAAGGAGTTACTTCAATCTATTAAATCAAATAACAAATCTATTAAGCCTAATATCTATTATTCATCTATTGTTTCTCCACAAATCAATCAGAAGATGATGAGAATGTTAAAAGTCTTAAAGGTGATCAGATAACTCATAATCTCTAGACTAGTTTTGATCAATCTCAGTTAGTCTGTCCAGTAAAAATTACAAGTGAATATATCACTTCTAACAAGTAAATAGGGAACCTTATAAAAAAAATGTAAATGTACACACAGAATTATGTTAGCAAAATCTGTTAGATTTTTTATTTTCCATCTTTTTTCTATTAATTTAAAGAATAAGCAAGATCTGATTTAAACAAGTAAAATGCAGCATGGCCCATGGAGTAGCTATTTCTTTCTGTCCATGTATTCAGGAATTCTCCTTAAATAATATCACAAATAAATTGTTTACTGTCTAATCTGCTCTTCAGGAAGGTTTTTCTTTCAGGATTTTTTTTCTTTCTCAGATGTTATTGCTTTCTGGATTCTAAATGATGGGATTTCAATTTGACAAAAAGAATTGTGTGGATTTACACTGCACTGTGCTGAATTTTAGCCACTGAAGATAAATATGGGTTTTACAGAAGTGAAATAAAATAATTATGATGAAAGATTTTATTATTTTGTTATTTTATTATTTTATTATAATTCAAAAAAGAAAATAATCTTTTCTCTCTCTTCAAAGTCAAAACTCCATACTATGTATCTTGTTCTTAAGTTATACCCTAAAGCAATAACTTCTTATTTACATTAATAAAATAGTCAATCCTGCACTGTTCCTTCAGTGACCAACCCTGTTAGCCACTAACCTGACACTATAAGCAAATAATAATAAGAAAAAACACACAATTTTTTTGTCTTGCCCCCAAAAAGCCAGACTAATAGGTGAAAAAATGTTCTCCTCATTAGATGAAGTAATTAATTACTTAAATATGCATTTCTTTTATTAATGTAACTTTTAAATTTTGCTTCTTTGGTATTTCCTGAAAACAAAGCAATGGATATTTTTTCACGAATATTTGCTGAAGTATATTCTATTCCTTCACCTTATTTAGGAGAGAGAAGAATTCCAGTAAGTATGAAATATGTGTCTCTTTGGCCAGAATGGAACATTAAAAAAAAATAAATATATATATACACATATATACATACATGTAATAAAACCAGAGAGAGAGAGAGAGAGAAAAGAGGAAGAAGGAGGGCAGGCAGTGGAGGGAGAAATGTTATTGGTTTTCTCAGAAGGATTTTCTTTTATACATAGCTTTATCCTATAATTTTGTCCCTGTTGGGCACACTGCCTAAATTTAAACACAAACAGTCAAGCAATGAAGAAACATTACCACATTTACTGTGAACAAAAACTCCCAGTTGTACAGTGAAATTTTAATACATTTCAACTTATCTCTTTTACTAATGGGGAGAGTACAAACCCTGCAGGAATTCGCTCTGCAAACTGGTAATTACAGTAGACTCACTTTTTTATAATGCATATGTATAGTCAGACACAAGAAACATAGCTGCCCTTTTGATGTAGGTTACAATAGGAATGTTTAAAAGAATTATGAAAATCTGCAATTCTAAAGGAATGCACTATTTCATGGGAAGTTGTCCTTTAGCTATACTAAAGAACAGAAATAGATAAAATACAATATAACATACATATATTTATTTGCTTTTGTAATCTGAAGCAGAACCTTTATCAGGTTGTCCTTTTTTTTCAAGTAAGGTAGGGTCTTTTGTTTTGTTTTTGTTGTTGATGTTGTTGTTGTTTTCCTAATATATGTACTGGTACAAAGCTGGTTTCCATCCTACAGTACCATGTAGGAATTCAGAAGATCGTTATTCTCCCAGGCCTCCCCTCTACACAACCTTAAAATTTAAATAATTTTGATCATCAAGTTAATGTCTCATTAAAGATTGTAACATACATTTAAAAGCACTATTTTAATTGCACAGATTTATAACATACAATGTCCAACTCATATAAGATAGGACATGCTTTGTTAGGCAAAACATGTTTGTAGTGTACACAAAGAGAGATTTAATTTATTCTGTGAACATGTGAAATCAAAGATCTACTGCCAAGTCATATATACAACAACATTTATCTTTAATACAATAATTATATGATACAGCTATGTGTTAAAATATCTGAATAAGCAAACAAACAAACAAGAACAAAGTACAAGACAAGTAAGGGTTTGCAAAAAACCCCATATTTCCAGGTCTTTTATGGTTTGCTCCACTATTTCTTAATGTCTATCAACAAACCACACCACCTGATTCTACAAATACTTGCACCATCACTCTTTACATACACTCATATTCGCATTCTATACAGGTAGGAAAAAATATCACACAATTCGTTAAATAAATCATTGTGTGCACTAAGAACAACACACAAAAAAATCAGGTAAGAATTCCCATTTCTGGAGTTCCCGTAAAAACACACATCTTCAAAACTGCCAGAAGAGCAAGCCACACTACCTGGCATTTCTTTCAGCTGCATTTTCACCAGGTTGCGCCACCTAGCTTGGAGGACACACAGTGTGGCTGTGAAAAGGATCATAGGCCGAATGAAAACCATAACACTGATGGTGAAGGTCTCTCCTACAAGACCTTTAAAGATACCTTCCATGGAGGTCTTACTTAAAACCCATGGAATTTCACATGAGCTGGAAATTTTAATTTCCCTTATTGCTGGAGAGTAAATTTCTCACAGAGGTAACTATCTTCTCTACAGAGGTGTTTTTTCAGCAGTGAAATAACTTCATTTAAAAGGGAGTTGTTAATGACTGTGGAATTACTTAATTTTTTTTTTCTTTTTTAAATCAAAGAAATCTGATCTTGACTAAATGTCACTCTCATTCAGAATTAGGAGGTTTGGTAAGATCAGACTGAGCATCAGACTGAGGAAGGGTGCTACACTAATGAAAGGCACAGGACTTGATGTGTGTATGCATAGTAAGCATTTTACTAACTCTAAAATCCACAAACTGCTAGGAGAGTGAGAAACATGTGTGCCAGCAGACCTTTGAGTGTAAACATTCTTCACAGTAACAAAAGTAATTTTCACAGGATAGGAGTTATATTCCATATGACATGTGGCCCTGGCTGACGCAATCCTTAGGATCTGCTCAGCCAGCAAGTCTTTGTTGAAAGCATATGGCAGGTAACACAAACTCATCCTCAGAAACTACCTTCACCACTGTACATCATAATTGTCACAGCGACTTCTGTCTGTCTGTCTCAGGGTGGGCAGAGGAGATACATAGAAGCTCAGTCTTGACTTGAAATCCATAACCTATGCTAAAACATTACTTTATTTCTAGATTTCAGATGCAGTGTGAGGAGAAACAAAAGACAATATATCCCAGATTATGACCCTTTTTGTGTAGAAGACAAAAGACCCAGTCATATTTCTAAATGGAAGAAACAGTATCTTTGCAATGAATATGCAGCAATGCAGCTTTCCTCTTCCTGACCTACAACCTTCATTTAATTTCTAGAGTCACAGAAAGGAAATGCCAATCAATTTGAAAAAGACATTGCTTCCTTTTAATGTCCTGTCACGTGCAAAAGTGAGCAATGTCTCTTTTTAACAACTTTCCATAAAAAGAAAAAATTAGAAAACTAAAATTGGTTGTACTAAATGGGTGTAAAAAGATTATATGTGAGACAATTAGAGATAAAGGCTTTATCTAATGAAAGCATTCCAGATCATTGGCAGTGACCCTCATTATTTATTTCTCGATGCTTCCCAAGTTTTAGTATCCAGTTTGATTTGGGGCTCAATTTTGGGAAGTATAAAGGACCTTCAATACCTGCAGAAGTTCTGAGGATGTTGATCTTAAGTAACTTTTGTTCTCCTTATCACTCCTCCTTTTTATAATGTTATGTGTAACAGTTGATGACATGTGCAAAAAATAAAACTAATTAGATCAGGTGGCTGCAGTTTAAGGCAATAGTCCTGAGTGATACCCGAGACAACATAAAGTAATTTGCTGACAATGAAACTAGAATAAATTTTATGTTGGGGGCAGTGTTGGAGGGAGAACAGAAACTCTTTCTTTCTTATTTTTTTAACTGATGGCAGTCTGAAAATCCTGTATCTGTTTAAAACAAAAGAAGCAGTAAGCAAGGAGAAACACATTTGTAAGCACAATTCCAGGAAGATGAACAACAAAGCCTATGAAGCTTACCACAGTGTTGCAATGCTTTTCATATTTGTCACCAGTCCTACAAATACCATTGCCTCCTGTTTTACACCTGCATATTTATTGCTGTGTTAGGTAAGACATGCTAGCCTGCTACCACAGTTTCTGCAACAGTAACGTGCCCCTGAGCACCAAAGTAGGTAGTCAAGAGATGCTACATTTCTTGCTTCTGACCTTACGAATTTGTCACAGAATCAGAGAACATGCTGAATGCCCCACAAGGATCACGGAATCCAATTCTGGCCCTGCACAGCACCACCCCCAAGAGTCACACCATGTACCTGAGAGTATTGTCCAAATGCTTCTTGAACTCCTTAATATTACCGTCTTGCACAGATCACAGTTATTGTACCTGAATTGGGCCAAATGACTTTCAAACTGTTTTTGAAAAATAAATGTGCTCTCTCCTGGTTTTGCAATTAGGAAGGCATCTTCATATAAACACACAGGACATTTTACGTTTAAATACAGAATCAGTTTTTCTTCTAATATCTTTACTTATAATAGCTTAGCAATTGCATATATTTATTTGAAATCAATTGAGAACTCAGATGCTACACTGGACCAAAGGAAAAAAAATCATAGTTGTTTTGCTTATATTTTCCATTGCTTTTGTGTATCATATAGTGACAGGAGTGGTCACCAGTCTGACTTGGATGTTATCCATTTCTCTTCTTCACTAATAGGTGAATTTATACCTTGAAATGCATGTTAAAATATTATCTCTGGACCCTGTATCATTTATCTACAAATAAAAATAAAAATAAATAAAAATAAAAATAAAAATAAAGTGTCATTTATCTACAGATCTAAAACAGATTAGGCAATGGGAGTTATGACTTGGTTTTGACAATCTGTTCCTGTATCTCAGATCTGGAATAAGGAAAATTGTACTCCCAGCATATCTAAACTTTGACAATTCTGCAGAAAAAGTAAACAAACTAATGAAGAACATTTTTTTCTTTTTTTTCTCTTTTATTTCTTTTCTTTTTTTTCTTCTTAATTGAACATAAGCTTTTTTATTAAATAAAACTTATCTATTTGGACACACGCATTCAGCCAAAAATTACAACAGCTATACAGATATCCCAGCAACCATCAGGCTACCCCATCCAAAAGAATGTATTCTAATATGCTGCATTAAAGTAACAGCAAGTTTTGCCACTTGGCAGTATATATTGTATTTGAACTCATTTATCTTCTAGTTTATTTTAATATAAGAAGCAAACCCTGTGCTCATTGGTACCTTATATTTATCAAATCCTGACTGTCCATTTTGATTTGTCAGTGTTCAGCACCTCTAAAAATCAACCCATATCCTCATAGACAAAGTTAAGTGAATTAAGTGCATTCCTAGCTTCTTTTACAAGCTCTCTCCCACCTTCATCCAGAGGAATACAATATTCCTTCCATGTTTAGTATTTCCTTCATTTGCCTTCTGTCATGCTGGTGTTAGACCTCGCCAAGTGCAACACCAGCTACAGTAATCCTGCTGCTACACAAGCGCAAAGTGTAGTCGGCAGAAAGAGGAATGTTCTCACTCCCTATGCAAAGTCCAGCCTGCAGGCTCTAATCCAGCATGTATACTTATGAGAACATGCTGTGCTCATGCTAAGCCCTGTATTTACTCCTGTCATAGCACCCTCCAGTTAATCAGAGGACAAAAGTTACTTTGGTCACCATGTAATATGCAAACGCTTTTCAGAAAATACATATACATACTGTGCACATTTGTGGAAAAAGCAGGCCAGCAGACCAGGCTGGTAGAAAGTGAAATGGCTTGGTGTATGCAAAACACTGGCCCAGAGTCTCTTCCCATTGCAATCAATATAAGACGTTTCCCCCTGTTTCACTGAAGGGCAAGTAAGCCCTTCATAGGTTTTTTCATTGTTTTATGAAATAAGAGAAAACATAGTGACCTGGAAAATGTGTCAGTAACTACCTACGCTCTCTCAACCTATAAAATTGAGAGGATTATTATAGTTTCTAGTACACTTTAAATTTATCAGCCTAAGAGAGTAAAGCACAAAGCTATCAGCCTAACTATCTCACTGAGGGGACAAATCCTGCTCTCAGCATTTTAATGCTTGTAGGGTAGGAAGGCTGCATAGGGAAGCTTAAACCTGTGGTAACCATAGCAGGTATAAATGGCTGGTACTCTTTATTTGCAGACATTGCTGTAGCTGCTCCCTAGTGCCCTTCCTCCCCAGACCAACTCAGCAGCAGTTCTGATGAGCTCTTGCTGCCATCCTCACCATCAGAAATGCCATTTCCTGCTGTCATCTACCTACACATACATGTATAGCATTATTAGGTGCACAGTAAATGCCTGTCTGTGTGCAGAAGGAGTTAGATCACCACCCTTAACTGCAACTTTTTTGTCCTGTGGGACAAAAGCACAGACCAGATGGAATGGGTTCCTCTGTGTAGACCTTGGGGTCTACGTGATAACATTAAACAAGCATGCACTACAGAGAGGACTAAAGTCAGCTCTAAGAAATTCATATGTCACCTCATTATAGCCACCAGATTTTCATGATGAAAAGTTCAAGTCACAATGAGACAAATGGGAGACTTTTCTCTCATTTTTTGTTAGAGTTACATCAGCTCGTAATTAAAAGCAGTATTTAGCCTAGCACAAATTAGTGATTGGTAAAAAACAAGATGCAATCATAAGCATACGCTCTTTTCTCCATTCTGCTTACCACCTAATACTCTTTGGTGTGGAAACTAGTCTGGAAATTGCTTAAAAACCACCCTTCTGGTGAGAATTCCAGAGTTTTTGGGTAACAGTTCTGCCAGACACAACACAAAAACAGAGTATGTTGATAAGTCTGTTTCAACTCCTAGGAAAAGCCAGATGGTGCAGAGGTGTGTGATAGTAATTTCTAAAAAAAAACCCAAACAGTTGTGGTTAGTTTCAGTTTGAGGATCAAATTCAGGTCAGTTCCACTTTATTCAGACTGATTCACTTCTTCTCACTATTATTATTTGGTTGGTGAAAATGTGCCTGCTGCTGTGAAATCCTCGAAAAGAAAAGGAGTTTAACTTCAGGAGTTTAAACACAAACATAGAGGAACAAGATGTGCTAAGTAGCTACGGAATTCAAATTAATGAAATTGCCTTCCCCTAAATTTTCAACAAAATTAATACAAATTTTCAACACATTCACAATTAAAAAAATCAACATTCTTCATAAATTCATCTAAATTTAATTGAAGACTTGAACTGTACACGGGCTTTTGGTATTTCAAAAAGCAGTATTTACATGAAGAAAGTATCATTCCAAAAACCAGGAAGTGATGCACCATTAATATTCATTACATGCCAACACTCAAAAAAAAAGGGAAAGAAAATGTAAGCTGCCAAGTTTATTTTGGCAAAGCTCTATGACATGATTTGTTTTCAAAGCAAAATCTAGAAAAATGTCTTTAAATCAATGTAAATCCTTTTCAATTTGAAAAAAAAAAAACCCACATAAAACATAAGGAAAACATAAGCTCTTCTGAGTTTTAGCCTTTTTTTTCCATGCTAAACTGTACATTAAACAGTTTAAGTGAAGTACATTGTCACAGAAGACCTACCAACTTAGGTTAGATACACTTTTTCTTGTCTTTGCGTCAAAGAACTTGATCTGTTTGTTATCAAAAAAATATAAATTAATGATACTTAATATTATTTTCCCTTCCTACTTATTTTCTTTGTGTATATATACATATATATCTGCACAAATTTGAAATGAGTGAGAACACCAAGTACAGAGAGTAACCTCAGTTTTCCTAGGCAAAGACTGAACTACACAAGAAGATGGCAGTGGCCTTTAGCATGGTGTTAGCATACTTCTGAGAAATGAAAACATTGATTCATTGCCTGGCTGGGCCAGAGGCAGGAAGGGGGCCAGTGATGACCATATTGCAGAGTGGAATGAATGCCATACAGAAATTCTTAAAGCTCTTCTGCAGAGATTTGCAAAAGCAGCACACCACACACATTTGGCCACATTGCTTCTGGCACCCAAGCGTTTTTTTATAAAAGCAGGGCAGGTATTTCCCAGCAGCACAGGACCAGTGCATTGAGATGCCATCATGACACACAGCACAAAATATCAGTCTAGCAGGTCTGTCCTCAACACAGAAACTGGAAGCCTGTTACTCATGTTTGAATTCCACCTACTAATTGCAGTGGCTAAGAAAGCAAAGGAATTTCTGAAGCCAAACATGAATACAAGGAACAGGTCCTCACATGACTGCATGAAGGTGTTGCTTCTAGACCAATTTCACTGACTTCCTGAGTGGCTTAATGTATCTTTTCTTCAGTTCCTCTACCTTTCAATCACAATTACCAGCTCAGGAAGAGAGACTGAGAATTAAATCTAGAAAGCAGAAATTCCCAAATTAGGAGACAGAAGAAAAGAAGCCATGTACACCCTGAGGACCAAAGTCTGAAAAGCTACATCTAGGGCATTGCTGTGTGTGCTGTTCTTCCACTCTTATACCATTTTCCCCACCACATGCAAGTTCTGTCCTTCCCTGATATCTTGAGATTTACCTTGTGCCAGCAAGCAGGGGAACACAAGGTGAGGCGGACCATGGGCTACAGTGGGCTACAGTGCAAAGGCAATCTCTCTGGCTACATGAAGGGCATCTCCTCTTTCTCAAACACCTCTTCTTTTGGGAAATTGAACTTGCCCAGAGCAGATCCCACCCTGCCCAGGAGAGCAGGGCAGGCTGCTCAGCCCTAGGGCTGGTGTCAGGGCTCAGGATGTGAGGCTCCTTTGAGTAGGGAGAAAAACAAGATAAGGGACTAGAGAGTGTGGACAGTTCCCAGGAGGCAGGGTTTGAAGGAGGAGCTCATTAGACAAGGAGAGCTAGCAGAACCCTTGATTGAAAGCTGTTTTCATCTGAATCAGGAGAAATTCTCAGGCTGGGATTTTGCCTGGCTAAAAGAAAGAATAAATCAGGTGTAGCAGCAGTCATCAGTAAAAACTGCTAGGCTTGGCTTAAAGGGTAACTGAGGACCAGGACTGAGGAACTGGAGAAACACTGCAGCATTAGAGGGTGAGTGGCAGTGGCAGGGTAAAGAAGCAAGCTTAGAACCATTTTTGACTAAACAGCAGAAAGGAGGTCTCTTCTGTAAAACTACTGCTCTGAAACCATTGGAGGCCACGATTGGCAGATATCCATACATTCATGCAGATGTATTACTTCTCAAAATTATCATTCAAGTCTGTTGGTATAGCAGTTTAAAATACACCTTTCAGTTGTAAGCATATATGGTAATGTTCTTCACCTCACTTAAAAATTTCTTCCCTTCTCTGAAACAGTGGCCCCATTGAGTAAGGACTGAAAGATGAAAAGCAGATGCTCCCTAGGAGACTGGCAAAAATGTTAACTCAGAAGGCATCTCACTCACCCAATTACTGAGTAGGACAGTATCTAATAGTAATTAGATAGTAATATTATTAAATGCCACTGAAAGAAACCTGTAATTCTGGGAGCCCTGTAAATTCTTCATTAGAGTCAGCATCCAAATTCAATACTGTTGAAGGGAATCCTGGCAGATGAGAACAGACTTTCACATAATTTTCCCAAAACAAAATTGTTAATTCTGTGATTTTTTTCTAATGTTTTCAGAGGGGTTTTGGTCAGGCACAATTTTTAAAGTCAGATGAGATTTTGCATCTATGCCAAGTTGTTCTTTTACCCTAAATCTTAAATACTTGACATGCTTTGGGAAATCACTGCTTATGAGCAAGTGATGAATTTTCAATTGTTTACTTAATACAAGGAGAAGTTGCAAAGCTATTCCACTGCCTTGTAAAAATTCAAGGGAGTGAAAAATATGTGGAGAGAAGCAGAACACCTACCTGACCAGCAATAGTGAAGGAAGTAAAACGTGAAGGAAAGCACTGGTTCAGACTCAGAGAAAAAACACGGAGGGAGGGACAAAGGCAGAAGGTGGAGGGATAGAGACAGAAATAATCAAAAGACCTAGAACAAAGATGCAAATATGAAAAAATGGAAACATATATTAGAGGAAAATTAGACAGAAATACTGACCTCTCAGATTTAGAAGAATTTTAAATTTGATACGTTAAGGGTTAAGTACTACATTTTTGGGAGTAATGGGCATAATAACAAACTGATTGGTTTGCCACAGCCCTGCAAAGCTCACATGTGAAAACATGCTATTGCACATCATGTGTATCCATCCTATTGAAATCCAGACAGACATTAATCACCAAAAGAGGAAGTATGAAATTCACTTTAATGACTTCTAGACTAAATACCCCAAACACACACACACACACTCCTTTCAAAGACATTTTCCTAGTGTTTTCCATGTACATATGTTACCTTGATAGCTAATGGTTATAGCAAAATGTTAGGAGCTCAAATTAATTTAAACTATTTTGTAATGCACCTGCAAGTTCTTGAGGTTCACCTGTGCAGCTCTGAACCAGAAGAGTTTAACTACTGAGAATTTATCTGTATCACTGATGGACAATTTTCCAAAAAGGCTTGTAACTTGCCAGGTCAAAAAACCACTCATATTTTGAGAAAAAATTATATAAAGGCCAGAAGTATTTTGTTTTCATCCTTTATCTTTACTTCATAAAACGTTATTCCTTTTATAAACTAAAGGCTCCTGATCTTTTCAAGAACAGAAAATACGAATATAAAAAATGGAGCAACATCAGCAGCTTTCTGAGGAATTGCTTTTTACAGAACAGTAGGTTCTCAACAAATAATGAACTGGTATAGGAAACACTCCTCAAAACTCCACATGCATGAAACCTCAGCATGGAGAGCAGATGGGACAAATACACCCCATGAACCACTAGATTCAGCCAGAAGACCCTTGGACTCCAGCTTGCATGTTGGTTAAAGGAAGCCAGATAGAGGGATACTTTAACTCCCATTTGTGTCCAGGGTATGACAAAAAGTGGAAAATGTTTGTCCTACTAAATTAAGAAAATAATTATAGCATGATTTAGCAAAAAGGCTTGTCAACCTATCTGACTATGTCTCCAAGGAAAACACTAGTTAAGCAGTTCCAGAGTCCATGTGTCAATCCTTTTACCCTTCCACAATTTCTGAATCCCTGAATGTCCTTTTGCTGTCCTTGGTAGAAAAGCAGGCTTTGTAAATGTACCTAATTCTTATAATACAGTAGCACAAAACATAGCCCAGAAGCTACATGCACTCCCTAGACCCTTTTGTTTTGGCCTGCCAGGTACTTCCAGCCAGGGAATTCCACTGCACATCCTTAACAGTGAGGAGATAGCAGCTGATCAACCAGCAGCTCCTGCCTAGACACACCGCACATCTTCCTTAACCAAGCAAAGGTAGCTCTGGATGACAAGTGCTGCTGAAGGTGGGCTGGAGAGAAGCTTTGGGGGAGATCAGAGATCTGTAATAAGTTTCAGCACAATAATAAAGTGGTAGATTTGGTTTCACTAACACTGCTGTTCACTGAACAGTATGCCTGATATAGGCAATTCAAATTTCAAATCCGACTCTGGAAAAGAAAAATCCCTTTAATCATGCCAAGCCTGGAACTAAGAATTATTGTACATCTAAGAACTCAGAATACCTCAAACTTCATCTAAGAAAAATGCTAAAATAAACTACCTGAGTACATGACATTGTACAGGTCCTTGCCAGACATGAACAAGATGTGGAGCACCAGATATGTTTCTGAGTACTGCACAAAAAAAGGTAAATATAACTGTAAAATCAGACATGTTAAAACCACATTTGAAGTAGCCTACTAGAAAATAGAGAGATTTATGGACTTGTATATGAGATGTTTATATAAGTTTCAAAGGTTATTTTCAAAAAAAATTGTTTAAAAATATTTCACCAGGAGGCTCCTTGGAAGGAACACCTGTTTAAACTCTTTCCTTAGTATTGCCACTAGAACTCAGAACTCACCAATGAGACAGGATCAATCATTTCAGGTTTTCACAGATCTTGAGCTGTTAGGTGAACCAATGTTAAAGATCACAAATGACCAGTACATGAATCAAGGCAAGTTTTCATGCAGTTAATTTTTGTGAGGGGATTAACTAAATACCATTACTATGTTTCAGTTCAACAGGTACTGCAGTTGTTCTCATTTTTCCCTGTTCTCAGAACTACAAAACATAAATGAAATGGCCTTTTATCTTTCATGACAATCTCACTCATTTTTGCAGCAATTCTATTAAACTAATAAAAACCTATGGACATATCACACCAAAGACAGTAAAAAAAGGCTGTGAAAAATATTGAAAACATTACACTTGCTACAGACTTCAGAACTATAATTATGTTCTAAGGTATCAGAAGATCAGTAAAAACAATTTTACATCATGCTTTTAGTTAAATATTTTCTCAAAACCCTTTATTTTTTTTTCCTTTTACTTTTTCTTTAGTATAGTTAACTTCACAACCCACATTGCTCCAGCCTGCATACACTTTATAAACTCAATGATACATGCTAGTGTTTCACATAGGGTTGTTCATACCAGCATGTGTGCTCATTTGAGGACTATTAAATGCAAAGGACTGAATACAGAACCCTGGAAACCATTAAGAAATGTAGACCAGATTCCTTACATATATAATATGTGTGTGTGTGTGTGTGTGTATGCATATATGTATAAAAATGTGCATTTTTATACATACACATATTTAAATACACATATTTAAATAAAATGAATGGATTTTAAATATATAAACATTTCATGTAAAAAAAAGGTGTCCCACTTAAAATAAGAGGACAGGAGTCAGAAATAGGGAAGCTGGCCACTACTCCTAATTCAAATTCTATCACTGTTGCTGATTGATTTAATTACTCCCTACAAAAGTATTGTATGGAAAAACTGCACTTTAATAACCACATCATTAGAAGGAAAATAAACTAAAGGAAGGACTTTACATTACATACAGGACCTGGTCAAACCCTTCCTTTTCATTGATTTCAGTGGGCTCTGGATCAAGGCCATATTGATTGCAGGGAGTATGGTTCAATGATTAAGACAGCAAATTTAAGTTTCATTCTTAGCCTGGTCATTCACTGCATCTGAGTCTGGGAAAAGTTAATCACTTCTTGTATCTCACTTTTTCCATCCATGTAATGGGAATAATTCTAATTCCATTTACCAATAAAGGGAACCAATATATTCTGACAAAAGCTCAAAAGCTAAATATTCAACTTATGTAAGTGTGAGATAAACATTCTTACTTTAAATTTTAAATAAAACTTCCTGGAATGGTGGGAACTTCACCTAGTAATTTATGATCCAGATTACGTGCTAATCTTCTATGGTAAGTCTCAGTTCAAAGCCTGTGTATATGTGTGCATGTGTGCATGAAAGGCAGAGAGACACCGAGAGAAGCAGAAGACACTGTTGCTCACTAACTGGCACTTCATAAGATATTTGATTTGTAGTAATAAAGCAAAGAAAAAGTAGTTGTCAGTTAAAATGCCATTTCTGTCACACTTTTTAATAATATTGCCTCTGTAATTACACTGTGGTTCTTTATACTTACTCAGTAAAAGCTTGCTTAGTTTTAGCATGGAAAACAATTTATGGAATTACAGAAACAGACTGAACACAGCAGTTCATTTGCTGAGGCAATTATCCAGATCCTTGTCAAAAAAGAGAGAGAATAAAGACTGTGATGTGCAAAAAATGTTTCTAATTCTATGCTATAATACATACAATATGTCTGTGGTTGTGCTGGATTATGTTAATAAACTGCAGTCGAAATATATTTGTCACAACACAAAGGAAGGGTGCTATCAATTGTCTTGCCAGATAGTTTAAATTAGTCACCAAAACGTCTAGCCAGGGTTTCCTCTGTGACCCTTAGATGAAGGGAGAGGCTTATTGGACAGTTTTTCCTGTGGGAATAGACAGATTCTTCTAATGCTCAATTATTTAAAATAATCTGGAAAATAACTGTAAAGTGAACTGTGTCACAGTTGCTTTTTTTAACAGATATGAAAAATTCAGCCCTGAACACAAATCCTGTATTATTTTTGGCTGGTTATCACTCAGAAATGAGTTCCCCTAATGTTTAATAGAAAAAATTGTGAGAAGCTGTATTTCTTCTTTTGGGAAGAGTAAAGCGTGTAAGGAGTGAGATACTGCTCAGACAAAAAAGAGCAAACAAATTGTAACAAAAAATCTAAGCCCGCAGTCCAGAAAAATTCCATTTTTAAAAGGAAGAGAAAAAATAAATGAAATATCGAAAACAGAACACAGACTTGTTTGTTCACCTACACATATTCAGAAAGAAATCTATTTTAAGAGTGAAATAACTTGAATAAGAAGCTGGAAGGAGACCATCTTAAAGCACACTGGCACTCCAGAAATACATTTGCTACCACGTATTTTGCTGAAATTCATTATTTTAATATCTGTCCTTTCTTGTTAGATGTGTATAATTTACACTAAAATATCATAAAGTTTAATTAATTTTTCAATTATTTATGTTAAGAGAAAAGTTCAAATTTTATATGATTTAAATTGAAAATGTAACAACAAGTTTCTTTTCTCCAGCTAGATACTTCCTATTCAGCAGAACATATTGCTGCAGACTCCTTGCTATAAACTTTGCTTTGCTGGGAAAAGGCTGGAAAGAGGGAAGATCTTCTTTCTTTCACAGAAAACAAAGCAAAAATGGCATCCAAACACAGGTCATGAATTGTGAGCTTGCTACTTAAGTTTCATGTATTAAAACGTGGATGAAGTTTCCTCCTTCCCCATCTCCCCCAACATCTGGAGATAGTTTGGTGGAGCAATTTCCAGAAACCAAACAGTATCTCTGCTTGACTAGCTCTTTTCATTCACAGATAAACAATTAATGAAATGGGCAACTAATTTCTAAAGTGTTCATATTCATTAGACTGTTTCCTGAAATTAAGTAGCTGTTCCATGACGCAGTGCCCACATTAATGGTAGTGCTATTCTTTTTCCAGATATAGAAGGGGTTTTTTAAAGAATATCCATTCATGTTTAATTTAACTAGGAATCAAAGGTGAAGAAAAAATGTATTCCACTTTTAAAATAAATACATTCGCAAAACAAAAGAAGCGTAGGACAACTAAAGAATTATTCCACCTTAATCACTAAAAATCACTGTCTGGACCACACTTCACACTTCAGATCTAGGTTGTATTATTTTGTGATTGTGTCTCTGAATTACAAATGAAGATATCTGAAGTTATGACAGTTTGTAATATATTTTAATTTGACCATCCAATACAGGGTGGAAAAACAAACTCTACAGTGCCGAGGTCTGACTTAGAAAAATTGTTCAATATGATTAATATTCAATTTGGCAGGTTAAGTGTCTGCTAGATATCAGCTAGATATTAACAAATCCTGGTTACCACTTCTGACCAAAAGCTCATACTAAAACACTGCTCGCTCTTTCCATACCACGTATTTTTTATGTTACCCACTGTCAGGTAAAGAAAGCTCTGTGAAAAATTTTTTCAGCTCATCTTCTAGTCTCAAAAATTTTACCTGTAGATTTTTTTATGATACAGCTTTGCTTGAGCTGTACATATATTACATAATATAATTTCCACTCAGTAAAGGTAAATACAGCTTTATAGAAGTCCATCTCACATTCACTGGTTAAAGGCTGTGACACAACATTGCTACCACCCGTATTTTGTCATTTTTACTTTCCCATAATTTACTGTCCTAGTAAAGAGTTGAGGATGGAGAAATGTGTCCCAGTTTTCACCAGGACATGAACAGAAGCTGCTGATCAATGAGTGTAATTTCCCTCTGCCACGTGGCTGCAGTGGCTCTGGGGGAAGCTGTCGGGAGAGACAGCTGGTAGGGAAAGTGCCTGAACCTCCATGCTCATCCTACACTGACTATTACTCCATTTAGAGCTGTTTACAGGACACTTGAACAGCAGCATGAATCAACTGGGAATAACAGCTACTGAAAAATATTTATATACCAGAGTACATTTATTTAATGTTTTACGAACTGAAGCCCTCATACTACAAACATTCACCTCCTGGTAAATACTGCAACGAGTAATTCTGTCACTAATAATTTTCCATTACTTCACATACACAGAAGTTTACAATCCAGGCAATTTTGCACAAGTCACCCAAGTACCTAGCTTAGGGGATTCTCTTTCTTTCTCAGATATCCACTGGTTTAAACTCACACTCTTGTATAAATACATAATTCCATACCCCTTAAATAAATGCTGCTTTTAAAAATAAATGGACAATTTGAGTAACATAACATGCCTAAGCTGAAAGCATATCTCTGTCTGTCAACCTCTCACACAACTCAGAGAGCTGAGGTATGCACACTGAGGCAGGAGTGATCAGGCTCCATCAACAGTCTCTTTCGGCCAAATGAATGAACAATGCTGAGAGATGGGAGAATGCAACTCTAGACATTAAAGGAAACAGAAAAATACTTCAGGCTACTCTCTTTCTGAATTAGAACACTCATGCACAGTATTATCATAGTTTAACTAAACCACTTAGCAAAATGGATTCAGATGATCTGCATTTTCACTACACCTAGAAGCTCCAGATCTAAATATTACCTCTGATCAGCAAACAGAGAAACCTGAAAGTTTACAATTATTTTATTTGACTGTAGGCTTCACAAAGGATAATGCCTGACACAATCCACCATGATTACATTGGCCAATTCACTTACTTTCCTTCACTCAATTTTCCCATCTAGAAATTAGAATAACTAAAGTGGCTTCATTCCTAGAGTGCTTCAGACCTGACAGACATAAAGCACCATGTCCAAGCTGTGGGTTCTATTTGCTTTCAGCAATCAAAACTAATCAAAACGTACAACTATCTGTTATGCTATACCCAGAGAATACACACATGCTAAGTCAAGTAGAAGATGATCTTGAGGTCACCTGTGGCCCCTTCATACATACTCAGGACACACACAGAAAAAAAAAGCCAACAAAACAAAAAACTCCCCACAAAATAGAAATTAAAATATCACTAAATCTTTACAGTCATACACAAACTTCATTTGTGTACATGATATGAATGATTTCGACAGAGAAGTAAGAAATTTAGGTGAACATAAAAAGAAATTAAAATTATTTTTTCAAATTTATGACTTAAAATTTAAAAAATGAATTTTCAATTTTATTATATAAAAACAATTTTTCAAACATAGAAATAACTTCCTACTAACAGGCCTATTGAGATTTCCAGTATTCTGATAATATACTCACATTTTCTATATGAAACACAATTTCTCTTCTCAGAATGTGCGTTTTCATTGAAAATGTTTTAGACATAGAAAAGAGCCTGTGTATTAACCATTCTGATACCTATCAAAAAGGAGATTTTCACTGCTACATGGGTAATCACTGAAGTCTTTTACAAAAGGCAAAACTACATAAAACAGGATATATTGCCATTTTTCATGTAAGACACAGTGGGAGCAAAAATTATTCTTAAATTCTTAACTTTTATCACTATTTATATTGAGTCCAAACTGACTACACTAATTATGAAGATTTTGAATAATTGATTTAGCTTTTCAGAGAATGATTTGAAGAATACTGTAAAGAAGAGTGGTAGATGGGACAAAAACAAATCCAAAAACAATTTGTAAGGAGATAAGCTTGAGCAAAAGGATGGAATCCTGGGCTGCATCCTAAGTGATGTGGCCACCAGGTTGAAGAATGCGATTTTCCTCCTCTCCTCCTCTCTGGAGTGCTTCATCCAGCTCTGTGGTCCCAAACAAAACAAGGACGTGGAACTGCTGGAGCAAGCCCAGAGGAGAGCCACAGTGTTGATGAGAGGACTGCAGCACCTGCCCTGTGAAGTCAGGCTGAGACAGCTGGGGCCGTTCAGGAGAACAGAAGGTTGTGTGGAGACCTCACAGCAACCTTCCCCTATCTGATGGGGGCCTACAGGGAAGCTGGAGAGGGACCCTTCATCAGGAATTGTAGTGACAGGAAAAAGGGGAATAGGTACAAATTGAAAGAGGGGAAATCTAGGCTAGATATTGAGAAAGAATTCTTTATTAGGAGGGTGGTGAGCTGGCACATTATACCAGAACAGGTTGCCCAGGGAAGTTGCAGGTGCCCCAACTCTGGCAGTGTTCAAAGCTGGCTTGGGTAAGGCCTTGAGCAACCTGTTCTAGTGGGATGTGTCCCTGCCTGTGGCAGGGGGGTTGAGTCTTGATGATCTTTAAGGTCTCTTCCAAGCCTTAAAAGTCTATGATTCTATGATAAAAGCTTAGGTATTAGCTTTTTTAGGCTACACAACCAAGACAAATATTAAAAGAAAATAATGTATGCTAAATTCCCTCATTAGTTACAAACTTAAAAAATCTCAGGAACAAGTAGCTTCATGAAAACATCAGTAATACATTTACAGGAAAAAACATTACAAGTAAAGAAATCTTTCAGGTAATAATTATGGCTTGTAAGAAGCAGTAAACAGTGAAGTTCAATTCAGAAATAGTACACATTAGGAAAAAATAGCAGTATTTTGTTTCAGTATAAACTCAAATTCTTTTCTCCAGCACCTGAAACTAAACACATCTTTAGAATTCCTGTGCAGAACTAGCAAAATTCTTTACTTTATGACATTGTTATTTTAGTTTGAAGGATTTTTCTTCCAAATGTTTACACTACTGTGCCAGTTACTTCAGTTGAGCTGACACAATGAATTTAAAATGGTCTAATACTTTTGACTTACCAAGAGATTAGCACATGATTAACTAAAGTGAAAGGATTATTGTTACTGCTTTTAAAAGATATTAACACTTTTTGGTAATTCATTCTACGGATGCTATCCACATTGAGAAAGCAGAATGAATATAAAGTTTTCTTAGTTTCAGTTACCCACAAATTGTCTTGCAGTTAAATAACAGAATCTTCTCTAATTAACTTTTTTTAACCTTAAATCTTGGCCCTTATTTCCCTAAGGTTCATACACGCTGATTAAAAGGCGTAATATGGGCTACAGAAACAGTCAAACAATTGCAGCATTCAGTCCCTCCCTTAACAAACAACCTCAACTCATGCCTGCACATATACACACACAAACCCACACAGAGGCTTTATGGTGAGCAATGAGGTTCATGTCTGAAGCAGAGTGCAGCATTAATACACTTAGCAAGACAGAGCTATATTCACTGAAGCTTGACACCAGCTCTGTGAAGAAGGGTTGTATTTACAGGAGCATAGAAAGGGGACAAGAGAGAGAAAACACCAGGAGGGAGAAGGATTCAGGGGACAGCTGAAGTGATCCACCAGTTTTTTGATATGGTTTAGACTTCACTTTGGGAATGCAACAAAACAACAGCTAGAAACTTACCCCTTGACACTGGGAAGACAGTCTCAATGCTAAGTATCCCTGCACTGAAATTCTCACTCCAATTCAACAGGTTAAAGGGTAGGAAGCTTCTTCCTTTCCTGTCAAAAGGGGCATGTTCTTGTGGCTGTATTTTTTTCATGTATAGATGCTCTTCTATAGATATTAAACTGTCACCGCACTTCATCCTCTTCTTAAATTTAAGATTAATTTTATTATGCTAACATCTGCACAGGTCAAAAAACATACCCATGGTGTGGAAAGAGTACAAGAAAACATTAAGTGAATGAAAGCATAGATTTTTCACAAACTTCATACTGTGAAGTATGAAGTTACATAAAGATCATAATTAATCATCAACAAAAAGTTCTAAGAAATCATAAATAAGAAAGTGAGTTTTCTGTGAGTTTGATAACAGAAGAACTTTGAAAGAAAATTTAAAATTGTCATAATTTCCAATTTTGTGCAAATCAGCATGAAACGGAAAAAAAATACAGTAATGTATCTCAGTTTTTAAGACATTTTTAAGTTTACATTTCAGGTCACAGATAAATACTGCTTGTCAGGATGGAAACACAGGTAAAAAGATACGATACATTTTTTTTCTGCATATAAAAAATCTGTCTTTGTTCCTGCAAGATTATTTAAGCACAAATACAGGTAACAAAAAAAAAATGAAGTTACAAGGTGAGATAAAAATTGCAAGATGGGGAAATTCTGCTTTGCCTCCACAGTATTATCTGGTTCCCCCTGTTGTCATAAAGCCAGGGAAAAAAACACTTCCAGAAAGCTCACCAAAGATCAAACTGTGTCTGGTGACAGCAGTGTCCAAGCTATAAGTAATGTTCAAAGGATTCAACAATGCCTGTGACTGATCATTCTCTTTCCCCTGCCATCACCTGCTGATTTTGTCCAGGTGTTTTATGGCTATCTCGAGGCTCTGGAGAACAGACAGAAAGAAGACTTTGCCAATTTCTTTTGTCTGGGATTGTGAATTCCTTACACAGATGGTGGACAGCCACAGGCTGGCCAACTCCATGCACAATTGCCTTTACCCTCAAAAAGAAAGCATGAGAGCAATTTTATCTACTCACAAAGTATTGTCTGTAACATTGTCTGTGGTCAGGGAATAGGGCAAGATTCCTTTTCCTAAGAAAAAAAAAGAGGTTCCCCCTTCCTCAATCACTCTTTCACTAAAACAGTATCAAGAGGGAGGAAAAAAAAAAAGGATAGAAAATAAATAAATAAATAAATACACTAAGACTTTGGCTTGTATTAGCGAACTAAGCATTCCAAAGCAATTGAAGAGGTTTGTCTAATAAGATAATCTTGTGTTAACATCGTTTTGTAGTATGTTTACAGTCTCTCAAGTATTCCAAACAAATCCTGCTAAATCTTACTCACTATGCAAACTGAGACATTTCTGGCAGCAATTTTTAAAGATGGGCACCAGACATGAGCCCCTTCATCCTCTTTCTCTTACTCTGTTTGCTTACAAAAAAAGCTCATTACCTATGCAAATTACTGTTAAATGTGCAGTTACTTAATTGTGTATCTATTTAGATATATACTTTACTCCTGCAGTGGTGCAAGTGCAATTCTAAGACTAGTTATTTTAAGTAAAACTGCTATACTCCCGCTTCTGACCCCTAAGAGTCTGACTATGCATCAGAGAATAGAGTGTATGTGACAAAATATTTGTGCAACACTTAGGGACATGAAAAAAACAAATTTTACAGAAAAATATGTGATAACTTCCAGTTCTCAATAGTCGAAGGGCTTGGAAAAATATGGGGTTTTTATATGCATTCATGACAAAGAAGTCAGGTACAAATCTTGTATGACAAACATACCATGGACAGCCTCTGTCTTCTCGTACTCTTAGAATAAAATATTATGTAGGCAATATATACTTAGTTAGGAAGCTTCAAAGTATGTACCAGAAAATAAGTAGATATCTAAGACTCAGATTATGGTCACACTTCAGGAAACTCAGAACTATACTTATCCCATATGCCCTTTACCTTTGCATATAGGTGATGTGAATAAACTCTGAACTCAGCAGCTGGATGAAAGGAAATGCACTCTTCTTAAACCTGCAGGGCAAAGACTTGTGTCCCACTCTCCATCATCCCACCATCCTGTCTAGGCATCACTGTTAACATACACATAGGCAGAGCAGAGTAATGGACCTGACTTCTGCTTTTCAGATCTAAGAGCACAATTATGTCTTGCTCTAAATTATTTATTTTAATGCTAAAGGATGTAACTTTTTCTTTTCTTCGTGGGGGGGGGGGGGGGGGAGGGGAGGGGGGGAAGTATACCCACTAATTATAAAATCTATCATAGAAATGCTAGAAAGGAATGGACAATTACACCACCTTGCCTTCCTGCTGCCAAACTGGGCTATTTCCCTAATATTTCCTAGCCCTGTACAAAACATTTCCAATAATAATCTGCTGATGTCTTCAATGCTCAGAATAACATCAGCATTAAAAAAAATCTGACTGTAAAGGGCAAATGTAATGGTTGAATAAGAGGTGAACAGGTAACCTCAGAACTACAAGTCCCCTTTTTTCTACCACCACAGGCAGCAGCAGTACAGCTTCTATACACTCTTCGGTCTACCAGCATGTCATAACCCTGACCTAAGAAGGTCAATTTCACGGCTGAAAAAGTAGCTTAGCCTCCATGGCTCATTTCATCCTTCAGCCTCCTGTTGTGATTACTGACAACTTAGCCAATGTATTTATTTATTTTTATTTCTTTTCTGTACCCAAATACAGAGATACAGGCACATAACATAATGGTCATATCGATAAAAAGGCTGCAGTGGGTGGCCCTACACAAATATCACCCAGAAGTCTTTCTGCTTATTTCTTCCACAAAGATACAGAAAAATTCTCTGTAACTTTCCATGATTGTAAAAGCATCCAAAGAGAAATATTCCCATGTCCTATACAAAAAACCTGGTAATTTTAACTTTACCCCATTGCCTCTTCCCCTTGAGATATTAATATTAACTTTACCCTCTCATCTTTCCTGAGAGATAAGAATGATCAGAAGGGTAGCCGCCCAGAGTCTGGCAGCCAAATGAAATTAAGTGAGTTCCATGGATGAGGCTGTCTTACTGTAAACAGAAATCCTATCAACTCCAGCACCTCTGCCAAGCATTTAATCCATAAAACCCTACACAGCACAGCTGTGTTTCAGGGAGGGGGGGAGTAAGGAGAGGGGAGAACTGTTTATTTTAGGGCATTTTTTTGTTTATTTCGTTTTCAGTTTTCTGTGGCAAGTATCTGCCTACTTCACACTGTCTTAAAACATTAAAAGGACACATCAATGATGGTGATGATGGTAATGTCATGCCCGAGTAAGTAATATAAAAGAAGTGACTGTGGATGAACTATTCATAGGTGAAAGAGAACTGGATCCAAGCATGGATGACAGAACTCACTTAAACTTGGCAGGATGATTTCCCAACACAAGGAATTCAACCCAGGAGAGAAAGACTAGAGAATGGAAGAAGGGAGAAAAAGTGCCTACTGGGAATTGGTCTGAGAATGCCATGATGCTCTCAGATGTTAACAGCAGTCTGATGATGGCCTGGACTGAATTCAAACTGGTGACCTAAAGCAGCAAGAATCTGTATCTAACTAGTAATCCCCTGATCCAGGGTACTTCAGTGCTTTTAATCACAAAAGAAACATTACAGTACCAGAAGAGATTTCATTGGAAGGTAGCATGCTAGATACTAAAAAAAAAAATTAAAAGCTTATGAAAAAACATGCAGTTTCTTCCACCAAATGATCCTCTTTTAACTTTATCAAGGCCAAAAATTAGGGGGAGAAACACCAAACAAAAGAACCTTCTTAATAATTCTTGAATATTTTCCCCACTGTTGTTGGATAGAGATTCATGGATGAAATTTCTTCAGTTCCACTTCATGACTCAGTTTTTATTTATGTCAGTGGTCTTTCAGGATTAGAATTTTAAAAGACACACAGACACAAAAGGGAGAGAGGAAAGGAGAAAGAAGGAGAAGGAGAAGGAGAAGGAGAAGGAGAAGGAGAAGGAGAAGGAGAAGGAGAAGGAGAAGGAGAAGGAGAAGGAGAAGGAGAGAAGTGAAGAGAAGGGGAGAAAGGGAAAAAGGGAAAAGGAGAAAAATGGGAAAAAGGCTGAGTAGTCTTAGTACAAGCTGTGGAATGTAATTATGTGCACTGAAGATGTAACAACAGTGTTGTCAACACTGTCAACTCTCAGCTTAATGGAGGGTTCACAACACAGCCTTAGCGCTTACTAACTTAGAGTAAAAGTGTACACAGAAAGTAAAATTGACTACTTCTCTGAAGTGACTGAAGTTGCATTATTCTGGATAACAATCAAGTATCACAGCATGTACTTTTACTTGAGAAACTACTAAGCTTCTAACTGACTAGGAAATGATGAAAGAAAGCATGATATGCTTATACTGTAGATACTATTTACAAAATACGACTACATAGTCTTATTGAGTAGTATGCTATGAGTATCTCAAAAACTTTAAGAAATTATATGGCCAAGGTTAAATGCTTTCAAGAGCAGAACTTTTTTTTAAAAAAAATTCTAAATTCACCATCTTTGCTACATTTTTCTCCTTCTATAGTGAGATTATCTACGCATCATAACTGCAATCATCTATCAACAGCAGGGTGACTTAACAGAAGGTGAGTTTTTAAAAACTTCTTTTTGCATGAATAAGAAACATTGTTTTTTCAGTGCCAGAAACACTAGGTCTTGCTATGGACTATATGCCAGCATTTTTGGTTTTAATTTAATTTCCTGTGACTTCCATCAGTAAAGAGGAAGAAAGCCTTGAAATAGTAACATTCATTTTATTTCCCCTCCATTCATTGAGTTAAAAAAAAAAAAAAAAGAAAAAAGATAAAAGATTTGGCCAAAAAATAGTTCCTTAAGGGCAAATATTTCTTTATGTCATCTTTCAGCCTGGAAGAAAATTTTATATACTACTTTAAACACTGAAAAAAAATTGGGATATGTAGTTCAAACGTTACTGATACAACCTGAATCACAGTGTATGACACACATCTTAACTACAGCTTTTCAAATGGTGCTGCTGAAATAAAACATCTCATTCTTTCTTTTTTACTGAGAGGATCCTTCAATCATTAAAGTATTCTTGCCCTCTGCATGCCTGGGAGTGGTCTGTCCATAAGTTATTAATAAACCATGGTAAGGTGCAGCAGCAGACCAACTATTCATATTAATGAATGTCTCATGAATATTCAGCTATATGTTGACACTTACCTCTGAGGACCAAGGGAACCAAAATCTGGACCCCTATTCTTGAAGTTAATCCTCCTCATGCTGTAATTTATTTTGAATAATAGCAACTAAATTTGTAACACTGGTGCTCCTCTAACAGTGTGAATGGGGGATTGCTATCAGCTTTATTAAATAAAACCAAAATCCCCACAACAATGAAAACACATAGCAGTTTTAAGTCTTTATTTTAAACTGGAACAACATTACTTGTAATGTAAAATTCACACAGATTTTGTGCTTAAGTAACAGTTGCTACTGATGTCCTGAAAGTTGCTACATCATGTCCTGAAAGTGAGACTATCTATTTGGTAGTTACAATCCCCTTCAGTCAAACATGGACAGATGGGCATGGATGGGCAACTGCATGTGTTATAAGCACACACACAAACATATCAAAACATTCTGACTACTGTTTTCTCCACTCTATAGCTTTTTAGGCTCCCCTTGACTTTTATTTCTCATTTTCCCGTATTTGAAATTGAAATCTCTTGACCATTACCTTTTCCAGCAACAGCATACACAAACATCATTGATGTAGAAGATGTCTAAGTAGGATTTATCAAGGGATTGTTTGCCTGAATTATCTGTCATTTCATTATTTTCCAATATTTTTTTTTTTTATTTAAAAGAACTGCTCTTCCATGGAGAAGATATGAATGCCCACTAGATATCGTTTCAGGGCACACACTTCTTTAGAACTCCTTCAATTCTGTACATCCTCTAGAACTTAGAAGGGAGCATCTTGACATGTAATAACAGGCACCTGGGAAGCCAACAGAAGCAGTTGGAGCACATTTTTTAATAAGCAGCTCTTAAAAATTCAATAAAGTGAGTGGTAATTGGGTACAGAAGAATAAATTGTCTGAACAAATTAAGAGAAGTACTTTGCTTTTCAGTGTGTTATATGCAAAATTATTTGTAAGATTACACTAGACATGCATTTGAACAAGCAGATTCTTACATATCCAGTCAAATTATCTCAGAATATATAGAGCATTAACTGTGCTTTTCTTTCGGATAAAATTAATGCCAGCTTTCTGTCCTTAAATCTGAGCCAATGGGGAAACAAAATACGGTTAGCCCTGAAATAGTTGTGGTAATTCAATCCCTGCACTCTCCTTATTTTCTTGATGACAAAGAAAAACTCCCAACTGGCAAGGCCACCTGCACTGATTACTCCTCCATCCACGCCCACGGACTAGGAAAATAAGCCAATGATCATTAACCTTAATTTCTTCTTACATAAACCTCAGCTTTTTTTTTTTTCCTTTAGGTTTGCTTCTCTCAAAATTCCCTGGAGCTTAAAAAGAGAGGAGAAAAAATAAAATAATAAAAAAAAAGACGGTAAAGTCATAACTGGGAAAAAAAAATCAAGAGAACTGAAGAGAACTTAGTGACTTTTTTCTTCTGCTTTACAGCTGGCTTATTATAACTCCACAGCACTTAGATAAGGGATTTTGCAGCACTATCATTTCTCTTGATAGCAACTTCATTCCCTCCCCAGTCTCTCTCTACAAGCAGTAAGGTAAATGTTAATGTGTGGGTTTTCTGGGTTCTTTTTTCAGATTTTTAAGTTTTTTCCATGGAGATACTCCTTGGTAAAGACAGTTGGCAAAAACAAAGATGGGTCTGGATAGCAGGAATGCAGGTGCGGCCCAATGTCAGGACTAAAGGGCCAAGCACAACTGGGTGGGATATTTCCAGTGTAACAACTTCAAAATACAGTAGAGAATGCATCACCCCTCCTGGTCATTCACATTTTGTTACTGCCAAGTGGAATAAATTTTGATTCAAGTTGTGTGGGACTAGCTCCCACTGGCATTACATCACTCTCTAATGGATAAGACACACAGTTGGACCATCTGAATAATACGTTTTAGTATATATATATGTGTGTGTGTGTATATATATATATATAATACATACCAATAGAAAATTAAAGTATGTATAGCACAAATGTGTACTGAAAACAGATACCTTATTATCTTGCAAAGTATCTGGACAAAGCTAACTAGATCTTAATCAACATTTTCAAAGGAATTACCTGTCTGTGAAATTAAGAACTTATCAATTCAGTGAAGTATGCTTGGCTGTATCCCCTGTTGAAGTTATATTTTCCCTGCAAATAATTTGAAAATCTTTATACAGCTAAATAAAAGTAAGCCCTACATAGTTTTAATTTTTTTTCATAAGGATTACTAAACTAGAAAGCAAATAAATGTTCAAAGAACATTACAAAAGTGTGATTGTATTACCTTCAAATACATTACAACAAGCTGTTTGTCGCCTACCAAATACATATAGCAGGGCTTCTTTGGAGATCAGGAGGCAGACAGTAACTTTGATCACGCAGACATTCCTCATTATTTCAGACCTCAAATCAAGTAGCAACAGTCAGGGGAAGAAAGGGGTGAGAGACATGGGGCTGCTGGGGAGGAGAAGGGAAGCAGACTGCAATTTTGTCCTGGATTCAGCATCCTAATTTAAGCAAAAACAGGCTGTTGGCGTCTCTGTGCTTCCCTGCAGCCCCCTCCCCTTCCCCATACTTTCCAGCCTCCTGGTTCACTAAAAATGACAAGCACATTTCTAGGCTCTGCTTTTTTATCAAGCTGACAAAGGTCAACAATACTAGCCAGAAGAGTGTTGAAGTATTCAGTGCCACAGGTCATCCTAATAGATACTGGAGGGACTCATTGCAACACCACTGTAAGCCAAGACAGCATGATTTTTAAGAGGCAGCACTTTGCACATTCACAGTCTGGTTAATTTAATACAACAGTGGCCTCTTGTTTGCAAAATAGCATTGGCAGATTTCAGAGGTGGTATCTTTCTGTGGGTGACAGTAAGGTGACTGAATTCAGGCATGTTAACAGATGCACCTTTTTATGCTCTGTTAAACCATGTCACAGACTACAGCCCCTAAGTGCATTTCTTTATTTATGCTGCAGCCAACTGAGCTAATTATCAGAGACAGACCTGGTTCTAGTTCTATAAAGTCCAGTGGTTGTGTATACATATAAAGAGGCTGGGAGGGAAAATGGGATGGGGGGAGTGGGAAAGTGTGAAAGTGCTTTCTAAAATACACAAAATTGAATTCTTCATGTAATTGGTGCTATGAAAGTGGGGGGAACTATATTAACAGCTTGATGATAAAATAATGTTTCTTTCAAATTAACTGTTTTTCCCACAACCCTCTTTTTTTTTTTCTCCTTTCATCAATTATGTTTAAATTCAAACAGCGATAAAGTAAACATCAGTACAAAAACCCTCTCCAGCAGTCAAAAATAGTGTAAATGGTACCTCAGGAAAAAAAAAAATAAACAAAAGAGCTTATTACATCTCACCTACAATTCTGGTCTGTTTTATCACTTGTGGGCACAGCAACAGCCACTTACAGCTCTCACCAAATAGTTCAATACACCAAACATTTGCCACAAGCCTTCATGCCACAGTTGTATTTTATCAGTAGAAGCAACTACCTCCTCTCAAAAAATACAAATTTTTTGGCCGGTTTGTCTGTTTTTTTACTAAATTACTGTTTTTTGCTTGCATGTCTTCATCCTGTACTACAGTTTTCATTTAAAAAGTTTGTGGTACTCCACAGAAAAGATGAGAAAATGAATTTGATGGTGACAATTCTTTTTTCTCTTTACTATATATGACTAAGTGACCCTCAGTAAAAAATGAAATCATTTGTCATAAGAGCAACAGTTTTTTGTTGTTTGGGGTTTTTTGGTTTTAGTGTGGGTTTGGGGGTTTTTTTGGTTTTTTTTTTTGTTTGTTTTTTGTTTTTCCTTTTTTTTTGGTTTTTTTTTCTGTTTTGTTTTGGTTTTGCTGTTTTGTTTTTTGGTGGTTTTTTTTTCTTTTTTTCTTTTTTTTTTTTTTTTTTTTTTATTACAGCATACAATTTAGCTAATAACTGGTTGGGGCCAATCTTTAACAAGTCACATATTTCCATTGTCCCTTCACCCCCTGCTTATGCTTTTACCACATCCTAACAAAAACATGACCAGAACTGGTGAAAAACATACGGTTCCAACTAATGAATCACATACTTTCCCGCAAGTGCAGTAAGTACTACCAGCTGTGACAGTCTTGCTTTGGCAGTGGAACCAGTGCAGAACAAGGCCGACACATCTGAAACCAGCTGTACTGAAAAACCACAAGCAATTTAAGTCCGTCTGCCTTCTCAGGGGCTTCTTTGTCTCTGTCTATGTCTCTGCTCTGTCCCTAAAACTTGCCAGCCATGTTGTTTTGACAGAGTTCAGAGTTTCAGAAGTTTCAAGGGGGGGAAAAAAATCCGCTGATTCAGGAAACTGCATTTCAAGAAAATGATAAGGAGGTCTTTGTCAAACCAGCCCGAGTCAGGAAATTTAAAGAGACAGAGTATGCATCTACCCGTCTGCTCTGCTTGTACAACAGCTTAAAGCACAGAAAAAGACACGTGTATACTTAAAACACACTATGTCCACAAATTTGTGTTTGTACTTAAAAGCACAGAATTCTCTGCACAAATGTAGAGGGATCTGGGGAAGAATGCTGCTTGAGATCTTCAGATTTTATCAGATTAAATCTGGGAAGGTCACAAAACTCACAAATTATTTCATTAATCTCTAATTGCATACATCACCCTGACAGGAAAACCAGTAAAAGCTATTGCCCACCAAACTATGTTATGTGCTGTAAATGCCACATACTTTACTGAATACTTTCCAGCAGTGTTTCAGAGATTTTTACAAGTTTTCAGAGTGACAATTTTTTGATTCCTCTATGTGAAAGCCCAGGTAAGAAAATTAATATAAACTTACTGTAGCTGATTGAGAGAGGCTGGAGAAAAAAATTAAGCAATTTAAAAAAAAAAACCAAAACAACAAATAATTGGCTTAGAGTAGCTTTCCTTTACATAAGAAGTAGAAATGCTATGAAGTGCAAGTCTGGTGTTCCCAGCTCAGGATTAAAAAGAAGTACTGAACATCACATTGGGAAGCCTGTTTCTCCCCTATCACATTCAACAAAAACTCAGTTCATGTTTCCATGCCTGCAGAAATGCATGATATAAATCCTAATATTCTTTAAAATTTCAAGCGTTCTGTGGAGGACTGGTATTTTTTTACCTTACAGCTCACATAGGTATGCATTTTAGAGAGTATCCACACAGCAAAAGGTGAAATTTTTTAAAGGAATACATTTTAAATTAACCACAAATTTTCAGAATTTTTGAAAAAAATATAGATTTAAGTAATTGTCTCATGATGGATTTTTGAGAACAGTGCAATCAGTACATCACACATCTATCACAGGATTTTCCAGCAAACAGAGACATGCCCCATTCAATATATATTGGGAAGCAGGTAAGAAAGGCCAAAACCTACAGCAGTCTGTCTACCTGTGGTGACTGGTTTTTGTACAGAGCCTACATGTGCACAAAGGCACTGTGAGCATGTTTAGCAGCTTTCAGGCTTTTGTTTCACACTGGGGATGGTCATATTTCCCCAAGCCATAAAGCCATTAAGTGAGCTATTCAGAGTCTCCCAATCAAGAGCAAACAACACTTCAATGCAGTATGACATTATATATTTTGTATACACATACTTTGTAGGAAAACTGTTTTAAGTTTACAAATAAATATACTTTTTATAGTATAAATATAATATAAAATATGTGTACTTAAATATACATTTGAAGTATATACAAATACACAGACTGTGATCTCTCCCTATGGAATGCACCTGTGATATCATGCTGACATACAAAGAGTAATGCATGAACTGCAAGTCAAATTATACAGACTTGCTTCAGTAATCAGGGAGCTAAACAACTAAAAAGAATTTCAACTCACAGTACTAAGAAGTGATGAAAAATTATTCAAGTCAGCTTTTACATACCAAACAGCTTCATGATTTTAAGAGCTGCTCTGACTGTTCATTCCTAGATGAGCCATGTATTCAACAAGGAAGCATGAACTTACTCCATTTTCAGAGGGTAAACAAATCCCCTTCATGATATTTGTATTCATCCCTTTCTGCTATATGTATATCAGCCTGTGAATCTATTTGTAGTCAAGTTTCCTATACCAAATAAAATCCTGATGCTGTTCTTGCTGTACAACTGAAGCTCTCACCAGCAGTGGAATGGGGAGGAGTGATCAAAGGATGCTGAAATTCATCTCCATCTCCTCCTTCTTGATAAGATAGACTGAAGACAGCTCAGACATAAGCCCTTCAAAGAGGTGCACTGGATGGTCTGCATACTAAGGGGTGTTTTTGGGTGGAATAGATATAGCAGGTTATGAAAAGAATAGAAAAGTTCTTTAAGTTATCTTGTGTATTAGCCTAACATCAGCCCAGCAACAGCAGCAATCAATTGTTAATCCTTTTAGTAAACATAAGCTAAAAGGAAATAACAAACCTGAGCTCTTTCCACACTTAAAAATCACCTTTTTTTAACTCTAGGGCAGAAGGTGGTTTTGTTTTAATGATTTACTGGTTTACCTCAAATTAAAAACTAATAAAATATGTTTCCTCTTAAAATGGAAAAGGTCTTCAGGAGGTCTTTGGAGAGTCCAAAGAAGAATAGTCATAACAATAATAAGCAGCTATCACTGAATTAGCTCTACTATTTACATTACTTTCTAATGCAAGCATCATTTTTCTGTGAGTACAAAAATGAGACTCATTCATTTTTAAAATTCAAAAGAAAACAAAATCAGTCAAGCAGCAAAGAAAGAACTGGGAGAGGACAATTAGAAATATCCAGCATCAACACAGGAGGAATATCTTTTGCACTGTGTCTTATAATTTCATGTACAATTATACAGCTGATTCTAATTCCCTATTACATTTTACTACAATAAGAACTGACTAAACATATGATTCACCTATTCATAATATTCACAATATTTTCATTTCCATTTTTTTCTGAAATTTATATATTATGGAAATAAAAATTAATTTAAAATTATTTCAAAAATAACCGTACAATGTGCAGTACCCTATATGTCAGCTCACCCCACTATAATTTCCTGAGAAGAGCAAAATGTATTCATGCACACTTCCCTGAACAAAAATCTGAATCTGTTTTCCCGACTTCAATTAATGGTTCCTTTTATTTGTTTGCCCTACCCTATAATTAATGGTTCACTTTTCTACATTCAGATGCTTAAAAAATTACAGGAGAGGAATTTCTGAGAAGAATTAAACTGAAGAACTAAATATTTTTCTCGACAAAAAGTTTTGAATCATTAATCCAATCAACTATGATTCAAATACACTATCATGTGACTTAGTCACCTGCAAAATTCATTCTGTGATTTCCAGAGATGGTCAGACTGTTTGAAGTGAAAACTACAGTTTTGGGGTTTTTTTCCCAGCAATAGCATGATTTTTACAAATTGCAAATCATTAATGCACTTTTTATAGAAAGGAAGGAATGAATTTATAGTACAATTTACCAGTTTGACTAGGCCGCAGTATAATCAAGAGCAGCAATTATAAAAATGTGGTAGCTGCCTTTGGTACTTAGATAATATTCAATATATGAAAATCATATTATTTTTTCTAAGAAAAATAATTATAACCATTTTAGATTTGGAAACAACAGTACTACTCATTGCTTCTTTGAGGGGCAGATTCATATCAAAATCACGAACCAATCTACCTTCAGGTCTACCTTGAGTTTCTTTGGAAATAATTATCCTTCTCTCCCAGAGGAGTAAGAAGCCAAGGCAGTAGAGAATGCTTTGAGGCTATCTCTTCTTCAACATGACCCAGACATAACAGTGCTCTGGACATGTTAGTAAGGCAACAGAATGGGCAGCTCAAAATGAGGCATGCAAACAGTAGCCATAGAGTGCTATAAAATCTACAATTTGGATTTTTTTTGTGTTTGTGTTCCTATATATATACACTTTGATGGCTCCTTCACAGTTAAATGAAAAAAAAAAAAAAAACCAAAACCAAAAAAACCAACCTGAAGATTTTTCTTCCTAATTGCCTAATTGTAAATGTGTAAATACAAGTTTTCAGGAAGAAATTTGTGCTTTTGCCCAAGAACAGATCTAGGTAACATATATACACCATTAGTTTTGGGAGGTGGGGTTTTTTCAGTTTATTTTGGTATGGGTTTTTGGTATTTTTTTTCAATGGGTTGTTTGGGTATTTTTATAATCATAGTCTAATTTAGATTGAAGGAAGCTCTGGAGGTTCTGTGGTCCAAGTCTGTCCTAAAAGCCGGGATACTTCTCAGCAGCTCGCTCCATGTTTTTCCTGGTTGAATTTTCCTAGAAATTATTTTATTATGGTTTTGCTTTTTTCTTAGTTTTAAAATGTTACCAATACAGATTTTTTTACTTAACTTTTTAAGAATTACAATCTGCAGTAAGAAAAATAAACATGGGTTTTGGAAAACTTGTCCATAAAGAGATGGCGCAGGCAGAATCAGAGGCCAGGAGCTTGCAGTTCAATCCATCAAAAACTATTATCTAATCAGTGTTTTCCTTCTTTTAAACAGACTTCACATTATTCTTACCTGCGAAGCAAACTAACCCTGTGTACTCCTTTCCAAGTAAAGAATGAACATACAAAAGAATGAACATACAAAACATTTATGGGCTAATACTAAAGTTTTTTATCACCTCAGAAGGGAACATTTATTTCCATCTCATGCTGCGTTCTTGTACAGTTTTTAACCTAAGTTAGAATATTCCCATATATTGTCCAAAACTCTCTCCCAAAACAAAAGCATGTATAAGCATCTTCTTTCTAATTTCTTGCCTTTTCTTGCCTCTTCTCACTTTCCTAGTTTCTTGCCTTTTCTTAATGATCACCACTATTAGGTACCTCATTATAGTTTGGAGTAAATAACTTCTACCATGTCTTTATTCCATCTTTTCAGAAGGAAGAGTAAAACATATGACTGCACGTGCAGAGAAGGTTTAACAGATATTTTATATTTTAGATCAGTGCTATTGGTGGTTTATTACAAATCAGTTTCTTTCACTTCCTGTCTAAGCTCCAAAATCATCTTATTCAAAGCAGGCATTGCTGCAGATGTGAGTTGTGCTATTATATAATGGGGACAGCAAAGGAAATATTTTCCTGAAATATCTCACCAGCCCTAGTAATACCCACAATTTACTTACACACAGTCTACATAAACAGTTATGCTGGATTTAGCTCGTGTTTAGCACCACTTGATAAAAACTATTACCAATGTGGTTTACATAAATTACATGTAGTCTGCTCCATATGGAAACCATATTTTAGCAGCAACCAGTGTTTAATAATGAACACTCTGCCCTGCTCTCACACAGGCAGGCTCTTTCTCGCCTCTCTCTGGCTGTGCAATTCCTGTGATTTAATAAGATACTTAGCTCATGAAACAAGCAATTTGAATATTCACACTGCAGTTAAAAAGGGATTAATTTTATCCCATGCCATATTGGTAACAAGATGACTGGCCTCTTTGGAATTTAGTGCACTAAATTATCCTCATCTAAAAGTTTTTTCAAACGTAGGCTGATAACAACAATTCACTGCATGAACATCATAATTTATCTAATTTATTAATGACTTTTAATTGTCTACTTTATGATATGTCTCTTTACTTCAGCTCCTTTCATATAAAATTAATTAACCAACTGGTCACAAAGAAATACAATCACAAAATGGTCCAACATTTTATCATAACTTTGTGTACCTCTGTAACATTTCAGTATTACTGTTTAAAAATTATGGTACCTTCTACATTTCATTAGACATGATATAAGGTATACATTAAACAGAAAACATGGAGAACTATATACTAATGATAGGCATAAATGCCTTCTTGCACATTTCAAGCTTACTTAGATTTCTCTACCAAGCTAAGGGCAAAAGAGATAATTCTTCTATCAGGTCTGTAAAATTTTAGGCTGCAATTCTGATCCTTTTGAAGTTCATGGCAATTTTATTCTTTTGCTGTGCCCAGATTAAACTCTCAAGTTTATAAAGTGTTTAATATATCAGTTAGCAGGAAGAAAAAGCAAGTTCTAACAAAAGCACTTCCAGAAAAATAAAAAAAGCTATTACAGCAAGACCAGGCCTACCCCATTCCTCTGTTCTTTATTTAAATCTTTAAGATATAAGAAAAAAGCTTAAGGATTTTACCTTAATAAGCTAGTCAGAGAACTCTAATGAAAACCATGAACTAAGAAAAACAAACGTTAAAAGGAAATTAAAAAAGAAATGCTATTTTAAGGTAGTGCTTACCAACTTAGACGAAATCTTCTTAGAAAACCAGAATTAATTCATAGAAAATTACAACATTGCTAAAATCTTAAACTTAGTCTTTCTGTGTATAAATACCTATATCATAATTCCTACCTATAACATAATTCCATACAACTGAGAAAGCTTGTATTAAGGATACAATTTTTCATAGTTCACATACAATGTAAACTTCCAAACATCTGGTGAACTTCAAGGCAGAGCTCTCCTTCTCCCCAGAGAGTTATCAGTTGGACTATAATGTTATCAGCTTTCGCACACTTCTCAGTGAGATGCAATCTATTTGCCTGAGAACATGAGGGAGAGCCAGGAATTCCTGTTCCAATTCCAAATTTGTGGACTATCTAAGATTTCTGGTAAGTCAAGAATTCCCAGCTGCCTCACTTTCACAGACTCCAGAAATGAGGATATTTTTATGCCTACTTTTCTGACCAACAAGGATTAATAACTGAATTACTGACCACTATATAAATACTTACACAAAATTTTTTGAATTGTAGGGCTTACTTCACACTGCCTGAACACAGACACTTCAGTATGAAGAGGAAGGTTTTAAAGTATAAGGGACAGCCAACACTGACATGAACAACACCCCTCCTGGGTGCAGATGAGGTGGTGCTGTTTATGTAAACAAAACAGACTTTCAGTTGCCCAAACATTACTGTAGTGCCTTAGTGCTTTATAATACCATAATTCAGAGGCAGCATTTCTCTCCAGACCAACTGATTCATCAAAAGCAGAATCCCAGTTAAAGCAGAGGGAACAGTTACCTGCCATCAGGTGCACAGAATACTTTGATGTGTTCTCCACAGTTTGGGACAGCCAGAGTTGTTTGGCCACTTCCTGAAGACGGAGCTGTTTCACAAACCTAATGAGCTACTAGACAATACTTGGTGGGTGTAGGATCCAGGTACTACTCAAAACCTGCCTTCTGACACGACTTTTATCTATCAAAGACCGACAGCTTTCCCAAACACAGGCTCTGTCATCAGCCCCGTGTTTCAAGGGCCATTAAGAAATCTGCTCTCCAGCAAGGCAAAAGGGAGCTGGTAAATACCAACAGCAACATTTATTGTAAAAATGTAGGGAGGAATAGCAAGAAAAGTGCTGACAACTTGAAGACAATGAAATTACTCTTTAAGGGCACTTTTCAAAATTTCTTATAGAAGAATACATTTTCTTAAACGAGAAATCTCATGAACAGGATAAAGTATTATATTAACAAATTACAATTAGACAGCATGCATCACTCAAAGCTTGAAAATGCTGCAAAGACAAACACAATTTACAGATTTGATTTACATACCAAATGGAAATTGGAAGTAATTAACCAAAGTCCCATTAAGAAAGTTCAACTTCATAGGTTTAGAAAACTCAGAAATCAGTGAGAGAGAACAGCCAGAAACCAAATGGAACTACTCATTCTTATGGATCCTTTTACTCGACAAATTTCTTTTATACACAGGTGATGAAAAGACCTATAAACAGCATTGCAATGGGTTTATAATTCTAATATAACAAGTAGAAAATCATCCTCACACTATATAAACATCTACAAATTATCTCTATGTAAAGCTAAACTGCTCTAAATTTCTGGGTTGAGTAAATTAAATCAAGCATCCTGTGAAATTTCTAAGAATTTCTTATCCAAAACTTCACAAATTTTTGGTTCCTGTTTTACTGATGCTTTGAATCCAGCTATGCATAATATGCTGAGATTCCTGATATTCAGAAAGCTACTTAACATGGGCAGTACACAGAAAGCTACTTAGCATGGGCACTTTACATGGACAGTTCAGGCAAATATCTCAAACAATATTTAATTTCCAGATGAAAACCTCATGATTGATTCTGTTTTATAAAACCAGGTGTAATCACTGATAGTGATTACTTATTTTTCAGATAGCAATCTGAATTCTTGGAGAACTTGTGAGTTCCTATTCACAGAGAATATGTATCTAATATCAATAAACAATCATATTTTTTCCTTGTGTAGCTATCACTAAATTCTAAACAAAATCACATGTTGTTTTCACAGATAATTATATACAGTTTGGGTCAGATCTATTTAATACAGAAAACCTGGCAGACTTCTCACTGTTATTGTGTGAGTCTGTTACTCCTGGCATAAAATTTAAGTATGTTCATACTTTTCTAACTTCTAATTTCAGTGTTCTGCTACTAATTACTAATGTCAAAACCAGAACAAAAGCTCACTGCTTGGCTCATTGACTTCTGCACACAGATGTCAAACACACAGAGTTCATTAATGATTTCAAGGTGACGAAAACCAAAGAGATGGCCAAAACTGGGCTGTTGATTATTGATTCTTTTCAGATTAGCATGTTCATTACTGGAGAAAGTACAGTTAAAACCAAAATCTTAATTTGGCATGCATTCCAATTAATTTTACACTTACATATAGTATAAAGGAAAAATCCAGGAGTCTAGAATAGTCAGGGATATAAAAAGCCATGAATATAAACCTGCTTTGATGAATAGCATGTCATCAAGTGGTTACCATAAAATAAAGTCTAATTCTCAAGATAGATAGAAATAATGTGTTCTGTATATGTAATCCTCTGAAACAGAAGTATAGACATCTATCTACTTCTGTTCAAAATGTCTAATTTGGTCAATTTTTAAAAATTGCAAAGGGGCAACAGTGAGTAGTTACCTGTGTGAGAGATGTAAAACTAGTATAGGAGATAATTTAAAATGTGCATTTACTGAACTTTACAGAGTGGGAAACTACAATGATGATCTCCCCTTTCAGTCAGCCCAATGTTTTGTTACATTAAAAAACTGTATTTTAACAAATGTCAAACCTGCAGATTTAAGTCTATTCTTGCACTTAGTCACTCTACTGTAATATAATTCTTTCAAGCCAATAAAATAGTAATTATTACATTCCAGTTTCTACATACTCATCAACATATGGCTATAAAATGGGGTAAATGTATTGTTGTTTTATGAACTTCTGAATTGCACTGTTTTTGCAGAAGCTGAGATTAGCTGTTAGGGTAACAGAAATGTGAAATTGTTAACGTGAACTCAATCCATAAGAGAGAAACCATCACAGGTTTTGCACCTTTATTTCAGTCTCTCCTAGTCATTTTTGTAAGCTAGCATTCACATGTGCTGTTGTAAAGTGACTTCTCCTCAAATCATAGTGCAGAGGTTCTACAGAAACAGCACAGGAAAGCAGCTACACGATGATGTCAAACTCACAATTAAAATGGATAGTTTTCATATCCAGCACCCTTCAGTTCCACCAATCTGTGGCAGTACATGAAAGGAGAGCAGGTAAATCACATACAGATGTATGAGGCCGCTCCATTTACAGTACCTCCTAAAATTATTCAGTTCAATACTGAACAGTCTAATCCTCAAAAGCACAGAAGCATTAGAAACTTCCAAGAATTAATTGTTACCTATATTACTCGGGAAGAAATGTGGGACCTCAGAAGGCAGCTGCCTAAACTAAGTCTCCTGTATGCTTGCATACTATGAAGGCCATTTTCTGAAATTCTCCGTATTACTCTCCTGATTCACGTTCCCTGACCTACTTTTTGCTTGACTAGAGTAAAGCTACTGCAGCTGCATTCCCACCAGCTACACAAAGTCCACTGGCAGACAGCAGCCATTTTCTGATCTTGCTTTGTTTTTACCCCCTCTTATTTGTCGATATTCTCACCATTAAGAGATTTATTCAAAGGTGTCACTATAAGAACTTGGGAGTTACAAGCACCATAACACCTGCAATCCCATTTTATCTGTGATAAATCCAAAGTCAGTTGGTTAGTTCTGTGCTTCAGCTAGGCCGCCTGGTTACCTATAAATCATAACCATGTCCTGCACCTCCAGGTAGGATCAACCCCATTCTATATGTACTTCACAGATTGCTTTAAGGACAATTTATCTCTCTGGCAAGCTTTCAAAAACTACTGCACAACTCATACATAGTTACTCTGACTTTTCAGGAAGGGTCAGTAGCACAGGTGGTCTATTCACATGCACTAATCCCAACAGGTCCCACAGGCACTGTCCTTCCTCACTTTGCAGAGACTCAATGCACGTGCAGTAGGCCTGGCATTTCTTGGAAGCGTGAGACTCATTGAGCATGTGCTGCAGAGAATGTGAAGACATTTTTATGTCCAGGAAATCCTAGGCAAAAATACAATGGGCATAGTTACACACCACATCAGCCTTTCAACAAGGCAATCAGAAATCTGCTTGCTTGCTGATGGATTATTTGTCCTCATGATGAGAATTATGTAGAATAAACAGGACTAGTTACAATAACTGAGTGGTTACCCACATGATAATGATACCTTTGTTCTACTGAAAAGCACCTCCTAGGGAGACCTTTTCCATGTGAAATAATCCAGTGCTACAATTTCTGTTGATTGTACCAATCTGAAAAGCAATTTTAAATATTTCTAAATAGCCTTCTTAATTCTTAGCATATTATAAAATATTTTCAGATAAGAAAAATTCTAAAACATTTAAACATTTAAGAAAAGACTACATGTTTTAATCTGTGTGGTATTTTAACATTATAAACTGCTGTACTGTCAGCATTCCCTTCTACAGAAACTATCCTGTAAATCAAAATAAATATTTTTAAATTGCAGCCTTTTATAAAAAACAAACAAACAAACAAATAAAACAACTCAGCTACTTTTTCCCCCATGAAGAAAGAGATTTAACACAGATACTTGCAAATTAACTTTTGAACACTCCAAAAACTGTGACTGCAATTATTCTTTCTGTCAATGTCTCTGGCTGGATAATAGGAAGTGAGGCATTCTTGTTGATGCCAAAATGTATACAGACAAAAAAGTCCTCCAGAAATCTCTCCTTTAAGTGCTGAAGTTCGTTTGAGGGATTCAGTACATCTAGAGAGTGACTACATGGACACCTCAGCCATAAAAAATGGTGAACCGCTATATACTTGAAGATGTTTATATATATATCAGGATGAATATGGTTGCAGAAAACTATCCATAGATACTGCCTTGAAGACCGAGCCTTAGATCTTAGAAAGTGATGGAAATCCACCCATATTATAAAAACACCAGATACAACCTAAACCTTTGTCTAACATTCATTAAATTATTACATGTACACCCAACTGCATTCAGCCCCATAGCAACATCCTGCTTCTGTTTTAAGCACAAATATAGTCTTTACTAAAATTCAAAGACGTGGGAGAAAGAAAAAAAAGAACTTTCCCGTATTTGCCAAGTATTCTCGTGCCATAAGCAAACATTAAAAGCAACACGTTGCTTAGCAACATGTAGCATTTGGCTTAAACCTGCTTTTCACAGTTAAGATTTATCTTAATTGTTTCATAAGCCAAAAAAAACACTGACACCCCCCCCCCCCCCCCCCCCACTCAGCACTCTTCTCACAGTTACAGTTAGCAGAAGGGCATTGATCACTTCTACATTGTATTACATTCTTAGCATAGCAGTTTTAACTTTTCTCTTCTGCTTCTCTGGTAATTTCTACAAAACAAGTTTTGATTACAAGCAAGTGGACACACAAAAAATCAGACCTATGCACAGTAATGTGTGAATCGAAAAATTGAAGTGATTAATTATCATTGTTTAGACACTTAAATACCAAAATGAAAAAGAGAGCAAGCTGTTCATAAATAAATTCTGTTAAAAGTTACTAGTGATGAAAATGATTAGAAAACATTATGGTTTAGGTAATGTTTTCTACCATCTCCTCAGGTGCTTTAAAGAGGAAAGAAAAGGGAGTGGATTCTGTTAAGGTCCTAAGAACTCTTGTAAAAACATTATTGAAGTGAGAACTCAGTAACCGGGATAAACACGTTGAAATTAGGCAATCAGCATGACTGAAATGTTTTCTTAACACTTCCCCCTATTTGTAAGCCATCCCTTAGCCATCTTGATGCTTCTGAAACAAAACCAAGATGCCTCTTTGATTCACAGTAGTGGAAATAAATGACTGAAGTAAATTACAGCTCTGCTAAATACTGTGTCCCTCTGCATAACCATCACTTCCCTCATCACTTCAGCGATGCGTACATGGCTGGGCAAGAAGGCAGAGATGGAAAGAAAACTGTCACTATTATTCTTTAACCTGGGTAGTACCTGGGTAATAGCAGACAAGGCAGTACAATCTCATAGAACCTACCCAAAGAGAACCCTGGCCTCATACTGAGAAAATACTGCATGAACACAAAGGAAGCACAGTCTCTGGTCTCTGCTAGGAAGAGAGAAAACCTCAGTCAAGGAACAAAACTACTGTGCTGGAAACTGTTTGCTCTCTTGTGCTGATTGCCTAGATCAGACTTGTTTTGAGGTTTTTTTTTTTTTTTTTAATTTTAAATTTGTTGGGGTTTTTACCACAAAACAGTAGCCAACGGGGTAACAAGAAATGGTATAGCAATGGAAAGAATAATGATGTCACAAAAGAAAGAAGCAAAGATGGCATAAAGTGAGTGGGAAATAAGAAGATCAATTAAAAGAAAAAAGTGAAAGGGAAAAAATGAGCACTGGAAGTCTGAGATAATAATGCCATTCTGGACAACCAGTGACAGAGTTAAAAAAGCATCTCCATTTCACTGCAAATACACAAAGGGATGTCATGGGCAGGGGAATCTGCAGTCCCCTATCTGCACGGTTCCAGATAAAAACTGTTCCAAGCCTTCTCTGGATATGGAGGCATGTCTTCTTCCTCATCCTCCACTGCTCAGAAAGACAAACATACCCTAATAAGTGCTCTAGAGAGATGGTCACATTAAGTTATTCTTCCTCATCCAGTCAAACATCTGTTTAGTTTGGGATTTACAGGGGTTTCATTTGCCTGTTTCCACCACAAAGAGTAACACAGAAACAATTTATTTTCCTAGAAATGTAAGGATTAGGATCATATGTCATGAGGTAAACAGTCATTGAACACATTGTAATAGCACTTCGCAATATCAGGAATAACACTTTACTAGAACTAATGACCAGAAGAAAAGTTGAAAGAAATACTTCCACTAAATATTGTGGATACTGTTATCTGTGAACTGTCCAAGCATCACAGTAATTCTTAGGGAAGATCATGTCCCTCAACAGTGCATTTTTCAAAGTTCTCTTTAACAAAACTAGATGTGTATCTATTAACAGGTTTTTATGAACAGTTACTCAAAATGCTTCTGAACATTCTCTCTGTCTGTTCATGTCTCCTTTGTGTTTACTTTCTGAAGACTGTTTTCTGCCATGAAGGTCTGCAGAAACAACAAACTTAAGGGGCAGCTTTCTAGGAATGATTTCCAAGAATGTAGGAATCTACATTTGCAGGAATTATTGCAGGAAAAATATGACATCACAAGGAAATGTGACTATAACAGGTTATTAAGTTTCTAAAGTATAGCAGCTCTGCGCCTTTTCCATACAAGTCTGCTTAAGTTTCCCTATTTACACAGTCTAGATACATCACAAAGAAGATTCCTATGATTTCAGCCAAATAAACACTGAAGAAATAAGAAAAAACACTATGTAAAAAGATTAATGCCCTTTACTGCAAAATGTCACCGAATCTTGGAATTGTTAGGACCTCTGGAGATCACCTAGTCTCACCCCCTTGCCAAGACAAGGTCACCTAGAGAAGGTGACCCAGGAACTCGTCCAGGTGGATTTGGAGTGTCTCCAGAGAGGGAGATTCTGCAGCCTCCCCAGGCAGCTGTTCCAGTGCTCTGCCACCCTCAGTGCAAAGAAGTTCTGCCTCATGTTGAGGTAGAATGTCTTGTGCTTTAGTTTATGGTCATTCACCTCATCTTGCTGTTGGACACCACTGAAAAGAGTCTGGCACCATCCCCCTGACACCCACCTCTGAGATATTTCTGTGTATTGATGAGATCCCCTCTCAGTCTTCTCTTCTCCAGACCAAACATGCCCAGTTCCCAGCATCTCTCCTCATCAGAGAGAGAAGCTCCAGACCCCTGATCATCCTTGTGGCTCTCCACTGGACCCTCTCCAGTAGCTCCTTGTCTCCCTTGTGCTGAGGAGCCCAGAACTGGACACAGCACTCCAGGACTGGCCTCACCAGGGCTGAGTAGAGGGGGAGGATCACCTCCCTGACCTGCTGGCCACACTCTTGCCAGTGCACCCCAGGATGACATTGGCCCTCCTGGCCACTGGTGGCTCATGGACAGCTTGTGATGCACCAGGAGTCCCAGGTCCTTTTCCACAGAGCTGCTCTGTAGGAAGTCAACCCCAGCCTGTGCTGGCACTTGGGGCTGTTCCTCCCCAGGTGCAGGACCTGGCACTTGCCCTTGCTGAGGCTCACCAGGTTTCTCTCTGCCCAACCCTGCAGCTGATCAAGGTCCCATTGAATGGCAGCAGAGCTTTCAGGTGGATCAGCCACTGCCCCCAGTTTAGTGCCATATTGAAACTTTTCACAACCACCCTATACATTCACAACATTGAAATGCTGATACATCATGCTAAGACTTGTAATTTCCTCAATACACACAGGATTAGTGTAAAATTTTATAGGACTCTGAACTGTCCAAAGTACTACTAGAGATTTTTGTATTTTAATAGTTTTTGCAAGGTGAGTAGCTCAGGCCAATACAGCTACCCTAAGCAGGCACAAGATTTTTATGAATATAGATTGAAGACCCTTATATTTATGGATAACAGAAAACATCTTGGCTAATGTAAAGATCTCCTGAAGTCCTCATTTCAAACAGTAGTCTGAAGGACTAAACAGACTATTTATTGAGAAACCTAGTTTCCCAGTCTCAGCTTTCCTGCTCAGGTAACGGTCCCATTGTTTCAATTGGGATCTGCAACACAGGGCTTGTCATGGAGCTTCAGGATCTACCCTATTTACTTAGATATGAAAACCCTTCATATACCCTGTGTAGTTGTACTGTAAACCAGACTAGAATACAAAATATGGAATGACATAAAAACTGGAAGGCTGTCTTAAATCCAAAACATAAATGATATGCAGAGATTTGTTGTAAAAAAGGGAGTTTACTTTTCAACCACTTTTAAAGGGGTAAATAGGATATTAATGGCGCATCTTCTTTGAATTATGTGAAGAATATGGATCCGCAGTATATAAGTCCTTGGCAAAGACCCTTATGGATTTGGCCATTGCTCAAATGTTTAGACTTATCATGCAAAATACTGTTATAAATTCTATAAAGAGTGTTTTCAGAGCTTTGCCTTCTAGACTATGTAACCAAGGCTTTTTTTATGTGTGAACTGTTGAGCCGCTTGCTTGCCTGTCCGCTTCACATTAAAAAAAGATTAAAATCTACCTGTGAATTCTTAACTGTACACTAGTTTCTAAACTGTTCTTAAGCCATAAAAGTAAAGTTTTCAAACTGTAGTCCAATTTCAAAAATTCTCAAGGACCTCTTAAACTAATAGATGACAGATTGTTAATTTATCTCTTTATTTAAAAATTAAGTTTAAATTCTGAGTTTAAAGTTGTATTTAAAATAATATGATCTAAGCAAATCATTTCTACAGATAAACATTTGTGCATAAATTTTGAAAGTGACTAACTCCACCAAAGTTTTCTTTTGTTGTCACTTTGATATAATCAAGATTTGATACCAGATCTTTGACAGCAAAGATAGAGATCAAGAGAAGTAAAAAAAAAGGTTTGAGAAGATCATATTACTTAACAATTCCAGCAGGACAGAAAGATTTTTAACAACAAAGAATTTACAGGAACAAGTGTGGCAAGAGGCCTGCCAATTTGTTTTTGTCCTTTCTCCTTCACATACAATTTTTCTACTTCCTTTCACTTTCCTACATGAAAATAAATACCTGGTATGTAGTATGCTCCTATTGTCAGAGGTTTGCTGTTAAGCAATTTCTCCCATGCACTGCATGAATACTCATTTGCCCAAAATTATTATGCCTATGAACAGTCACGACAAAAACAAAGTCCTGATTTTATATATTTGTGCAGAAACTCCTGCTATCTTACTACACAAATCTGGACAAAGAAGAAACCAGTAAAAAATGCACTCATGTAGAAGTGTGTTTGCTAGCCATATTAAAAAAAAATCGCAGAAACTTGCTATTTTTCATTGGTTTTCTCCTTTTATTAATTCATTTTTTCCCTTTGTCTAATGATTTTCTTAAATATTAATAGCTTGAATCCATATATTTCAACATAAGTCTTGAGGACTTTTGGCAAATTTTGTCAAATATAACAAAAAACTTAATCTATTTCATAGTTATATCAAAGTTGAAACCTTTCCTTATATCCTCTCTCATTATCCCACACCTGCCAGATTTTATAAGATGTTATACACAATTTGTGATAGTATATCCTGTTTAATATAGTATTCAAAAACTAAGGAAAAAAACCTCTCACAAAACAAGGAAAAGCGTTTTAAAACTTCTAAATTTCTAGCCTTTAATTAAAATTTAATCTCTTGGTCTATGAGCTTAGTAGTGTTTTCAGTTCTCTGGGAGATTATAACTGGTAGCTCATTAGACTGTTTTTCACGTTAATTTACTGAAAAGGGTGATATATTTGTAATACAGCTTGTAATGCTATAAAATGGCTCATCAATCTGTTTTATTCATGTAAAGTCCACATAAGGCCACTGGTCTGTTACTGGCAATAAACCTTTGGTGCATTTTCAAAAGACCTGCATATTACTTAGTGATTTATAGATCCTGTCCTGACACCATACTAACAAGGAAAAGCATAACCCAGTCGACAGTACTGAAAAGCGAAGGAGATCATGTGACTGTGACATACACGAAGGGAAGACGACCTTGTTCTTGAGTATAACACAGGTTTCACAAGACTTGGCAATATCCAGTGCACTACCATTTTTAGTTTTGCATCACTGGTGTTCCAGAAAAATTTAATATAGTCTCTGCTCCTTTTATGTCTATGCTGTAATACTTGAGTTATACACTGTTCTTATTGCATACCCACCCTGTGAATCCACGTCATCATAAAGAAATTTTTTTATCTAGGAATCATTTACATCTCTGAATACTACCCTCACTCAATGTTTTGTCATGGAATAATAAAAAAACCCATATGTTTTTAAATAATTTTTTCTTCAACCTGGAAATAGGTTGAAAATAGCATAATTATATTATTCTATAGCCTCAAAAACTTACAAATAATTTTATCTCCTTTTTTTGTTTTTTGTTACAGTGAAAACATTTTTTTTAAATACTAGTTTAGAATATGGAAAAATACATTTAGTTACAGTAGCACTAGAGAGGGCATAAGGAATAGAAAAGGTATCTCTCCAGTTCAATTGTGCTTTTTATAACAAATAGAAACAGTTTAAAGAGGAGAAACCATAGGTACCGCTTCAATATTATTCATTTTCCTGGTGACAGGAAGTAATTTGGTATGGAAGAATTCTTGAAAATTTCCTTCAAGATTGGAAGGTTTTCAGAATGCTACATAAAGCATTGGAATGACACAGTCTGCAAGACAGCTAATTTAGGAAGTTTCATTTGCATCCTTCTCTCAAAAACCTAGGCAATTAGATAAATTTCAATCCATTTCAAACTGTTTGCAATGCCTTCTTTGCAGTTACTGAGTGAAAAAGGGAAAATAACTATAGATGGGAAAAAACATGCAAAAACCACTATAAAAAGCACAACGCAAATAATACCAAAAGAAGAAAACTATTTTCTGCCAATATATTTTCATTACTGCAATAGCTATCATTTGACAGATCAATGACAGTGATTATGAGGCCCTATGTCTCTTGGAAGCAAGGAGGTTTTTTCAGTGTAAGTAACATATTTTTTGAATGAAGAGCCATACTAATATGGTAGTATGCTTACAAAATGTCAGATAGCACTTCCCAAAATCTGTGGGGTTTCAGTTAAGTGTACAACATTGTATGAATTTTCAGAACTCACAAGTTTCAAAAGTTATTTTGTTTAGCAGGACTTACAAAAAGTTGTAATATGCTGGGATCCTTAAGGGACTTCAATTACCAATCTGCTTCACCTTTTTCTGACATGACAAAACCACTCTAACTTGGTGATTTAATGCTTCCGTAACACATAGTATGGTTAAGTGACAGACTTCAGCAGAAACATAGATTTAGGTAGTTTACAGTTTATAATACAAAGCTGAATTAATCTCTGTTTGGATCAAGACTCTTCCTTGGAAAGCTGCAAAAATATGGAATGTACCTTCAAGTTAAAAAAATAACTAAATAACAGCCATAATGAAAATAAGCAACTCTTATAGAGCAAAGCAAGTCTCTAATAACATATAAGCTCTATATGCTCCTTTCTTCATTTATCCTTTTGGATTTTCTTCGTCTGTCAACTACATTAACTTTCTGCTTTAACTAAAACACAAGTAAACCATTTAAGTAAATTTAAGTAAAATGCTCGTACACAGTACTTCTCTCTCCATTCTATAAAGCACCTTAAATATAGATAGCAAATACTGCTCAAGTTATGAAATAGTCCAAGGACCAAGTGCATTGTGTTTTAAGGTGGGATTTTAAATAAAAATAGCATTAACCAAGATATCTACGGTGAGTTTTATACTCTATATGCTCCCACAGCAAAAAATTATTAAGCAAAGGATGATGGAACCTGGTGATGTGTAATGTCAGAACATGGAGCTGCATTAAAACTCAGATGAAGAAGGTTTACTACAGATAGATTAAGGCTTTTCAAAGCTTTGCTACTTTCACAGATACCAAACCATATATACTTGGAATCAAATTTGTTACTCAATTTAACCTTTTGCATAGCAATAGTATTCCTTAATATTGATTTCTGTTCATCACGGAATGAATGAGGGTGTTAGGGCTGGGGCAGGGAACAAAAAGGAGAGAAATAATATCAATAAAACAGTGAAGCCTTGAAAAAGACACCACATAATTCTACTGCACTGACATACATTGTAAGAAAATGCAAAAGAATGTTTAAAGTTAACTCAAATATTTCCCAGAAGTACAGTGATGTTTTTATATGTACAATATGTCTAGGTGATTTTACTATACTAACACAAAAATTCTACTAAAACATTTCTGCCTGTGATTAGTGCAAAGTGGGCTTGTTTCTCACTCTTCACAACAGGCCCATAAAAACAATGCCAGTGCTTTTTCTTTGTGAGAAGTAGATGTTATTGTTGTTATTAGTATTATTATTATTGTTGTTGTTGTTATTTTCTGTAGACAGTTCTTGAATTCCTGAATGATTAAGTAGAATTAATGTTTCTTGAATGTTGAAAAAGTGGAAAAAATCAAATTCTCTGTCATAGGGAATGTGGTGCAGAACTGCTACCATGGACCTCTGGAGGGTGAGACGGGAGCTGTTTCGGCAGGCTTGGGTTTCTCACTGTTTATGTGAAACGGACATTGGCATATCTTGCCTGGACTTTTCCTGTGGGGTTCATATGGTAGGCAGGGTGGGGAATAGTTGTCTGAGCCATACCAAGGTCAGCCTGCTAGAGCTGACAGTTTCTGTCTCTGTACAAAGAAAAGAATCAATACTTTTGGACTACGGCTGTGCCCTCAGTGTAAAACAACAAACATGCAGCGTCTGACATGTTTCTAGGTGATTTGTGGCAGAACCTCTTGTCTGATCTGTATCCAGGAGCTGCTGTGTTACTGCTCTGTGCTTTTCTTCTCTCTCTCGCCCCCCCCAGCTCTGTGATGTCTAATACTTTACTCAGGTACAGAGGCGTGTGTTCTACCCTACAGCTACTTGTCACTCAATAAATCACACCTACAAGCACAGTCTGCACATAGTGATCTGGGCTTTAACAAAGGATCAGAGGGACAAAGTGCAGGCAAGATACTGTAATTATAACAAAAATAAAACATTCAGGGGGTTGTAGCAAAGGCATGGGCTCCCAGGCACTAATAAAATGTTATTAGAATTGCAGTTTTGTTTCAGTCCTTCAGGTTTCATTTTTAACAAATTTTCCATCTTAGATTCTCTTGTTCATCATCCTTCCAAGCTAAAACACAAAGTTTAGGGAGATGACCTATTTTTGTCTATCTATCTATCTATCTATCTATCTATTTCTATATCTATTTTTAAAAATTATATATAATTATATACACTATATATAAGCACATACACTATATATATATTTTTTTTTTTTCCCCCGTTTTTCTTGGATAACAGAATAACCGTGTATTTTATTCTGTGGGTCACTGTCACCAACAGTCAGTGCCAGTATTAATTCCTCAATTTCTGAATATGAATTATTGGGCCAGTTCTGTTAAAACTATAAGTATGACCCAAAAGCAAAACCAGCACTAACAAAACAGTTAACTGAACATAATTTGAACAAAATTAATTGGACAGTCTTGAACCAATCAAGGTTTATGCAGTATGTATTTGTTTTGTCTAACTGCATATTTGGGTGGAAACATTTCCTCAGTAAAATTTAACATATATCACACAGGTATATTTGCCTTGGAAGGAGTTTTACACCAGGCTTGTTCTTCCAGGTACACTACTTCTCAGCAGTTAACCTGTTAGCCAGCTCAGATACAAGTGCAATGGACAATTATTATCCATTCTGAGTACATCAAATGCATCCATTCATGTTAATTTAGCCGTTTCAGTCAAACCAAACACCTTGTAATGCCGGGTGAGTAACTCTTCACTGTAAAGACATCATGAAAAGAACATTGGTTAGAGAAGCTCCAAATTTTCTTCCGATCCAGTCAGCAACAAAGAGGCCAATCCTCATCCACGTAATGCAAAAGCAGTGGATCAATAATTGTGGTTTAACAACAGTTAGCCACCAGTCATTGTGTGAGGGATTGAAACATGTCTGCATGCAAAATATATTTTAGATTGGCTGGGTCACAAGATCAAAGCCTCTATGCTGGATTTAATGCCGGGGGATGAGATCTGATTGGGAAGAAGCCCAGGATAAGGGGGAAGGAAAGACAATCAAGGATTAGGCACACTCTGGAGCAAATGCTTTTAATTCATACTGGTTTTGGAGAAGTGAGATCACCACATCTGCTCTATGCATTGTTCACCTTGGCACTTTCCCACCATTTTGAACAGTGGCAAGCTTCCACATACATCCTTTTGCTGTTCCTTATTAAATCAGCATCTCACTATTCACAGAAAGAACAAGCAGCTTTGCTTGCATATTTTAATGAACAAAGACTTATTTAAGCACAGTCATTACAAATGAAAGTCATGTTGATGAGCTTGCAAAGGGTCAGCACTTTCTTACTAGGAACAACTGACCTTCTGCCCATACCATACTTGCTGATTTCTCCCACTGAGGAAAGCACAGGACTATCACTCTTGCTTGCCCACACACAACAGAAATGATGTCACTGTCCCAAAACACCAATATTTCTATGAAGTACCTACTATTACTGACCTGAAGACCACCCCTGAATAAACAGAGGAAAAAAAACAAAAAAAAACCAAAAAAACCCCAAACCGCTCCACAGAAAACAATGTTAGAAAGTTAACAACAATCCTAAATCTGCTGAACATTTACTGCTGGCCTGAATAACTCCAGATGGTCCAAGGAGAATATCACTTTTTGATCCTTTAACTTAATACTCAAAACCACAATTAGAGCCCTGAATGTCAAACTCCTAATGATTCCCTTACTCTTCAGAAATCTGGCTAACTAGCTACACACTGTGACCCTTTCAACAACGGATCCAATTCTTTCCTCAAGCTTTGTGAATCTGTACATAATTGGAGCTGTCTACAGGGAAAGAACTGCATTTGCCATATGGTTGTCCTCCAAATAAACAAATAAAAATGATCCAAAACAAGAATTCTCACATTCTTTTTCTTTAGTTATCATAAAGTCCCATGGAAGTATGATACTTCACAAAGAATATACCAAAATAGCCCACATGCTCTTTTTCATTGAAATAGATGGAACTCACCGGTTGCCAATTAAAGTCCAGTAAAGGACTTTTCTATCTTGCTCTTCCTAACTATCAGTGTATTGCTTTTGATTTTCAGAAGGCAAACACCACATGAAAAATGAAGAAGGTTTTCCATAATTTGTCCAAACCATTCATGGTCTTCCTAGGAAATAAGCCAATTTACAGATTGAAACGAGTAATTCTTCTCCCACATTTAAAGTCATTGGTAACAATGCACCTCAATCAAAATTCAGCTTAAGGGGAATGTGAGGGTGTAGAGACTGGCAGCAGAAATGTGTATCACACAACGTGCAGTAAAACTACAACAGCACTTTGTACAGTGTCTCTAAACTTGTAGAAGCTTTATACTGGCTTTTCAAAATGTGCCATACAACATGTATGCTGCAAATTCAACTCACATTTCATACAGCAGCAGACTTTCATGGTTTGCAGAAAACATATGTACAAGCACATCTCTAACACATGCTTTAAATCCCAGTAGGCTTTAATCTGTAGCCTTTTTTCATGCATGTTGTTTTTCCACAGCATATTGTTCTACAATTAGCACCACAGCATATTGTTTTTCCACAGCATATTGTTCTACAATTTTCCACAGCATATTGTTCTGCAATTAGATATCTGGTAGATAGTACCCCAAACCATAACATCACAGAAAATTGTAAATCTGTTAAAAAAAAAAAAAAAAAAAAAAAATTCTGGATCCAAACTTATTTTCACATTTTATATTGAAATTGAACAATAAATTTGGAATAAACAATTCTAATACAGGTTATTCTGATGTCATATATTTGGCAAATCTGTTATGGTATTTTTCTTGCTGTACTTTGTTTTTTACATGCCCAGGCCTCAATACTGTAAAGTTTTAAAAACATATTTAACTTTATGCACTAAGATAACAGTACAGGTCTCAAGGCTCTATGCATTCTTATTATGAATTTTTGTCTATGATAAGGACCTTAGTCTTCTGTATGAGTAATGCTTATCAGAAACTGAAATATATGTGTGTATTTTTAGTATGTGGAAACCTTAATTACTATAGATTTATTTGTATCACTTGGTAACCTCATAATGACTATGGATTTCACTTCACTTTATTTTCTACTTCAGGGATATATTATTCCACTTTTTAGAATTAAGAGATTCACATTTCTTTTACATATTCATTTTTGCTTTTATTGGATTCTATTTAATTTCATTTTAACTTATATATCAAATCACTATAGTGTTCTTGGACACTTGCATCAGAAGATGTACTTTTCCTCTTGAGCTCTGATTTCTACATGTTACCCTAATTTTTATCTCATCTTCAGTTCTCTGCTTTCCTTCCTTCTAGTAGTTTTGGCATCCCTTGATCCTATGTTGCTTAGAGAAATTCCCTCTCTTTCTCTCTTTCCACCCCCTCCTCTTAATTTGTGTGCATGTGTGTGTGTGCCATGTCATGGGGACATACTTCCTATTATCTGCAAGTCAAAAATATTAAAAAGACATAATTACTATGTAACAGATCTCAAAGCATAAGAAAATAATTACACACATGATAAGATTAACAGATTATTTGAATTTGTATGTTCTGTATTGATAATAAAAGACATGTTACCATAGTAGATATCAAATTTGTATTTCTTCCAAATATCATTGGTAACCTTTCATCCTGAACAATATTTCTCATCTAACCCAAGCAGACTCCTCAAAAATATTTTCAGCAATGACTCTTTCCCCAGTCCTCCTTTTTTTTATTTCCTTTTTAAATCAAAAGATCCTAATTCACTAAACTTGACATAATGCATTTTAATAATATTCCACTGGTTAAATTTGCACAGATATTATGTATTGTTAAAATAGTAATTCTAGGCTCACTTTAGATCTACTGTTACAGTGTAAAGCATAAGTAGAACCCAAGTTTACCAGGTTCAGAGAAACATTAAGTCAGTCAGATCCTGCACCAAGATTCCAGAGTCCGCACAGAAACATCCTCAAAAGGACTTTATCATGATGGAATGAGGACTTGAGCTTTGTAAAATTGTCCCAACTAGATGAGAACAAAATTGATATTAAAAAAATACAGAAGAATCATCTACATCAAGCCACAAATCTTCAGAAAACTATTCTATCTGGGCTAGACAGTTTGCTTATATTTGTCTAATGTCATAATGATTTTCAGTCTAAGACATGCAAAGAGCATTATTGCTCCTCTAAGAAACATAACCCTTAGCAAGTAAGCACCAGGAGAGTTAAGGAGTGAAGACATTTCTAGCAGCTGCTAGCCAAAGGGCATATAACTGACTTGCCATACCACATAATTTTAGCCCAATTATGAGTTTTTAGTCAATAACCAGTGAGCAAAATTATCACATCCTATTAAATTTTGCTATTGTTATTACTAGAAAGTTAGGTTATGCTACAATCATTACAGCTATCTTTCTGTGCACTGCCCTGACCAAGTCTATGTCCTGCTGTGGAATGGACTACAGAGGGCTATCAAAAAGGTTTCAACTCTTTCTCTTGATTAGGGTCTTTTCACAGGTAGTTTCAAAAAGGAGCAGACTACAAAAACCCACACTTTCTATGCTTACAACTAAAATGCAAAAATATTTGAGAGTAAGTCATTGGCTACAAAAAAATAAACTAAAATGCATCTGCAAGAAGCATTGTAATAGTTATATACACACATACTTCCAACCTTAAAAAAAAAAACCAAACCAAAAAACAAAATATGACTGGTTTACCACTGAAAAACATAAAACTTAGGTTTGTGTTTACACTGTACCTCTGATTGGAACTTGGATAAAGCTACTGTTGTTAGCTGGAATAAAATGTACACTGTAATATTGTTGACATTACTCATTTGGACAGACTGTAATGTAAATATACATTTTGCTACAGCTAGAAATATGGTTTTGATAGATTCTCAGATTTTAAAAATTACTTTAAATCAGAGCAGATCTCTGCCAAAATTATGTGATATTTCACAACCATATGAATGAAAAATATATGACAATGGATCAAATCTGGATCTAAATAACTTGAGCTAGTGGCTTATGGTATTGTAATATCTCTCCAACCTCTCCCAGGATTTTCATACAAAGGAAAATATCTGACTGTGCTGAGGGGAATAGAATTAGTCACAGTATCAACATGTTCAGTATTTAAAAGACTTTCAAATTTATCAGATCTTCATAAACCACATTTCACATTTTTAGGTCATATAGTAATTATGACGTATATATTGACTGGATTAATTGAATATGGTAAGTCATTATTACTAGATAAAGGATGGCAGAGAACAAGATACAAAGCAAACATTAAGCTATAGATTTCACTTTTTTAAACCTGAGAGTCAACAATTTTCAAAGGAAACTTCCATCTCATCTTCCCACAGTACACTTGAAGTCAGTAAGTGTCTTATTCCTCCCAAGTGCACATCAGATTCTATTTTGTCTGCAGAAGCTTTTGCCTACAAAGTTGTGTCACAAGCCTCTGATGCCATTTTGTTATGTCTTCTTACCAGTATTTGGTTCTGCTGGCAGACTCTGTTATCTGATAAGAAATAGCTCTCATAGCTCTCTCTCATAGATCTTCTAAATACTTACTAAATTTCAGTGTGAATAAAACAAACAGAACCACCATATACTACTACTGACAACCAGAAAACTCCCAAACACATCCAAAAAATCAGGTATATTGCCCCCTTTGTAGTTTCCTTCCTCAGCATCTTCCTGCTTGGCTATCATTGACATGACAGAAGAAATTTCCAAATAATGTGCATAGCAAAATGAAAATTGAATCAAGCACAAGCAATTTTAGCTAACGTTGCTCCACTTCTTCTGAAGTCCTCTCCTTATTTCTAGATCAGTGAGCATATAAAGCTCCTGATAAATCATCACAAATCGTTGGGATGAAGATTTACAGTACTTGCAGCATCCCACCCTAGAACTGACACATTGTAAAAATAAGGTTTGTTCTATGCTTGTACAATACCCAGACTCCTGGCTCATAGCTGAAACTTCTATGCACCACTGTAATACAAATAATGAACACAGTCATAACAATAAAGAAAAATAACATTTTTATAAAGCAGCTAAACTTATTTCTATAGTAGTGCTCTCAGTTATTCAAGCTGGTGACAGCATCCAGCACTGACATTTGTTTCCAGTTTTGGAGACTTTGGGCTACTCCTCATTGCTCCTTGTACAGCACAGAAAAGAGCAGAAAAAGCACTGTGTGGTTTCTGCAGCTACACAAGCGAATACAGCATTAAAGAATTTAGTTTCACCCTAAGGCCTTCTGGCTTAATCTTTGATCTTGTTTCATCTGCTTATCCACTGTCTCTTACCTGGTAATTTATGAAAATAAATGCATAAATAAAAGTATTCCACTATGAAATCAATAAAATAAGCAACAAAAAATAAACCACAAAAAATCATGTTGCCTCACTCCCATTATAATTCATGAAGAGTGTTTACATAATTCCATCTTCAAAGTCAGACATTTGCAAAATTTAGCAGCGATCACCCACCTCTGAAATGCAAAATCATATGCAGATCCCCTTCAGCTAGCTACCGTATGATCCCAAAAGCATGCCCCAAGTAGAACATCCCAGGTTATTAACCAGTCTCCAGCATCCCTACTTGCAAAAAGAGAGTTAGATGAGATGATCCCAATGGGTCCCTTCAAGCATGAGACATTTTATGATTCTATTAAGAGAAAACCTTGTCCTCAGACAATTTCAGCTTAAATGAGTCTCTGTCTCTTACTGGTGGTAACTTACAAGTCTCAGAATGATGGAGAGATACAACATGGTTGTTGCCACGCTGTGGCAGAGTGACAGCCACCTCTTTAGAAAATAACTTTTGATACCTATCCGTCCTGGTTTACCTGCTCCCTCAAACCTCCCTTCTGGGCAACAAAGCACACCTACACGTGTGAGAAAGTATACCTAAGGAACAGAACTCAAGCACCATACAAATTAAGTATCTACATCTATTCAACTTTGAAAACATGTAAAAAAATTGAAAACCAGGTGGGAATCAGTAGATTCAAAGAAAAGACAGTGGCTTATGTGGGCAAATGACCGACTTCTTTCCCTTTTTTTTTTTTTCACTACTTCTTAAAAAAATTATTATAGTAATGATTATTTTTTCCCAGTTCTAGCAGTGATATCTATCCAATTATTTGTTTAACTTTTAATCACAGATCTAAGAAAAACCACTTTGCCAATCCCCCTTTCCTGTTTATGCCATTCTATTTTCCACTACAAACCTCAGCTCTAATAGATATAGATATATATATTTCAATTTCAGGAAAGGCAAAATAACAGCTAGACTCACCAACCTCGAGAAAGCAGATGAAATCTAATTCAGATTTGTCTACATGGCTCAAATGAAAAATGTGTGCTTTGTTTCACTGGCATGCTTAAGGTACTTCAACAGAAGTCCAGGTATAATGCCACAATTAATTTGTACCCTTATTGTAATGTGGTTTTATTATCCTCTTTTTTTCATTAGGAAAACATTGAACAAATAACTCATGGATATTTTATTCAGAAATCTTCATCCTGATTCACAAACACAAATGAGACATACTCTTAATAATAAAGATGGTGCTAAGCAAGAGATCATTACTAAAATGTTGCTTCATTGAAGAAAATCTAGACACAGATGCAACAGCCTCAATGCTTAAATTTTCCAGTAACTACTATTTATTTTTTAATAGCATTAGCTCAGCCATTTTTTTATTTCTTAGCACAGAATAAATTTAAAAGAACCCTTCACGTTATGTACAGATTTCTACTGCATCAATTCACTGTAAATTGGAATAAATCAAACACAATCAAGGACAAGTCTAACAAATGCCTGCTACATCAGACACTAATTGCTCAATTCATAAAAATAATATTTGTGAGTATATCACATGGGCTTTGTGATACCTGTTGATGCCATAGAAAACAGCACGTTTCAAACCAGTTTCTCAAAAGAAAATATGTTCACATGGTAGGAAAGCACTGGGAGGATGTAATCAGACACACAAAAGATGCATACAGGGATGTAGAAAAATGTGGCACTGTTTATTGTCTACTAGCTGCCACTGAAATGGCACTCAGAACAATTTTCATTATTTTTAATGTGGATTAACCCTACTGGTCTGGTTCTCATAAGTTCCTGGCTTCCAAAATTTCAGTGAAATTAATCAGTGTCTTGTGCAGGAAACTCAGGACCCATGTAGCACCCATTAGCTCTCCTGTTTAAAGTCAGGCCCCAATCCTTGCAGAGGTCCCAGCCTGTAACTGAGCAAGCCTAAGTGTTGGTTCCAAATGTAGAGATGTTCTGTGGACCTCTCAGTTACTCAAATTCATGTATTTTGTTTTCTACTTATTGTTTTTTCCAGCAATGAAAAGAAATCTGTAATCAACTAATGCAGCATTTGAGGGAAGTTTCTTGTACAACTGAACTAGTGATTTTATGGTTAGTTGCTAAAACCATGATTTGTCTAAACATCAAAGAACACCTCTTTGGTTTACATAAGGAATATCTAATAAACTTAACATGCCAGTGAAATATTTTTTTGTACCAAAGCAGCACAAAACAGCACTGCCCACAAAGGTTGAGCTGCATTTATAATAAACTTTGATGTGCCTTGAGAAAGCAGTGTCTGGAGGGTATTTGTACTTAATGAGGCAGGGAACAATGGGTTAAAAGAGTACAATTCCCATCCTAGGAAAGAAAAAAAAAAACAAACTTAACTGTAATTAAGAGTAGAGCATGTAGTCGTCTTATCCAGAAGTTTGAGCAACTTTGTTCAGAGTTCTGTCATAAGAAGTGGCAAAAAAACAAAGATCCTAACAGATCACAAAATTATAGCACGGAAACTTGTTTGATAATCACAATAGTTGTGCTATTATATCAAAAACCTCACCCAAGAGCTTTACAAAACAAGGTAAGTTGCCTTTTAAGCACATTTATATTCCATGCTCAAAATGGGTTCAATTTACATCTCTGAATATTTTTTAACTTAACATGATTCTAGACAGAGGGGGGGCTTGTTTATTTCTGTCAGATAAAACAGGGTCCTTAAAATATTATTTTATAATTATTAAAGTAATTTGAGCAGTTTCCATTACACTGCAGCTAGCCCACTAACATTTACACCCATCTAGTACAGCCACCCTTGCCTCCTATTCTCAGGGTTTACTTTCAGATTTAGTCTAAGCTTTAACAATGTCTGCAGCACTATCTGTTCATTCTGTAGTTATTTTGTTCCTTCTTACTCCTCCTCTACTGTGTCATATTTTAACTCAATTATTTAAGTATAATCTAAAATACACACACAGAGTGTTTCACAGAAATATCTCTCAGTGTATGCTAGCTCAAAGAAGCTAGTCTGGGTAACACAAAGCTTTTATTTATTCATTTTCTAGTGACATCACTGAAGAATTGTTTCTTTATGGCTTTACGCAGGATGAAAACAAATGTGGTTGATGTATGACAGGGATTAGGCAGAAAGAAAGTGACAGTCTAGAAGGCCAGTAAGTAAAATGCAGAGGTTGCAGAGGCCTTGCAAAAGGAAAAATTTCTTTTGAAAGGATGAGTAGAGAATTCCAGTATCTCAGATATGGCAGAATCATCTAAAACCGAAACTTTTCATTTCTTCTGCAACTTCATGTCAGCAAACTACATGACCTAAATATATTGCAAAAACATTTCAAATATATTCAAAGTGGGGTACATTCTGTGCTATTAAAGCACTCTAGGGAAAAAACATTTAACATGCTTTTCATTTAGAAATAATGGTAATATTTTAACTGTTCAAAACCAAACTTTTCAAATTCACTGACCAGCAGTTCAGCATCTAGAGATATATTAAAATCCCTTAATCTGACATGCACCATTTTTCCATTTTACCTGGAGTCTCAGCAGGGATTGAAAGTGCTGAGCACCTCCAGGTTCCAGTGTTCTGCCAGTTTCCTTACAGGGCCCAGGCATTCACTTTCTGACTCCTGCTCCTACACACTTAAACAGCTCCCCAGCATTCTACAGACTGCCCTGATATGAGCCTAAATTTGCTGATAAACAAAACACAGATTTCTTGTTACAGGCAGAAGGAAAGACTGGTACAGAACTCCCAGCTGAAAATTTTAAAATCTTTTGAGTCAAAGCTGTATGGATATAACTTTTTTATCACAAGTGTTTCCTTAGTATTTCTATACTAAAATAACCAGTTACTTCACCTACAGGGTATGCAAGGAGAGGTTTATACTCCCGAAACACTGGTGTTCTGTACATGGCCTTTCCTGTGACCAAATATCATTTTTCACCAACTGCTGTACCATTGCATCCTGTTTTGGCACCCTTAGACAACATAATATAAGTGACTAACACAAAATACTTCCAATTTTAGCAATGAAAATAGTTTTAAAGTCCAAAAGAATAACCAATTTTTATTTTTTTAAAAAAGGTCTATTTTCTAATTCCTACTTTCGACACTGACTCCTTCAAGGGAAATGGAAAAATTTACCAGGGATGCCAGACCTATCTAACCAAAACTCATCCACTGCAAATTCATGTACTCAGATATTATAGTACTCTATTCCAAACAGGAACTGACCAAAGAAAACTGGAATTCCACAAACAGGCAACTGGACAATGGAACAGAAGTGAGCACAATTTTAGAAGCTGACTGTAATACAGGCAGAAGAAAGTCCCAATCATGTATCCATGGTCTCTTTTGCTCACAGAAAGAAAGCCCAACAATAATTTGCTGGTAACTGTCAGAATTTAAAGCAGTCTTCCAGCTGTATCACTGCAAGCAGCCTACCAGTACATATGCTGACAACAGTGAAAGCATGGGCTGTGACCTCTGGCTGGGTGTCCTACCTTCAGCTAGAGTCTTGTAGAATTATTACAAATGCCAAAAATCTGCCTGGGATGAATCTGTAAATTTGTGAACTTTCTTAACTTTGGAGATGCCTACGACTATCACTTTCAACTATTTCTGCTTTCTCAGGCCACTGCTCAGCAAAAGTCAGTTTGTATCTACCATTTTTAGAAACAATTGCATTTGAATTTAACAACTATTTGAAATAACTTGGCTAACAGACATTTTCTCTGTATTTTTATGAATGCTGAATGCTCTTTACCTGAGGAACATGCAAGTAAAAAGGAAATTGAGACCTTTTACCCAATATGCTTTTACTCATTTTTCAACAAGTTCAAGATTATGTGTTTTCCTACTTCTCTGAAATCTGGTGCAGTATAATTTCTTCATTTATAAGGACATGTGGCAAAAAGTGAAGAAAATATCACATCAGCAAATGCCCCTTCTACCTCCAGCAAAATGAAGCTGACAAAATTTTAAAAGCACCCCTCCATACAGGGGTCCCAAGCCCTTATTTGTAAATATCTCTGCTATGGCCCAGTTCTAAATGTATCAGACTGATATGTACAGAATAATGGGTAAGTTGTGCTTAAATCTGTAGGCAAAAATTCTGTTCACAAGCTAGGCTTCTGTTTGGAAACTACAAGGTAAGTTTTGCAAATCATACACCAAACCATTGCTTGCTTTACCCTCATCATCAGGTGCAATCTTAAGCAAAACTTTATCAAAGTAACATGCCACTTTCCTGCATGCTGATTTTACAAAACTCACTCTCTGAATGTTGTTCAACATGATGTCATCGCACTGTAACTCACTTCATTTACAGTATCTGTTTCACTTCTACTCACAAGCTAATATAATTCATTTCTTTTTTTTAACTGCACACAGGCTGCTAGACACATGTGCACAGCAAATGGAATCTGAACTTAGCTTAACAGCCTCATTTATTCCTGATGGTTTAAATTATTTCATCACAACTAATGACACCCCCTCAGCTTCCTGTGCAGCGCTGCCAGATGTTCAGAGACCACAAAGCCACTCTCTTCTTTGACGGCTAGTGACAAGTCGTCCTCTGAAGGACTTTCCCTCACTGCACAGGCTGGATGACACCTCCATTGCTTAGCACCTCTCTACCTCCCCAAGTAACCATGGTGAAAGAAGAAGGAAGACATGAGAAACCAGTCAGCACATTAGTAAGGACAAATTAAGTGAAGCGTTCTGAACTTGATGTATCTCATCTCCTCCTACTGGAGTTTCAAGCCTGATTGTTTCATGAAAAGACAGACAACTGTTTGTCTTGATCTTGAAGGTGAGAAGTTTTCTGTGTTCCTTCAAAAATAACTTTTCCTTTCTTCAATGGGGGAAAAAAATAAAGGAGAAATTTAAATGGTAACCACAAGGCCAATGATCTCTAACCAACAATGTTATCTCACTATCAAATCATCTTCAAAAGCAGAATGCAAAAAACTTGGAGTCTTAGAAAAGTTTTAGTCACATTCAGCTTAGGTTTGGGTTCTGTTTTGCCCAGTGGGAAGATGATTTTCCCTTACAGGTTTCTTCTCATAAGTTTCAAGTATTTTTCTCTATGGGAGGTATCTAAAGATCTTAGAAGGGGCAAAAGTGAAATAGTGAGTCTGGACATGCTAAAGATGAGGATATACCATCATTTCTCAACAGGCATAGGCAGAAACGGTAACAACTGTACAACAACAACCTTTGGAATAACAAAACAGCAAGTCCTTGCATTTTTAATATTAAAACCCAAGTAAGTCTGCTCTGTTCCTGGAGTTCCATCCACTATTTTGAGCACATATGGCAGACATTCTACTGACTTTTTTTCTAATTAAAAAGAAATTGCTGATCTGTCTCAGGGACTGAAGATCTGCTCAGTTTGCCAGAAAGTATAGTCCTAAAACAGAAAGGACACCTGTGTTAGCCCACCTGATAGGAAGATCATGAGCTGGAAAGCCTGTCCCTCTGTCTCTCTCCCTGTTTTCATTCCTTTGTTTGTTTGTTTGGGGGGGTCATGTTTGCTTTGAGTTTTTTGGTTTTGTTTTGTTTTTTTTCCCTTTCACTAGACATTTGTAAAAGCAGACTTGGAAGGGAAAAATAACCTCTATCAATACAAACTCTAGACAGCAGTGCCAGAAAACTTTTGTACGTGAGTCTGATTATGTGTGTGGTCACCCCAGAATTATTTCTGCTACGGTAAAAATTAGTTCATTCCTTAGATTACAAAAAATTACTTTGAAGGAAAGTCTCCTCAGAATTTTCCTAGAAATCCAGTAGTAGAACTGGAGGAAAGTGAGAGCTAACGCATCATCTTACAGTCTGTAACAGACACACTTTTTTCCATCTACATTTTTCAAAGTATTTTAAAATCTTTCACAGCACAGCTATCATACTGAGTTTCTTTTAGTTCCTTATTTCAATAACTTCATCAGACAATCCTGTAAAATTTTACACTTTAGCTTCAGCTTCAGGAGGAGGAGAGAGTCATATAATGTGACAATGACAGGAACTCCTGAGGAGTCTCAAACTGGCATTACTTTTTCCACAAAATATGTGCATTTATATACATATGTTGGTATAAGTTTATATGTGAAATACAGGCCAAAAATAAAGCAAAGTTGCCTAGATATGTACAAATGGAAAAAAACAACCTACCCTGAAATGCACTGAGATTTATGGAGAGTCACATGGACTTCATTCTGTTGTCTCTAAATGTTTTACTGGGGGGAGTGGAGGAGCTGAATAAACTTTAAACTCTCATGTAGGGATGTATAGCCTGTGTATCTTTGGCAGATGTGGAAAGGAGATGAAATGGGCAAGGGAGAATCGAATATCCCATCACTGCAGGTTTGTGAACGGGAAAGAGCACAGCAAAGATCTCACATCTGGCAATCATTTGTCAATAGCTGGAAAGAGAACGGCAGGAAACTTTCTGGCTCTTGTAGAAGATGAAAAGACGAAAAACATGTGTCACACATGCACAGTACTAGTACAATGACTACTACATTTATTTCCCTGCACCACCTTTTTTTTTTAATTTAATGATCTTCAGATATACTTTAATCCATGGTCAAAATCATGCAGTCACTTGACTTGTTAAAGCTGCAGTGTATGTACATTTTTCAAATAAACTCCAGGGCTGATGTTAGAAAATCAAAATCATTCAAGCGTAGGCTGCCTGGTACTTTGGGCAGGAATCCTTGTGGTTTAGTCAATAAACAGAATCTAAATGAAAGACACCGCAGTAACTAGACAGTAATGTTTCAAACAGTTCTTAACACAAAAAGAGAAAGACAGAGAAACAGAGGCTGACCAAGTGTCCAGATGCAGTGCTACTTAGTCCACAGAGATCATTCTAGTGCAAGCAGCAGACCTTGTGTATTTGAGCACAAGGTCACTTGCTGTTTCTTAAAAAAAAAAAAAAACCAAAAAACTTATTTAGGGCTATTTTTATGATTCTGCTATAGTTCTGGGTTTGATTTTGTTTGTGCTTCCTCCCCTACCTTCCCCTGCCCCCTTGTTTTTTTTCCATAGAGATTTATCCTGCAGAAATATCTGCTAAATAAAACATAAAAGGGTCACTTTCCTGAACCACAATGCCATATTTAACTAATTCACTGCTGTCACACCATACAGTATTACAAATATTCCTAGGGAAAATGTCATTACAAAAATTGAATAGCTACTGGTACCACTGGTGGCTTTCCATACCTAGCTGTCACTTTATTCCTCTGCTTTTAAGGAGAAACTGCTGCAGCAGAAGCACATCTTGTCCCTGTGATTCTGAAACTAAAAGCTGCAGTTTGTTTAAGCTGGCAAAATCACAGTAGCCTGCCAAATTATAACAGGAGCAATATCTCTGCCTAACAAGTCTGATCATGGTTAATTACAATGCAGACCAGAGAGCAGCCACAATTATTCATTATTACAGGAAATACCTTATTTAAATTTTATGGAAATTTGCACTTGTACTTCAGTATGCCTGGGAAAAGAACTCCAGTCACACGAGGAAGGACCTCAAACATCTGAATCACTCAAGATGCTATACCTACAAACTGGAAGAAAAACTTTGCCTTGATATTTAGATCAAGTCATAGCAATAATTATATTTACTGAGTTAAACTGCCATGAAATATTGTTCTCAAGCAACTCTTTTTATTTTAATCATAGGAGTTGTAAACATCAGCAAAATGCTATGAAATGTATTTTAATTGAAAAAGAAAAAATACCCAAACCTGTGGCTATAAAGATATAGGCAGACAAAGAGATAGACAGATAAGTATTTTCATCTACAAACATGTACATATGTATTTTTGTGCGCAGTGTTGCACAAATTGCACCCACCCTTTACAACTGGCTCGTGCTCTCCTTGATACCCTCCACAGTGCAATGGAGTTTCAGGTTCCAAACTTGCAGTCAGTGAGAAAAGAGGGGCAGAGAGGTGGAGATGCTTTCAGGAAGCTCCTTAGTATCAGCATATCAATAAGACCATATCATGAAGTCTCTCTGGCATAAGCAAGTGCAGCAGGGCACCAGGGAAGAAAATGCTTCCACACATGTGGGTATGGGGGGGAAATACACAGTTTACTAAGCATTGGGGCACAGAGGTTCTTTTTTTCTTTTTTTTTTCTCTTTTACTTTCTATGTGTGTATAAACAAATCTGCTGATTTAGCTTTCGTTCAGTGTTCCTCCACCAATTAGCTATATATCAGATGGTGGTTGTACCCATCCCATTTATGCTCTGAGCTATCATCTCACTCTCACTACAATTGCAAATATAGGCCTCAGAGTGCAAATTTACATGAATCATTATTCCTGGCAATATAGGGAGCCTCAAAAACAGGTTTAACTTTGTTCTAATACTTCAATATCACAAAATATGACAAAAGATAACTCCAGGGATTAGTTAGCCTGAAATGGTTTCCCAAAACATCAAAGAAGGTGATTTCACCTCAGATCATTCTAGAGATCAAGTTTGCAGCATAGCCCAACGAACAATTGTGTTAGTAGCAATGGAATGGTGATTGAGCAAAGGTGTTACACCATACAGAAGCCAGGATGGAGAAAATATGTGTTTTCTATTAGAGAAAATTCTGAAAATTTCACAGCAAGCAGGAATGAAGCATTAGAAATAACACGTTACACCAAAAAGTTCACTATTAGGATTGTATGAAATACAAATGGAATTAATTATTTTTTGCTGGTGGATCCCCCTGACTAGCTGTACATAAAGCCACACATAACAGTAAGAGATAAGTAAAAGTTACAATATTCAACAATTAATAAAAGCATTCCACCTTCAAAAAACTGTCTAAACATTAATAAACAACTATTCTACCAGATATGTCCTGTAAAGACAGCAGGGTCACTATTCAGCTGGAAGTAAACTTTAATGACTATTGCAAGTCTGCCATTCTGCTTGCACTTCAGGATTATGTTTGCTTTTATACACTAATAAAACATTATATATGCACTCACTGACATATTAAGATAAAGAAGATACACTTTTTCAAAATTCTTTACTGTGAGGGTGGTGAGGCACTGGAACAGGTTTCTCAAAGTGGTGGATGCTTCATCACTGGAAGAGTTCAAGGACAGGTTGGATAGGCCTCTGAGCAACCTGGTCTAGTGGAATGTGTCCCTTCCCATGGCAGGGGGGTTGGAACTGGATAGTTACGTTTTTAAGAACTGGAGGGTTACATTGGAACTGGAAAGTTAGGATCTTTAAGATCCTGTCCAGCCCAAACCATTCAATGATTCTATGGTTCTTACTCTGCTCTCTGCTCTCTGCTGTCCTGTGTAGTAATCGAAGTAGGAAGAAACGCCACTAGCCATCGTGGCATCATCTCCAAGCTCTCCTAAGCCACTAAGGAAAACAAATAAGGCCTGGAGCACACTCTCTAAGTCCACCCACACAAACATTTATTTTAGTAAATGTGGTGTCTTTATTGAAAGTCTCAAGTCCATTATGAACATACTCTTTCTTGATCATTGCTTGACAACAGAGAGATGGCATTCTCTTACCTAAGGAGGATCACAAAATCAAATAGTCTCCAGTTAACTGAATACGTGCCCATTAGTTGATGTGGTGTTTGGTTTTTTCCCCCTTGCTTTATTCATGTTGGTTTTTTTCTTCATAAAAGTATCAAATAGGGCAAAGAGAGGGCTGGACAAAACCTTTAGCTTAGGTTTAAAATAGCCTTTAAAATATGGTGACTTTTGGATCAAGGGAAACATTCATATCTCTATCAGTGCTGAAAATATTTTGTTATTTTTAGTGGAAACAATGTCAGCTTCCAACAATTGCAGACCCAGCTCACAATGTTCACTGGGCAACACCAACAAAGACACCGAGAAAATAAGGTTCTAACCCACTGCTTTCCTTTCTGACCCACTCAAAACTGCCAGCTCTGATTCTGCTTGCGAGATCCTTCCAAATGTCCAGCACAAATCCTCTCCATTGAATGAAATAATGAAACATACAGATTTTGCCAAAATTCAAACCATGTGTGTCCCAAGCAGTACTTATCTTTTTATCATCTCAAATCATATTTTAAAGTTATTGTTGGAGTTCTCTACACTGCAGGTTGCCATGCAGGGATAGTAGAGCTAAGACAGAAATGAACTTGGGCAAAGAAAACATCTTGAATGACTCTGAAGCCATGAGTTCTGCCTTCTAATGGCAGAATATGTTACTTAATTTTGCTCCAGAGAGAAGCAGCCCACACAGAGCTTTGTGAACTTGCTGTTGGGCTGCTTTTTGGGCTGTAAGCTATTTTGAATCACTCCAATACAATGAACACTACCACACAGGCAAACTGAAACACACTATTCAAGCTGCTTTCAAACAAACAAACAAAAAGCTGGTGACCTGCTAAAAGCCAGTGGCTGCTAAAACAAAACTGAAGGCTGTGTCCATTTTTTAATGATTTACCCTTTCTGGTTCTGAGCATAAAACAACACAGGAAACACACCACGTTCCCAAAGCCAGTGCATTGCATGGTTTTTCACCTCATAAAATCAATGTCTTGTGGATCTGTTTCTCCACTGTACACTCAGTACAGTAGTCAACATTACTGTGCAGGCCTGCTTTTGCACAAAAGTAGTGCTAAACAAAAGATGGCTACTAACTAAACTGCAGTTTGATTGTCAAATTAATATTTCTCACCTACAGACAATTTTGCTAATACTCTTTTATTTCCCCCTCTCTCTTAAATGCCTCAGTTTTTATGTTTCCTATTAATGTAGCATGAAACTTGTAATATAAGAGCTTTCTCACCTATTGCCTGGATCATGTCACTCCCTTCTTTGATGTGGAAGGTAAAGGAAACTGATTCAAGTCCAGGCTCTTCATGCTAAACTTCAAGGCTGTGAACAACCCTGCTTCTGGTTATGTTTCTGTTCTCCATCATATTCTTTTCACTCTACTCCCTGCAGCCAATAGCCTTCCTCCTCCCTCGCCTATTTAGCTACCTCTTGTCTTCCATGTCTTTTTTCACACCTGTACAGCAATCCTCCTCTCCTGCAATCCACTCATCCTTTAAAACAACTGGTTTCTTATGTAAAGCACAAAGACTTTAAGTCACATAGAAAAAGTTGCCTGTGTCTTACATAAAATGTCAACTGCAGAGCTCAGAGAGAGACATTCACCTAGGGCCAGTGTTTCACGCTTGGACCATTCTGAACATCAGTTTCAGTTATGAATGTTTACAAGAGACGGCCATCTACTACTGCTCTTTCACACAGTGCTAGGTATACTAACTACCCTTCAATAAAACACTCTTTTAAAATCATCATTAATACTTTAAATCTTTTTTCTACAAATAAATCTTTCTATCATTGGCTGTTACTATACATTTTTATATTTTTTTTAAGAGTTCAAATAATTTTAAATGTAAATGATGCCTTCACAGGATAGTATTTATGCTGAAATATTCTCAAGAATCAGAAAGCTGTGCTGTTTAGGATTTTTAAGAGATTTAGAATCAAATATAGAAAAATCAAAGTAGAACAATCTTCTGTCCTTAGCAGCAGGATTATTGAGCAGATGTTAGAAGAGAAAAAAATGATGATCTGAACATAATCTTAGTCCCACCTGTAAGAAGAAAAGTGAAATAAAAGAGCCAGACTGGGGAGTCCTTTGGAAAATAAAGCTAGAACCGAATTTAGTTGAAATGTTACACCTTTTTAAAAAAAAAAGAAAACAAAATATTGAAGGCAAGATAGCTTTTTTCTCACTGTCATTTTTTTGTCAAGTATCAACTGTGCAAGACACCTGTCATGTCGAAAAAATTTAAAAGTCTGGAAGAAAAATAGCCAAAGACAATTTACACTGTGAAACTGAAAAAAGAATATCTTCAGGCAACTTCCTTCTGCATTCTCATGTCGTGATAATTTTGGGGGTTTCTTTGAGTTTGTAAGCTTTTTAGGAAGGCACTTACACAAGGATAACATGTCTCAAACAGCTTTGGAGATTTTATACAGCAGAGACATGGACAGAAAACTACACAGAGATGGCAAGGACACTAAGGAATTCCAGAGCTATCACAATGAAATGAAAGCAGAAATGCAGTTTGATAAGAAGGCTAAAACATAGTACCAAGTCCTATCTGAATGTTTATGCTTTCTCTGCATAAACCATTAGTTTACATTGAACTCTTAACCTCAGAAGGAACTAAAAAGTAGTAGTGACCTGATATACCGTCACAATATTCCAGCCTTAGAAGTCAGCTTCCTTTGTTATGGATGGAATGTTATTCTGCATAAATGGTGTTAAACACCTGCCCTCTCCACCATTTATTCCATTTCACAGCTAAAAAAATTCATTTCAGAACTCATCTAAAAGGATAGAGAATCCATCATTCACATGAAAGCCCTTCCATTTTGGGCAGTCTACCAATTGAAATCCGAGAACGTATCACAGAATGGAGTCACATGTCTGAAACAATGGTAACTCACCATTAAGTGCAATGTGGCAACTAAAACTGACCTCTTTAATCTAGAAAATGTATTTAATTTCCAGAAAAATACTGCACAGACAAAATTCCAGGTTTGAAATGAAACATTTGTGGAATTTAAAATTTCCTCATAGATTATTTAAAAAAATACCTTTTTCAAGACCTCCAAAAGATTTTAAATCCACTATTAACTGTAAAAAGTAAATTGAGTTGTTTTCTTTTTTTCCTAAATGAGCAACAGACTTTTATAGGATGTTGTTATTTTTCTTGTCTAGTCAACTGTCACAGCCTCAGAGTCACAAGCTTTGCTCTCTTCAGAATGAGACTATTGTTGGTTTTAGCATGATGATTAGCTCCTGTACCTTATCATCCCACGGTCAGTTCAATCTGGGATATGACACAGATTTATTTCTGAGTCTTAAATCTTAGGTTATCTTGGTTACCATCCTGCCCACTTTTGGAGTCACAGTCTAGCTCAATGCATTCTGATCTAATAAGGACCAAAACACTGAATCCCAAACAGAAAGCAGATTAATATTGCATCATTGTTCTCAGTTTCTGATTTTGACCTATATCTGATTTGAAATTGCCATCCTAGTTTTCGAATGTCTTCATGGAGGCAGAAATCTGAATTTCCAGGGATCCAAAATTACTCCAATGACTCACTTTGACAATGTATTTTAACACAGTGCAAATAGCAAATAGCATGGTCTTAGTCCTGACTTCTTTTATTTGTCCTTTTATCTTTCTATTTTCATTGTTCTATGAATGTGGGACTTTCTTCACTATCTTTTTCAAGCCATTAAGTCAGCTTTCTCCAGGTCTCAGCTTTTTCTTTCCTCTTCTGTGTGGCCAGTTCAACCTCAGTGACTTTTTATTTTCCATTTCTGCATCTTTCTGTTTTTCCATAACTACGGTCTCCTATGTAAACATCTGCATTTATAGTCAAGCTTTCCTTTCTCCAATGCTTCAAGGATTCTCTTTCTGCTTAAGAGCTTGGACAACATCTTAAGAGACAAAATGCTGTGTGGGACAACATTTCCTCCCATTCATGGTGATGTGGATCCCCTCCCACCTGCTGTTACTTAACATTCCAGAGTGTCCAGAGTCCTAGAAGACTACAAGCAGGAAAGTGTGCATGCAATGCAGCAGCAGAAATCAAAGAAGAAAGTCAACACCACAGAACTAGTCAGATGTCTGTGAGCCAGCAGCAAGTGTTCCATAGATCATCAAAAATTAATGACTCTGGAAGCTACTCCATCTTACTTTTCCACTCATGATCATCACTGTAACTGTTCAAATCAATATAAACAGCAATACAACAAATGAGAGCGCAAAATAATTTCTAGAACCTGTTCTTCACCTTAGCTCTCCAGGCTCAATGGATTCCCTCCACTCCAAATTATTATATCCAATGATCCATTCCATTAGGGTCTGAACTAGACCTTAATTTTCCAGAAAGGTGCTTGGTATCTGCTGAACTCCAGGGTTGCAGATGATAAGTTTTGCATCAGTTTTAAATATATTAAAAGCTGAGGATTTCAATTTTAAACTTTAAAATTTAAATATACAACCATATACACTATATTTCAAGAACAAGGAAGACAAGAATGTTATTACTCTGAATGTTAGCAAATAGATACCTGTACACACAGAAGCTCCCTTAACACATTTTAAGTCACACAAAAAGCTGTCAGATAAAGTCGATCTCCCAGGAATGACAAAAGTATTCTCTAATAAATGTAATACAGAAATGTACACTACAATCTGCTTTGTCATCTATTTTCCCAAGTGGTAAAAATATTAAAACCAGGTTGAGAACAAGTATAATTAGCCAAGTATTTAGTGTCTTTCACTTCATGAATTCTAATATTATCCAGGTCTCTGAACCTTATTTGAATGATGGGTGAATAAATGGAATAAAACCCCATTATTACTCTGATAAAATTGGTACCTGAGCTGTCTTTTTTTCTTTGGTTCTTTTTATTTGTGTGCTATGTTGTACATGGCAGGCAGTGTACGAGGATTCAAATGCTTTGGATTCTGAGTGTCATGCAAATTCATAGTTTGACATTGTTTGATATTGTGCTGACTGCTACTAAAAATTTTGAAATAATGTTCAAGCTTTAATGATTGGATGACATTTGTCTGATAAAAAGCCAAATTTCTTTCTGTCAAAAATGCAGAAATGAATGAAAAGATCTTTAAAGTGTCCCTCTCTGATCCCTGGGGCATAGCAGTGCTGAGAGCACAGCTACTGTGTAGAATCTCTCTCAAAGGAATAACAACACTATCTGAAGGAGCTATTTACAACTTGCCTTGTGTATCATCAGCAGAAACAAAAGATACAAGAAGCATAAAGGCATTTCGCCCTGTCTATCCCTCCTGACATTTATCCCTCCCACCCATATAGGAAATAAGGGGAGAGGAAAGTAGAGGCATGGCCCTTTTATGTAAACTAGGGGTGTTTGAGGTAAGAGTTATTCTGAGCTATGGGAGAAATATCTGCCAAATCCTTCACTCCTTCCCTCCTCACACTGATATGAAGACACATATACACATTGCCTTTCCATACTAAGGCTGTCCAGGGGCAATAAGAACATGGAATAAAATAGGAATGATGATGTTCTGACCAGGAGTTGAAAAGATAGGCCAAAGGGAGAGAAGAAGTGACAAGAGGTAGACGTGAAAGACACTTCAATGACTGGTGCAGCTAATGGAAAGCGCCCAGAGCCAGATGTTTCTTGTAAATAACAATGAGACTCAGAATGCCTTTTCAGGCCAGAGCCAGTGACTGTCAAGGAAAGGTTAAGAATTATGGAATTTTAACAGGTCATAGGGAAAATCTGCAACAGGCAATGGACAGATCAAAGACATGTCACCAGAGTGGGAATGTGACTGACACTGTGGAAATTTTTCTGTAGTTCAAAGGGATTTGAGGGCTACCAGAAGGCAACCCTGAAACTCTTGTGGAAGCAGTGCATGTTCTTCAGTCCCAGAGATGGTGCCAAGAGTCTGGATACTGAAACCAGATGAAAGTTCAGGAAAAGATGGAAGTACAGTCTTCTTTTCAATATTTTTCCCTATTTCATAAAGGCAATTTCTGTCCTTTCCCTCTAATAATTTTTATTTTTTACCTAAACCATGCTAGAATGAAGGTTGATGCTAGTGGGATTTTTTCCTCATTTAAAGGTTCTGCTGTGGCTCATTAGCACCAACAGAACCCTTGAGAGACATGCATGCCTTCACAAATACAGAGCAAATATAAGGATAAATCAGCAGACAGTCCATACACTCATATGAGTAGCACAAAAAAAATTCAAGAAGAGGATTTCTGAAGCAGAAGGCAAAGCAGCACTTACTTTAGTTAGTTCTGACATTTATGACACACAGTCAGAGAAGACACCTGTGCAGACCAAAGAACTCAGGTACAACTATGGGTAAGGCTTAAGGACTTTGGCAAGAATACTATTTCACCAGTAGTGTAATGACACTTTGGATATCCACGCACTAATGACTGAGATGGAGAGCCACTGAATGGAGTATACAATGTTTTCATCAGTACCAGAAAATTACAACAGAAGTTGTTGCCTGGAGGAAGAGAAAAATCCCATAAGACAAAGCATGGAGACAAAAAACAAATCTTTGATTCAAGAAACACTGTTGTGACAAATATATTGTTAAAGGCTATACTTCCAGCTGGTTCCAAATATGCAACTATTTTACATGTTATTGTTATAGAAAATATTACAAAATGTTACTATCTAAAGCATACTTTGCAAGAAAATTCAATAGATGATTACCCAACTTCCTTCCTAGTGCAATTTTCTAAGAAATGGGCAGCATGTAAGTAAAATCCTAACATTAAATCAAAAGTTATTAGTGACAGAATATGAAAATATAGTCCTTAGAGCAAGATCAATAAATTAAGGTAGTTTACTCCATAGGAAGGAGGAATGAATTGGTTGTGGATAAAGGAAGAAAAAAGAGAGCGAATATGATTTGCTGTATAAGAAATAAGAACATTGCCAATACACTTCTTGATTACTGAATATGGGCATTTATATAAAAACACTTTCTTCTCTATTATACAAACTTTTCAGGCCTAAACCCAGAAGTATTTTACTTTTTCTAAAATTGTCATTATATTCTTGGTCAAAATTTAATGGGACACCTGGAAAAGATGAGGAGATTAAATGCTATCAGATGGAACAGAAGTGCAGGAAAATTCTCCAACAGTACATCAGTACAGCCAGTGGATTCTCTTTTTTTTTTTTTGTGAGCATTATGCAGAATCTTCACATTAGATGTTAGATCAGACTTCTCTTTCTTATTTATCTGCATTTCTATTTTTCCTATGTTTCTGTTATTCTAAGCTCTACACATAGCTCTTTTCAATTAAAATTCTTGAAGATTTATTAAGTGTTTTCAAATAAAAGTATTTTTTTTTGAACTTAAAGAGGCTAGTAATTTACACTTGTGATAGCATGATGTGGTGGCTCCCATGTTCTGTGCCAGTCAACCTCAATGTTAGACTGAGGTAAGCATCCACTGTTTTTCAGAGAGGAAAGGAAGACTAGCTAGATAAATAACTAAATATTAATACCCTGAGTCCTTCAACATGCAATTTATTCCTTTAGATAACACTAGACATGTAAAAGGGAGGAATATACATTACTCTGTAAATCAGTGCAACTTGGCACATGTTTTATTGTCCTTATCCCTGCTTATCCCACCACAGATAACACTAATCAAGTGGCAGTGCTTATGCAACATTTCTGCTGTGAAAAACCATCTCATGTGCAAATCAAAACAAGAACTACATGAATTTATTTCTAAGCATTTTATTACCATTCTTCAATTTCCATGTAAGGAATGAGCAACCTGTTGGTTTGCTTCTCTCTCTTTGTTAAAGACAGCCTATTCCCTGGAGAAACCCATTTATTTGCTGTAAACATGTTTTTACAGGCCTTTTAATAAAACAGGAATGGGTGGGGGTCAGGGTTTGTGCAGGTAAAAAGTAGTGTCTGAAAGTGGCCTTAGTAGTTTGTCAGCAAGTGCCAAGGAGCATCAAGCTTAGTCCATATTCAGAAGGTGCAGATGTATGTATTTCTGTCTTCCACTTCACATCCAAGGCTTAGAAAGCAGAGGACTAATCTGCTGAAAACATACGGCCTGTATGAAAGGATACCACTTAGGTCTGCCCCCGTGTCCACACTGTCCTCTATGGGGATCTAAAAGTCCACTATTTGGTTGAGGTTATGTGCTTACCTAAAAGTACAAGAAAACAGCTAGAAACAGGCCAAATAAGTAACTAAATAGTTCACCAGCAAACAGTCTACATTCTAAGGCAGTTTTGGAAACAATTCTACAAGGCAATAAGAGGAAACTTTCAGAAACTACTGGGGAAATTTTATCTTTCCTAATACTCTAAATATACCTACAAGCAGTCTTTTTTTTTTTTTTCTGAATGAGTTAAGAACAAATAGAGTTAAAAGAAATTAAAGCATATATGCTTGCTCCAGTTTACATTTTATTTCTAGGCCTTGCAACTGTTTCATTTTGCCACTGATTTTTGCAGCCACAGTCAGATGGTAATTTTTTTAATTAACAGAGCTAACAAACTAACAATATTGCTACAAACTCAACAACAAATCATTTATGTACTTTTCAAACTTTTCCTGTAGATACACATACATATTGCTTTGTCTATTTCTCATTTTCTTTCCTAATTCAGATTACATATATATATGCCAAGTATGTAAGTGTAAACATATGAAACATCATTTTATGTATAAATACTTTGCTTATTCATAGTCCAAATATCCAAATAATTTTTTTCAAATTTGGCCTTGAAAGAATCTGCTAACAGGAATTATTTACATAACAGTGTTTAAAGCTATATATTGTTGTGGGGATTGAGCTATATGGGAAAAAAATATTGCAAATCTTTGACATTATAAACCAGCTGGAACTACTTTAACCAAAGTGTAAAAGAATATACTGAAAACACAAAAAACAACCCACATTTCTAACAGAGATGCAATCAGGAAAACAAATATAGCTAAGTGATAAGAAGTCACTGATTTTTTAATTTTTTTTTTGTCATGTGAGAGCATGGTATATGAAGACTGAACCTAAAGTCCCACTTAAAGGAATAACTCTACAACTGGTAATATTCAGGTTTGTGCCTTCAAGACCTTTCTCTTTTGATTAACTTGTCTTGACATGATATGCACACCACAAACATGAGAGAGATAAAAAACTCATCCTTAAATGATATCTCAAGACCCTTTAAGAAAAATGCTCAAAATGACAATTTAAGCTGTCTTATTAATAGAAATAATAACATTTGCAATGATTATAAGTTAATATAGGTATAATGTAAGTTATCATCTTTGGAGGTCTGTCTTTATTAGGAAGGTTGCATCAAAATACATGAATTCATCTAAAAATGGATCATTACAGTAGTTCAAAACCATAATCTAGACATATTTAGATAAGATCTACTCACATTAGTATAAATCTAGTTTTGAGTTCATACACATTATCACGGTTTAAAAAATTGTTGCATCTCGGCTTGACAATGATACCTAAAGGCACATGCATTTATCACCCACTGTAATCCTGAGGTAAAATGTGGACAATTATAGTTCAGTGACAGAGGGGCTTTGCTTACATGTGTTACTTCACATTTGTTGTGCTAAGTAGATGGACTTAATTTGTGTGGCTCAGCAGACTTACAAGACCAGATCATATTTTGAGTCATTGTTCATTGAATTACTGGTCTAGTTCAATGTAGTTATACCAAAATTTAAACAGGTCTAAACAAGTAAGCCTACAGTTGAGCTTATAGTAGCATAATTAGATGAGTATGTACATGGATATACAGACCTTACGGATCTGTATACAGATGTGTATATACAGATATATGCTAGGTCATGTATATTCCTCAAATTACCTTTTTCTTTTTGGTTTGAGTTTTTGGAATTTTTTTGGTGGTTTTTTTTTTTTTTTTTTGGTTGGGGGTTGACAGGGCAGGGGCACAATGACCCAACTACTGGAAGCATCAGTGTAAAATACAAGGTTAATTTCTACTTTATATTTGCAAGCCAAAGTATAAAAGTCTGAACTTAGCGTATTTCAAAGTATCAAAAAGCAGAAATATTCATCTGAAATGTAATATTTTTAAGACTTCATTTTACACCAGTATCATTGTTTTGGAAAATCCAAAAAATGCTTAGCAATGAATGCTTAGCATTTTCCTAAATTCCCAACCATCGTGTATTGCAATTATTCCCTTCATAATATGACACTAAAATCAAAATGGTTCTCTATCATTTTTCACCCTGAGACAAGACTGCAAAATGAATGTAGTGCTAGCTCTGCTTTACGTAGAAAGTTAGTTGTACTTTCACATTGTTTTGCAAACAGAGAAAATGCATCTTCTGTTTTAAAAACTATCAAAGAACTTTATTTTATTTTAACATCAGACCTGTAGCTAAATTTGACCTTCTGTCAAATTACCTCTTTTAAGAATGATTTGAGGAATCTGATTGCAGGGAATTTCCAAAATTTTCTTCACCACAGTTTATAGAAGTGTGTTACCATTCACTGTAATTGACTTGGAAAACTACTTTTAACAGTTACCTATAGTAGCATAAATATATTTACATACATTATATGATCATAGATCACTCACCATATATCTTCAATAAGAGTAATTTTAAAATTTTAATTTGCAGGCCATCATCCACAAACTCTTAGTGAGTTTGTTCTGAATATAGTTTGAAACTTCTATCATATTAAAAATGCATATTGTTTAGAATTTATGAAAGGTGCTAATAAGGGTTTCTTAAATTTGAAGTAATTATTCTATCTATGAATCATTATTTTCCTTTATGGCTGATTGCTTATTGAGTTTATAACCTTCCATAAGCCTTGTCAATTCAACTGTTTAAAAACACCAGCCCTAAACCTTCATAAATGGGAAATAATCAAATTAACATCTTTAATTGATAAAACTTTCTCATTTTATGCAAGCAAAAGAATTAAGCGTAAAGCCAAATACAGATGTCCTAACAGCTCTTATGCAATATATAAAAAAGGATATAGTTTATTATAGGTTGTTTAGGGATTTCTTTTCTTTCCTAGTGCTACATTCTTTAAAGGAAAGATGTCAAGTATAACTGGATTTTCTGGGAGATACAGGGAAAAATAAGAAATTACAGTGTGTGCATCTGCTCTATACTGTGAAACATTTCAAACAAGTCTTGTGTTTCTCTTTGCTGCTAAAATGTACTACACTAATTTTTACCTTCAAAATTCTGGAAGAATAAATTGTACATCTGTACAGAGAGACTATATACATACTTACGTAAGATGAAAGAAGTTCCTCTTATTTTTATTCATTAATTTTTTTCTTATTTTAAGTACTGTAGGCTTTCACTGTTTTCATGATTTCATGCTAACCTGTCAGTATTAACCATCATTAGTTTTTATTTACTCTTGCATACAAAGTTTGATATCACTGATAGCATATCATTCAGAAATCAATTATATATCTACATAATACATGGCCTGAATGAACCCTAGCAAGAAAGGAAACCATCTAGCAGTAAAAATGCTAACATGAACAACAATAAACTTAAGACCATAGACAACCTTTGAAGCGACATGGTTATTGCAAGTGACTGCAAGACACTAAATCTTCTCTGTGACCTCTGTGGCCATTTCTCACTTGCAAAACCAAAACCCATCACATCACTTGTGTCATTTTTTCGGTAAACAAAAATTGCATACTGAATTTTTCCACCTAAGATGTTTAGATAAACATATATAAATATCTAGAATATTTTGTCACATGGGAGATCTAATAAGTCTTTATTTACATCCTTGCTGCTTCTTTGACTTCAGCAGTTTCCCAAGAGTACATGCAAAAAGCCAAGGAGTTGGCTTATTTGTGTGCACATGTGCACAAATTCCATGGCAAAACTGGCCAAATACAGGTGTCTAAATTTTGTAAAAATAGTCTGGTTTTTAGAGATTGAGATAACCCACAAATGTCACAGAGGTCCCAACTTCACTTCCACATACACAGCCACACAGAGTACTTTCACATTAATCACCAGTAATTTGTGCATAAAACCAATTAATGTATTACATATACTATAATTTTATACAACAAAGAGCTCTGAAGACTTCACAGTAATTTATTTTTAAAAATCCGTTAAAAAATCACACATGGCACATGACTTGAGTAGCCTGAGACCATATAAAAACACAGAGACACTGAAAAAATCAAGTATGACTCAAGACAAACTTTCTTTCCAAGGACTGTATCTGCAGGACTGTAGTTCCAAGTTGCCTTTTCTTGCTCTACTAAACAGTCCTGTTTAAACTTTGCTTAAAAGTTATTACTACAACTAACGCCAGTTGGAAGGATAAGCTTATTCCCTTAAAGAAATAAAATCTCACAAATGTGCAGTATTGTTATGTTTTGTTACTTAGTCCTTTTGCAGTCTAAAATTAAATCCTCCTGAGTCATGTCAACCATTAATACAAAGAGATGTTTAAAAAATGTAAGAAGGAATGAGGGAGTAGTAATGGTAACATACAGTACCATGAGCTGCTTTGGCCTCTCAGCCAGGGGTGCACAGTTAACAGATCATTCCTGGCCATCAACAGACAAGGAGGAGAAAAAACCTCCCTCCCCTTGTCCCAGGCCATGGGCTGGGGCAGCAGAGCAGGAGGGGGATGGGGGAGAGGTCTGGCAGTTTACAGAAGGCAACCCAGCTCCCTCCTAGTGCATTCCTTTCCCTCTACCTCCCAATCTCTTTGCGTGTGTCTTGTCATATTTTCTTCAGCTGCTAATTGTCTGGACTGAGAGATTTTAAACAGCTACAGCTTAGGAAAAGTGAAACCTGTCTAAGTGACTATTGCAGCCCGTAAGCTTCGTGCTGCCGGGTAAAATTTTCCAGGGGAAGTGCTCTTCTGATAGTTCTCGAGTCACTAAGTCACCCTCCCTCCTCCTTTCCCCACCACACACACTCCCCTTGAGGCCTGAATGCACTTGTGGCAATAAAACATTCATGCGACTTGGAATTTTAACACAATGCCATTTCCCTAGTTTAACCTGAAAGGAATGCACTAGTCACAACAGACTACATCATCCTGCCATTAAGCCCTGCCAAGGAACCGCTTTTTTGGCTGTGCTGGGCCAGCGTTGACGGGAAAGGAGTACACAGACCCACACACAGAGCACAGAGGGGCCACCTCTGCTTCCTCAGCCTTCTCCAGCAACACCCAGCTCTTAACCATGACCCCTGGCCTGTGTCAGCACTGTGACAGCCCTGTGATGCATGTGTCACTTCAGGACTTCTGCAGAGTCACAACACTGAGCAGGCAACTCCTGCCTTTCACTGACTTGCTGCTCTGTCTCAACACGCACTTGAACATCTGCCAGAGGGTGGTTGCTTCCCCCGTCTTCTTTTTTCCTACATTTTCCAGCAGTTTTTTTTAACATATACTCTATTGTTACTGTTGAATGTCTTCTCTTTAAATCCAAAGACCTTTCAGCAACTATACACCCTCTTCCATCCAAGGAAAAAAAAAAATTAAAAATCAACACAAACCCAAACCCACCCAACCTTTCCAATTGCCAGTGACTATGAGGCCTATTTTTTTTTTTTTTTTTTGCAATTCAAGAAAAGTGGAAGAAAAGAAGAAAAGACAGAAGCATTTCCTTGATGATTTACAAAGAATGATGATGTCAATAGGAAAACATTGAGTATCTCATTTGCCTTTTGTTAGTGCTTTTGTGTAACAGGATTGCTGCAAAAACTGTAAGGCACCAGTGAAAACTCAAGAAGTCTTTACCTGTCATTTTGATTTTGAAACAGTGAACACAGAGTTCTAAGACCTGAATTTACTTACTTTGTTGTACTTACTTCTGAGTGACAAGCAGCAGAGACAACTTCACCAAAAAGAATTTTGGTGTTCCTGGTGTTCCTTACCCTTCTTTATTACTCCCTTTAATTCCTCTGCAGTTGAACTACCTTTGCTTTAAGTGGACAGAGTGCACTGAACAAACAAGCAAGGAAACATTTTCAAAAACTGGAACTATACCTTTAGCCATTTTGGCATTTGCTCTAAAAAGGGAACTGATACCACTGATACCATGTGTTCTTGTTATGTCCCTTCTACAGGTGTCTGTCCATTATTACAGATGTCTGTAAACTATATAAGGAGATAAAAGCATTCCTAGTTCTGCAGTACACAGCATTGATTGTAACTCATGAGAGTCAACTAGCACTCCCTCGTGACTGATTATAATGTTATCATAATTATTGACATGCCATTGTGGTTCCACAGATGCTTTACAGAATGACCCAAGAGGATAGGTCCCTCTGCCCAAGGAGTTTACAAAGGGAATGAGACATTAGCATTTGTGCACCAAGTATAGGGTGCATATAGATGAGGAGGAGGAAGAGAAAGTGGTTACCACATCTGAAGGCCCAGGGGATAGGCTTTAGTCAGATAGTATCTCATTCCTACATCATAACATCTGGAACCATATCTTCACATGTAATCACCCAGAAGTCAGGGGAAACAAACACAGGTTAGAATGATATTCCATCAATTCACAACATCCAAGTGCTGCAACAGATTAACAGCTTTGCTGATGAAGAATGCCTTGTGTCATTGGCATTTAAAATAATTTTTCTGTGATTTCCTGTTGAGAATCATGTTTCCATAATTGAAAAGAAAACAGCAATTCCTCTTGACTCCAGGTTTGTCTGAATAAAGTGTATGTTTATAGGAAATTCAAGTTTGATTCGCTGTTTTCTAGAATGTCAGAGATTTTATAAATGCCAAAGCAACCGCAGTGAACAGTGGTTAGTACCACATACTTCACAGAAAGATATCCACTATTGGACAAACATAGGCTAGATTGCCCACAGAACAGATTTTTATAATCTCCACCCTGTTATGGATTGGTTTATGGCATGATGTGAAGATGTAGATAATCTGGGGAGAAAAGCTTCTGCTTTGCAAATACTGTTCTGGTGTCTGCAGAATTTCCTTCTGATAACAGCAAATAATCTTGACTCTTCATTTAAATCACAATTAGTACTTGTGTTAGGCAATATGGAAGTAAAAAAAGTACTTCCTTACACAAACAAAGTATTTTCCAATATGCTTGGATGTAAAGAGTCAAGTTTGCTTTATGCTTATCATGAATATGTAATACAGCGATGTAACTGTTCATGAGGAATTTCATTTGAAGCAAAGACAAAAGCAGGCATATATGCAGTCAAAGCTGTTCCCCAGCTGAAGGTAAACAATCCTTTAAATTTAGTCTATGGATGATAATATAGTGACTCAGAACACAGAGTTCCCAGAAACTGTTTTTCTGTTCTGAAAAATCTAGCTTTGCTGCTAGAAATCCATAATTGTTCTTTTAGAGGTACACTCTGCAATTTAGAAAATTTTCTACAGCTAAATGACCCAAACCCATGAACTGTAAAAGACCTGCCATCATTTTAAAAGACCTCCTTTTAACTTCGCCTAGAATAAGTGTATTCAGCATTTATACAGAAGGCTTGTAAACTCCACAAACCTATGCCTGCAAGCTCATATACAGACAAGTAACCCTGGATTTCTAGTGCTCAATATGACCTGTCTGTGCCTATAATCACTTCTCATTTAAAAAGGTTTCTTCTCATGCAGTTCTGATAATGAGCACTTGCTAATTTCTACTAAATTCTGCTTTATACAGCTCTATTGAGTCTTTCCTAATGGTCTTTCACCTAAAAGAAATATCCCTGCTCTTCCATTAAATTATTCTGTTAACAGTTCACTATAGCACAGACTAGTCAGCTAGAGGGGCTTCCTTATTTTACTATATCCATTGAGAGAAAGGAGGGTAATGGGTAGATAGCAGAGCAGATTTGCCCGTTTCATACAGTTCTGCTGTATAGTATCCATTCAAAAAAGCAGCAAAACAAACAGTGCTTGCAAAACACCTTGGAGTAAAATTTACTTGAGAGGTAGTAGAGTTTAGATTTGCTTGTGACAAAACTGTCACTTGGTTCTAATATATACCCAAGTAATTTAGACTACCAGTACTGAACCTGATTTTTTTCCTATGGATGCCTAAAATTTTCTTACAGTGAGTGTATAAACAGATACAGACTGCTCTCTAGGATATATGATCTGCCTCCCTTAATTATCTTTCACAGGCAGCTTAGACACAAATCTCAAGGAGCATGTAGACTACAGATGGAGAGAACTATGCTGCAGAGGGATCAAGAGGTCTTTCAGGGCTGCAGAGTTGAAGAATACAATTTAATTTTGAGTAAAAGATGCAAAAATTGTCTGTTTGCAACTACTGAAATAAGGACTTTTATCACATCAACATCTGTACTGCAACAAAAATTTAAGAATGTATATACAGCACAAGCTGATGGCTCTCTAAGTCATAGCTCAGAACATCTATGGGTGGTGATATACCTTAAGAATTTCAGTCATACACTCCTGCCTTCACTTCAGACAGACATTCTCATGGACTGACTTAGATACAACTTCAGTGTAATTACAGAATCAGTTGATTTTTCTATTTTAGGAGTGGTTTATTTGCCCTTGACCTTCTAGACATCATGAAGTAATACAAAGAAGTGCCAAGAAGCCATTAGGCCAGCCAAAACAAAACAAAACAAAATGCTTAGAAAGATACTATGAGGCACCATATCTATTTTTTTTCAGGTCCCTCAGTATTTCTCAAGGAGTTAAAATTAACATGATGCAGGATAGGGAAAAAAAAGGGATATTTCCCTGCACATTCTGCCAGGTGACAAAATGTCCATCTGGGAAAGACAAAGGATCTCTACTGAAGCTCCTCTCTGTAGAAAAATCATCAAAGGTATCCATTGTGTACACACTTCCACAGCATACCAAGAATCTTACTTTTTCCTAAATGTTTCACAAAAGGTTTGGTTTGAGCTGTTCCTAATAATCCTTTTCTTTCCACTGAGAAAGAAAATATCCTGCGATCCTGACATATTCTTTAAGTTCTGTCCATGGCCTTGCATTTTATAAGCTATGTTTTCTCTAAGTTAATTGATGAATCCTTGAATTATAGAATGGATGAAGTTAGCAAGCAGGTACTAAATGTCTAGAAATATCTGTGCTCCACTAACCTTTATATTGCTGACAGGGTAAAAAAGAGATATTACAGTATCAGAAAATAAACCCAGTCCATCAGAATTCTGCCCATACAGGATATGTGGGAAAGCAGGGCTATATGGGGTGGGGAAAAAAAAGTTCAACCATTTTTCTGAGGGAGGTTGCCTTGAGTATTGCGAGTTTGGCACAAAACCAGAGAAAGTAAGATAGTGGTCTGAAGAAAATAAACAGACTCCTTGGAACTGAAAAGCTAAGGTAGTATCTCTAAGAAATATAAATCACATTAATGCCTTCAAGGAGGATGGACATTTAGCACAAACAAAAACACAGTGAAAGTTGCAAGAGAATTAACATCTGGGTGCCTGTCTGCTCCTCCTCCACAACAATAAGAATCTTTTGCTATTTAGGATTTGGAATCAATGGAGCAGCTAGTGCCAGAGGAGACAGCTGCAGAGTCCTAAAAAAGGCAGCAAATGAGTGAATTCACATCTTCAGTTAAAGGTTTTCTGGCTGTTTGTTCAGGTTCCTGTATCTCTGGAGAAGCATCTGAAATGACAGTCTTCTACTGAGTTCATAGGGCATGGATGCTGAGGTATCAAACTAGTACAACTCTTCTGTTCCTCCAAAGACCTGGAAGAAGCAGCTTATTCAGTTGCCAGGGTCTGGCTCTGGGGGCTCCCACATCACCATCTGCACAAAAGTCCTCCCAAGAGGTTCAATACAGATTTCTTCCCAGGCAAAATTAGTAGAAACATTCATACAAATGCGTAATTCTGGAAGAAACTAGCCTTTACTTGACATGCTAGAAAATGGCTGCATGCTCTGGAAATTGGGAATAGGGAATTTGGGCACAGAAAGACTGCTACACGAACTCTGCTATTTCCATCAACTACCCCCTTTGACTCCTACACAGATATTCACACAGTGTGTTCAGGAAATTTGGCAGTTCATACGAAAGACTCTTTATCTGAAGCCTGGCCACCAGCACTCCTTTCCTTCGTCCTTCCATCATGACATTAGATCAGGGTCTCAACCTGAAAACTTAGTCAATATGCATGCCTGCATCTATTTCAAATCACTAAGGGTTGTGGAACCAGATCATGGCCTGACACAACTGACATTCATTTCAGAAGGCAGGTGAAGAATCATTGTTACTGAAAAGAGGTTTGTGGAGTGCAATAACTAAAATGTAGAGAAGAGTCTGACAAAAGAGCTGCAGTTCAACCTGACATTCATAATTTTTTCTTATTTCACAGCCCCAGTTATGAACTGTTCCCCTTACTGGGGACTTGTAAGGATCCTGGCATCTTCGGCGAAAAAATGATGCACAAATACATTAAAAACCAGAAGAATTTAATTGTGGAGCAATAGCAATACCTCATACTAAATTCTCTACAAAGACATACCAGTTCCTTTGGTTACAAACAGGTGTGTCACGTAGAAATACAGTTTCTACTTTGCCATAGTACTCAGGGAAGTAACTTAATTCTCTATTTGGGTGCTAGCTTCCACAAGAAATAAAGTACTGTGACACAGATTTATTTAACACTATTTCCTTCTTAAAAGTGAAATGGGTCATATATATATATCTCCAGTCAAATGCATGTAGCTTACTCATTCTAGTAAGTCCAGGTTCTAATGTGTGTCTCATAAAAATAATAACAAGACTGAATTGAAGTCTTTCTTATAAACTGAATTTTTAAAATTTTCTTTTTAATTGTATGGAATGACCACTCCGGCCTTGCTTATAGTCAGATTATCTACAGATGTAGTTCATTCTCCACATTTTCTTGTTCCTTTATTGTGCTCCCATTGAATTTTAAAGTCTGACAAGACTGCATAGATTTCTAATATGACAACAGAAGGCATGAGCACAGCACCAACTGAGGTTTCGATTCAACCAGTGCAAGGAATAATCCTACTGAAGATAGGAAACTGCAATCAGGACACTGCTCCACAGCCTCAAGAAAGAGCCTGCTTAAAATCTGTGGCTGCAACAAATGCCAAATATCTTACCCTTTTTTCTATGGCAAGATGGTATGTGTAGCTTTATTTTAACCCATGATATGACTTGCAGATATGAAAGATCAGATATTGCAGATTTGTACCAAATTTGGGACAATGAAGGAGACACTGATCTCTTTCAGCTTTTGGTATCTGTATTGTGAGTAGCTTTATTTCTAGTTGGTACTTCTTCATTAGTCCTTCTGTACATCCTTACTCTTATTTCACCTTTTCCTCAAATAGCATCCAGAAGCTTCCGCAAAAACCTTTACTAAAGGTTAAATTATGCCTTAACTGAAACTAGGTGCTCTGAGATCACTTACACAACATTCATTTTTGCAGGGCCCCTAAGCTGAGTGTGCCACTTGCACAATTAAACCAGTCTCCAATGGTGCAGAGACCATCTTTGCCTAAAAAAGTAGAAATTTATCTATCTGCATCCACAATGTATCAGATGCACATCAGCACAGCACCTCTGGTTTACATAAAGTAAATACATCAGGGCACACTTGGTTTGTCCTCTGCAGCTTGCACGAAGTTACAGTGGCAATACCGGCACTGCACTTTACTCTGAAGAAAGTAATAACGTGCTACTGAGACCCACTGTCTTCTGTTTCTATTCTATTGGTGGTTTCAGTTCACATCTGACAGCACAGTTTAAAAGACAATAGTTGTTTAATCCCCTCTTCTCTATGAAGCCATAAATCTAATACCCCTATCAACCAGAAAATATCTCTATGGAATCTGGACTGGTTACTCAGACAGGACATTATTTTAATCTTTGTTGAGTTTAGGTTTTAAATGTAGGCAAGGCAAATCTCGCAAATCTTGCAATCTCGAGGCAAAAAACACTTTTGAATCTATATTTGAAAAGTGATATATGTTTTGTAAATAGCAAATACTCTGGTTTGACTGTGTTGGAAGCCAAATAGATGCAAAACCTATAAAAAGATAAATAGGCAACAAACCTAATCCAGACTTCGATGCAGTTGAAATGTCTCTTTGTGTTAATGGCAATTAAGATTAACAAAACTTGGCCCTTAGTTAGTTTAAATATTATGCAATTATTAGAAGATTATGCTAGTGGATATTAACAAAATAGATGACCCACATGGATCTTATTCAGTTTATTTGAGACTCCAAACCCAGCTCACACTCTGTTTCCAATGTCTAGAAAAATGTATCACTGCAAGAAGAAAATGTTTTCCAGAAGTACTGTGCTCCAAACAACAGAATTTGTCATGCTATAAAAGACAGAAAGGAAAATTTCTGTTGATTATTCCTGAAATTCCCATTATCAGAAGCAAAGCTTTGTGAGGAAATTACCTTAAACTATCACCAGAAAAAATGCTAAGGAAAAGATAATCAAAATAATACAGGAATAATGAATGTGCAGTATGCAAGAATGTCATTTCACTACTCAACTCTAGAAGTCTCATTCATCTATGCCAAGGAACAACAGATAAAAATATGAGCATTTTATTAGTCATCTTAAATGAAATATAATATCAATTTCATGTACATAATCTTCATTACTGCAGCATACATATTACTGGTGCAATTAAGTCAATTAGGCCAAAGCTACAAATCAGGTGCCACCATGAGAAATATAAAATGGGGAGTTACACTGAAAATATTAAAAGTGAATAGCAAGGCAGCAGTAATAGGGACAAGCTGAGAGAGGAAATGAAGGATGGGAATAAGAAAGTCTTTAAACCAGATAATAACAATCAGACTAAAAAAATCCACAGTTATAAATAACATATTTCAATACAAACATGTAAGCACAAACTGCCTTTAGATCCAAGTAGGCATTCACTAATGATCAACTAGACAAAGTAATAGAGGCTCTTAAATTCAGACCTAAGGTATGCAGTTTAATATTGCATTTCAATAGCTTTTCTGACTTGACATATATTACTTCTTCTCTCTTTTCCCTTTGACTCAGCTGCTGTACAGAAGACCTCGTCACAACACAAATTAAATACATGAACAATGTGTAACTTCAATAGAGAATTAGGCTGGTAAATGCATACATTCATCCTTGTAGCCTTCTCCCCTCTGCCCCCTGCTCATTCCTTCCCCAGTCTAACCAAAAAAATATTACACATATGTGCACACAGATATACACACACACGTGCATATTAGCAGCTTTATGCAATGAGAAATATGTTAATTTACTTAGCACGGCAAGGCACATTTGGTGAGTGTGGATTAGCTAAAATAACAGAGGGGAAAAGCTGGGGTAAGCAGGCTGAAGCCCTGTGTGTGGCCAAGGCAGCGGGAAGCAAGGCAGAGAGAAAGAGAATGAACCCAACAACACAACAGTGGAACAGGCAGCTGGCCTGAGATGCTAATTCAGCGCTTTAACAAATCAATGCCACTTGAAAAGTACAATGCGAGCCCTCACTGGGTAGATGTCAGGGGACTGAGAAAATGCATTCTCAAGTATTTCACATTAAGAGGGAATAATGTGTTAATTTATAACTCTTCACCCTATACACTTGGATTATCCATCTGTGTCAGTGATTTGACTTCTTAAATTTATCAAAAACATGCGCAAAGGGAGGCATCTTCTGCTAAAGCATTGGGAAATAGTGATTCAGGAACAGTCTGCCCTATTTTGTTGTTGGGTGGACGGCTGGAGGGGTTTTTTTTCTTTTTTCCTTTTTTTTCCTTTGGACCCTTTGGTCAAACGAAGGCCTTGCCTTAGTGGTGGCTGATTGCATTAGGTGCCATCCGTCAAAAGTGACACCACAGAGCAGCAAAATCTTGAATCAGCAACCTGAGATGCCATCATCGGAATTTAGTTTAAGGAAACTTGGCAAAATCCCTCTGCACACCAAGCAGAAGAGAAGCTGCCACGATTAAAATGCCGTTCTAAATGCCAGCTGAGATCTACAGATGCTACCTGAAATACAAAGGAGAGGAGGCTGGGGAGGGAGAAGTAAGTTGGGTTTATTTTGAGATAGCATGTATGTATAAGGAGCTTCTATGCAAACTTGAAGTGGAACTGTCATAAGAAAAGTATTACTGATTTGCTTGAGGTCGGGTTCTTGAAACTGTTTCTTGACAAAAGATGTGTTTGTTTCAATTACACAGACAACACCGTTTCATATGCAGAGAGAAGTGAATGTCAGCCCAGAAAACAGATCAAACCTAAATTGCTTTTGTTTGTCTGTTTCAAGTTGTTTGTTTTTTTTAATTTATATATTTATTGGTAAACCTTGCATTAATTTAAAGTGTCGAGCTACCCGCATGAGAATGAAGTCTGGTTTATGTCAATTGAACATATATATCATGGACAGTGGCAGTGTACCTTGCCACATAAATATCTTCATCATAATGCAGAGAAGCAAAAACCGAAGGAGCAATAGGTATAACATGTACAAATTAGGATCAGCTCAGTAATATTTTACAAAAAGATATAGTGCTTTCTGACCAGCTTCAAACAGTTACCCATCTGTAGGTTAGATATTAACAAACAAAACAAATTTTAGGCAGAGGAAATAATTTCTAAAAATTCCTGGAAAGCATAAGTGTCTTGTACCATTTCAGATTAAATTAAATAGTCATGGACAACTTTCTAGGTGCTTGCATAATTGCCATTTATATTTCCTTATATTGGTACTACACAACACATATATTGTTGTAGGAAATTTTTTTTGGTCAATTATACAATTGCAATAGAAACAGACACTCTCTTAATTTCAGAACATTCGTATGTAAATAATATGCTGATGAATGGAAATTAGATGCTATAGATGATACATAAGTAGCCACATCTAGTAAATGGAAATGCTACTTCACTTAAATGGACCTCAGTACTACCGCCTTTGCCATCCCTTGCTTCCATAGTAGAGGCAGGAACCACATAAGATAAGGGTAGGTGGCCTTTCAGGGGATTTCTGATAATTGTGAAATTAACCTGGTGAAGTACAGAAACTGGAAAATAAATCTAGTTTTGACTGAAAAATGTTTCATAATTTCATTCTCTCATATGGGTGCTTTGTCTTTTCTTTCTGGTTACTTTTTTTAAAACAAAGAACTTGGAAATACATATTTTCCTTTCCATGAAGAATGCAAAATTATTTTCTTGCAAAACAAAAATCCCTTAAGGAGCACTTCATATTTTTGGCACTGTGTACCTCTTTTCCTTCTCCTTGCATGAAACCTTATGAAGGATATAACATGCATGCTTCATAGGCTTGTTTAAAACCTGAAAGGATCCTGAGGGGGTCTTTAGGTCTGTTTATTAATTATAACCCAGAAAGGTACCACATATGTGCACTGATTGCAGAAAGTCTGCATCCTAGCCTCTTGCACAAATTTCTAATCCTGTCTGTCCCATCCAGACTTCTCCCTAATATAAGCTATCTATTCTTATCATTATAGTACATTTAATCCCCCTCCGCTACTCCCCTCCCCTCCTTTCTAGACTCACCTAAGGGGTTAAAAGACTAGAGTACATTTGTGACTTGTCAGTGACATATAATACCCAGGTCCTTCATGCAATCAACTTTTACTTGACATGTATTTGCTCATCACAGGACCCGCATTACTACTGGGAAAATGAAGAAAAACCTAAATTAACACTTGACATTCAATATGGTCAAGTCCTTAATTGGCTGGGCTTCCTGAGAAAGCAATTTTCTATTCCCCAAACTGTTCGTGTGTCATGTGTGGAGTGCAGCTCTTGGCCATCACTGCTGTCCCTCGCTCACTCTAATGAGAGCAGATGAATTAGTGCTACGTGACACGATTTTAGCAGGGCTCCCTCATTCCCTCCCCCCAGTCCTTTTCCTCTGTTAGTGACAGCTGTGTGGCGGGGGGTGGGGACAAGGACACTAAGAAATGCCAATTCAAATAGTTGTGTGAAGACTGAATATTTTTTGAAATATTAAGTATTTTCTTGATATTCCTGGAACCTTGAAATTTAAAGGAGTAAGAGGATGGGAAAAGAGATGCAGCAGTATAAAGATATAAGAAATTAGCTGAGTTTGCCTGGATACAAATTAACTTCCAGCATCTCTCACATCCCTCTATTAACCTGTAGCAATCTAATTAAAATGGAAATTTCCTACACTGGAAAAGTAGTTTAAAAATATTTACAGAGTTGCTTGCTAAATGAATTTGCATTTTTTTAATGTATATTTCATGTAAATAAAAAATCATTTCTACAGCATGCTTCCCTGTATGACAGAGATCATGTACTACAAAAGAACATTTGTGTTTCTGTTTGGAAATGACATCCATTGTATTCAATTTATTTTTAGTATATGGGAAATTTCTTTCATCCAGGATGGCACTTCGCAAAATAATTTTAAATTCTAATAATGGTTTAACTATCTGGAAACCAATGGAAATCCCATAAAGAGATCAAGTCTTTCCTGAGTATTTGTTGACTGACAGACAAATGCAATTCCTACTGCTAACATAACAACAAAACAAATTAAAACAATATATAAAAAATGGAGTTTCAGCTGGTATAAAAGGTAATAAATTAGGAAAAAAGGAGACTACAGAAATAAGACATTCAAAATAATTTAAAGTGCCCACCAAAAAAAATGAAGCATATAAGTACTTGAACACGTATTACTGAAAATGCACAAATGACTACAAAATATTTCTATGAGACCATACTTTCACTTGACTTCTTAAATACAACAGAAAAAGCATGTCAGTCATATAATATGAAAACTTTAAAATTAAGCCTCACATTGCACAATCAGTTTAAGCAAAAAAATTGTAAGAATTATATAAACAGTATAGATGAACTTGCCTCAGGAAGTGCCTTTGTCTCAGATCAAAAAAATGTAGCTTTGGAATTTGCAAGCTATCTCTCCAAATCTGAGCCTGGCCTTGAAAATAATATAACACACAAGTGCAAACTTTTAGTTACAAGGGAGAAGAAATAAATTTTTTGCTGTAAAATACATTCATAAACATGCATTACCCAAAACAGAAATTAGATTTTTCATGGTATGTTTCTGCACCTATGACAAAGGTGTGCTGATTTTTATGGCTATGGTTGTAAATATTTCAATAAAGCAGCAACAATGGTGTTTAAAGCCTCACTTTTTCCTATTTGCTTTGAAAACACCCTTTAGTCATTTCAGTGTTTTTAAACTACACTGAATGAACACATACAGCTTTGGACACCAGAATTTCTAGAAGGCTTTAAATGTTCCTCTTTGTCAGGTGCTGTAATAAGCCCTCAAAACACAATGAAAGCTCTAAAAGGAAACTATAATAAAAAAATTAAAATATCAGTCATTCTCAGTGTTACATCTTCCCACAAAAGAACAGCAAAGAACAGGACTAGACCACCGACCATACCTGGATTAGCAGAATGCTAAACTTCAGAGCACTTCACTGACAACAAAAACCTCCATATTTGAAGCACTTGTTGGTGAGGAGAGAAGTGGTTAAGGTTTCCCTTTAGAACAAACCCCAAAGTTTACTCCTATAATTTTTTCAAGAAACAAGTACTGTAGCAGAAGCATCCTCAAGAAACAAAGGGCATAGTGATCTAGCTAATAGTGTTGTGGTGACCTTTGAGACACTGACTAGTCTGTCAAGCACCATCTGTGATATGTACAGCATAGTTAAGAGGAGGATTATTAGCTAGCCTAGAAACTGAAGAGCCATTTCAGTCTTAGAATATGAACTAAATTCATTGAACCTGTGCAGCCTGAGCATGTGACTAAGGTTACGAAAGCCTTCCACTTCACAGGATATGATCCAAGGATTATGTTGAATATATGGCACCTCTCATCTTAGATTCATCCTGAGATTGGGAAAACTAAAATCAAAGAGGCACTGTACCACAAATCACTTTTACTATCAGCAGTGTCTTCTGTCAACAGATATCACAGATACCGTAAAGTTCATAGGAAACTCAGGACTGCTCCTAAATAGCATAGAAAGACATGCATTAAAAAAATCTTAGCTTTCCCTAAAAACATTAATCCTATTTGGTGTAGGATATGCAGCACCAGCATCTTGATTCAGCATGCTCAGATTTTAATCTCCTTCACTTTGTTGGATGAGAAGTAGAAATGACAGCAAATAATGGGTCAGAGGAACTACTTGCTGCTAAACTGAAAAGCTCCTTTCCTTACTGCCTACAGTAAAACAGCCCATTAAGAGTTGCTTTTTGATTAAAAACAAGTAAGTAATTTCAACTATGGCAAAGTGACATGTTTTAACTTGACATTTTGTTAAGGATGAGTACCCTGTGAAGCTCATGAAAGAGTGAAGAGATTCAGTGGAACACTAGGATTTACTATATATACTCAATGCCACTGTCACTCCTGTGCAAAACATGTCAACCCAGAAATATCTGACTCAACAGCCCTAAGGTTATTTAGAATAGAAAGTGAGATTTTTACATGTTTCACTTTGATGCCATGAAAGCAGCTGCATTAAGTTCTCTCAGTGGTTTTTAAAACCCAAATAAAATGCTTGCTCTGTGTTTTAAAAGTTACTGTGAAAATGTGTGCCACCCACCCAGCCAGTAATAGCTTACATTCACCATTTTCAGAAAAGATAAACACAGCAGAGAAGGAAATGATAACATAAAAACAGGCTGGCACGTGAAATGAGGAAAAGCATTGTAGAGTATCTGGCAAGACAAAGCACACAAATGTTATTTTATGAAAATTAATAGCATCTGAAATTATACTCCTGTCCCAGTACTCTCACCCAACCTCATGCCCAAATTAAAAGTATTTTATCTAATTCCCAGTTGAGAAGGTTGCTAAAAGTGGTAAGTCACAGCTGTGTTGACATCAAACTTCTTGAACACAGAATATCAATGTCACACGACACACTTTGCAGATGCTTTGTTACAAGCAGCACCACTCATTTGATTTGAAATTCCTAAACTAGCTGTAAAATAAACTGATAGTCTCCAGCTTCTTTGTCAGTTAAAGTCTTCTTTACAGTTCTGGAAACACAACAACACTTTATTATGTTTAAACTTATCTGCATTTTGATTGGAATTTCACAATGACCAGTGGTTCAACTCGGTGGTACCTCAGACAGAGGTACTGAGGCTGAGAACAGACCCCACTTATTCATCATTTTATTTAGATATTCTCCCTTTCGTTCCTATTGAAATCTCTAACACAAACAAATTCAGTTTAAACTACAAACTAATTAATTATCCATTCCTTTTAAAAAAGTTGGTATAATGCTGATACCTGGCTTCCCTTGAGATTTTCAATTATGAACAGAACTTATCTTTCCCTGAACACAACGGACAAAAAAGGCATTGGACATCAAATTCTGCACACCGCTAAATGATGCATCCTTACAGCATATATCAGTATTTGCTTTGATATACCTTGTTTCAGAAAACTGTACTCTCATAACACTTTTCTTCAGTCAACAGAATTACAGCTATCTATATGAGCAAGTGTGCTGTAATTGACTGTACAGAAATTACAGCACTGCTGTAACATCTGCACAGTAACTTCACTTCTGAAGATGGAGAGCATTTCATCCAGTTCCAGAGATGTAATTTTAAAATTTTTCTGGAGCTAAAAGCATTGGCTGCAACAACTTGCAAAAACCAATGACCGAATTTAGTGCTTTAATAATGACTTTAATAATTACAGCAAGGTTTTATCTTCACCAAGACAGTGACTTTCTAGACCATATCTATCTAGCAAATAATGCCTCACATTTTGAGTGGTTTCATGGTAGTCAATGACTATCACAAATGAAACTTAGTGCAAAGCTCTCGCACTACTGCTCCTTATAGAGGTGACCAGCAAACATATTTCAGTCCAAGTAGAATTCTGGGAACATGTTTCCCCTAACTATATTATAGTAAGTTGACCCAAAAGCCTACACTGAAATTTAGCTAGCATTTTCAAACCCTCACTTTGTTTTTTAGAATTTTAAACTACAGGAATTTCTATACTCTTGGGGCCTGGATACCTAAATTTCTAGAAGCCAATTTCCATATCTACAATATGGTAGCAGAAGAAAAAATACCCTGAATTCTAATCTGAAGAATACCATGAATAAGAGCAATATTTTAAAAAAATTATGAATTTACATATTTTATTTGGTACTGTGGCACCACTGATGGTTTTGCCCTTCTTTTCAGTGAGTCTCAAAGAGCATAAACAGTTAACAATTGATACTACTCATAATTCAAAATGAAATTCCTTATCAGTCAATTACATGCTTTAAAAATATAAAGAGGCTATGTATGTTAGCTACCTGAAATTATTAAAGATAATATAAGAAAAATGCATTTATAGTAGATAAAGCAAGATACAAACCATTTTTAAGATTGAATTATTTAGGACTCTGATTGTTTTAAGGAGTTAGCTTCTGGAGAAATTTCCAAGCGGAAAGTATAATGTTTTTAGATATGTCCAGTCTCAGTGTTACAGTGGTTACATGGATACATTATTTACATACTTTATTAGCAAAAAAATTATTTACAAGGATACTGTATGATTGCAATGTGGATTTTTGCATGGAGACTGGAGTGTGTTATAATTAATTCAAAGGAAAAAGAAAGAAAGGGTTACAGAATTCACAAAAAGCATGCAGTCGAGATTCAGACTGGCACACAGTGTGTGATAAAAATCAAATATGGAACATAATGGGACATATGGAAACATATCTTTTGTGCAGGGAAGGATGAATCACGAGTTCACAGCTGGAATTTATGTGGATCCTTATTTAGTGGAGCATCTGTAGCCACTGTTTAGCTACATTCCCACATCAACAACAAAACAGTGCCACAGAAGAGAACACATGCATCAAGCTCCAGCTGGTATCTGCGCCCACCACTCCTTTCTTTTCCCTGAAGCCACATTTAGTCAGTTTTCTTTTTACAGTTTGTAGGTGTATAAACATGCATATGTAAGTCAGTAAATAGAAAAAAAAATGCCACACCTGACCACTGCTGAATTTTGGAAGGGATAGGGATGTGGTATAAAAAGGACAGGCTCAGAAAAAAACAAAAACAAACAGTCATTTAAAATCAGTCCCCTGTTTACAGTGTTACTTATGCATTTACAAATTTAGGTATTTCATTAACTTTACATGTTAGAAGAGTTTTATTTCAGTTTGGTATCATTAAAAAAGCCATTCAAAACATAAATTTCAAAACTCATAGGAATCATGATTTATTTGGGTTTGTTTGTAGATAACCAAATTTCAACTTCCTCTTTATAAAACTGCTTATGGATGGAATTGCTTTAACATTTTCACACCTGACTTTTTTATCCTCAGCATTAAAACAAAGCAATAAGTATTAGTAAAATAAAATAAGCATGTAGAGGAAGACATAATTTTATGTCTAAGCCATTTCATGCAACAGTTACATAAATATCAACTATAGATGTTTAAATTTGGGTGAGTTTTGTTTTGGGGGTTTGTGATGTTTTCCTTTTTAACATCATTGCTGTCTATGCTATGAGTTAAATAATTTTCTTCCACTGCCTTCTGAAAGATTTCATAAATGAAGAAATAGATTAAGAAACCATACATTTTTATGCAAGATTAAAATTGCACTTTAAATTTTTAAAATGTATTACCTATCAGAGCTATTGAGCACTGACTTATCAGAGGATTGGTTTTTTTAAACTAGATATACCACACAGTCTCTTGTAAGTGTATAATTAAAATTTTGAAGAATCTAGACTTTAAAGGTCATGCTTTTACAAATAATACATTATTTGAAACTAGAGTACAATGCTTTAATTTGTTCCCCAAATTTTACTTCTACAATTATTTCTTCATTCAATATTTAACATGCTCCATCACAGAAGAAGCAAAACCTGAATTATGTTTTTCTTGAGGAAAGACAGTGAGCAAAACCCTCACAACAAGTCTGTGATTATAGAAGTATACTTGTATTGATTTCAATGAGAAAAGGACTAGGCACTTAAAATTACAATCTTCTAGTGTTGTAAAGAATTGGTTTTCCACAGAAAACCTTTGCATAAGCAGAAAATTTTGAGATACCTGGGGTTTCACCTATAATTGTGTACTGACATGGTGACTAACTCAATGAAGCTTTCACCACAAGAAAATAGATAGAAATTATTTTAAATAAATTTTCAGATAGGTCTGACAATGTTGAAAAAATACTAGCCCTGTTTATTATTGTCTGAATATTTTCCATATTCTCACCCATGTTCTAAACCCCAGCTTCTGCATCACTTCTTAGACAATCAGACTGGAAAGCCACTAATGAAACTACCCTCATAAAAAAGAAAAATACATTAGCATGTGTACCAGCTTTATTTTTTCTCAATCTTTAATGAAAAGAAAACAAAAAATGCCACTTTACAATAATTGCAATGCCAAAACTGGAGAAGTACCATTTTCCTTCGAATGAAAATTCACTCATGAGAGAGACTATACATTTGTCGAGTTCTTGTAAATAAATTACCTTGTAAATAAATTATCTAAACACTAATTTAATATTGCAGCTTATACAAACAATTTTTTGTAATATTTAGGGGAAACAATGTCTTCAGAATGCTGTATCTAAAGGTTAAAAAACCCCACATTTTCAACTAAATTTAAATGTTTCAGTTGTATTTCTTATTTATCCCTGCAGAGAAAAATCAGCATCTCAGTAGGTTCCCGAGCAATATTTTAAGAAGTCTTTTTAAATAGTATAATAACATTCTATTTAGATTATTTTTTCTTTTGTGACAAAATTATTTTGTTTTATAGGAGGAGGAAATCAAAGTATGAATACAGTGGATATTATACACTAGAACAAACACAGCTAGTCATACACATTCTACAAATTTAAAACAGCGCTTACTATTCAGCTGTCACTATTACAGTAGAAATCCAACTTTTTTTAAAGAATAGCACAATTATAAAAAAAATGCTGTAGGTAAAATGTATGATAATAAGATCCCATGTCAGACAGACAGATGTCCCTTATTTCTATACATGAAAAAAAAAATAGATATAGGGTGAGTTGAGGGCTTTTTTCCTAGCAGAAAGGAAGCCATTGATAGACCCCAGGTTAAAATATATTTTCTTCTGATCTGACCATTCACTCATTCCCTTTCTCTCTCTTCCCCTCTCCGCCCTAAACTGAACTTCAACATTGCATTAACAATGGACTAGCGGATAGGAGGATCTATTAAAATGAGTAACTCACTGTGTAAGGTACTTCCTTTGCAGTATGCTCCATCTGCATGAAGCCAATGTTTTGGTGTGCTGTCTGCTGCTGTAACTAGTTCTCTCCCAGATATCAATGAAGCTGTGCATGCATTCTATTTTTTTTATGCAAATTATGGCTTTGGAGAGGTCATGTCTCAACACCACTGAATTAATAAGCAGCCAATCTGTGATATAAATAACATATTTAAAATCATCAATCAACTTTCAGATTATTACATTGTTTACAGAACGTAATCAAAACTGCTAATGGGTAGTTCTCGCTGGGCATTTCTTTATGCCATTCTGCATGAAGATGCAGAAAAGCATATGAATAAATCTCTTTCCGGAGAAGTTTGTAAAAAGAGCACTTTTCCTGCCATCTTTAAGAACATGAGCAATTAAAATGAGCTGTTTCATAAAACTGTTTGTACACCAATGTTTGAGTTACACTTGAGGAACAGTAATTCAGAAAACGGATTTCTGTTCAAGGCTTTGAAAGGTAAAAAAAACCCCCACTCTACTCCAAATCCTGAAAAAAATCCATAAATAAGCAAGATTATTTAATCATGAGCAAGATACAGAATCCCTACAATTTTCAGAACAAATAATAGAGTTTTTACAGTTATGTTTTTCCTGTTTTAGTCACAGTAAGCCAGAAGTTGGTTTTACTTTTCATACCTGCTTTCCACAATCCTTTCTTCTGCGCATTCTAATTTAAAAGAAAAACTAATATTAGATAAAGCAACACATAATTTGACAGCCTACCAGTTAAATTCTGACAGGGTCAATAAAATGAGAGCTTGCAGGAGTCCCAGATGAGGAACACTTTCATGAATGCCTCCATTGTGTAAACTCTCCGTATATCCTGCCTGCAAATGACAGTCATATGCCACCAGCTGCAGGAGGCATTCCAGCAATGTCAACTGCTGTGGGGCATTAAGGCAGGGTAGATGAGTTGGTACTTCTTAATATTTTTCCCTGGCTATTGTAAGAGCTGTCACACTTTACTCATTTAAGTTTTATTTTTTTAAAGACTAGACTGTTTATTTAGAAATGTAAGAAAATATATAATTAAAGCCTTGCTAATGGAGCTCCTCATTTTAATAGTAGCTTTATTATATAAAGCCAGCTGGAAGCAATTATTTTTCCCTTGCATACTCTTCATTAGTTTTTACCTCCCTCCTCCCCAAGACATCTATTTCAGATGTTCTTATCAAATTTATGTATTTTAAAAAGTAAACTGTTCAGAGAACAAACAGCTACTAAAAGTTATGACACGAAGTGTGAAAACACATCCACTACTCAGAAAAACTCTGCTACCACTTCCGAGGAGACTGTTTTCCTATGAATTGCACTTTACAGATTGCCATAAAATTTTTAGAGAATTCCTGCAAGAAAGAAAAGGCACATTTTTAATTAAGAATTAACTCTGAACACAGTGATAGAGGTTTGTAGGTTTGATTTGAACAGCTTAATTTGCTTTTGAATAACTCACTGAAATCTAGTCTGATTTATTTTTGTCTACTAAGTCTGTGTGGAAAAAAATAGTATTCAAGTATTGCATGAGTTTAATTTTCCCATTTTTCTTGATATTTTCTTTGTAAAATAAACATATTTGATATATTGAGAATACAAATACAATGAGTTTTTTTTTTCAAATATTAGCAATGCTTTGGTTAAGAAATTGTACAAAGTAGAGGTCAAATTGAAATGCTTTTCAGCACCTTCCATGTGATAATCCAGCAAATCACACATTTTTACCATGTTTTTTGCATGCAGACATACTAAAATAAAACAACACTGAACTCTCCATGTCAGCATTTACATTAAGCCATCCTTGGAAGTGATGCTTCTCCTCTCTGCCCCTTATGTCTTCCTACAGACCCTTATAATCAAGATTGCTTTAATTATTCAATTACTACCAAGAAGAGGTCTTCTTTTAATACATATTCAGATATAGATACAGAGGAAGAAAAACTGCAGGGAAAGAAAAATGAGGAAAGACATAAATAAATAAAGGGTATCAATAATGATCTATCATAAAATGACATTTTGCCGTTGTACTTCCGCAGGAGCCGCAACATCTCACAAGACATCCCTCTGAAAGCAGCAATAAAACTGCAGTACAGTACACAAGGTTTTGTATTCTGTGCAAGCAAAGGGCAATGAATATGCTAAAAGAAAATCTATCTGCATAAAAAGATCTGACAATAACATCTTCTGGTTTGTTTTTACACATATATATTTCTAATGAGAAAATAGAGAAGAAAGAACACTTTGGGAAGCCAAATTTTTATGTAAACCAAAATAATTCCTGTCAAAATGCTACCTTATTGATTAAATCACCCTTTATTGTTGCTATTTTTTCTTTGGAAAAGTTTGCAATTTCAGTTAGCAAAGAGTCCTGTAAACATTTCTTCTACAATTTTTTTCATGTTGAATTACCCTGCCCAAATTTCATTCTGTGATTTGGTTGGAAAAATGCAAAAGTTCACAGAAAAACAGAGAGCAACCATAATTTTGCACTGGTAGCTTCCAAGGTAACACACAAAAACCCTGAGCTTTCAGTAAAAGAGACATAAAGCCATATAGAGGCCCATAATGTCTAAAAGCTCACACCTGACCCAACTTTAACAGAGAACCTTGTTTAATTTCTGGATTTTAATAAACCAGGAAAGCAGGTTTAGATTTCCTTAAGAAAGTGCAATAGCTCTTTTACTTTTTTTTAAATTTTGTTCCTTTCCTTGGTGTCTAAGTAATAGAAGAGATTAAAATACACAAGAGCAACCTTCTCTACCACCACAGAATCTTGTCTTGCAAAATACCTGCACATTTAGCTCCATAAAAGTTACACAAGTACAGAAGGCTTATAGAGTTGAGCTCTGCTTACAGCTTGCTCTGAAGGCTAGTACACTGCTATCTGTGATTTTGTACGTAAACTATATGTTGTCCTTGATGCATGACAGAGCCTTCAATGACATGAATGGAAAACACATGCTTGGGTCGCAGTGAGGATGTGATCCTTTATATTCTGTTTTCCTCTTACTAGCACACCAAGTGTTGAATTGTTCAGATGAAAAGAACTAAACTGTTCAAAGCTAGAAGTATTGCATTTTAAAGACACCAATCTTTAAGGAATACACTAAAGAATGCATGGAGAAAATACACATGATGAGATTCAGGTAATCTATCTCTTTCCCTAGAATTCTGGTAAAATAAATTTTGAAAAGAAATACCACAAATAAACAAATTGTGTTCATATAGGTGTGTCTTGCTGTTCCCTGGGTTGTTAAAAATTACCGAGGAAAACAATTAAAGCACTGTTTTCAACATTAATTGCAGTAGCTATCACAAAAAATAGACAGGCATTTACCACGTCACTCAACTTCCTTTATAAGGGAAATAGTCCAAATCCCACAGGTAGGCAGACTGCAGCACAAATCTCTACTGGTGTATTTGTGTTGTGGTCCATTTTCAGATAAAAACCACCTCAAATAGTACAGTAAGTTTACCTGCCAGTTACAGTACATTTCAACTTTAATGACAAGCTCAGAATAAATTTTCTCACTTTCCACAAAACTTCTTGAAGTACCACTTATTATTCACTTTGTAAGAGCAGACTGCTGAGTTCTGTGTGGTGCATGGGAGGGAACAGCACGATCGTAATCATGACATTTTCTTTTCTGAACTCCCATGTTCTCTAAGTGGCAGATGACACTCTCCTTTCCTTTGCACAAGTGCACAGATACGCATCATCAGTAGAGGATGGGGATGCAATGGCTTCCCGAGAGAGTCAGAATAGCATCAATGGTATACTGTTGGCAAGTTCACACTGATCAAAGCAATTCTGAGATGCTCACCTCCCCACCCTCCAAAAGAGATGGCCTTTCTGTGACAAAATATTGTGTGACACAGTCATGTAAGTGGCACTGTTTTCTCTGTCAGTGAACTAAAATAATTTAGAAAACAGTTGTCAAGTATTTCAATAAAGGAAAGGAGGTATTAGGGCATTACGATAATGAGTGGGGTGAAGAGTAAAGCAACAGATGCCTGTCCATTGGCTGATGTACAGTCTCTTATCTTGGACATTTGTTACACAGATTAATGTTAAACTAAAGAATACATTTTAACTCACTGAAAAACTGTACATAAACACACAGAAATTCATTATATAAAAATACTTTTTAAGTTTACTCTTTTCTACAGGTCAGCCGGGCATAAAACAAACCCCTTGATCAGAGTTTCTCTAGATGCTGAAATTTTGCCTTTACACTCTCTGAATTATAGCAAAAAGCTGCATTACTGGTTCTCTTTCTGAACTAAATGATTGAGACAGTAACAGTGGAATTCTCCCTTTCTCCCTCTTCTCTGTTTCAGCCTTCTCCTGTTTGAGCCAGCATGATTCATCACCTCCTGGGTATACTAGGAGCCCCAAGTTTGGAAATTCTTTTACACTGTGAAGAAACATTAGTCTACAAAGCAAATCCTTTTACAATAGCACAAGCACTATTGTTCAAAAAAAAAAACTGAGCGAAGGAAGCTACACACACAGCATAGGTTTTGAGCATTTCTAGTAAGAAGCAAATGCTCTTTAAAGCTTTTGTTTCTGATTCTACTTTATGACGGCAGTTCTGTATCAGTGAACAGGGTGTTCCTTAGCAATCAGCACAGTGTCACAATGACCTGGCAAATGCGAATGCTTTCACTATCACTACAGTCCTTGCAATCTTGCCTCAGCTGTGACCCATTCACTTTTGCCCCAACTTCACTAAGATGCCTTACTCAGCATCTAATTAGTTAGGGAAGATTTGCCTTGGCTCTTAACCCTGACACAAGAGCAGGAGACTCTGCTGCTGTTTGATACCAAATCTGTTCCGTCACTACATTAATCAAATCCCTATAAAACTATACATGAATAAATAACTACTAAAATAGAAATAAAAAAATATGAAACTGTGTATTTTAAATTGTTAAACACTAGTACTTATTGCATAATATATATTTAAGCATGTGATTTAATATGCTTCAATGATTCATGCAGATTTTACAATGTTGTGCATACATATCTCAAAGCTCTGACAGTGTTAACACATCATCAACAGATATAGAATGGCTCAAATATGTTCAAACACTGTATATGTATATGTTCAAGATTAATAGGTATAGAAAAAAATTGGAAACAATGTGCTGTATTTTAGTTCTCCTTTAAATGCTGAACACAGTGAGAGAAGCTGTTAAAATGGATTTTTTACTTTTGATCATGTATCATGCACATAGCTATGTATCTATCATTGCATGTACTTGTATGTCTAGTTGTCTATGCTACACAAAACATCCTGCATTTTTGTCAGGTACAATATCTCCCAATGTTTCTATTCTGAGGTATATTGGAAACAGCAAGAAATTCTTAAGGCAAATATTTTTTATTTGATAAAAGGACAAGTACATGTTTAAACCATGCTTTACCAAAATACCCAAAAAAATTAAAGCAAGTGTCTGAAATAAGACAATGTAACCGATAAATCTTCTAAATTCATATTAGCAAGTGAACTCAATCACAAACAGCATAAAAAAGGAGTAAACTCCACCAGGGCTCAGCTATTCTTTAGAATGGTGTGACATATATATAAAATTAAAATATTATTATATTTGCTGATTCTTACTTACAAAGGTGATTGTTAGCTACTTTAAGCTATGAAATGCGTTTTACCAAAGCCAATCTTCCTCTCAAAATGTTCATAGTAAATCAATGTATGGTATTACAGCCTGTTGTCAAATTAAGTTTGAACTCTTTTCACATGTACGTAGTTATATGCTACAGTAAAACAGTTAATTACTTAATAAATGTTAAAATTGCATACAACCTCTACGACCAGCAACCCGGAAACATTTAAAAAGCTTTCACCTTCAATCCATTAGACATTACACTACTCTCCTATTTTTAAATACAGGTTCAATAAACAGTTTATGTGCCTATGCCTACATCAATGCTAGGAACTATCAGATGCAGGAATACAAGCACAGCTCAAAACAGGCAGTGCATGCTGTCTGCAATTTAATACTTCTAGTAATATAAGCGCATACTCCACATATTATAAGTATTATTTAGTTTTCCTTGGAATAAGCATGCATTTATGCAAGGAAAAAAAGCTGCATTTACTGTACCATATCTCTTGTGAACAGATGCGTCTATATTAATATACATCATTGATTTAATTTTTCGTTTTCTTGGCTTCTCGCTCACCTATCTAGAAGTGATTTCTCTGGTGATAACTAACACATCATGCTAATGAGAGAATCTAATGTACAATAGAGAAATGTCACTACTAATAATATTTGCATGAAGTTAAATAAAGCAACTGTAAGAGAATGTCAGACAGTTGTTCTTTAATAAGATACAGTTACACAATGAAATTATGTTGTTAATTTTGTTACATCATTGAGTGAATCCTAAATTACAATATAATGATGTACAGATCCATTTATAATTCTGTATACTGCTTTTTCACTCTCATGTTGAAAATAGCTTCTGGAAAGGCTATTACCTTTTTATCTGAAATGGATTAAGCATACCTTTTTCTCAACAAAAAGGTGGATGGTTCTGGCATTTTGTGTCACTGTGGGTTACAGCCATTTCTCTTACAGTGTCATTTCTGAAATGACTTTTAAGTATTTTAGAACATTTCAGCCCTTAAGGTAAGTCGATGAAGAAAAATGGCATTTCTTATTCTGACCAATGCACAAAACATTTATGAAAGCAGACAATCACAAAAGCCTGTTTTGGTTTTTTTTTTAATCAATCAAGCCCAGACCTTCTTTTCTGTTGTTAACAACTCCTTGCCAGAACTAGAATGGGCAGTGCGTGCCCTGGACCTAACCAGATGAGCATGGAAAAGAAGCCAAGGGTTTCTGCTCATTCTCGACCTGTCACTGATCAAAGTGACCCAAAGAAGCACTCCTTTTTAAAAGTTAAGATTTACGCCCCTTGAGGTTATCAGACATTCTTCTGTATACAGAAAGGATGACCCCTTTCAAGCAAATCACAGACTTTTACATTGACAAAAGGTACATAGGCAAAACAATGCAGTCAAGTGGCCATGTCATAAACTTCTCACAGGTAATTTAGGATAGTATTCCTTTTCCCCTCTCACCCCACCAAAATCTAAATGCACTCTGGAATGTGGAGATACCATTTTTTATGCTTTCATTTGCGAGCGAAAATAGTCCAAAAGTAAGTACCATCACACTTGTTTAAATAGCCCAAACTTGTACAATCAATCCTAATTTTTCTAAGACACATATCACAATGAAGTTGATTTTATTCTGAGGAAAGTTATTCACTCCTATATTATGCAAATAGCAATGCAGTGTGAGTTGAGAGGTAAGAGGAGGGAAGAATTGAAAGGTTTTGTTTTATTTTAAATAAATCTTGCTATGCTTCAATTTTTCCACTAAAAACCTGCTTGAGATTAAGTTACAGTTCCAAGGAAAAGTGATGGTGCTCAGAGTTTGTTTGCTTCTAAAAATATGTGGAAAAGCAGCATTACACTTAGAAATTTTAAAGACAAATATCCCTAGCATTACTGTGTATAGCTGGAAAAGTTTCACTAAACAGTTCTTTCAAACCATGCCAAACTTTGCTTGCAACTTATGCACATTTCATAACTTCATGTTATTTGTACTCGTGAAAACAATTTTTGTTAAAGCATAGGAAAAGTTGAAAAAATACTTACATTTCCAGAAGATGGACTGAAAATAATTGACTAGCAAATGAATGAAAATAGATAATAGAAAACAATATTCAAAATTTTAGTGATTTACAAAGAAACAGTGGAAGTTAGACACAAATTCGCAACTGCACTTGCACACTGTATGTGCAAGCCAGCAAGTTACAACAGTCCCAACAAATCAGAAATTTAAGGCAAAAATGCTATCATTAAAGAGGGGAGAAATGAATTTAGCAAAATAATTTATCCTCCTTTTAAAAGCATGATGAAAGCATATTTGCACTGGATCTGTTTAGCACATGATAAACAAACAAACAAAATATGACAAGGAGATTAACAAGTATACAAATGTGTCATGAGCAGACTTTTAAGAAATAAATCTGTTCGATGTTACCACCTTTTCAGTGCTACTGTGTATGTATGCCAATTTACACTGATGCAGCATCTACCACACATTTAGTCATTTAGTACATTACTTCTCACTTTCTATACAGAATATATGAGCATTCATGTTCAATAGTGTACAAAATCCAGTTAATATTCAAGAATTAGTACATAAAAATATTATTTAAAAAGAAAAATGGCAACCAAATAGCCTAGCTTAAGTGCATACATATTTGGTCTGGTTTAATAAGCTAGTTGTCTCAAATTATTTTACCCCCTTACACCTTGTGATGCTCTTTTATTTAGTTTTGTTTTCTTTCTTTGTCAGTGTTGAACATTTTCTGGTATTTAAAAGACCACACAGTCTAAATCTGTTGAAAAAGATCTAATACTAAACAGGCAATCTAGTGCTATCTATGTGGTTCAATCATCATTTATTAATTGATTGTTATCTGGATCTAGTTATGTTAACTCTTTTGTGGCTGAAATGTAAAGAACCTTTCCTCCACCCCTAAAATTTAATCTGACTTCTTGCTAAAAGAATACAGCAGGTAATTAGGATAACTGCTTTCCATGCCATTGCCTAATATCAGTGAAACCAAACACGTTATGTATCACAGACAGGCATAGAGCTGATAATGTTTGTAAGCAGTGCGGTAGCAATTCACACTTCCTAGTGCCAAGCAGTGTTTTTGAAATGTGCATCTCTACCAGGAAATGAACTTTCTTACTTTCAAGAATGGGAAATTGAACAGAGTTGCTTATTTGCCTTACGTTGATTACATTCTATACCAGCATACTGTATCAGCAGTAATCAGGGTCCCTCTACAGGATATATCAAAATATTCCTTATTCAAATGCCTTCATCCTGTCCTGAGCTATACTGCTTAAATGGTCACCCATAGTTTTTAACCGCTATTGGTTAAAAACTATCTGCTTTTGAGTTTTTCTTGGATTAAAAGTTGGGTTTTTTTTTTTAATATTAAAATATTGTTTTATGGCCAGTATTCAGGCATGCTTTGTTCCTTTAGACTAGAAAAACCTATTTACTTTCCCTCTCTTTTCTTATGGTACAACACCTCTCAGGTAAATTAATTAATTTGATTTTGTATCCAGCATTAAAAGAAAGTCAAATATTACTACAAAAATGTATTAACTCCTCTTCTGGCTAACACAATATTTCAATTATTATCCATCAGTGTCAGACCATAACTGGAAACTAGTTTTCAGAAGGGGAAAACATCTCCTGGTAGGGAGTCACCCTGTTAAAAACCTCCAGGTTGAACTTCCCTCCCCTGCTTGAGCCCCATCCAAGCCGAAAGTTTGTCCCTCTCTTTTTTCTTTTTTTTTCTCTCCTTTTTTTCCCCTTTTTTTTTAATCCCTTTTCCCTTCCCCTTCACCCAGAAGAGCCAAGCAATTGTGCAAAATTTACTGTAACACACAAGGCGCGTATCACCAAGTGCATGGTACAGAGACACTGGCTCCTGTGATTAATTATCAGTTATAACTGGCCTTGCAGTAACATTTTCGCTTTCCCGTCAGAACCGGCATACCAAGCTGCCTTAAACGCGGCCCCCGGTGAAGGAGCAGCTCTGGGGAGGACGCCAAGGCTCAGCTCCGCAGAGAGAGGGGGAGCGAGAGAGGGAGCAAGCGGGGAGAGGGAGCGGGAGAAGAGAGACCCGAGGACTGAAACTGTCTCCTCTAACGACCCTCAGCTCCGTGCTGGCAGCAGCTCCAGCAGGACAGCTCATCGCCCCTTCCCCCTGAATAAAACTGTGTTCTGCCACATGAAGTCAATTATGCCGTTCTGAGGGGCTCCCTAAATTTTGTATCAGTTTGATTTTGGGGGCTTATGCACTCAGGAAGAAAAAGGAGTTTTCCTGGGATAGCAGATACTTTTATTTATGGGACGGGGGGATAGCAAAGGGGAAAATGCTGGAACAAAACAAAAGCAAAGAAAGAAAGAAAAACAATCTTACTCAGAGCAAAGCTCCATTTGGAAACTTTAAAACAAATGCTCTGCTTTTACTTAAGGCTTTAATATTTTTTTCTTCTTTTAAAAAGGAGCCCTTAGGGAAGAAATGAAGTAACCATGCACATTCCAATGACATAGTTATGACAGTTCAGAGGCTAACTATGTAGTGATGAATGAAACAAAAATGAAATGTGGAAAGAAAGAGAAAAAGGAGGGGGGAAAAAAGCACAAAAATTCCATGTTTTAAAATAAACGAAAGTAACGTACCTGTTGGGACATTCTGAATAAGAGGTTAGTGTCAGTGTTCTGCCATGTCCCCATGAAACCAGAGTCGGTCGCTGCCGTTCTTGTTCCGAACTGCATGGAGTTGTCAGTGCAGGAGTCTCTTAAAGTCAAGTCTCTTGCCCTCTTTCGCTCTCTGTGTCTCTGTGTGTGTCTGTCTCTCACATCCACTTCTGCCTCTTCTGACTGAAAAGTGAAGGTGGATTTTTTGAGCCTCTTGGCAGCGAGTAGCAGGAGTGTAGTGTAGTTAAGAAGCTAGCTGCACTCTGCATTTCATTTGGGAAGGGGGGATTCAGGGGAGAGGGTCAGAGCTTCTTTCGCACCTTCAGCAGAGAGACCCCTATCATTTATGCATAGATTGTGACTCCCCAAGCTCGCCTTTGCTCAGTTTAACAGCTGCCTGTCAGGTGTGCATGCAGCACTAAGGAGACCCAACCATCAGCTTCAAACTCTCAGCCACTGGATGTCATTGGATAGCAGAGCAAAGAGTCAACTGCACTGCTCCACTGTCAGGCACCAAATGACATCCTGCACTAACCCTTCAGTCTACAGATACACAGATACACACACACACGCACATTCTCTCTAAGAAGCACAATGATTAGAGTGAATTGGGAGGAAAAAAAAAGGCTGTGGCCCTTTCCCTGTCTTTCTCTGTTTTTTCTCAACAATGCTGTCATGTACAGCATGTTATATCTGACACTTGCCTACCACACAGGATTAGCAAATCCAAAGAAAAAGAAAAGAAAAAAAAAGAAAAAGCGAGAAAGCAAGCAATTAAATACATTCAATATTAACTTACAAATAAAACATAAAAGTTGGCCTGATTATTTTCTAAATACTAGTCAGAAAAGAATTGCAGAAGTTAGCTTCTATCCCAAAAGAAACTCTTACCCAAGAGGGGAAAAAAGACATGATCCAACTTCTTTTGAAATAAAACTAGAAAGTCACACACTCATTTCATCTCCTACACCCCTCTCTCTTGTTGCCCACTGCTAAGAGTCTTAAGCAGAATCGAGAGCAAGAAAGGATGGAAAAAATGACAAAGCTAGCCTTTCCTTTCCCTCCCCCAAAAGATCAAAAGTAGTTTTTTGGTTGTTTTTTTTTTTTTTTTTTTTAAGAAGCTGGTTGAAGCAGATACAATACACCTTTCAAATAGTAAAGAACAAAGAAATTAACCACAGCAAAAAAGAATCTGGCCCCACACAGCTAAAAAGTAATGCAAAAAAACCAATGTTTTTCCTTTAAGATCTCCTGTACTTAAGGTACAGTACTATACATCAAGTTAAATAATACTATTGCAATACTGCTCTTAATTACAAAGGCTTTCTAAAATTAATCTTATTTGAAAAATTCTCTTACCCATTTCATCCTTTATATACAGAAATCATAACTCTGCAAAAACTTCATAAATAAAACAAAATTCATGCAACCTTATAAAAAATGGCCAGAGTTTAAAAAACAAACAAAAAAAAAAAGGTATCCTTTCCAACATAAGGAACATTCATCTTCTAATAAAATCTACAAATTTAGGAGGACAAATGTACCACTCACTGCTTTTTTCTTAACTCAGGAATAACAATAAACCTCACTCTCTGAAACAACAAAAGAAACAGAAGAGAGCTTCAGTGGCAGCTCTGTGTCATTAGTGTGCAATGAGAAAAGATGAGAAGATGTACACTATGTTGACACAAATGTGCCTTCCCCTCTAGACCCTACATCTCTTGAAAGCTTTTCTGTTAAACTTTCCTTCAGTTCAGCACCATTAAGTACAAAAAAAAAAGTCTCAGAAGCAGCAAATTCAATATCCAAGAAGAAACAAGGAAGAACCCCAAGAACTGTTGCTTTAAAATATATTAAGTCCACTTGTGGTCAATAAAAATATTCTCTACTGGGGAGGGGAAAATGACACTTAGGAGTCAATTGTACCAACAGTGGCTGTACCTTTACAGCTAGCTATTAGCCCCTCCAACTCCCTCTAAAATTTGCCAGCCTCTTCATTTCTGAAGTGGCACTCAGTGCCTCAGTCAAGCTGCATGCTCAGCTTCTGACCTTCCCACTAATGGCTGTTATTTGTGGGAGGCTTAAGGACACTGTCAATAGCAAGCTTCCTCCTCTCCGTTCTGCATCTCTTGTGTGCTCTCGCTCACAGTCTTTATCTCCATCTCTTACCCACTCCCCCCCCCTCCCCCTGCATCGTTTTCCTGTCCTGCAGTCCTCTCCCAGAGAATAAAAAAACCACCCCCACACCCACATCCATGCACACACGCATGCATGCGTGTGCACACAAACATACAAAATCAACTGGAGTGCAGCAGCAAGCACCTGCAGTAATAGACTCTTTTATTAAAACTGTTATTCTGCAAGACTTGAAATTCCCAGTGGATCGGGCCATGTCAAAGCCGATATAATTAACTAGAGGCTCAGCAACGGATCAATTACCAGACAAGCAAGTGATAGTGAAATCAATGAAAGATCATCAGCCACATTATCAGTGTTGCAACTCATTAGGGTAAAACTGAGAAATGTGCTCAAAGCCAGCCCAAGCAAGGTGGCATTACAAAACAAAGGGCTAATTTGGAGACCCTGCTGTGAACAATCTGTAACAGAATTAGCCTTTTTTTCCCCTAAACTGCAGAGCTAAGTAACGAAATGTGACAGACTGAGAGAAGCAGTTTATTAAGACACCAACTCCAAGTTTATTTAGTTCATAAACTCTCTCCTAGAAAATCAATACAGTCTGTACAGGGTTATTAGGCTGACTAGCTAATACATCCAAATCTGGTCTTCCCAAGCAGAAATCTTGGCCAGAATGATACAACCTTAGAAGAAATCTAAGCTCATTCATATCACTGTATCAAAGGAGGACTATCATTTAATTGTCAAATGTGTGACTTCTACATCCCAGCTTCAGAACGTTTTCAAAAAGATATATTCCCCCCACCCCCCCCAACCCCACTAACATGACAGAGAAGAAACAAAATTTATTCTGTCAGACCCAGTCCAGCTCAGGTCATCCTTAAATTTAGTGTCTCTACTGCATCTTGCTTGGCAAAATAATGCCAGCACAGAAAAACCAAAACAAGAAATACTGAATTCAAGAAAACAAGAAATCCCTGAATTTCAAACAGGGATATGAAAAGTAGCAGTCAATAAGGAGATAAAAGTAACCAAGCAGGAAAAATACAACAGAAGCCAACCTCCTCAAGTAGCAGTTTAAGCCTCACCTAACTGTACAGCAATGAGTTTGGGGATTGGGGTGAAAAGGGCGAAAGGAGGGAGGGTAGAAAGAAAAGAAGGAGAGGAGAAAAAAAAAAAAAAAGCAAACCCCACAACTTTAGTATACAAGTCTGGCACAAACTAAGCATTTTCTCTCCTCTTTGGCTAGCTCATATGAGAATTTGAAACACTATAGTCAAGGTAAGGGCTCTAAAAGAATTTGAAAAAAATCCTTTTAAAAGCATTTAAAAAATATCTCATTTTCAATAGATTTTTAATCAGGGAGTATGTTCTGCAAGTATTTTACTGCTATCCAATGGCATTTGTGCTGACAGATAAAAGGATCTGTGGAATTATTTTACATTTTCACCTCCTGGGAATATCCAGATGCTGAATAGAAGAGGTGCCTACAGAATCCAGGTTCTAATGGAACTTTAAAACAGAGTGCAGTTGCAGTTGTCTGCTTGTGTTTTTTGAAAATGTTACATGTTTTGTGGACTGTATGTGGTGTTAAGGGTATTTTATTCTTTTCCTTTTAAATAATACTTATTACTTACTTTCAAAGACAATTACATTATATGCATGACTTTCTGAATCGTTTAAAAATATAATTTGTTGATTTCATCTCTCCTCTGAAAACTACTGGTACAGAAATGCACCATATGGCAAGAAAGGATAGGAAAGGTGATTACAGAAAATCCAGGTGATGCCAAGAAGAAAATCTAGCCAGCAGAATATGCTATATAATGTATATGTATCCTACTTTTTTCTAATTTCCATTACTCTGACAGTTTAAGTGTTAATTAGTTCAGGCAAAGGGTTAATGCAAATAGTTCAAAATGACTAAACATTGAAAAAATATTTTCTTCTTTTTGTTCCAATTATTCTCTATTATTAATTAAGCTGTTAAAACATGCAACAGTTACTATCTCCTTAATGTTCAATAATATGTAAACTCTTTAAAGAGATTTTTGTTCCACGTCTCTGCTTTAGATATTAATCAAGAAAATAATTACAGAGGAATTTAGTAAAAAAAATCTACATGCATATAACTATGTACTGTACATGTACGTTCAACGAGGTCCAATTAGTTGGAAAGAATTTGCATTTCAGTTAGTATGAGCTAACAAGACTGTAGGGAGACAATGTGATTCTACTCGCAGGGCAAGAAAGAATGGTGTTTTTCTGTAAGCATTAATTCCCATAACTGATCATTTTAAAATGTTACTGATCTTTACAGTATTTGTTTTTCAAACATCTAGGAGTTCAGTATAAATGTTTATATTAACTGTACATGAAGCAGTGTCCCCGAGACGACTCCTGGGGAAAAAAAAAGATAAAACACTGAGCAGAGATTTATTATTTCTCTTCATTTAGTTTTTGCAATTCTATTTAAAGATAAAAAGCAATCGATTATTCTAAAGGAGAGGGCCTTATATTTGATGTTCATTCACTGGATTCATCAAAGTCACCAGGAGAAGATTTAGAAAACTTTGTCTTTTTATACAAATGTACCAATCTTCAATAATAATGATAGATACACCCACCATACACAGTTACTGAACTTCTCTCCTAAGTGTCTCTACCCTCAACCAGTTTACTGTCTAGTACCTGTAACTCCCAGAGTTCATTTGGCTGCAGATATTAACAGTTTCTCTAATTTGTAATGACAGCAAACTGGCCTTTGCTCTTCCCACATTCACTATTCATTTCTAGGCTTGGTTAAGTAGATAGCTGGGTTAAAGATCAGTGGTTTTTCATGTGACACATTCTGCTATTCATCTAACAGCTCGTCAGGACAAAACTGTCCCTGTTCTTGCCAAAATAATGAAAATGGTCCTCTACATCGCATGACAATCAGCCCTTGCTTGTGCTGAAACAACTAAGCTTATATAGTTGGGTTGTTTTAAAGACATTTTGGAGCTAACTATTCCACATTGCCTCCAAAAAAGTATATATTTGACCAAGTATGAAATAATTCTTCTCCTTAATGTGTAAGCAGGGACTGTAACAATCACATTAAATACTTTATCCATGGATAACAATGAAGCTGTGAATTGTGTCCTATCAGGAATATTATCTCATACTTGAAAATTATGCAAAGCCATCTTGATGTTCATATTCAAAGAAGTGGTGAATCACCCGTGGTAATGTCATTCTTTATCAACTCCTTCTCCCTAAGAATTATATAAGGGACTCACTCTGCAACATCTGTTTGACTCTATGAAATGTTAACAGATGTCTAAAATGAAAAAAGAAGAAGTCAGAGGGGATAATAAAAGAAACCTCCTCTGAACAGATAATCCACCCAAATTTCCACATTCTAAAGAAAAAATATTGACAGCACTGTATTGTCTCTGAGACCTGTCATCCTTACTTTGTAAAACATTTTTCTGTAAGTTTTAATAGGCACCTTCTGATTTTTAGCCAAAAGGCATTGGACTGATTATGTCATCATGCAACAATGAGACTGAATTTCTTTAAGTCCCCTGCCCTGTGTTCCAAATGTCCTTGCTGAATCCTTCTCTATCTTATCTAAACTATTGTGCATTTATGAATCTGGTTTTCACTTTGATTTGTAAGTGTACACATCTATATTTTATATCTCTTCTTTTGTTTTGGTTTTGGTTGTTTTGGTTTTTTGCTGTTTGTTTGGTTTTTTGTTAGGAAGAATTTTCAAGTTGAACTGAAGCATGGCAAAACCTCAACTGAATTTTTGCTTTAATTAAAAATCATATTTTCAAACACTATTTACTCTAAATTGGTTATTCAGCCTTTTCTTTAGTATGTGAAGTGACAGGACACTTATCCTCAAAGACAACTTTTGATCATGAGTCTTTCTGTTATGAGCTGTAGCTCCTAGCAAGCTGTCACACTGCAACTAATCCTAGTCACATCTTTGCCAGACTAAGTATCAGCATTCCATACCACAGAGCCCTTATGGAGACGTGGCACTAGCAAACATACGGGGAAAACTGTGACCTATTGCTGGCAGATAAAACATCAAACAGAGATTATCGTGATTTTAGTCATGCAGATGCTACATTTTAGCAAGTAAAAGAAACAAAAGAAAAGTGAAATCCAGAAAAAGTAAGCACACTGAGAAGACAATTACATTTATGTATGTTGTCCTTCAGTATGTAACATGATGTTGGAGACTACTTGCTGGTTTGAGGGGGAAGAACATAAATATGGTAGATATTACAAAAACTAGAGGAAAGCTCTTGTAATCTTAAAGTGATTAATAACACACAAGTTTGATTTCTTGTTTTTCTTTGGTTGTGGGGTGTTTGTTTCATTTTGTTTGTTTGTGGGTTTGTTTGGTTTGGGTTTTTTATTTAAACAAGCCAATATTGGAAGTTCAGGCCACCTGCAACTCCTTTTTATAGGGAGCTCACATCTATGTTTCTCTACTTTGTAAGGGAGATGTGTCAAATATATTAATTTGTCTGCCCAACAACAGAGGAGTACACATGTGAAGCAGAAGGAACCAAAGAATCACAATTCCAGTAGCTCCGCATAAATAAGTGAAAAATGTAGGTGAAATGGAAGATGCAAAAGGTTAGAAAAACAAATAACTTGATAAAAAGAAACATAATGCCAAGTTATAGCAGTTTGCTGAATATACCAATTAAATCTTGGAAGTGATTAGTTGCTGTTTAAAAGGTATTCTCCACATGAGCATGGCTTTCAACTAGTAATAATCACTACATATATATGGATAAAGCAATAAACAAAAAAAAGTCCATGCTTTTCTCAGAAGAATTTTACATGGCCAGCAAAAATTTGGCGCAAACTCCTTAATTTGCAGGCAGGTAAACAGGGCAGCTTGTTCCGCACATATGGCAGTTTCACATCCATTCTTCATGACACATCAGTGGTTTTTTTAGTGTCTTTTTCTGACAAGAAACTATCTATTTATTACTTAATTGTTTACAGCAAATGGTAATAGATAACAATGTTAAGGTATGAGAATCTGGTTCAAAGCAGAGTAGATACAAAAGACTTTGATTTAAACTGCATTTAATGAACAGTCCATATAACTCATCACTGAAATAATAGTGGTATTTAGTCATTCTGTTTTGATTTAGTAGAATTAAGCAGACAGAGGACACCTGACATGCCATATAATATAGGAAGTTGTATAACACAAAAAATAATTGTATTTCACCTTTAAAATAAAATATTTCAAAACCAGTTGTATCTGCTGGAACTTAAGTTCAAGATTCAACAGGAATATTACCAAGCTCACAGCAATGGTTAAAAAAATCCACATCAACCTCATTTATGTAAATCATTGAGAAAAACAATTCAAACACTTCAGTCTGAAAAACCTCACATTTACATAAGTTTACATTCACAGATTATTGCTATATTATTATACAGGTATACTATTATATTAAAGTATCCTTCAGCTATTGATTATCTGTGTTAAGCAAGGTTTATTGTTTTAATAATAAACTCTGAAACTTTATTTTCTGAAAAACAACCTAAAACTGTGGAAATTGTCCATTGGATGCTAGCTTAGTACAAGACCTTTACAAAGCGATTTATTCTTTGGTAGCTAATTTCATTACTCTCATCCTTTTAGTAAATTGTCTATAAAAAGCAAGGCCTTTGGATCCCACAACAGCCTAAAGGGCTTAAGTGTAGGCTAAGTTTATGATCTAATTACTTCATAGTATAATCCATTGTGCCATTTCCTAGTTGCAATTATTTGGTGTCTAAAAAATAAGTCTGTCATAATTAAATAATTAAAATTACCTAAAAAGGAGAGGGGACAGGTTGGTAGCATATAGAACAGCTGAATATTAGATAGCTGAAAAGACACTGCATGCACAAATGCAAGACTGAATTAAGAGCAGCTATTTTTTTCTAATTACTGACTCATTCACAGTACACAGAATTGCCTGAACTGCCCAGTGTCCTACTATCTCTCTGGACAATTAGGAAAAGCTGCATTAGTAAGAACTCAGCATTCTCTGTCTCACTTCTCTCTGGAGAACTGGGGAAATGATGAGCTCCATCACCTGGCCAGCAGCAGCAGCAGCCACAAAGTCACCTCAGGGACTTGGACGAAGAGATTCATCTGCAGCCTTGGCAGCGACTGAAGTATGCCTTACTAACAGACAGTCACACGACCACACACTGGCACAAGGTCCTTTCATTAAGAGCTGTTGTCTAAGTGACCTGTCACAGAGTTTCATAAAGCAGCATTAATACTGTGGGTCAAAATGAGATTGATCTTTGAGCTCCGTGGTCTCCTGTTGACAACAGTGCATTATAAAACCAATACTAAATACTTTATAAACAGGTCTCTCCTCTAGTGTATTAGAGGAACGGAGCATATTTCATGCCCTATAGTTATAGCCACATATCCATCAGACAATTAAATAATTTATAAGATACTCAGAAGTGCAATAAGACTCAATAAACTTTTAAATACTTACAAGCTACTATTTTGTTTGAAAACATACCAAAACCAACCAACCAAGCAAAAAAACTCTGCTCACCTAATGAGTGCAGAACATCAGTAAAACTCAGGTCTTATAACATCTTTTCACGTGAAATATCCTCATTGCACACACACACACAAAAAAAAATAAAATCCAGCTCTTCACTCAGTTAAAAAAAAAAAAAAGAAAACTTAATTGCTTTAAAAATATTTGACGAGTTTCCTACATTATTACTTTCATTACTTTATATTTCAGCTTCCTCTGCTTGGCATCAGACTGGTTTTTTGTCCTTTTGTATACTCTGGCCAACATGGCTGCAAGAACCTTCTCCTCTGCAATGCCTGCCATCTGGAACCACCGTGCTGCATTTCTCTCCCTAATTCTCCATCTATTTTCAGCCTTCATCTGGAAACAATATGTCTCTGTTCTCATGTCTGGGTCTCTTAACTTCTAGTAAAAAGGCAAAAAAACTTTTAACTTTATTAACTCTGCATAGTGTTTTGGAGATAAATTTTGTGCAAAAGATACTATACAAAGCCATTTCTTTATTAAATCACACAACTGCAGGGGCAGAATTTACAATAAAAAGTGATCTAGAAATACTTCCTATTCTGTTAAATTTAATACACAAGGCTGTGTGAATTTCTTAAGAAATGGCTTCAATATAGAATGAAAAAATATTCCTAATTTTAGTAATTCATTGATACTTTCAAAAAAACCAGACATGAGTTGGCTCACTTTTCAAAAGCTGTGGAAATCATGAAGTTCTTAAAGGCAAATATACCTGAAAAAGTTTAGCACATTTGGAAGAAAGTGGGCATATGTAGTTCTCTTTTCCATCCGATAGACAATATGTTCTCTGTGCTCCTACCATAGCAGACAAAGAGACAGTAGCTGCATATAAACACTGTAAATATATTCCTACAATATTTGCATGCTGGTTATGTCAGCAATGTAGGAGGTTCAGCTCCTATAATTTTAAGACATTATCAGGCAAATAAACCTGTTTCTTCCTTGGTTCACCTGCAAAACAAAATGCTCTGTATCAAGAATCTGAAATTTTCACACATACTAGTGTCTGAATCTCTCTTAAAATTAAACACATAAACAGAATTTTGCTAGAATACAATTATCTATTCTGAATGGATGTCTGTAAATTTGTTCTAAGTAACTTTAAAAACTGAAATTTCTTTTGCTGGGAGTAGCTCCCAAACCACCACAGGCATGGACCTTTGTATAGTACTGCGGAGGCCATGGTTTCACAGACAAGCCACATTAATACTGGGTAGCAAGCATCTGGAACCCACAGCTGTGTGTGCTCCAGACCCAAAGCACCCACAAGTCTATGCCAATTCAAACCCCTATTCCCAACCCACAAATAAACCATGCTGGGTTTCTTTAGGACCTAGACCTGAATTTGAAGCTTTCAGGTTTTCACCATTCACACAATTGAAGAGAGAATAGGAGTATTTGAGGAAAGGGGCAAACATGCTCTAAAGGAAGATTATGATGGACAGTTCCTGCCTTGGCTTTCTCATACAGCCTACTTGGGACAAGCTGACCCACAGGGACCTTAAAAGCACTATTTAAAGACTAAACTGGATTTTGTTTTTACAGTAATTGCAACAGACTTACAGGGCTGGCACCAAAGAAGTATCTACAAGTCATGGAAATACCAAGGATTTGAGGGGTGGGGTTCGGGGTGGGGATGGGGTTAAAGGATGGAAGAAATAGGGAGTGCAGTGTTTTCCAGACAATAGCATTGGTCCTTAAATTCTCCTCTGTAGAACATTCCTCTTCTGTTTAGCCTGCACCTAAAAGGCACAAAGGCAGCTCTAACCAGCATTTCACAATAAAACTCTGTGCCACACTTCAATAGTGTTTGCAACTTTATTACATGTACAATAGAGAAGAAATAATATGTCTCTCTCCTTACTAAAATACCTTGTATTGTCCTCTGCTGGACAAATCTCAGGCATTTCTGAAACCAAACAAGGAAAGACAGGTACTTTCAAGTTACTTTAGTCTGAATTTTTGTAAGATTTCCCATTGTGTGCTAATGGATCCTAAACCAAAAGGCTATGCCTGTTCATCTTTTTCTTCCCCTGAAATGTGATTGTTTCATCCTTTTACTTGTGCTGTATACCAAACAGAAGCTTCATCTTTTGGATATACACATTTTATGACCTGAGTTTAAATTACTTTTCTTACTACTTTTAATCTGAAAACTGGGCTTGCACGTTCCTGTGGGATACATAAATGTCCCTTCAAAAACTCACCAATTTTGCAAGAGAGCCTATTCTACTTTATGCCAAATACATCTTGGAAACACCGGCAAGGTTCAATCATAGCAAAGAGTGATAGTTCCCAAAAAAAGATGGTTACTTGGAAAATGTAAAGGATGGACACTAACATCAACAGATTTATCCCAGAGCTGGCTGATATGAAGTGAAGGAAGTTCACCCAGAGCTGGCATTCATCCTCAGTCATGTTAATTCTCTAAAGATGAGGAAGACTCAGGGAAAGGAAATGGCTGAGCATAAGTGATAATTACCAAGCTCCCTCAGGATGCGAGCAGTTAGATGCCAGTGCTCTCCCTCCTTTTCCAAAAAATTAATGCCACTCTTTTGATTTCCATTGAGAAAAGCAGTATTGAGCAAGAAAATGAGTAACCTATTAGAAACACTAGTGTAGGTTTTATTGGCTGGTTGTACGCTGAAAACAGAACTAGAGAGACAGCCATTAGAGCACAGGATCATTATAGTATTATAACTATCACCAGCTGTCTTTCATCCAACTCACTTCCAGGATACCTGAGAACATGTCAGAAGCCAATCATGAAAAACCCAAACCAACTCCAACACTCAAACCAAAACCCAATCCAAAACTCAACCTAGATTCATTTTAGGAAAAGGAAGAATTTTTGCAGGTGGGATGATAATTCTCTTGTCACTCTTAAAGGGAGTCTTGGATGCACACAGAGTATCATCTTAAGCAAAACTGCAATAAAGGAAGGTATGTCCTGTTTTGCTTAAAGGATGAAATTTGTCTTAGGAGCAAATTTGGATGGAGATGGAAAATCTGACTTTCAAATACCAAAAATTGCCTTTTCTCTCTGTTCTGGAGAGCTGATCCTCTAGGTTTGAGCCTTCCAAAGTAGAAAAATCTCGGTGAGTTTTAAATCAAAGAGACTGAAACAGTAAAGCAATGTAGAAATTTGAACAATGAAAACTTTTCCCATATTTTTACTCCCTTCTCACATACAAGATTAATACAACAAGACCTGAGGAAAAAAAAAATGCTAAGCCAAGCAAAATCAGACCACAAGCAGGTTTATTTGCTTTGCAGGTCACTTTTCAAACGGAATACATGATAAGCATTAATGTAAACACATGGAAGACTATATAGTGTCATACGCTTCACTTAAAGGAAGAAATGCACAAAAGCAATTGATGTAAAAAGAATACCTAGAAAGCATAGAAAAAAAATCAGTTGTTTCCTGTCAAATAAAGCAGAGTCCTTAAAATATTAAATTTATCATTTTTAAAAATTATTTAAGAAATTAACCTTGAACTCTCAGCTCCCATATTACTGGGAATGCTCCTGCAATTACACTACAGAAGTAATCTCATCCCTATACAGGAAACGGGAACAGATTTCTAAATGTTTCTCAATCAGTGACCTACCATTATTTTTATACTGAATTGCTTTTTTGTGACTGTACTTAAATTATCTTTTTGCGTATGCATTTTTATAATGTATTCATGATTTCAGAGATAGTACTAACATCTTCGGCTACTCATTTAGGAATGTTATACTTCCCATTCTTTCTTTCTTTTGAAACCTGTCATGACAATTTTACTTTCAAAAAAATAAAAAGCAATCTTTCAGTATCCCAACATGTTTTATCAAATTCATTCAAAGTGTATTTCTGATCTTTGATAAACAAGAAAACATGTTTATCTGGCAAGCTGGAGTCCTATAATTGTACACAAATGATCAGCAGCTGATTTTCACAAGGTATAAACCAACATATGATTTTTTTTTTTTTGTAGTTCAGAACTGAACTCAAAAAATAAAACTCTCTAAGAAGCTGAGATATTTTGAATTTTCACTTCTAGACAGTTTCTCTCATGGTTACTTACACAAGAACTGAGAGATGGCTTCATTGCTGTTAGCTACATCCTACATGTATTAAAGTGAAGTCTAAGAGACTTAAAACCAGGCTGATCCCATCTCCCCGCTCCAGCTGTGCTGAGTGCGGTACAAGCAAAAGGAAAGGAGAATTCCTGTCTAGAAAGGTTTATAGCCTGAATAATCAAAAGAGACAACAGATAGAAGAAAGGAATTATCTCATCCTGATTTTTACTATTGGGAAACTGATACATAGAGCTGGAATTTTAAAAAGTGCTTCACACCCAGAGTTCACAACAGATTTTCAAAGAGCCAAGAATAGCAGGTATCAGAATACAAACTGAAAAGAGTTACTGGCATGATGCTTCACCAGAGCTTTAAATGAAATCAATGTAGAGTTTATAGTTAAGCTGAAAATGAAACAATACTCTTGTGACAATATTGTTAACATTCTACAAAATATTGTAATCTCACTGATGCTCTTGCTCTCTTCCTTCTTTACCCCCACCCCAAGCATACAGACATTTTTCTGTCACCTCAAATACTAATTTCACTCAGTGTCTCTTATGATTCACTGAATTCAATACATACAATTTCTATCACAACACAGAGACAGCAATTAGAAGTACACCGGAAACTGCTCCCAGGTTTTCCTCCTAATCCTTAATGCATCTTGATCACTGCAGGTCAGGTGCATGACTTGATATTGATGCCTTAGAGGACCAAGTCAATGACTCTACAGTTTTATTGCTGTTTGTTCCACACAGCAGCATCAACATTCACTATACCTGTAGTAGCTAAAATATCCAAGACTGCTAAGTAAATAAAACAGGTGGATGAAAAGTTATAAGCAACAATACAAACTGAAAATTGCAGTTCATTCATATAGATGCCCACTTCTAAAAACAATTTTGAAGTACATTTCATTAGAATCTGAAATGCATGTTTCTAGTGAATTTCAATACACATTTGATTTACAAATTCCAGTAAAAGTGTGCCACAGCTGGCAGGATAAGTTACTGTAATAAATCACTATTAAGTAACTGTAAATCTTTAGAATGGCATAATTTCTAATAAAAAAATATGCATGCAAAAGTGAATATTTGTGGAGAAGCATTCTTCATGTAGAGGAAAGCAAATTACAGAACTTACCATCCTGGTAGTACAGGATAATTCAATGAGTAAATGCTGGAATAAAATTCACATAAATATTGCCTAATCTATTGCGATTTCATGTTAACAACTGCATCTGAACAAATTGCATGGTAAAGGGTGATGGTAAACGTACTATATTTGAGAGCTTTTTTATGTTAAACATTCACATTTCTGGTAGAAAACTCTGGCTGTTGCAATATATCATCAAAGCAGAAAATTTACTTTCCAAATACCATGTAAATGTTGCTAACTGTTCCTCTGCACTTCAGAAATACTTTCTAAATTGGATTTTGTTTTGGTTGTAGTTTTTTGTTTGTTTGGGTTTTTTTTTTTTTCTTTGAGTGGGGGTGGGAAGTAGGTTTGGTTTCTTAGGGATTTTTGGGGGTTCTTTTTGTTTTTTTGGTTTGGGAGCTTCTGGTAGGGTTTTGGCAGGGGTGGTAGGAGGAGGAAGGTTGGGGGCTTTTCAGAGAAAAAAAACAGGCCAACAACAAAAGACACCAGCAAACCCATCCCAAAACATGGTACCAAAAAGCCCCTAATACTTTCATTTTAACCCGTGTTGCCTCTGATGTGCAGCAGATGGACATTCACAGTAATCCATTGCTGCAGAAATCAGCTGAAGAGCTATTTGCTGTTCCGAAACTTCCCATGCGTTATTTAGGCCTTACAAGACTTCATTTGTCAAAGTGCAGATGCAGTGCTGATGTCGCACTGAATGGCACATTTCTGGAGTCAAGATGAGCTGCAGCACTGCGACAGGCCCAGGAGTACCTCGCTCCAGAGTGTGATTGCTTCCACTGTGTCTTGGGATGGGTAAATTATTAACTGACACTTTCACAACTGAGGAACTGTCTAAGATAAACCCATTAAAACTGTTAGCCTACAGAAAGCTTCACACTCCTGGTTTGTTAAATCTTTGTCAAAGTCATCATTTGGTCAAGCTTTTTAAATATACATATGCATCTATATAAAATCTATTTATAAAACTTTCAATTATGAACGTTTTCTCTACCTTTCCTTGTCTCATTTTTTTTGGCTCAATGAAGTGAACCTTGCAGTTAGAGGAAGGCTGTTGAGGACTGAATTGTAAAAGAGAAGCAACAAAAGCTTATCAAAGATAGCAATATAATAAGCACTGTAATTCACCTTAATAACTGAACTTACAAAATTCAGTACAGGTGGTGATGGTTGCCAGAAAATTTACCTCAGACATAAAAATCTATTCATTGAGAAAAAAGATCAATAAAACTGTTTTCTGTTCGTATTTTTAAGTTAACCCCACGAGGAGACAAGCAGATTTTTGCAAAGGGAAAAAATGGTCTGCTGACCATCCAAACACTTCCTATCTTTATAAGCATTAAAGACAATAATGATATTACAATCTGAATGAGCTAATTCTTAGACTATTATACTATTACAGTTACTTCACTGTTAATTGTAATCTGGTCCAGATTTTACTTTAATCCAAGGACAAATAGAAAAAGAACTAAGATTCTGTATGCTGATGTGTTACTACACATCATTTATTAGCATAAAATTAACCCCAATACTTACTGTACATTCAGTACACTACTGCCCTACTACCTCAGAAGAAAAGAAAAAAATACCCAGAATTGATGAATCATATAGGAAGCAAAACTGTTTAACTAGCAAATTTCTTCTTCATTCACAAAGTTGCCACGGGCACTCCCTCTTATGTGAGCACGGAAGAAAAGCCACGGTATAAGTCCAAATCCAACCACACTTGCCATAACATGATCATGAAACTGCACGCAATTAAAATGGTTTGTAGACAGTAAGAACACGCCTGAACATTATGGGTATGCATGGAAGCTACAGAAAAATATTTCAGCGAGGTACCTTTTCTAGTAGATTAAGAAACCAAGAAATAAACACTTTCATATTCTAATCCAGGCCAATTTAATAGCATATCATGCAACCTCTTCATAGAGAAAAATACAGAATCTCTCCTACAGGGATTCAGTTTTGGGGAGCCTAATTGAACACTCGTAGGTACTGATTTGCTGTTCCAGCTGACTTCTGTCGCAGCGGTGAATGGTTAAAATAATCAGAGCTTGACAGGTCCTAAATCAGGAAACCAAATTTACAAGTCACTTCTGAGGATGTGTCTTTAAGGTGTATATAAAGTCAGAATTATGCTTCAGCTAACACAGATACATATTTACATCTAAAAAATTACTTACATGAAAATTACTTGTGCAAGGGACAAATATTACTTTAAGAACAATTTAATAATTATTTTAATCAGTATTTTACCCTAGAGAAAGCACAGATAGTTTGCCACACCAAATTTAAAAAAAAATTCAACGGCATTACTCCAGTATCTGCCCAACCCGTGTGTCTGTGAGTACATCTGTCTGTGCATACATGTATCAAAATATGTGTGTTTGCACATGCTTCCGCACAGCATCATTGACTGTTAACAGACACTCATACACAAGTTAAAATTTCTCTTTTCTAACCAAAAGGGAGTGCCTTTGAGTGCCTTTTTTTATTATTATTTTTTTATTAACTGGAATTCACCCTGAAGCTCAGAAAGAATTTTGAGGGGGCAGAACAAGGGTTTGTACTCTTTGTTTTATCCGCACTGCTCTATATACTTTCTGATAATTTGAGATGGGTAACTAAATTACAGACTTTCAGGGATTCTGATGATCACAAAAATCACAAAAGTGTAGTCTTCAGTATGACATTATATCCTCACATACTTTCCTAATGCTCATACACACACAAATAGTGTATCAGTGTAAAATAATCTGATTGCAATCTCATCTGTGCACCTCACGCCCTAGGTACATATTCTGTATGAATAACAGGAGTACTCATCTACTTCTCTATTCTCCTTTCAGCTTTCTAGTTTGTATTCAGATGCATAATCTGCAGTCACAAAACTATTTTATCCAAAACTTTCTAACCATAGTGCTTATTTATGTCTCCACAGACATACAGTGTTCATGACACCCACTACTGCTGCATTTTCTTTGAAAAGGTCCTCTGCCTGCAGTAGCAGCATTGAGAGATGCTGCTCCACTAACCTACAGGTCAAGACATACAATGCCCTTTGCTTGTGAATTCCTAATTGTTGATTTTAACGAATCATGAGTGTCATATCAAGATTTATTACATTACTTATATTGTCACAGGAAACATTAGGGAACAAAATCTAACAATTTCCTTGAAGTTTCACTATGAAGTCCCTTATTCAGAATTCACCTGGTACATTGCTTCATGCAGAACATACCCCACACATGATCACACCTGACAACAAAGGGGCAGCATAAAGACTCAAGAGCATGTGCATGAAAGCAAGAACACCGCAGTTACATCTTTTTGGGGAAAATCCCAACTGTCAGTATTTTACTATGACAAGTCACAGCAGGAAAGACCCTGAAAAAGTATTTCCTCAGAGAAGTGATGCAGTTTTACGAAGGAGCTGGTAAAATGTTCTGAGTTTGACTCCTGAGGCTTTTGTTGTGTGTGCAATAAGGTAGCACAGCTGCCAACAATTAAGAGGGTAAAACGTGAGGAGAGACAGACTCATTCTTTTAAAAGACAGAAAAAGAGAATGTCAGAAAAGGCTATGTCCTTCATTAGACCAGCTGACTTGGAAGAAGGGGACATAATTTATGTTCGCAAGCCATTCAGGCTTCTCAAGGGCCATGAATACTAAGACAGTAAGCATTAGAAGCTCACAAAGATCAGCAAGAGACAAAGTTTGGAGGAAGAAGCTATGTAAGGAATGTGAGTCAGTTAACACATGAGAACTTATTTCTCTGAATGAAAATAAGCATCTATTTGAAGCAGAAAACATGGAGTACTTGTTTCCATTCCATGTGTGCAAACCATGTGTTACAGACAGTTTCACTGGTGTCAGAAAGCAGAACTCCTCAGAAGGCTGCCGTGAACACCCACAATTGCAAATGCATCACTGAACAATCACAATAACTTACAGATATGAAATGGAAGCATGAGAGGCAGTGCTAGTTTACTAGAAGTAAAATTAACATGTTGAGAAAAAATTGCAATGTACTATCTCAGCAACAAGAGAGCTGGCTGCAAAACAAATAGAGAAGTAACTTCCTGCTAGATTTGTATTTATACCCTTCATAGCTTAAAGATTTTTACTATGAAAATGCTAGAGACTTCTTTGCAAGTATTTTGACAAGAGAATGCAAGAGAATGACAAGAAAGACAAGAAAAAGTAACAGGAACCTAACATGGAGTATTTTTTTTAGTATTCTCTGTGTTATAGAGTATGTGATTTTCATTAAAATATGACTCTGTGTTGCTCCACAATAACAGTTAAACTCACTCTTTTCCCGCCTACACAAAGTAATTTTGTTTAGAGACCTTCATTTCTTTTGGCCTTAGCCCATCAGAGGGGTGTGTGATACAGTTCCTGCCAGTAATTGCTTCCATACAATACAAATGTTTGAAAACATTTTGCATATTTGTTATGATTATGTATGACATTTATATCATATTTAAAACTCCAATGGGCTTGCAGATTTTTTTTGCTTATAGAAAACAAAGACACAGCACAGAATGTTCCCCTAATTCATCTAAGAGAACTAAGTCAATTTTATTTTCAGTTAATATACTATGAACTCTTAGCCTCTAAACATTTGTTTTTTCCATTGAAAACAGAACTATGTACATTGAGGGTAAAGCTGTGGGAGCTACATGCACAAGTTTGGATGTACATTCACAAAGCACATGAAAATGGACAGTTGGGCAGATGGCGGTGTTTTTTGCCTAAGTGCTGACAGAAATAACATTCCCTATTTAAAAAAAAAAAGTGCAAAAACACCCATATCCCCATGTATATGCATTGCTATTCAATCCATTACTTTGCAGGTGTAAGATTATTCAGATATACTTTTTTTTTAGTTATAAGGAAATTTTTAACCCATTAGAATATTTTCTTTTATAGTTGCACTGCTATCTGTCTCAAATCCTCCATATAACTAATGATTTATTATTTTACCTGAAACATATTTCTATTGGGTTTGTTTTGCAACTGCCAGTTTTAAACTGTGACCTTAGAAAACACACTGTTGTCTAATAACGTCTCAAATTTCGTTCAACTGAAATAAGAGAAAATTGAATAAAGTACATAGATCACACAGCAGTTTGTGAGATTCCTAAACTTTTTTTGGAATCCAGATTTAGCTAACTGCCAATGCTCCAGTGGAGGGTTGCCATTCCCCCCTACCTTCCTGCCTGCCTTGGAGATGCTACCACTGGCGCCTCAAAGGCCAATTGCAGGCATGCAGAGAAAACATCTCCCATCTGAAGTAATACTGATCTGTCAGTACAGGTGAAGCAAAGACACTCGTAACACGTTATAACAAGTTCACAGTTTTCTAGCAAGGTTGTATCTGAGCAGTTGACAGTCAAGGCCAAACAGTCCACCTTCTTGCTTCAGAAACTCAACTGTACAAAACGCAACATTCATCAGGCTTGCAGTATTTAAGTGCTTACCAGGAGATAGATGATGAACAGTAGCAATGGAAAACTCTAAAAGTTGTTCCAACACACTGAGAAAAGTAATTTTTCCACTACTTTCTAGGTGAGACTCGGAAAAGAGATGGCAGAAAGGTCATGGAAACAAATGGTTTCCTACAGCTGTGGGAAAATCACAGATACAGATCTATAGCAGCAAAGTTAGTTATAACAAGAGTGTCTCAGATTCTTTATTCCCTGACCTTCTCTCTCTCTCTCTCTCTCTCTCTCTCTCTCTCTCTCTCTCTCTCTTTCCCCATCCTATTCTGCCCTACTCCCACTGTTCCCAACTCATTCTTTTTAAGAGAGAAAGTCTCAAGTCCTGACCACTAAACACAAAATCCTCCTGGCTGCTTTCCTTTGCTTTATCAATGCTAGTACTTAGGCATAACCTGCTGCCTGCTCTGACAGAAAGCACTGACATGGGTCATGGCAGATCATCATGCTGTTACCACAATCCCTGCTACCTTTTCAAATAATAAATATTTCTGTCATACATACATACTAACTTAATCCCAAATCTGTTCTGGCCACACATATTTTAACCCTCTTTGAACTTTGAAAGCTTCATCAGCCACTCTTGAAAGACAGAGCAGAACACCTGCTTTTGCCATGAAATATTGTCTCTGTTCAGATTCTTCAGTTTCTTGAATCTGGACTAACACACAGAAGACAATTTTCAATTTACAGTCCTACTCTAATTTTGTAAACATTTGTGCTCTGCTTCACAACTTGCAGATTTATTACAGCTATGTCATACACTCTTCTGTCACTATGGGGCCTCATTTCAGTATACTAAAAATTACTCTGGCCTTCAAAACCACCTGTCTGCAAAGGCTAAGGACTTTCTCATAAATAAAGATATTTCTATGTAATGCTGAGTTATTATAAGACATTCTGATGTTAAATTACCATAAAGAAACTCCACTTAAAATAAACTGAACAAACAGCATCACACCACTTACATTTCAAAGGACTGTCACTTTTTATAGCAAGGTTTCATTGAGCTTATAGCTGTGCCATTCCACTCAATGGGATTCAACCATGCTAATTCTCTGGGAACACATGCATTATCACCTAACAGATGGTTGTGAAGTGTGGCTTTCCAAAGGAATTATCACTTCTATTTCTTCTTTGCTCTAGACAGAGTCAGAGGGGGAAAAAAAATTCAGAACTTGCAGATTCCCAATGGAGAAGATGAGTCCTTGACTCCCAATCTTAACAGCAGATTCTTACAGTAGGGAGTCAAAAGAACCTCTTTATCCTACTTACATTCACTTTTTAATCAGAATTGAGTACATGTATTTCAAAAGAAATCAATACATTTAATAGTTAAAAATACCAACTCTAGATTTTGATTGGCTGAGCTATCTCCTGGGCTGCAGAAAGGGACAGTGCTTTTGATACAGCTTACTGTGCATAGCTGCAAGCTTCTACCTAAAACATGCTCTGTTGAACACAACCTGTCAGCAGATGATGCAGCAGAGCAGTGCCTGCCTCACAAGTATTGAAAGTGAATGTATGAACAATGTTACCTGTTATCACCAATCCACATGGACAAATACTGAACTTAACTGACTATTTAGGTTGTCAAAGGCAAGTGATTATTTTGGTGTTCTCCAATTGATTAGACTAATTGGTGTCAATTACAGATGAAGTTCTAAGGTTCCAGTCACACCCATATGTATTGTATATATAAGTGATTGTTTCTTCTGTCCAGTAGATAATTTCCTTATATGACTGATAACCATCTGCTTAAACCATCATTTTTTGTTTACAGAACTTCAAAGAATTTTAATCTCAGAGGAAAAAAATTAAGAAACTAAGCACAATCTAAAGGAAAACACAAAAGAGATATTCAGAGTTGAAGGGGCCCAGATTTTCTGTTTAACATATTTAATGATGCAGAGCAACAAGATCTCAGCAAACCAAGGTGAGAATACACCCTGAAGAATCCTAATACCTTGTCTCAATAGGGGATATTTTTAACTAATTCTGTACTGTTTTCTATTAAATAATAGAAAGAGATGCAAACAATTTTACATTTCACTCTCTGTGGCAAATTTCTTCAGTTTAATATTTTCCATCAGAAATTTAACAGTCTTTTAAGGTAGAGTTTTTTCTTGAGCAATGTATCATATTTAACTCTGTAACTATCAATCAATATTCCCTTCAATTGAGGGTAATTTCTTTCAACTTTTCATAAACTTCCCCTTGGAGCACTGAGGGTTCTTGCACCTGCTGAAGAGCTTAAGTTTATGTCAAAAACCAAAAGTGTCTTCTAATCTTACTCACAGATGGGGCCATCCCCAAGTTTTGTAAGACACAACATGATTTAATTTAGACACCTTTAAAGACATGTCTGACACCACACCATCTGAAGATGAGAGGATGGGAAAAGCATGTTAAAAAAGAATAGTGAAAGACCCCTTACAACTACGTTACAGCAGTATTTCTTAGTACCAGCTTGGGGCAGAACCTCTAAAGTACACATAATGTAAAAGTACAACAATGTCTTTTTATATATGGGCACATACAAACTAAACATATTACAGGAAAATCTTCGCTGTGTCTCCAAAACAGAGAAACGATGAGGAAAATTGGGAAAGGATGCCCCTCTTGCTCTGATTTTTCCAGTATAATTTAACAGATCTCCTGGTGTTAGTGCTGCACCAGTTCATACTGTGTCAAATGAAGAATTTTTTAAAGAGTAACTACTTAGTTGATTGCTCCAGTAGGCAATCATTAACCCGTTCCCACTCTATGCAAACATTTTCAGAATGTCTTGACTACCACTGGCGACAGTGAATGGAAGGAAACCAAGGAGCTGGAAAAAGAAAATGTGAAAAGATTTGGGAAAATGCCAATACAGAACTCTTGAATAATACTCTAAAAGTTTGCTCCCGGCCTAGACAGCTAAACCCCTGGCTTCTCTAAATCAGGCTGCAAGGCAGCATATGTAAAGCAGACTTTCACACTGATGTTCTGATGATTGTTGTAATACAGTAGTGCCTAAGTCAAGCATCCTGAATCAAAGATGTGAGCAGTACGAGTCACTGCACAAACACTAAGTGTTATCAAAGACCTCACAGCTTAGGACCAGATGGAAATCAAGTGGGGAAAAGGGAAAGAGAAGGGTAAGGAAAGGAAAAGGGAGAGTGTGAAGCAGGAGAGAAAGGGTATAAGGGGATGAGAGAAATTAGGAAGGGGCATGTTGGGGAAGAAAAAATGGGATGAAAAGAAGGGTAACAATAGCAGTATACTGCATGGGTCAATGCTGCGTCCAATCCTGTTTAATTGTTTAATTAATCATCTAGGTGATGGGGCAGAAGGTACCCTCAGCAAGCTGCAGACTACACAAAACTGGAATGAGCAGCTGATATGCCAGAGGGTTGTGCTGCCATCCAGCACAAACTCAAGCTGGAGAAAAGGGCCGACAGGGACCTCACAAAGTTCAAAAGGGGGGTAATACGAAGTCCTGCACTTAATAGGAACTACCACCTGCAACAGTGTATGCTAGGGAACAACTAGTTGGGAACAGCTTTGCAGAAAATGATCTGCAGGGTCCTGGTGGAAACCAAATTAACCATTGGTCAGAAAAGTGCCTTGCAGCAAAAAAGGGTTATGGTGTACTGCATTAGATAAAGCACTGTCAGCAGACAGGGGGAATACCTTCCCTCTACTCAGCACTGCTGAATCCAGGGGCCAGGTCTGAGCTTCCTGGTACGAGACGGAAATGCATGGACCACCAAAACAGTTAAGGGACTGCAATATCTCTGCTATGAGGAAGGGCTGAAAGAAGTGGGAATGCTCAGCCTAGAGTAGAAAAGGATCAGAAGAGATCTCAAGAATTCATCTGAATAGCTGATATGAAGGCACATTGCAGATGGAGCTTGACTCTTTTCACTGGTGCCCAACTACAGGACCAGAGGTGATGGGCACAAACTGAAACATGGGATGTTACTTCTGAACATCAGGAATCACTCTATCGCCTGTCGAAGTGACTGAGCAGGTTTCCAGGGAGGCTGCAGTGTTATCTAAAGGGATGAAGCTGTTGAAAAGCCATCTGGATACGGTCCTGGCTAAATGGCTGTATGGGTGCCTTGGACCAGATCGCTTCCTGAGATTCTTTCCTTCTAAACTCAGGCAGTCTGTAATTTTGTAATTCTGAGAAGAGGAGAGCAGAAAAAGAGAGGAGGAGGAAAGATAAAAAAGAGAGGAAGGATGGGTGATAGAGGAGGGAGGAATGGAAAGAAAGGAAGACAGGAAATAGAAGGAGTAGAGAGAAGTAGAATGGTAGTAATGTGAGAAAAGAAAAGGTGTACCTGCATAATCACCAGTAGCTATTGCTTCCCACCTTCTCTGTCATTATCAGTTGTCAATTCCACTTAGTAAGCACAGCAGAGGTGAATTTTACACAAGAATTAAAAGCCCACACAACTGCCTTTTCTGATATTGAAAAAAAACCCAATCTAAACCAGCAGCAATAAACAAATTAAAATATCATTTTGCTATATCAGGTGCAAAGAGCCTTCTGCCTTCCTGTGACTTGTATGAAAGCAACAACTGCATAATAAAACACTGATGTTAAATTAACTTTTAAAAAGAGTGCTAGCATGCTGCGAAGCAAAGGCACACACTTTATGTAATCTGACAGACTGTCAGCCTATGCTGAAAGGTGCTTGGCCAGCTGCCTGGAGCTGACAATATAGGGGACATTGTAGTAGATGTCCATTCCAGGCTGCCTTCAGGAAAAACAAGTAGATGAAGACTTCAACAAATGGCTGGAAAGAGCATCACAGTCATAAGGTCCTCATGCAAAAGATATTTCCCAAATAACTACTGGAGGAACAAAATAGCAATTCAGGAGGTTTCTGGGGAGCACTGATAAAAACTTTCTGACCCAAATGATAGAGGAGCCAACATAGATAAGTGCTGTGCTGGACCTCATAGTCACACATAAGGAAAGGTAACACCACCAGGAGATGTGAAGGTTGCAGGCATCCTTGTCTGCAGTGACCATGATGTTCAGGATGCTGGTGATGCAAGTCTGAGGAGGTAGGTTGGGCAAAATGGCTTCCAGAGGTCCCTGCCAACCTCAGCTATTCCATGATTTTATAATTCCATCTTGCTGCCTCCAAATACCCACACAGAATGTTGCAGGGACTTTTATCTATGTACATCTGGTTAGCCCTCTGTATGAATGACTTGATTTGAATAACACAGGGACAAGTAACACAGTATATTTAAAAACCAAATACTTAAGCTACATATATCGCAGAATACAGCATTTGTCAGTTTACTAGCACAGACTGTTAAGAGTACCTCAAGGTAGTTCCCCCCTCACATTTTCTCAAAGGAATATTGGACTAAATATAATGTTAAAGTTTGAGCAGTCCAAGTACCTGTTTCAGAATTCTCCTGGTTGTTTTAGCAGGCATCTATTACTATAGACAGTCAATGTCTGCAGGAAAAAATGTGTGCATTCTCAACTAAGAAACCCTGGAACCTATCTAGCAAACATGGCAGTAAAAGTAACCAGACTTGCCTGAGTCTCACTACACCAAACACAATGCTGGCTTCTTGGAGATCACCTTTCTCATACAATGAAAGACCAAAGAAACCTACACAGGGGAAAAAAAAGAAGAAAAAGATTCCATGTCCTTCTAACTCATAGATACAGCGCTACCAATCTGCTAGTACACAAAGAGTAATTTTTATGGCATTTAATTTCCACTGCAATGATTTAACTATATAGATGGCTAAACAGAGGAGTCATGGAAATTACTCAGTAACTGAGATGATGACAAACACCTGGTTAAACAGAATTCAGCAGTATTACTACTGCTGGAGAAAAAGCTCTGGAGACATGAGGAGACTACTTCCCTTTTCATCTATCATGATTATTCTTCAAATGATACCAGTCTTCTAGCCCAGGACACCTAAGAGGGCACAAAACATCTCCCATGTATGTTGGCACATCTTTTTTATTTTCTTTCCTGCAGCACTACATAATGAAGAAAATGCAGAGGAGCTCAAACAATGCTATAGAATCATAACTTACATGGCAGAAAATACCACTCAGCCAGAGAGGAGGTAACAGGTAGGGAAGCCACCTTTTCCATATGAATTAGGTGGAGTTTGAGCCTGTGGTCTTTGGAATGACAAAACTCTGTAGTTTGTGCCACTCCTTATGTATGAGAGCATCTGATGAATACTAAATTAGGCAAAATAAGAAGGGAAATCTACTTACATATAAGCAGATAGGGAAAAGTGGGAAGAAAAATAGTGGAGGAGTTTGAAGCTTATTGTCAGTAACACCACTACAACACCAAGGCATTTTCGGCCCTTCACAAACTAAAACAACTGTAATACAAGCACTGCCTTTTGTGCAAATGCAGCTGAATTTCTGCATCCACTATATCCATGTAAGAAAATGCACAATTTAACATATAATAATACTTAAAAAAAAATTATCATGTATTCAGCAAATTAAGTTTGCTTTTTGTAGTTCAGTGAACTTTTTTTATGTGCAGAAGGCATACACAAGCCAAATTTTGCTTTATGAAGCTATGCTTCATGAAAAGTGAAAATAATGGTTACAAATTTTTGAGGCCCTATAAAACATACTCTGACAACCTTGTTTTTCAATACAGACTAATAAAAGTATTACAATTTTCTTACCTTGATATGAAACAAAAAATTACTTGCAACCACAAATAGACCATATCTCTATTTTTGCCAAAAGAAATAATTCTAAATTTCTTTTACATGGTAAAATTTAGCTATGTGTTAACTAATGCATATGCCTGTGAAAGAAAGAAAGAAACAAACTTAAAAGCAATATAATACCCCTCCAAAAGAATAATAATCACACCACTAAAAAGCAAACAAGCAGGACAGTAAAGCTTAGGGGAACAGGAGTGTTTTCTGCAGCATCAAATAAAAAGTTAAAACTGCGTATCTGTGCTAGGCAAGAAAAAATGAAAAGAACCCCTGAAGCATTATCTATCAAGCATAAGTGAATAATGAAATAACGAATATGTCTATACCCTTGGTCCTTAATCTTACAGCAAATTATAGTATTCAAATATAGTATTTTACACTTGCAGTCTGATAACACTTTCTATCTTTCTTGGAGATTTTGTGAACGACATGATATGAAACACAATGTATTTAATGAAAGGTTTCTAAGCTGATTTCCCTACAGGTTATTTTCTTTCTTTTCTCTGGAACCCATACGAAGGATATACAGCAGGGACCAGGAGTGTATATAAAAATAAACTACCAAGCAGCATCAGAGCCGATACCCCATTCCTACAGGGGCAAGTGAATTATTAGATCTGTGTCATGAATTTTTTTTTTTTTAATATGCCATTGTTCCCACTTGAGCACATTAAATTTTCCATATCCACTTTAAAACCAATATTACCTTTTTTTTCCCCCCATGGTCATAATGTTCAAAGTATACATTATGCCAATCCAACACCTTAAGTCACACACCAGTTATATGTAAAGTAGGATAAACTATAACCTTTTGATTTTCCTCCTTATGAACTTAGAGCCTAAAGGAAAGAAGCAAAACAAACCATGGTACCTCACAGGGGAAAAAGTTTACTAATATTCATTTTATAAGTGGTCATGAACAACATTTTATCTGATTTTGTATATTCACGAAAGTATATTACAACTGTATGTATATATATTTTTTGTGTTATAACCATTTTAACATATATAAGCCTTTCAAATCAAAGGTAAAAGCATTTTTGGTTTTGAAGATGTGATTGCCAATTATTTTTGCACTAGTGCACATAAACAGAAAGGACAGATTCTTAGGTATGAGTTATATATTCCTGTACAAAATAATTGTATATTCTATGAAGAGTGATTCTTTTTCTAGAGAAATATACAACAACACAAGGGAAATCTTGTACCAGCAGCATAACTGAAGTGGCAAGACACAATATTAGAAAAACAGAGCTACTTTCATTACTGTGATGCTGTGTGTCAGAATGTCTCTCCTTAATGAACCTGTTTGCAATAAGACTCCGGGTGCAAAGAGGCTATTTAGAGAGCCTATTGTGTCTGTAGTGAGTCTTTCAAATATCTTCCTACCATTAGACATGCCGCATTGACCAATTCTGTCCTGATTGCTGTTCTTTTTAGTATCAAGGGACATTCTTGCCCAGACAGACCGATGGATCAGAAACTGCACTTCATAAAATGTTTACACTGTACACACATTCACACAGTGATACAAGCAACAGAGTCCCAGATCACACAGCATGTTGAATGTGCCAGTGTCATCTCTAGGCTTATGACTTTCCAATACCTACAAAAGGATTTGGGTTAAACTGCTTCTGCTGCTTGCCTGTCATTCTAACAAAAGTCATGTTTTTTTCACCTGTTCAGCATGTAACCAAGCCCATGGCTCGCATGGGAGCATTTCAGGCAAATGTTCCCTGTGTCACAAAGCCTTTTTGCTCAGTTGATACCACTGCTTAATTGCTGACAGTAGAAAAGGACCACAAATGTGATGTCATCAGAAAGCAAAAAACTTTGCTCTGAATAAACAAAACAAAAGCAAGACTTCCTAAAACATTATGAATTACTACTCTCAGTGACAGCAGCAAAGAACAAGGGACTTTTCTCAACAGTAATTACAGAAATACTTTGTTACTGTCTACAGCTCTCTAAATTAGTCCCTTTGTAAGAGATTTTGTGAGGGTAGTTTGACGAAGTCTCAGAGTTCCTATCTATCAAGTCAATGGTTTACTTATTAGCCACTAATTAATGTGCTTTATTCTCACCTTTCATGAACCTCATGTCAAACAGACTATAGGCAAGAAGCCTTTTTACATTTTAACTTTTTTGTGGTCTTACCCTTTTATTCATCTAAGAAAAATGTTACTGCCACCTCCAGCTGAAGGCCCCAAACCCCAAGCACAAGTAACAGAAAGTTACTGTATGGTATGTGAAAGACCTAACTATTAGTTTACTAACATAGATCAAAAATATACACCTTATATTTGATTTAGCACTCGATACATCTGAACACAGAAAAAGTATGTTACCAGCTGAACACAGAAAAAGTGTGTGGAGAAACCTATGAGGGAGAAGAAAATTCTTTTTAAATGCCAAATGTGAAGCTAAAGCATAGGTGATACAGAAAGCTTTCCTCTAGATAATAACTGGGAGACTGTATATGCTTTCAGAAAAGTGGCAGGTGCCTAGAAATATCAAGGAAGGAACCCTAATGTTTCTAGGTTTCACTCACAGAACAAAGGAAATCCTGCTTGCCAAGGGCAACCTGTATAGACAGATAAGACACAGGAAGAAGGGGGAAAAAAAGGTCTTATCCACCCTGTTTTGTAGCTAGGAAACTGAGACATGAGGATTAAATGCACATCAAGAAAGTGTATGCCATTGAACAAATGAAGAAGCTATACAAAATCTTTTTCTGCTAAGCAATACAGAAGTGTCATATATATGACGGTTGATTGTTTATGAAAAATGGTATTATGTATAAGATGACAGAACAATACAACAGGTAGAGGTAGAGTTGTTCTAAAACAACAACACTGAAGTATAATTAACCTTTCATTTCCTCTCTAGAGTCACTAGATTAATCTATAAAAGATATTTATTAAATTGGAAAGTAATGTTTTGGGCTGAATTCTTTCCTGAAATAAATTCAAGTTTCTTTGAAATGTGAATACTCTCTGAGTGGCAAATTTGTCCAACAGACATATGACATTATACACATTATAAACGTGGGATAAATATTTTCAGAAATAACAAACAACCCACTGACAATATTTTCTGCAAGTATTATGCACCTTCTGTGGATTGTAATTAAGTCTTTCTAGGCTTCCTGTCTGTATTTTCCATGTACAAACATGTTCTTCCTGTGTTGTGCCATCTTTACCTTAAGAATGCATGCCCTTCTCCCAGTACACATTTTTCCATACTGATACATTCACTCACCTGGCAGGGAAGTATATCTTATAGACTGGTTTAGGTTAGATTTATAAATGAAAGCATTCAGAGTGTCTTCTCAACCAGCTTAACACAAAAGATCTAAACCTCACTTTTACACAGCATTTCAGTTGAGCAGCTTCAGCCAGATTTCCACTTTCATCATGACCAACGGACACATTAAGATTGCTGATCTCCCTAGGTTGAACACCTCTAACTCATTTGCTATAATTTTATCTGGAAGAAAAATGTATCTTCCACTCCAGAGGTTAGTCATGAAGCACTGCTTTACTCCACAACAGACAATGGGGCTTTAAGGGCCTGTAGCAAAATGGTTTATGGAGTAGGTCTCTACTACAGACTAAGTCATGCTTAAGTCATCCCTTCACTACTTTTAATCATATCTATATAGTAATTGATCAAATTCTACTTGCAATACAAATCTTCTCAGAGAATCTTAGTAAACTGTAAGTCTTCCAAAAACTACAGGAAAACACTGAAAAGTGAATGTGAAATTTGCTACACTAGACAACACAAATGCTGTTTCTTTGCCAAAGCAAGTTAGTCCCTGCTCTAAGTGGCCATTCTTAAGTTTCTCTATGATTCCCGCCATAATTTTACCTGGCCTTTAACTGAACCATTTCAGCTAGGTTCTGTGTGACTTGAAGCCTGCCTTAGTTTTGTCCTGGTTTAACTTCACTCATCAACCAAGCCCATGCAGCTGCTTACTCACTCCCCCATCAGCACAACTGGGGAGAAAATCAGAAAGATAAAGGTAGAAAACTCATGGGTTAGAATAAGGACAGTTTAACAGCAGAGCAAAAGCTGTGCACACAAGCCAAACAACCACAAGGAGTTAATTCACTGCTTCCCATGGACATGCAGGTGTTCAGCCATCTCCAGGAGAGCAGAGCTCCATCACAGGTTAGGGTGACTTGGGAAGAAAAACGCCACCACTACAAATGTCCTCCCTTCCTCCTTTTTCACCCCACTTCATACACTGAGCATGATGCCATATATCCTGCATCATGGGTCTGATGTCCCTTTGGCCAGTTTGGGTCACCTGCCCCTGCTCTATCTCCTCCCAGCATCCCAAGGACCCTCAACTTCCTCACCAGCATGGAATACGAAAAGCAGAAAAGGCCTTGCCTGTGGGTAAGCCCCGCTCAGCAATAACAAAAACATCTCCACATTATTAAACCTGTGTTCAGCACAAATCCAAAACACAGCCCCATACCAGCCATTGTGAAGAATATTAACTCTACCCCAGCCAAATCAGGTACAACCTTACATTTAAAAAATGCACATATGTCAACATCCACTTAGTCCTATAACACTGATAAATAAATTTCACCCACATAATGCAGTGGTTCCTTCCTCCCCTCATCCCTCCTTCATCGCCACACTAAGACAAGAAATGGAGCCTCATTTTGTCTGCAGTTATAGAAACAAAAAATTTCTAAGGTTATTGAGAATATAAAGGTCCCATATTAAATACCACTTTAATTCCTCTAAAATTACTGTACGTATTTAAATAGAAGTTCTTCAGACGTGTCTTAATCAACCACAGAATTAAGATATAATTTTCCAGTTTCCTCCAGATTTCCTCATGCGTAACTGGAAAGAAAGTAATCTTAGGCGATACACTGATATCCCCTTCTAGAATGATGCCATCAGCTCTGAAAGGGAAGTTACTCTGCTCCCCAAATAAATTCTAAGGCTGTTTTTCATTCACATAAAACAAATAAAAGCATAATGGCTCTACCCCCAACTGCCATATTAACTTAAGCCTGGATAATCTTGCCTGAAATAAATGTGACAGCATTCATACAAATTTTTCTGGTAGCAAAATGGTGGGGAAATGATAAGTAACCTCTTCTGCCTAGAGACAGAAGGAATCTGTCCAGAGCTGTTATTCTTAGAAGTAAAAGTATGCATCTGATATGGCTGAAGAATCATATTTTTCTTTTATTACAATTGGTAGTGAAAGGCACTATTTATGAACAGCTAGAACCTGTCTGTTATGGCATCTTATGACTCCTAGCTCCAAAGCACTGTTTTTGCACCACAAGAAAAAAGAAAAAAAAATTACAAAACATCAACAGATTGAAAGAATATGTCATATCTGTCCACATAGAAAAACTAAATTATTATGTCTTTTCTATGGCTTCTCAGACAGAAGAAAATACATTCATTTTGGCAAACACAACCCAAAAAATGTAAAACGTATAGTCTTTCACGTGAACAGGACACTGATAATACATAAGTAAAACAAAGATATTATATGCAATAGGTACCTCACAGGAAAGAAAAATACAACCAGAAATCAAGTAATATTTAGTGAAATCATTTAAATATAGAACCAGCAAATAACCAGAGAGAAGATGCTATTAAGGGAGACCATTAGCATCAAGTTATGCCTTATTTTCTGAACTTGTTTTACAAAGATCAAATTTTGGTTGAATGTACTCATAAAGAGTAAATAAAACATTCTTCACATTGCTCTCTGTAAGTGTCATACTTAACTTACCATACAAATTAAATCCAAATACAAACATAATTGTAAAAGCTCCTCTTCCCACCAAGCAATCATACAATCAAGCCAATCAATATGTTAAAATTATGAATGTCGATGCATTAGATTCAAGTTCAAATTAATAACCAAAGATTTCATTAGTGAAAATGAAATATAACTTGCCCTTGGGTATGAGAATGTCTGAAAAATTCACATCAAACTTGGTCTATCTATGCATTAAACTCATTATGTTATAGACAGGAATTTACAGATCAGCTGATGGGACTTTGAGCTGCACTGTTGCTGCTGTCCACGATAAAATCTGTGAGATTTCAAGAAGGATTGCTTCCTGAAGCTAGCCAAAATCTTATTGAATGTCTACTCTTTGGTATCCAGCTATTTTTTAACTAACCTCAAAAGAGGAGATACCTGTCTTCAGCTGGCAAAGCTTCTCCATGTGCTTCTTTCTGGTGTATTTTCTCAGTATATATACAGATGAAAATACAGAAGATCATAGATATCATAGAACTATTTTCAGTTGCATTTTTAAAGTATTTTAAAAATGTGTATTAAATATTTTTTTAAAATGTAAGTATTTAAAAAATCGAACTTTTTTTTTTTTTTTAATGAAGGCATGAATACCCATTTAGAAAAATCTAGTGCTTTGAAAACTACAAGGAGAGAAACACAAGTCTCCAAAGAATGAAATTTTCTGAACCAATGCTTCCTAAAAAAAACAGATTCAAAGTTCTGTGCAGTTCAAATGTGAATTACTTTTCAGGCCTAAATAAATTCTGATCATTGTACAAACAGAAAAACTACACAAACTTAACTAGAGTCCAAGCCAGACTATAAGGTTTGTAAGCCTTTTAACAAAGCAGGATCAAGCACCAAACAAGGACAACTTCAAGACATATTTTAGACAGTTTCCTAGATTTGTAAATGAACAGAGTTGTTCTGATGTCAGTGTAGCCAGTCTGATTTACATTGGCTTCTACCTGTTCTTTTGAGAAACTGGAGGATAACATAATCAAATTAATTAGGACTTAAAGGCTCAACTTTTCTTCTTCTCAAAAACCCAGGAAAAGACTAGACTTTGCAGCATTCACAATAAAAAAAATATGAAATGCATACTGTGGACAACAGGAAGTGGATTTTTACTCTGACTTTATATAATTTTACAATATTTCATTACTTAATGCTGTTTTATTCCAACATAACTACACACATCAGTTCACATTCAGGTTCCAGGCCAGTTTAGATTATATGCAATGAAGCTCCAAGATCAGAAGGAATTATTTGCTGCCAGTCACATTTCTGCACGTTGCCATTGATATAAATTAACTCATTACAGATATAAATTAACTCATATATCAACAGAAATGGAGGATGGTGTTTTGCTTTGTCTTTTTTTTAAAGATGGTGTAGAAGTAAATGGGGAACTCTCACTCAGGGGCAAAAAACAAACAAAAAACAAACAAACAAACAAACAAACAAAAAACCAACGAAAAGGAATACACTTTTTCAACATATACACTATATCTTTTTCCAAAGAATCCATCAGCACTGAACAAGATCTGTATGCTGTTTTAGTTCACAGACACTCCTTAAAGAGCAGATGTGTCCTTTACAGAGCAGTGGACCTTTTTTCCTCAGAGTGATACCTTTGAAAATAGTTTTATTTTCTTTCCATCTGATTTAACTGATGTCTTATGTACTTCACCATCTCAGCTATCTACCCATATACATTATGTCCCCCAGACACATAAACACTTTCGGAGAAGGGATAACAGCACAAAGACTGACTTTTTAACTGAGAGCTTGTCTACACATTCAGATACTTGGGAATAGAAATTCAAGAACAGCAGTTGCAGAAAAACTGTTCTTGAATGATTCAGTTCATTCCATGATGATACTTGCTATAGGAATGGGAAGCCAATCAGAAATACCTTCTTCTAATAGCATACATTATTAACTTAAGTAGAATAGATCACTACTCCTATTTCCCACTTCACCAATCAAAATAAACTTTAGGTACAGACAAATCACTATGCATCTCAAACACTATTTTAAAAAGCCAGATTATGCTACAGGATGAAGGTTTTGTACAGTATGGAACAACACCTTCATGCATGAGAAGGGAACTTGAAAAAAGAAAATTTGAAAATGAGGTGGAAAAAAACAATCATACTTTCAAGGAAACATTTTATCATCATAGTAACAAAAGAAAGGTTCTTTCATGGATATCTGCCTTGCTCAGAAAGCAGTCCTTGTGAAGTGATGGCAAGACAAAAATAGATCCTGACAGACAGACAAAAAGTAGTAATGTATTTGAAAGGCAATGCTGTGAAACTTGTTGAACCAGAGCAGCTACTATATCATTAAGAGAGATTCTTAGTCTGAAGACTACTTGCTACTGCAGGATATCCATCAGCTGTGAGGCTGACTTGACATGGAATACCACTACAGAGAGTTGCACTATTATAAAGGGCTGAAGCTTCATTACTATGAAGAACTGTAAGAATTCTAAAGTAGATGGAAAGTTAACCTTCTTAGTTGCAAACAGTTAATTTTGTCCTCTTAACAACTCTTAGATCACGTGGTGCAGAGCTGGCTTAAATCTCAAATAATATTTTGATTTTTCTTTCACAGATCATATGCCAACTAGAACTTATTTTTTGATTTTTGAAATCCTTTATCTGCTGAATGACAGTGATACTCAGTATCTGAACAAAATTACTTTAGAATGGGGGATTTCCCTCCATGTAGCAAAGCAATGTCATTTTCATGAATAGTCCTGGGCATGAATAGTCCTGAACAACCTGCTCTATGTTGGCCCTGCTCTTAGCAAAGGCACTGAGCCAAAAGACTTCCAGAGGTCACTTCCAACCTCAACCAGTCAGTGATTCTTCATTGGGTCTGCAAACAATGGCCTGAAGAGGTTCATGAGGATTTATAATGAGAATGAGAAGGCATGTAATACTTTCAGCTATATACTGGTGAAGGTGAGATCTGTCTATGTCTGTGCCTATTGTCTTTTTCTTTTCCAGAAGAAACCTCTTCAGACGTGAGGAATTGGCAGGGTAGGAGTTGGCTTGCTAAGATATATCTTTCATTCATGTAATGCATGACTGAGAAGACCCTTTTCATACAGTACAAAGTTTAAGCCTCAAATGTCTTCACTGTCACTTTGGATGAGTTGTCCTACTGGGCTAAAAGTAACAATGATATCAAAACCCAGAAATTCTTCCCAAGTAATACTCACTTTTCATGAGTATGGCTCATCAAGGAACAAAAAAGATCCACCGAGGCATGTGAAATATTTGAACAGAGAACACGGTACCACAGAATCTCAGGCAGGCAAAAATTATGGCTATAATTTGCCTTTAGTATCCCCTGAAAGCAACATCAAATTCAAATATTATGATGCAGGAAGACTAATACCAGTGACTGACTAAAAAGGTCCATCTACTTCTGCATGGCAAGTAAAACACAGCAATTTATCCAGATCTTTCAGCCCTGACATGTAACATATTCTTTTCCTTGAACAGTCAGGTCACTCTCAGAGCCTTCCTTAAATCAAAAAGTGTCACTTTCATTGAAACTTTTCTCTCTATCAAAACACATATATTGTTTAAATCAAATTTTTGATGCTCTGTCTTTCAAAAGATGAGATATCTACTACATGCTTCATACCACTTTTAGACAAGAAGTAGGATTTACAGTAAGATCTGTATTTCAAAAGGAATTAGCAATACACTGATTTCCCTATGAAGCTTTGAAAGGATCACAATCTGCAAAGCACAAAGACATGCACTGTAGTGACAGACAAAGTTCAGGTCTGTGTAGCTACCGTAAGTACTGGTTGCACAAAATGTTGTATTACCTAACACTACTTGAAGAACTTAGTAGACCAAAGTGCTATTGGTCTATACAATGCAAGAAGAGATATACTGTATGGTATAATTTTTTTCATTAATCTGTAATTGTGGATTATGGACATAACACCTAGCATATTACATGTGAACAGAACCTTACATTTACAATTGCTTTTTCAGGTTCCCACAGTAAATCACTTTGTTGGACACACTATAATATAACATTAAACATGCCTTTAGATAAAATTATACACAAAAAATATTTATGGTAGTGCAATTTATGTTGCACTGTCAACATTCTAAATATTAAGATAATTTTTTCAGAGGAAAGCATTGTGTCTCACTGAAGAAAAAAAAACACCTCACACTTTCCCCACCGTAGTATTTTTACTTTTTTGAAAAAGCTAGTAGTACACCAACCCTTCTGATTTCAGTAGAGAAACATCAAGAATGAGTTTAATTCACACAGAAGGCTTAAAAAAACATAAGAACTTAGTTTTATTATAATGCCATTAAGGTGACAATTCTCTCCCGAGTTGCCCATTAGCAAACCCATATGAAAAATGTCCTACAAAAGTTGTTTGCCCAAATGCCATGTCTTGTCATGATCCTATTTCTATTTACATTACTGCATAATTTAAAGTCCTCAGTCACAGTCCCAGTACAGAAGGCAGCGTAGAAAATTTATACAAAAATAAATTCTAAATTAAGTGAGCATCAGTCCAGCTTAAAAAACATAAAAACAGTTTAACTGGATCATTGGAAATTCCCTCTGCATAAAAAGGAATTTCCACAACTATCACAGAATCAGCTCATGGCACTACTGTGCCATGCTCTTCAAAGCCTCAAGCATGGGAGGGGTTGTTCAGGAAATCTAAGTGTTGTCATGGATGGCCAGAGGCCAGCATAAACTAATATGTCATCACATCACACTAAAGGCCATAATGGTCCAGGACAGACCAAGCTGACAAGTCTCTGTTAGCTTCCACTCCTCCCATACTTGCAGTGATTTTACTCAGACTACAGGATTGCTCTTGCAGTCTGATGCTCCACACATTAAGGAAGAAAACACAACTCTACAAAATACATTCAATTCTTACATCATAATTCAAGTGAAGAAGAATGCAAAGGGTAACAAAACAGTGAGAAATTTTTAAATCACAGGTTTCTAAGGACAAAAGAAATAGCAGGTGACCAAAGTCAAGAATTAACTTTAAAGGAACAATGCGTGGAAAAAGAATTGATTTGTTTCAAAGATGTACTAACAAATGTCTAATGGAACGGCATCCTTTTTAAGGGGACAAAAATCCCAAGATGACTAAATGGCAAAAGTAAAGAGGCAATGGAAGAAATATTGATGAAAAATGCAGTATAGATGCAACTAAAACCATCAAGAAGAAATGATTTAAAGGAAAAATATATGTTGGGAGCTAGATGGAGTGAAAAAAGAAAATTACACAGGAGAAAAGCAGAGTATCAGAGGGGACAGCAAGCAATATAGTGAAGAATAATAAGGCTTTCTACAAATACATAAAAGGAAAGAAGACAGTAAAGGATAAAAAGAACACATTAAAGTATAAAACAGATGCTTAGATACAGGATGATGCAAGGTTGATGGCAGGATTAAATATTTCCTTCACAGGGACCATTCTCTCCAGAAATTGTGAAGAAAATACTAGGAAACATGAAGCTAATACCTGCCTCCCAGATCAATTAAATAGCAAAATGCTGTTTTTAAAGCTCACTCCAAGTTAGTTTGGACAAATGTAAATTAACATACATTTCATACTGGAATAATCTGGTGCAGTATGCACTGAGAACTCATCACTCCCTCTTATCTGGTCTCTTATCTCTTTCACCTTAATCACACACAGATAAGTCAACTGCAAGTAGCCTATAATGTGATCAGCTTTTAGAGAGAGATATAATTTCAACTCCATCTTCAGTTAGAGTGGATATCTGGATACAAGGTATTACATGTAAAAAAGACATGACTATTTCATACCAACGCATGTTTATTAGAAATGCCTCAATAATGAAATTTAGTCCCTTTTCTGAAAGGATAAGTAAAATTTATATACATGTGCTCTTAAAGGAGCACATGTATATAAATTTTAGTAACTTTAAACAAATACTGGTAGGTTGATCAGTCAGTAGAAAAGAATAACGTCTGTGTTCAGATGGTTAAGTGGGCAAAAACCGGCCTTCTGAAAAGGGGAAGTGAATATCATTGCTGCCATTTTTTGAAGAAAAAGTGACCACTGAGGTTCTACAATACACACACTGAAGCAAGATTATCCAAATTTTAAAGATGTCTAGTATTACTTCAATATTAAAATACCAATTCTAATTTTTTTTTGATTGATGACAGTGTGTTCTCTAAATCAACCTGATTTCCATTTCAAAAGTATTTAATAAAGATGCAGTGACAAAACATTCAGAATAATTAGAAAAGACATTTGATACAAAACTAGATCTATTGAGAGACAAAAGGAAGTTATTCAGGACACATCTGTCCAAACAGCAATTCATGATTTATACGTGTGAAGGTTGTTCAGAAATTTTCTATGAATCCCACCAGAAGCCTGTAATGACATCTCAAGGGAACCTCTGTGAAAATATGCTATTCTATATTCCATTAGCCACTTCTTAAAAGAAAATGGAGGTAGGTTATTATACAAAGTTCTGTTCACTTTGCCAGTCCCAACAGGTATCTTCAAGTTGGCACCATCAGAAGGCTGCCATGCTTACTTGGAAGCACCGCATTTTGTCATTTTACTGAGATGAGAGAAGCAGTCAGTAGTCCACTGGAGGGGTTTGCAAGGTGACACTAAGCTCCAAAGGAGGCAAGGAAGGAGCCAATGCAAAGAGCAATAATAATGGAAGAAAGTAAAGTAGACAGCGGAGGTAAGAGGAAATGGATATAGAACAGTGGAAGACATGGTAATGCAGATAACAACAAAGGAGAACAAAGTGAGAGGATGGGGCACAGATGAGAGCACAGTACAATTCAATTAATAACATTACTTTTCAGTGGTTTCAGTACAAAATATTCTGATAAACCCCAAATTAGGTGATTGAGTGGAGAAGACAAATGACAAGGCTCCTTTGTTTCCCTGGGATTTCAGATGAAAGAATGGTACAATCTCCACATTCAAAAAACTAAGTGTATTAACATCTTCTGACAGGAGGAAAAACATTTAACTATTTTTAAAACAACTAGTTTATGTTTGGTATGTATCAAATTCTACTGAAAACAAAAAAAGGGAACATGTAAGTTACACCCAGGAAAAGAGACAGGCAAGTTTTTACAAAGAAAAAAGCGGGGGAAAATCAAAACTGGGTAGTTTTGAAGAAGAGACAAATTAAAAATATGTTCCATTATTATTCTCTCTTAAAAGAACACAGAAAACAAGAATACATGCAAGTTGTTTATACAGTCTTAGTGATACGGCTTTTCATTCAGAAACGAAGAGTGAATAAGATACAGAAGGTTTCTCCAAAAGGCAGGGTGCTCATGGGCAGCCTGACTTTTGCCATCCTTCTGGCATTTATCCGCTGTGCTGCGGACATCCAGCCAGCACTGGAGGTGAGCCTGGGAGTCTGGGATGGCCTCTGCTGAACAGCTTCAGGGGCTTTCCTCAGCCTGCCACAGGGGGACAAGACCAGATGCACCATCATGTGCCAAACTGTGCCTACCAGAGTGCACGTGGTGCCTCTGCCTCCTTCAGAGAAGGGAAAAGAGACATGGAAGGACAAGAGGAGACAATTGAACAAGGTAGGAGCAAAGAGACACCTGAGTGTGGCTAGAGGAAAGAGACTGCTGAGTAGGGGGTGGGCAAAGAGAGACCCAACCAGTGCTGATGCAAAAAGCTGTATGAGTAGAGACAGAGGGGAGACACAGGAGGAAGTCCACCTGTGAGAGGATTGCAGCCTGAGCAGCTGTGTAAGAAGCAAAGAAGAGGTGAAGCAAAGAAACCTTTACAAAAAAACCCAGCCTCCTGCTTTGCCATTGCCTTGCTCAAGTGACTGTGGGGACCAGCAAAAGGGAAGCAGAGGGAAGCTGAGGAATGTTTATCCAAGTGTTTCTTTAAATTTCTGTCATTATGTTTAGTATCAGACTCAATATTAAAAGTTTATGATAATTGACAATAAACTAATTAAAATTTCACAAATTGAGATTGATTTTTCTTTTTTGTCCACAACATCTGTCTACCAAAAGAGAAAAAAACCCAGAAATGTCGCTTACAACATAAAATATTGAAAATTTTGTCACTCAACAAACAACACACAACTGCATTGCCAGTTATAACATACTATTATCACTTCCTTGGTGTTGTAGGCAAATATAATTTTAGTTAGGTAGAGGATTTTCAAGGACTAATAGTAATGAGAGCCCCAGAATATTTCATCCTACTCTTCCACAGAGAATCCTTCATACATCAAAGTACTAGATGAGAAAACCACATCAGAAAACAAAAAAAAATTTAGCAACAGAAATATCATTGCATTGCTGTGTACTGCTTTATAGTTACAATTTTCCAACATTCAATGCACAGATAGGATTTTTAAGTATATCATGAGCAAAAATCAAGTTCTACATAATTTTCCATTAGTGAAGAGTAAAACCAGGATCATAATATCAAAGAAGACAAAAATCATATTTAGTGTAACTGAACAACTTACAGATTAATTAACTTAGACTTAGATATCTACTTAATTTTTTTTATGGTAAGAGGCAACATAGTTTGTATTAACCTTAATTTCTCCATTACAATGACTCTGGATTATAACAGCTTTTCAGGCAGTGATAAATAATATAGACTATGAAGCAATTATCATTCACCATTTGGCAGGCAACATTATTTTTTAAAAAAGAGATGTTGCAGATATTTCATCACAGCATTATCCACCTGTAAAACTTGGTTATTTATGAAATAAGTATATATGTATGTGAACACACACAAACCCCCAACCTTTTCTCTGGGCACTAATTTTCCTATGTATATACAGTCTTTCATGAAAATATGCATGCACAAATACAAGGGATAAGAATTATGTAAGCTGGAAGAACACCACTCCAAAAGACTCAGCAAGACTCAGTTAGAATGAAATGGGAGAAAGAGCAAGAAAATAGGATAGAGAGAACATAAGGAGGAAGGCCTCAGCATAGGATATCCAGCCTGTTCCTTGTCAAATACTAGGTCATTCCACTGCAGAAAAGAAACAGAGATCCATTTATAATCATATTTATAAGAACACTATAATGATTTTATCACACCTAAATGTACTTGGATATGATTTTTTGCTAGCCATGCAAAAAGGAGTCAGGTTTCTTGTAACTCCCTGTGCAAAATGGCCACCATCTGCCAGCAGAGTCAATGGCTGCCATTTCTCTATGGTTAATTAGCAGGCAAAAACTAGACTATCTTTTGTAGAGCTGATTACTTTCCTTGATTATTTTCAGACTGAAGCAAAATTAAAACCATAACCTCTCTGTGATTCAGAGATATGAGAAGACACACTTGAAACAAAGAGGCAATGCAAATGAGAAGAATAGGATGCAGATTTATAATATTAAACACAAGAACATGCAGGATTATCCTAATTTTGTCATGTGTCCCTCTTGAAGCATTATACCCAGACTACAAGTTTGGCCTACATCTAAGAGTCTTTTGCATTCTTTTCTGCCTCAGACCTATGCTGTCTCAGACCCCAGCACCCAGTTTCCCGTCAGAAAGAGATATGCTTTTCTTACTGACTGACTGACTGAAGTCAATTTGCACATTTCACTGTCTAATCACTTCATTGTTTCCTCAAGGATCATTCACCTGGAAATGGAAGGCTGACCTGAAGGCCACTGCATAACTTTCCAATGACTAGGTTTAGAAGAGCTAAATAGTATCAAGTATCTGAAATCAGGAAATTTATGTTTCCAGACCGGAAACTTATATTTGAGTCAAAAATTATGACAGCCTGACTTCAGAGAATGGTAGCATGGCTCTGTGTATATATCAGTGCTCAACAGAAGATACAGAGAATACCTTTTAAATGTGATCCAATCTTCTAAATATGGACTCATTCACAGATACAACTAAGTCTGAATCCACATCTGATATGTGACTAAAGTCACAAAAATATACATGTGTTAATCTCAATTTGAGGTCCACTAGCTATTTCCTCCCCTTTTTCAAGCATTACAGTTTCAAAAACTTTGTCATTACATGAACACTTTTCAACAGCTAGGTTTAAAAAAAGCAAAACCGTATCTTAGTACAAGACTACCAGACTGTACCTCCAATCTCATATGTCCAAACTAGACCTTAAAAAACTAAGAGGCATCTGTATAAAGGCATTGTCCACTAAACTGAAAAGTATAAAGTGTTATCTTCAGTATATCATCACCTAAGTATTCATTGGTATTGCAAATATACAACTATAACTGTTAATACTGAGTCATAACAACGTTAAAGGCATAATGATTTCTCTGCAGATCAGATAGACACATGAAAGAATCTTGTAAATAGAAACAGCTTTTCTGTGCTGCCTGCTGATGGGTGAACATAGTTTTAAAACTTTGCTAGTACAATTTGCTAGTGGAATTTTATTTCCCATGTCATAATGATTTTACATGTCCTGTGACCTCCCCACAAGCACACACTGTACCATATAAATGAAATAGTTTAACAAGTTAAAAATCATCTCTTTTTTTTTCATCATGCGCTTTAAATATCTTGTTAGTGAAGTAGTGTTTTGCATAAAATGAAATACTGAAATGATTCTGTGATAGTATGGTAAATTTTAGAATTTGCAGAAGAAAACAACTGCAGTGAATTGTAATTTGGATGTGCCAAAAGATGTTCTGCAGAGAGCAGACCATGTAAAAAAACATGAAATAATGGTGTTAGAAGTGACCTGATCAGGTGAAGGTAATTCCAAACCCAGGTCTCTCCTTGTCAGCACACTTCAGGACCCCAAGCTTCTTTGCTAATCATACCATTATGCTCTTCCATGTATTTTTCAATTAACCTCTCTGTTGCATTTATGTGTTTAATTGCCACTTTAGATGTATAATACAGTGTTGGGAAAGCCTTCAGTAACTTCTCTGACCTACTATCTCTGTATCTCTTTTAATGACAGCCTGCTTCTTGTTTAAGGTCTATCTGGACTAATTTTCACTTGCCTGGTAGTAACTGCAGCCACCATGGTAGTGAAGTTTGTAGCAGAAGAATCATACAGACACAAAAACCCCAGTACATATCTTCCCTATTCAGACCTCACCTGCATTTTGGAGGCATTACTGAGGTGTAAATCACTCCAGCATCTCCCTCCTAAGCAGAACTACTGAGGACTTTACACCACTCCATGGGGAAGCAAAATCACTGTAAATGCATCAACTGGCCCGACTTAGGCAGACAGAAAGAGCTTCATTTTCAGTGCTCTGTGAGCTAGTTTCATTACATCAGCATGCATGCCTGTGGACCAAGCTTCACACCACTATAATTTGCACAGAGGTCACCAACATCATAATAATATTAAAGAACTCAGGTTTCATTTTCTTTCACAATCTAGAAACCAATCTATTTTTTTTTTTTTAACAAGCACTGTTTATTCTTTCAAACTCTTACCCAAACCATATGCTAGAATCTTCACTGCCTAAATTTTCAGTACACTTCACAGAAGCAATAGATATAAACCATGGCATGGAACAATAAAAAAACAACTGAAGGGTCGGAAGAATGAAACCAATTATTCTCTCCCAGCATATCTGTGCTTATGTGGAGGTTATCATGTAGAAGGGAAAGAGGCATGAGATGCATATATGCATTGTTAGGTCCTTTCAGCAGCAGCAGAAAAACTCCAGAGATTTTCACTTCTTACTTTCACTACCACCAAGTTTATCTGAAGATTCTGCTTATCCTGAGTCTTTTGATTCTATGAAGATTCTAACAAGTGAATGATGACATTTGTATTTTAAGTTGTTGATCACTCTTAACTGATTACAGAGTGAGAACCACATTGATCTCAACATTTCAACACTCCCTTCAGGGACTTGTAAAGCCACTGGGAAGCAACAGGTGCTTGATATACAGTTACAGAAGCACTCAGCTTTAGATAGACACAGGAAAACCTGTGAATGCTGAGTGAATTAAAGAACAGACGTCAAACAAGCTAGTGAATCAGGGCACCTAAGTTTTCCTTTGAATTCAGTGCCTGCCTATCTTTCACAGCTAGTTTTTGGAGAAACACCCAAGAAAGCTGTGAATGAAACTCATTTCAATCTTTAAATGATTGCACCTGCTTTTGTACAGTTTTCCTAGACTAATGGGTCCTCTTACTTGGGGATTATGCAGCTGGACATAGACCATGCAGTGTAGCATGGAAATTGCATTGCTTCCAGCACCTGATCTAACAGTTCAGAAATACTATGATGGCCCGCATTCATAATAAATTACTACACATCCCTGCATTGTACAGCATAGAGATACATTAGACACTTATGAACAAAGTAGCGTATGTGGTTAAAACACATGTTACATGGAGTCTTTTACCTCTAAATTGCATTCCTAAACCAAACCAGATTAATTGCTTTCCTTTGTCATAGCTTGAAGTAACTACTTTAAGGAAGAAAATTACAGCTTGATTGGCCAAGCAGCAGTCTTAAGAAGGCAAACTAATTTGATCTCAATTTCTCACCCGGCTTAAGGAGGCTGTCTATTTTCTTTGTTCGTAGATGGTGGTAACACAGGTGTCTAATCAGACCTTGTTACACTGACCAGCATGCACAACATGAGAAGGTCTTTGTGTTATTTTCTATAGCTGTAGGAGGTAACCAGAAATCTTTCCACGTTTATTAGTGTATTTATCTGATCTCCAAAGCTTAAATGAGATATTAACCAATGAGTCTCAGAGGTCCCTCAAGAGAAGCCAAATCTCTCACCCTGCCTTCAAAAAATAATTATCACATTCCCATATTAGGAAAAAAAAAGAAATTTTGTTGAATCTCTGAATGTAATTTTAATCTGAAAGCTTTATATGTTTGTGTTTTTAAAATACACCTACTTGCTTATTTGTACATTGAAGTAAAGCCAGTTCACTTGCAGTTTGTCCCTGCATTAGGACATTACAAACTGTTTGGTTACTCAGCCAAATTCATTCCTCTCCTTAACACAAAGACACTTCACTGTTATAATTAACACCCTGACTAACATTAAAAAACTACCTGGATGCATTGTAAGCACAAATTGAATGAGCACTAGGCAGAAATGCCCTTGGGCTTTAACATAATTTAGCTAAACCAGTGAAAGGTAAGCACAAACCTCCTTGTGTTGGTTTAAAGGTAACAGTGGTTTAGCTCACCTATTCAGGCTTACGAGCACAACAGACAAGCCTGCTTTACATGGGTTTAGAACAGGCATAGTATCCACACTGAAATTTCTTAGCTGCTTATGGCACAAACTCTCTGGCTTTCTGGTTTCCAAAGTGGGGTTCTCACAGAAGGCAGGTGCAATTCACTCTCAATACTAACTTGATATTGTTTTACATATTAATAATATTGGGTCAGCTCATACAAAGATGAGAGCATTTGATCTATTGGTTAGAAAAGTTCTGGGTCTAAATAGACTTACCCAACTTCATGCAGAGACCAGACATACATTTACTAATGGGTGTGTTCTTAACTAAAGCTTCCAAGACAACTAAAAGGTGAGTGGCACTGCAACAACTGGTGGACTTTCATAGTGGTTTTCAGAAGAAAAAATGTTGAATTTAAGCTAATTCAACTTTCTGAGTCCTGTCATAATATTACCATCATAGTTAATATTAGTCTGACTTTATGCAGAGACTTTTAGCAGAAAAGTGAAAAAAAACCCGAAAACTAAACAAACGAGGAAATGGGAGAACTGAATTCAGGTGTCAAAACCTGACTTTGAGATCACAAGAGAAACACAGTGTAATACCAGTGATGTCAGTGTTGTTAAACTACTCCCCCACCTATTTTGTGATTATGTAGAGGATGTCAGACTACAGCATTTCTTCTCAGGCTTTTCCTGATAGCAAGATTTACTCCTAAGCAGGAAAGACTTACTCCTAAGAAGTATTAAAGTTAAACAATTTTGTTCTTAAATAAATTAATATTCCCAAATTACTTACACACCAAGTACTGAATGCAAACTCCTGAAGTAAAAGTCTCTCAAATTCAGATTTTTACTATAGGATTCTCTGACTGCTAAACCTTTAGAAGGTGATTCTAATCCTAGATATTAAAATGGATAAAATTTGTGAAACTAGCTTTTGTACTAGAATCTCATCTTTCTGTTTTTATAAGTAGACCATACATGAATATATAAATAATGTAACATTCTCAAGAAACTCTATAAATTATCTTGATTCAGTTTTGTGTGTTTATTAATATTTCAAAAACAAAAGGTACATAAAAAACTTCAGTTAATTCACGGGAGTTATGTGGATTACTAGCCAGTACAGTGTCCATAAACTTTACTTATGATGGACTCTTTACTACATGTGCATGCTTAATATCTGAAATAATATGACTGTCCTCTGTGCCCCTCCTGCCCAAATAAAATTTGCTATAATTCATTTCTCAGCCAAACATACTCAAGGAGATTCAGCACTGGAACTGTTAGAGTGCAAATATATTAGCTGCGACTTCAGCAAGTGCCTGTCATGTTGAATAGTATAAGAAAGAGAGATAGTAATTATTGCCGAGAACCCATTAGAGGACTCCTTAGTAAAACAAGCTGCTGGA